>NC_133538.1:463439310-464086810 GCF_048544455.1 Silene latifolia | reverse complement strand
TTATGGATCGACGCACGGCAGGTCTCGATCCAGGAACACTTCTCGGAATGATGGAGTAAAGTGTTACAAGTATGGTGACATTGGGCACATAAGGCGGAATTGTCCTAGGAAAGATGTGCCGGATAACAATGGCGACGCAAACTTGGCTGCCGGTGAAGGGATTAGTGATTGTTTCCTTACCGAAGAGTGTGACTTACTTGCGGTCACGGATAAGTGCGATGTATTTTCCAAGGAAGAATGGGTGTTAGATTCTGGTTGTGTCAATCACGTTTGTATCCGAAAAGAGAGTTTTGATGAGCTCCAAGAAGGCGTGCCCGGGAAGTTGAAGTTGGCCAATAATTCAACAGTGGATGTCCTTGGTGTTGGGGTGGTGAAAATCAAAACATCTAGTGGGGCGGTGCATACTTTGGACAAGGTAGCTTATGTCCCAGAGTTGCGGTGGAATCTAATCTCACTTAGTCAATTGGACTCCCAAGGTTATGAGTCTAAAACTCATGGAGGAGTGGTGAAGGTGACTAAGGGTAGTATGGTCCTCATGAAGGGAGAGTTGCATTGTGGATTGTACCGTCTGGCGGTGAAGACTTCAAAAGGTGACTGGGAACGAAAAAGACGTCAACGTGTTACGTTCGCGGTAGAAGTGGCGAAGGTAAATTGTTTCCAGGTTGCAGACGGGGGCAAGGGTAAAATTCCTGCTGGTGAAAAGGTGGAGGGGTGGAGGTCCCTCTCCAGAGTCATTTGACGCGGTGACTCGGTTGCTGCTGTACACGGTGCATTGACTGTGGTTGTGAGTTAGGGTGGGGACCAGATACTAACTCGGGTGTGCAGCTAGTATTTATAAATCAGTCAATGGTTAATTCCTCGGTGTCTCCCTTGGGTGGGAGGGGGAGAATTGTTGGGTCCCACCCAAGTTTTTCACTCGGAGAAATTGTTCAAGTAATAGTATGAGCTAGCCTTATTGTTAATTTTTCGGCTACATGCATAGTAGCTCATTATTGTTGACTTTTGCATGTGGACATAGGAAAAATGGGACTTGTAGTTTGCACGTTTCTTGTGTCTCTGATAAATAGTGAAGTTGCACTTGCCTATATTAGGACGCTACTCACTTAGAATTGGCAGAGGGAAGGAAACAAAGAGAGCTTGTATCGAAATTGTAAGTGTCTCTTTGGTATTATACTTCACTGGAATTTGGTGGAGTATAAGGCAAGCCTTACGGTATTGGTAAGGTACTCACACAAATAACAAGGGATTGTGATTCGGGTAACGGTTCAGCCGGGTTTGAGTGTGTGAGGCAGTATAAAGGGCTTATCTTACAATAATTTAGAGGGTTACTCTAGGGGTATAATTGGTGGCGATTTCCAATTCTACTGGTGGTCTAGAGGGTACTAGTTTGTATTCGTAAATTATTATCGGGTCCAAATTCGGTGTGTAATTTGGTACCGGTTACGTTGTACTGCACTATATTTATAGTGGCACTAATTTATAGTGGATTCAGTCTTTTCGGCTGGTGGGTTTACCTCCGTCTTGGAGGGTTTTGCCCTGCGTATTGACCCTAAATCTCGTCTCAACTTATTATTAGCTTGCGGTTTATTTTACTTTTACATTATATATCGATTGGTGCTTCCGTTGCGTGTGGGAGATTAGAGCTTATTTCCCAACAAGAGATAGTGCCGGTCAATTGTTATCCTTTGGTTTTGGCTCAAAGACCAAGGAAAGAGGAATGCGCCAATTACTAAATGACAAATGGAATAAATTAAATGTGAATGATCAAATTGCTTATCAAGTTCATTCTTAAAATAGAAAGGACAACAATTGATTGAGACACCCCAATATGGAAAAGGACAACAAATGACCGGGACAGAGGGAGTTTAATATTAGAAAATTGCTGTTGATGCCCAAGTCAAGGAGTCGTTGAGGCAATCTTTGATTGGTTCCTTATATAGCTGTTAGGATTATTTATTTCCGTAAATACGTAGATTTCATTCGTGTATAAATAGTCTAGTGTATAGTTTCTATTGACACAATTGACAAATTATGAATAATACAATCGTTACCCATATCTCGAATTATATCATGGTATCAGGGATAAAATTTTTCTTTTTTTATCTTTTTTTTGTTGGAAGTGTTGCTTCAAAAGAAGTATTTATTATCCCACATTGGTAAAATAAACTAGGAGGTGGTAGGTTATAAGTGATCGATTGTTTTACACTACTAATATGTGTAGTAGTAAAGGGGCACCGTCAACACAGACGCGTGCGCGCACGCAATGCTGGGCTGGGCTCTGGTAGAGCACCCGCGGTGCATGCCATCGACTGCTTTTTGATATACGATCACTTATTCTTTACTTATGCGGATTTCCAATTGATTACACAATCTTCTAAATTACATTTACGAGGACCCAATTAATACAGTTCTAGATCCTTCCTACTCTCCCTATAAATACCACCTACCTACATCATTTCTAAACACACAATACTTTCTCACCTCTACTCTTCTCAATCTACTCCTCCTTCGCTAATACGTATCATTTATAGATGATTTTGGCAACGTTATGTAGTATTCCTCAATCTGAGTCTTTGTCGTACACTTTAGACTCGGTCGTCGTGTAACCCTGGGAAATTGGTTGCTAAGAGGCCGTGTGTATCGGGCGGGGATAATTCAACTTTAGAGAAGTGATTCTATCACGCGACGACATCTTTCTCTTCAAGTTCTGTAAGTTTCTCTGTTCATTGTTCGTCTAATAGTCATACCGCCTACAGTCTAAAGTTGAAT
The DNA here is from genome assembly GCF_048544455.1 of Silene latifolia. NCBI lineage: Eukaryota > Viridiplantae > Streptophyta > Magnoliopsida > Caryophyllales > Caryophyllaceae > Silene > Silene latifolia. Next base: position 464,084,041 of record NC_133538.1, on the reverse strand, counting down.
TTTATATAAATTTTTCTTGCTCGTTAAAATTTTATCTAAGGCGATATGGCTATGCCAATTTCTGCTGCTTCTTTTAATCTGAACCTTATGCCTACAGTTTTTATCCCTGACATGTCAAAATTTGATTTACTTGACGGTAAAAACTATAGGATTTTGTCCGATAAAATTGATTTTCTTTTAAGTCAGTTAAAGGTAAATTACACTTTAACTGAAACTGAAGCACCAGAAAATAGTCTACGGAATTATCTTACAGACAATAAAATTATCTTGCAGACAATAAAACTTGTCGTGCTCTTTTATTGCACTACATGACCGAGCCTTTATTTTTATCTATAGCATGCTTGATACTACTAAAGACATCTGGAATGCTCCTAAAAAAAATATGGAACAGATGATTTTGGCACTAAAAAATATGCTTGCAATAGATGGTTAAATTTTCGTATAAGTAATGAAAAACTTGTGTTAGATCAAGTTCATGAGTATGAGACTTTATGTGGTGATACTATAGCGGAAGGTATGAAAATCTGTGAAAATTTTCTAGCTAATTGTCTACTTAAGAAACTTCTATCCTCTTGGCAGAATTATGTGCTTCATTGAAACGTATATAGAAAGATTTTACTCTCCTTAAGTTGGTGTCACACATCAAGAATGAAGAGCAAAATCGAATTCAGTCAAAAGGAAAACAAGCTGATCATTCTTCTTCCAATGCCAATCTCTTTGAGACAAAAAATCGCAACAAGAGTCCTAGACGTAATAACTGTTGGAGCTTGTGTCCTCCACAAATTAGTGTGATAACATTTATAAATCTCTTATAGGTTCACAAGGGTATAATTCGTATTTTATCAGTTGATTAACGATTACCTAATAACGGTTGGCTTGCTAGAAAGTTTGACGTTATTATCATACAGATGACGGTAATCAACTGGTCCCTAAAAGTCACACCTAAAGAATGTGTTTGAGAGATGTGATTGTATGAAAATATAATCACATTGATGCCTGACTAAAAGGTTAGTCCAAGTAATTGACTAAACAAATAGTCAATGTGTTGATGAGACAATTATTTAATGCCGATTAAATAATATTTGTTGAGACGAATTAACTGTCAATTCGTAAATTGAATATAATAAGTTATATTTAATTAATGTATATAATGTTAGCTTGAACGAATTAATATTTTAATTCGTAATTAAATGTAATCGGTTATATTTAATCAGCAAATGATAAATTATACGATATTGTCATAATATATTATTATTGACCCGTATTAATTAATGCGGTATAATATAAATGACAATTTATATTTAATACATTTTATACATTTTGCATATTACCAAAATAAGAAGATTTAATCTCCTTATTTTGGGTAAATAGAAAAACCGAAAAAAAGAGAAATTAATCACTCTTAATTTCGGATATATGGGCCGAGAATTAAAAGAAAGTGATCTACCCTAATCACTTCCTAATACACGGTTTATAGGGAGTGAGGGAGATCATTATTCTAACCTAATTTTCTAACCTAGTCTCCTCTCATCTCAACAAAACACAAAAACCCTAATTAATCAGTTATTTTGGGGATCGATTCTTGCAAAAGAACAAGGGCATATCTCATATCATCTTGGGTGCAACTGATAGGAGAATATCATTGCGATATTGTTCATAGGCCGAATTAGCTAGGACCGAAGGTTATTTCTTAATTCTCTAATTTTGTTTATGCAATTTATTTTATGACTAGTTATCATCTCGATGAATTCGTTATAATCCTTAAAGTTAAAGGGATGCATACAGATAAATCCCACAAGTGGTATCAGAGCCAAGGCCACGAATTTTATTTTGATGATTTTCATAAAATTGGATGTAAACAAAAAAATTGGTCTCAAAATTAGGGTTTCGGCTGTAAATTTTTTTGAGCCGTAGCTAATTTCGTTTCACGGTGTGGTCGATCGACCAGTACTCATGGTCGACCGACTGCCTCGACTAGTCAGCCGAGATGTTTTCGTTTTTTTTTTGTTGCTTTGAATTCCATTTTGATTTTTCATATTGTTGTTTTAATCAGTTAAGATAATAATATGATAATTTGTAGATGTTTCGATTTAATAAATCGAGATGTAAATGGAAATCGGTTTTGTCGGATTGATGAATTGTTTTTGCTGTTTTTTTTTTTGGCATATAACTTAATTTAACAAAAGGTCAAATCAATTATGATAATCGGTTTTATCATGATTTAGATATTCTTTTAACGGGTTAAATTTGAATAATCTAGTTTGAACATGTATTTAGATTAAAAGTTGAATATGCCAATCTTGTTAATAGCATTTTTAAACAATTGTTCGTTTTTTCCGATCAAAGGGTGCGGCTATTTTAATCTTTTTAGCCGAGACACAAAAATAGGGTTTCTGTTTTTTTTGTTGTTTCGTTTTTCAGCCGAGAAAAAAAAAAAACGATGTTATGTTTCATTTTTGAAGAATTGCCGAAATAAAGAAAAAAAAAAATTTGATTTATGTTTTTTTTCAGCCGAGCTGGAAAAAAAAAAAAAAATTTTGGGTGTTTTTTTTGTTTGCCGAGACCAAAAGAGAAAAAAAAAGGATTTTTTTTGTTTGATTTTGGCCAATTAATTATTGTGAAGCGGTTCATAATTCATAGATACCTAATTATTTTAAAGCAGTTTAAAATATTGATGGATTAAATTCGTATTACAAGTCTAATATGAATTAAGATTAAATTTATAGTGAGTAATTGAGGAATTGTCACTTAATTTAATCAATTAAATAGGTGGTTTGGATAAAATTAATCTACATAATTAAAGAATTATGTCTTGTATGTTTTATTTTTTTTTAGTTGATGCATTTTATTTCAGTTGAATGAATCGTTGAATGGTTTTATTTACGTATTTTTGCAATCGGTTGTAATTTGTAATACCTAGTGTGGCCTTAGTCAAATTATGTTTTCGTAATGATGGGAACATAATTTTTAATGTAATTTTAGATCTCGTATCTCCGTTTGGTTTTCTTTATTTATTACGGTTTTGAAATTAGAATGTAAATAGGTTTATTATGTGATTTTTAAATTGTAATCTTTGAGAAGATACTAAAGATGGAGATTGGAGCTTGCTCCTGCTACATGGATCAAGATGGAACATCAAGACAAGCTTCTCGGGTCCATGGATGGATTCCAAGGTTGTATTAATGTTCATTTTGATAGGATAGGCCACACTAGGACTTTATTTTTTTTTTACGTTTTACCGTTCTTATTGCTTTTCATTCACATGCTAGTTAATGCATCATATTCCGCCTAAAACCAAACCACCTACTAAAATGCATGAAAATTGACACATATAGGTTGTATGTTAGTTTTCATAGACATACAGATGTCACATGTTTATTAAGCCATCATCTTAGTTTATTCATTCACGCATGCTAGATATTAGTTCACTTAAAATGAATTAAATAAAGTTGATGGGATCTTCCTCTAAAACGGAAATTGAGATTAGTCTTTATAAGGGCAAACAACTATGAATCCCTTCTTCGTCGGTAGGCATAATATGACCCCTTCTATGTTGGGTAAGTAGTTTGTGTTGACTTAGTTTATCTCAACATTATAGTCCGAAGAGTTTCTCGTGATTATGATGGACTAAAGATAGAATTTAAAGAAATTTATCAACCAAGAATTCTAACAGTAGAATTAGCCAAAAGGTTGGCTTATCAATTTATAGATAATTGAGTCTTGGGATCATTTATATAATTCTTGAGGAAGGTCAATTGTATAAATGCATGAGTCTTCGCGTTATAACAGTATTGCATTAGACTTAAATTAAAATCGATGCACATGCTTATTATTTATTCTTCTTTTCGCAGTGTAGAACACGTTTACATTACTGTTACAACAAATGGCTGGAAATAACGAAATCCCAATGCCAAGTGCCACACTTGGACCGAGTCCTGGCTGAAAGTTTTTATGGTCAAAATGAATCAGTACACGCGACTGAAGAATGATGGGTCCAACTTTGCGGACTGGGAGGCAGGACTACGGAATGCTGCCATTGCTGACGGTAAGCTCAAGTACTTAAATGAGCCAATACCGGTAAACCCAGGCCCCAATGCGGGAGTTAACGAGTCACTTGCTTATAGTGATTTCGTCATGGAAGCGGATGCGATAAAGAACGTACTCATCTTTGCAATGGAAACCAATTTGCAGAGACGCTTCATTGCCCAGGGTGCAAACAAGATTTTCACCACGCTCACTAACGAATTCTCAAAAGCACCGAGGATCGTTACTTATGAGCATACCTGTCGCTTCTTTGATGCGAAACTCCAAAAGGGCCAACCGGTTAGCCCACACATTCTCAACATGATTGAGAAAGTCGAGAAATTGGAGGCACTTGATTGCAAAATCAGTGAGAGCATTATCATTGACCGAATGCTTCATTCTCTTCACGATGGTTTTGCCCTTTTCAGGGCGAACTACTACATGAATGACTTGAAAAAGAGTCCTCATGAGCTACACTCCCTTCTCGTATAGACCGAGAAGGATATGAAATTGAGTGGGAGCATGAAGCAGGATGTTCTCACGATTTCCAACAAGGGTAAAGGTAAGGGCAAAGCTCCAGGCGACCTAACTATAGGTAAGCCAAAATTCAAGAAGCCAGGAAACGGTAAGAGTGGGTCTGGTGAGACTAGTGGTTCACAGGGCAAGGCAAAGAGCAAGGGCGGTGACATTGAGTGCCACCATTGTCACAAGACTGGACATTGGAGGAGGAACTGTCCCGTGTACCGTGAGGACATTAAAGCAGCCCGCGTCGTTCCTGTTGGTATGTCATCTTATATTCATATGATTGAGATTAACCATGCAAGTTTCGGAACTTGGGTACTTGATACTGGTTGTGGTTCTCATATGTGTAATCATTTGCAGGGCCTAAGAAACATCACACCTCTCGGAAAGGGTGATGTGGACCTGCGAGTCGGGAATGGAGCTAGAGTTCTTCTTTGTCTCGAAGGGAACATATGTAATCCAACTCCCTAGTGGTTTTGAGTTATTTTTAAATAACTGTTACTATGTACCCAGTTTGTCTAAGAACATTATTTCAGTTTTCGTACTTGATAAAGACGGATTTTCATTTTTAATAAAGGATAATTGCTGTATTTTCTCTTTCAATGAAATGTGCTCCGGGTGTAATTCCAGAGAAGTGTTGTTTACCACGCAAGCTTGGTGAATGGATGTCCTTCCTTGCCTTGACTCTTCCCCTCGGTCTCTCCTGAAACGATGAACAAACTGAGGGCTCGGCTTTGCACCGAGCGTACTCACTCCGACGCTCAAGTCAGTGAACTTAAAGGGATTAAGTTGTATGTTACTTGACAAAGTATATTGTAGAGAAATAAGGGAGATTATACCAGATGAATAGTGAGTTTTAGGTTAGATTGTGGATCCTTTCCTCAATGAGGGTTGAGGAGTATTTATAGACTTTCACCTTTTGTCACGTAGTGGCCAAGTGGGCCAAGTGGCGTAGCAGGTGGAAAGTCTGTTCTACCCTCGGCCGAGGGACCCATGGCAGGCCGGCGGGCCCTGTTGACTCCATGCCGAGGGGTCTTGGATATGAGTACGCGGATATGTCTCCCGGCTGGCGGTTGCCCAGCCGAGACCCAAAGTGACCGGCCGACGGTGCGTCGGTTAGGCGGTCTAACATGTTGACTTTCTTTGTCTCTTGATCTTTGACCTTGCTCAATATGTTGACTCGGTCAGCGGGTGCAGAATATGCCCCATCAATTTGCCTCCAGCGTAGTCTATGCCGTGGTATGGACCTTCGATGAGTGTTGAGCGTATTCTGCGCAAGTTGAGATTTCTTCCCCGGCTTCTTCTTCCTCGGCTTATTCCTGGCCGTACCGTACCATATCCCCCCTCCGCATGTATGTGCAATGGACATCAAATGTGGAAAAGAGGATGTCGCTGGCCGGCAGGTCCAAGGTTGAGAGTGACGGATGCTTTGATTGCCCCGGTACGGCCGTCGCCAAGCTTGGTGGATCGGTGGCCGTTTGGCAAGTGGATAAGGAGCGTGTTGAAGAAGATACGTCGATTGGCATTCTGCCAAGTAGCGTGTCAAAGAAGATTGGTAACTGTTGTGACGATTGACATTCCGTGGCTGCATGCTTGACATGTGTCTCGTTGTTGATTGGTTGACGCTTCATGCGCTTTGCCCTGATTGGTCGGATTGAGTGGGCTTTGCCCTATAAATAGGAGAGTTAGCCCCTGAATTTGGCCTTCCAAATTCATTTTCTCAAAAAATTTTCTTCTTCTTGCTTAATTTTCTTTGACGAAACTTCTCTCTAGTCTTCGAAGCGTTACTCGGCGTAACACTCTTCCCAAGGTAAACAAACAAATTTTCCAACTTTTTAATTGTTTAAGTTTTTTTGTTGTGAACATGTCTTCTCGCTGATGGGACCTAGTAATCCTGCGCCGGGGTTCCCCGTCGCGCCTTGATGAGGAGGAGGCACGCGGCCGCCATCCCGATAAGGTGGGGGCCCTAGGTCTCCTTCTCCGAAGTTGATCCAAAAGTTCTGGAGGATTGGGAGGATGATGATGATGTTGATGATGACGGTGATGATGAGGAAAGGGCTCATTCTGATGACGAGAGGCCGTACGTCCTGGATCACGGCGACGCCTGTAAGATCGGCCCTGACCTTGCTTGGACCCACAAATTTGCCAGTTGTTCTGGTCCTGACTTCTTTGAACATCATTTCTCCTTCGGCAGGGAGTATAAGATTGTTATTCCTAGAGAGGGTCAGGCCGTCTGTTGCCCTCCTCCGGGTTGTATCGGCGTGTACATGAGACACCTGGAGTATGGGCTCCGATGTCCTCTCAATGTATACGTTGCTACCATTATTAAAGCCATGAACGTGGCTGTGGCACAGCTGCATCCGTTGGCCGTTAGGACGATCATTGGTTTTGTGTGGCTATGCCGGTTCAAGGGGGAGATTCCAACGGTGGACCTATTCCGCCGGCTTCATCACCTTCGATTGAACGTCACCGGTGGCAGGGGGTGGTATAGCGTACAGACCGAGCCAGGTTATCTCACCGCCCCCAAGCTCACTTCCTGCAAGGACTGGAAGAAACGGTGGGTATATGTTGAGGTTCCAGGGGATTATCCACTGCCTCGGTCCTTCCAGCACCAAGTCAATTTTCGGTGCGAGAGTAAAGGGGAGCGTGAGAAATATGTCTCCCGGGGCAAGCTTAAGATGGACGCCTTGAAGGTCCCTCTTAATCCGGACGAACGGCGGGCGATGAAGTTGTTTGAGACTGAGAAAGATGGGTCGCCGAAGGGATGGATGCCCCCGACGCAGATCATTCTTCAAGACGAGCCGCTCTGCCACGTCGGCCTCATACCGGCCCTAGCATAGGGTGAGTGGGGTCGGTGTGAGGCCCATCTCTGCTTTTAATGTTTCTGTTTTTTTTTTAACTTTGATTTATTTCTTTTGTTTAACTCTTGCTTCGTTTCTTTTACAGACCGTTTTAGCCCGGATCTGTCTGAGGAAATCCTCTTGAAGATGGGACTTAACAAAGACAAGAACGTTGTTGAGATGCATCCGAAGGCCGATACGCGTGATCGCAGACCGGCGCCAAACGACCTTATGGACCAGCAGTTGAAGGGCCTAGATACGACGGCGGCCCAGGCGAAGGTTGTTGGTAACATACCGCGCCGAACGCGAAAAACAAAGTCTTCGGCGGCGACGGTGTCAACATCAGTTCCACCTCCACTCCCTTCAGTCCAAAAGGAGACGGTGGAGATCGTTGATATTACCGAGGAGGAGGTCACCTTGGCAGTGTAATCTCCTCTCTTTCGCAAGAGAAAAGAGACTACTCGCTGCCGGCTGCTTTATCCGCTTTGTCGCCGCTCGCGCCGCTCGAGGCCGGCAAAGAAATGGGTCCTCCGGCCAAGAAGGCCAAGCCTGGTACAGATCTATCCTGTGGCTCAGACTTAGCCGGTTCATTAGGCGTTCCTGATGACAGGCTCTCTGGTATGTCCGTGAATGTTGACATGGATGCTTTGATTGAATTTTTTGTAGATCAACCGCCGCCGTCTCACTAGGACACACCGTTGAACGGCGTCTTTGAGAAGCGAACTGCGCAGCAGGTGGTAAAGATGCCACCGTCGTCTCCTCCTTCCCGAAGCCTACCCCCGCCCAGATTAGGTCGGAGGGCCTGAGTTTGTCCAGGATCTTTGTCGAAGTGGGTGAGGTGGCCGGTGCTCATATTATGGAGCAAGAAAAGGTCATGGTTGAAGTTGCCCCACGCCTTGATCGGCTCGGGCTTGAGCTCGATCTTTGCGAAGAAGGAAGCCGAGAGGGCCAAGGCCGAGGTGAAAAGGCGGTCCGTCTTTGAGCGAAAACTTAGGGAGGATGCTGAAAAGGCGGTCCTTCGAGAGAGCTAAGGTTGAGGGCGGGGAAATTTGAAGCCGCTAAGCCGCCGGAGGAGCGTGACAAGCTTCGGGTTGTCGCCAACTTCAATCGAGAAGAGGGAGGAATGGAGGTCCATGTTTAAGGCCCGGGGAAGGCGCTTCAGAATAAGAAGGCCATCATCGCCCGAGAGGGAGTTGGACATTGAGACGCTCCAAAGCAAGATTCTTCCTAACATGTGCGCCCAATACCGGGACTTGGCCGAAGAAGCCGCCAGGGAAGTGATAGGGAGCTCTTTCTGATGGCTCCTTTCCGTGGCAAAAATTTGACGAGCTGCTTGATGACAAGCTTGATGCTAAGGAGAAGGCCGCGGAGGCGAAGGCCGCTGAGGAGGCAAGGGTGAAGAAGGAGGAAGAGGAGGCCGCGGAGAAGGCGGCCCATGCTGAGAAGGCGAAGGCGACCAAGGAGGAAGCTGAGAGAATGAGGGCAGCTGAGGCTGCTGAGGCTGAAGCTGCCAAGACAGTTTCTGGGTCGCCTACCAAAGATGATGCTGCTGACGTCGCCGATGGCGGGCAGCAACAGGCATCTCGGATAACTTCAGCTGTTCGGGGGCCAATTATTAAGCCTTTCCTCCCTGCCATCTTTTGGCGCTTCAAATGATATGTCTGTAACCTTTTGTTCTTCTTTTCCTTGTTTTTTTGTAAAACTTTGGTAGGTTGTGTTTTGGCTTATCCCTATGGGGACGGCCATCGTCTGTATTCTCCTTACTTGTAATCATTTTCAATAAAGCTTGTTTATTGGCCCTCGGCTTGGCCGGGGCTTTGATCACAATCCTTCACTTGTCTTCTTACGTTATTAATTGAGCGCTTTTTTCGTTTTTACCTTCGGCCTGGCCGAGGCAGTTAGAATGCGTATCTCAACTGTGTATAACGTTTTTTTTAAACATGTTGGCATGTTGGTCGCTTCCTCTTTCACTCTCGGTCTGGCCGAGGCGTCCGATTTGCGCTTTCCAACCGCCGCTGTGAACATGTTAGCATATCGACCGTTGTGTCCCCTGCCAGGCCTTCGGTTGGCCGAGGCGGCTAGAGGTTACGGCTCGACAGCGTTCGTATCTGTAGACATATTGATCGCTTCCTCTGCCAGGCCTTCGGTTGGCCGAGGCGGCTAGAATTGCGTCTTAACTGTACTTATACGTTCCTAAGGCATGTTGGTTGCTTTCGCGAGTATCAACTGCGCTGGTAGTGACTGCCGTGGCGGCTAGTCTCACTTCTGTGATTTCCGCCTTTGGATCTTTCCTAATTCTATAACGAATAATTTCCTATTCCTACGGGATTTTATTTTGGTAAATACGAGCAGTTTACCATGTTTCAAGTTTCCTATTTTCGCGGGCACGCATTTCGAGACGACATCGACAGTTCGCCATTTTACCACATGTGCACATTTTCATTTTAGGAAATACATTTCACTTTTTTTAAATAATCCCAATTCCGCATTTTAGGACATAATTTCCATTATAATTCATTTACCTTTTTTTTTTATTATTATTTTTATTTTCTTAATTTCATTTCCACATCTCTAACTTACAGATTTCTTTTTTTTTTCTTTTTTTAGGGGGTAACCCTCCCTACCGTCCGGTCATTTCCGGCAAATTTTTGCTTTTCCTCGTGCTCTTTTGAGTCTCATTTTGCGCTGATTAAAGGCCTTATGTATGTAAAATGTATGTTTTGCGTAATTTCCATGTAAATTTCGGCAGCATGACGGCGCAAACCGTTGTCTACCAAACCTGTTCAAGAACTAACCTGCAGGTACAAGCAACACAACCCAGCAGCAAGGGCACTCAGGCCACCATATATACACCAAACAGAGCAAATGTCCAAGCAAACTGGGGGCTTGCGCCCCGAACAAAGTCCAAAAGTCCAAGCAAACTGGGGGCTTGCGCCCCAAACAGAGTCCAAAAATGTTTCAAAATCAAATGTCCAAAATGTACAAGTCTACAAAACTACACGAAACTACTGCTGGGTGCCCTCCAACTCGGCAACTCTCGCCACCAGAACGGCGATCTCGGCGTCCCGAACCTCGAGCTCCCTCAACAAGCGAGCCGTCTCCTCCCGAGACTGGGTCAACTCTCGCTCCAGCTCGCGGTCACCCTGTAAACAGCAACAAATTGGCTCATGTCAATCAATTCAAGCAAGACCGAAAATCAAAACCAAAAAAAATCAATCAAATAAGGTTCATACCTGATGACCTCGACCACCAACGAGTGCCTCGATGGCAGTAGCTCGCAGCCGGTTGGCCACCCTCCATAGTGCCACGAACCGGGATGGTGCGACCTGCATTATCAAAAGAAATTCTCAGCAAATTGAGCAAACTCAATCAAATGTGTTCTTACACAAAAGTCATACAAGTTGGAGGCTTACCCTCCGAATCAGATGCTGCCAGTCATCTAAGCCAGCATCCGCCACAGCTACGTCAAAATCACGCAGCTCGGAGATCGTCGTCCTCCCAGTCGCGTCAGTGTACTCGAGGGTCTCGGGGTACTCTGGGGGCTCGATGCCCGCCGCCTCAACCTCCTACAAAGACAAATAGCTCTCGTTAATCGATGATCTTTCGTCGTAATTCTCGAAATCAAACCAAGCAAAAGTAAAAGGTACTCACCACTACCGGCCGGTACGCCAACCTCCCGTAAAGGAACACCGAGTAGTCCTCGCCAGGCAGAAGAAGGTCGTCGCCACTGGCGCCAGCCAAGTCCGCCTCCCTCTCAGCCTCAGAAGGCTCCCTAAACATCGTCCTGGGAGGATCGACGGGTTTCGTCAGTGTGTCCCGAGAGCACTGACGAGCCAACCGCTCGCCCAAGTACCACACAGGACCCATCGACGTCCACAACAGCAGCCGGCTCGGGTTCCTAGGTCGAAGGACCTCAGCGACGAAAGGGGGCGCTCCTGCGTACTCCGCCCAAGGTCTGGGCACCCACTGCGACAATATAAAAGCACAGATCATCCCTATGACCAACTAAAAGCAAAGTATAAGAAGAGTAGGTGAATACAAATGGGATACTCACGCTGCTCAACTGAAGAGAGTTCACGTCCCGCCGGTAGACATTGTGAGAAGAACGCTTGCTCTTCGTCCGGCACATGACCCAATCCCTCACCACGGGATAGGCCCTCTCCAACGGCTCCGTCCTCTTGGGCGCGAGACTCGGGAAGTAAGAGTACACCCACGCCTATAAAACAGAATAATCAATGACGATCTTTCGTGATTTGATAAAGAAAGGAATTTACTTTGGTCTAAAGGAAGGTTCTTACCTCCAACAGAGCCTGTGTCCGACGGCGCCGGGAGAAGTCCCCTTCTCCATCAACTCCGGACGAACCATGGCCCTCATAAAGCGGATGAGGACCGCAAAACCAGCAAGAACCCGGCCCCAACGCCCTAGGGAACTCGGGTCGAAAGGAAGGAAGAAGCTTCGTCGACGTGACCTCTCGCCCTTGTCTCCGAGGTAAATCGAAGACGGGAACCACCAAATCCACAGACGAGCCCTCGCTCACCAGACGGGGAGGAGGAGCCGTCTCCCTCCCATCGATCGTCACCGGCACGGGGTCTTCCCCGCAAAGTAGTCTCGAACGTAAGTCTTGGGTACCAAACCCAAGATCGCAACGACCTTCGGCGACAAGTTCCAGCCGATCAATCTCCTCGCCTCGGCCGAGTCCGCCCTCATAGCAGTCTCCGGCCACACCATCTCCTTGGTCCCACATGACAGACCAGAATTCATGCCGTAATCCTCCAGAGTGACACCCACCTCACCAAAAGGTTGGTGAAACGTGGACGTCGTGTCCCAAAATCGGTCCAAGAAAGCGCGGACCAAGCTAAGGTTATCCCGCAACTTCCTCTTCACGATATCCCTCCAGACCTGAACCAAAGGACCGAACGCTCCACGCTCGATCATGGCCCTCTCCTCCGCCGACAGTTGCTCGTAGTGCTCCATCATTTGTCGTGTAACCCGAGAACGACCTGATGTTCCGGCCTCCTATTGTGATTTGAAACAAAGCTATCTTTAGTTTTGAATGAAATTTGAAAGAAATTCGGACAAAAAGAATGAAAGAGGATGAATAATGAGTAGTGAATTCTTATTTACCAAGCTCTTCACCGTCCGTAGGACGGGTGACCCTCTGCCCGCAGCCCACACAAGGTGCCTACTCTCCCGTGTCTCACCACGCAGAGCTCCTCTCACCGACGGCCTCCTCGCCCGACGTTGGCCCGTCTCGGGGCCTCCTCCTCCTCGGCAGCCTCCTCCTCGTGAGCCTCGTCTCCAGCAGCCATCACCGCAGCGGTGAAGGCATGCTCTAAAGCCTCCTCAACCACAGCGGCGTCTATCTCCATGAGAGCTCTCCCAGAAGTAGAAGCCTCATCACCTGCAACATTAAAGCAAATTCAGGCCGCGTCATACGACGACAAGCCTTTGTTAAGGGGTTTCGAGCCTTCAAAGCCCTGAAACTGCTCCTCTCGTGCCATCCTTGGCCACGTTCCCGCCAACCCGATTACTCATGTGATAAATTGGGTCAAGTCAAGTCCAATTCAAAACCTAGTTCTGGGTTCGAGTCGGAAATTCGGCAGCATTTCGTTATAACGGTGATTATGCCCTAGAAAGGTGTCCTGAAAAAGTTGTCACAAACCAAAATTCCGAGATGGTAGGAAGTTTACCCATTATTCAAGGATCCCAAATATCAAATTTCATCGCCAATGGGCAATCCTAAGGCTATTTTCGAAGCAATTTACGGTTTAGCTGTAAAACCGTCTCAAAATTCATTCAAAGGCTCAAAACTCGATGAAAATTCGAAACAAATGCATGGTTATGTTCCTAACATTGCCTACTATCCATTTCTAGTGTCAATTTGGCAAGGCAAAACCATTTGGGGGAAAAGCCCCAAATTTTCGATCAAAAGGGTCGAAAACCCTAATTTTCGCGGCTCAAAATTCAACAAATGAAGAAGATTAATGCAAGATTAAAACACATACCTCGATTAGTCATATTTAAAGCAAGCTTTTGAATCAAACCTTGGCGGAAATGGTGAAGATTTGAGAGAGAAATGAGTGAATTGTGTTTCGAATGCAAATGACACAAATCCCTCTGTTTTCGCGTTTTTACGCAGGAAAGCCAAATTGGGGAAAAGACGCAGCAGGCGCTACGCCTCTTCCAAGAGACGCAGCTCTTGCTGCGCCTCTTCCTTCTGTTCCCTCCACATGGATTTTCAAAAAATCGTTATAAGTTCGTTATTTGTGGGCCCATCTTTGGTGCACCTCTTCCTCGACGCTATTTTTCTCTTTTGGCCCATTCAACGATTTTCTTTCGTTCCGGCCCGCATTTTATCACCTTGAAAGCGGATGTTGCATAAATATTTGTCCCAGTAGCGCAGCAGATATTTTGCGTATTGCTCACTCAAGGTTTCTACGATCAAGATGTTCCTGGTCGTCAAAAATTATTGTCCCCAGCGCAGCAGTATTTTGCAGTATTGCTCACTCAAGATTTCTTCCATGACAATCAAGATGTTCCTAGTCGTCAACGCATTCCCCAACAAGAGTTCGCTTGAGACCGACGCAAGCAGATTCAACCTCAAGTTTTCGCCAGAGTTCGCTTGAGACCGACGCAAGCGGATTCCCCAGCAGTTTCTACCGACGTCCTGCTGCTTTCAATATTTCTTGTTTCTCCGCGGAGTTCGACAAAGGTGTCGTTCTCCAGAAGTCTCAGGTATGGTCTCTTCTTATGGCTGGCGAGCTTCCTTACGTAGTCTAATGGACTTTAAACGACCCTCCTCGATAGTCGACAGACTCTAAAATGTTCCCGACGACAGGTCCTTGGCTCAGACCCCTTGAGTCGCCTCGCGTCGCCATAGTCGTCAGGTTGTAATCTTCGATTGACCTGATGGCTATACTTTGACTTTCGCCTTGTCCAAGCCTCAGTCAAAGTGGGGGCTCTGTAGATACCTCATTTCTGCACCTCCCGCAAACCACCCGGTGATGATTGGGCCGCATGTTTGATACGCGGAACGATTTGTGAGAGTTCGTAAGATTGTCGTCAAGTGATTGCTCAAATATTAAATGTCTACCTCTTAGTTGTCATCTATGTCCCGATACGGTCGTTTTGGCAGTAATTAGAGTACATTCGGAGTCCGGGTCAAAAACCGTCTCCATTTTCTGATAACCGTTAAATCCCGAGTCAGAATATTCTGGAATGTTCCGGATATTTCTATTCCATATTTCATAAATTTTATCTTTTGGCAAATAATATCCCGTAATATTCATATAAGATATTAAGGAAGTCGAATTATTTCCGTCCTACCATAACTCAAACGCGGAAATCTTTCATCAGCAGGAGGTAACCTCCTGGGAATAGACGCAAGCCAGTCTTGCGCCTCTTCCAAGAGACGATGTGTCGCTGCGCCTTTTCCCAGTGCCCTTCTTTGCATGTCTTACGTATCTTTTTCATATCTTTCCGAGATTCACTTCCAAAGAGTCTCCGAAACCCTAATTCCCTCCGTGTGATTAGTATAAATAGGAGCCTTCGCTCCTCATATTTCTCACGCGAGTGTCCGCCCTTCTCTTCTCCCTTTGCATTCTAGACTTTGTTCTTACTTATTGGCGCCTACGTGCTTGAACTTTCGACCACGTAAGCTCGGATCTTTCCGGGTACCAGCCTCTCCGTTGCATGACCGACCAATTTGACCAACTACACTCAATCAACTTAATTAATCAATCGTTTTCCTCTTACGAGGGCACTCTCTTTGCATTCGCGTCGAGCATTCACTAATCGATATCTTAGTCCTTCTCGTTTCGTCAACATGTAAGTCTGAGGGTGTATAATCCTTATTTATTTATTGTATTTTACTTATTGTATAATCCATTGTAAGGTTTACGTCGAAAATACCGTTAAAATGGATTCTAAAACCCTTTGTTAAAACTCTTTTTTACGGATTTCCAGTAGACAGACGTCGAGAAAAGACGCAGCAACTGCTGCGCCTCTTTGAAGGAGCGCAGTTCCTGCTGCGCCTCTTCGTGAGGCTGCCGCGGTTCCTGCTTCCTTTCTTCTTCGTCCTCTGTAATTTGTTTTCGAATCTTTTTTTTGCTTGCTTCGTCTGTTAATTCTTCATCGTAGTATCATAATAATTCCACATGTATATTTTCATCATCATTATTAACATGCTTTAATCATCGCAAATCCGACTTAAATCCCTTATAATTCATATTTGCGGGTTTTCGTCATTAAATTCAAACCCGGGTTTTAGAGATTCAATTTGTTCATATTGAGTTTCTGGAATTCGTCATTGATATAATTTTCATCTGCTTATTCGCATATTCGTTGTATATCCGTCATATTTAGCCTAATTGACTTATTTCAACAGAGAACTCATTAATGTTTCCATCATAATTTCATGTAAATAATCCGTTTGCATCCGTCTCATCCATATTCATGTGTTAAATAACCTATTAAGCACTTTCATCCGAGTAAAAATCATCAATCAATCATTAAAATCACCAATTAACATTAACGGCTTGCAAGTACGGCTTCACAGCCAGAACTGAGCCAAGGAACAGACGCAGCGTCACGCGCCTATTCAAAGGACGCGCTCTCTGCGCTTTGTTCTGGTTGAGTTCTGTCCCTGAACTCCGTTTCTGCCTTGACATAGTTTAATTAGTTTACATATTAACTAACTATTAACCGTAATGTCACGCTAATTCCTGTTCGTTTATTTATTTCTTTTATTCTTTTATTCCTTTTTCTCAAATTATCCGTTTTAAAGGTATTTTCGACATAAATCGCCTATTTCGTTGTAATTAAATGTAATTTTCATTATTGTATTTCTTTTATTGTATTTCTTTTATCATTTGTATGTTCTCACATGTAAATGAGCATTAAATCCTATTTCGACATTAATTGTATGCTAATTACGTGTTTACCGACTTAGTATTAATTCTCACATGCTAGGATTAAAACTTGGATGTTGCATTGCATGCATTATAACCGACGATATATCAAGTACGAATAACTTCCCTAATCATTAGTAGAGGCCGCTATCGAGGCGGGCGGGATTAGGTGTTCGATCAAAAGAACTTCCTAATACGTACCCTCACCCCTTACTCCAGATCTCCGTGAGCACCCGTGTTCATTGGCATCCACGAGAGTCATTCTAGACATAGAATGCTAAGGGTAACGATTGCTTAGTGTTCATGTCACTACTTTGTGTCTTGACATGACACGAGGTATTCGAACGGTTCCAATTTCCCATAAAAATTGGTGGCAACTCCATACAAAATGCAAACGCTTGTTTTTCGACCTTCACCAAGCGCCCCCGTGGGCGGCCCGCTGTCCACAGTTTGGCGACTCCGCTGGGGATAATACACTTATGTGTAGCCAAGGGTGAAACTTGAACAAGGTTAGGGGATAAGTTTGTACAAGACAATTGTCGGTTTTCATAACTCGGTCTTCCTAGATCGTTTATTCGGCCTTCCTAGGCCCAACCCAACCCATTCGACCAATCGTCCCGTCTAAATGGTCCTAATTCTTATTTGGGCCTAAGGATGGATAGCGATTGACGTCATCCATACCATGATGCTTACTCTTGTTTGTATCAAGGGCCTTCACTACTTGAGGAAATGGACTAGGAATCGGCCTTACTCTTGTTTGGCACGAGCCTCTCCACAGACTTTGGGTTTGATGGTTCGGTATGGCAACCCACCCTTTAAACCAAAACCCTTTTAAATGCACTCAGCATCCCATTATAATGCTTGTATAAATGAGTAAACCTTACGTGATCACCATTTCTAAACAAATCATGACGAATTTTCAAAAAATCAAAACCCAATTTCAAAACAAAAATTCGAAAAAAAAGGGCCTTCAATTAGCGCAAAATCCGGTCAAAACTCTGTCCGTTTGTCGTGTCAAAATTCGGGCTACAAGCCCATTTCAAAACCTCACTTCGAGTCCACTCCTACAACTACACTACAGTTGACTAGGACACACACTTTCAAAGACCTTGTCTTTCTTCAAAACTCACTCAACACAAGTGGCACACACCCACTTCACGAGTCAAAACTTTTCCTCTTTTAGCAAGTGTGATAGAATGGTCGATCGTGTTTTGATTCGTCGCCGATCTCTTATCCAGTTTCCAAGATGCCCGGATCAAGTGATGAAACGAATCTCCAACAAATTCAAGATAGTAATGATCGAATCCTAGCCGCGCTAGCCCAAATGCAAGTTACCCAAAACCAAACCTATGACCGCCTTGAACTAATCGAAGGCCGTATCTTTGATGTAGAGGGAAGGTTGCCTCCCCTTAAAAGTGAAGTACTACGTTTCTCCGATGACGAGTCTAGGGATGAGAATCCTATCATAGGGACAACTGCAGCCGAGAAAAGACTCCAATACCTAGAGGAGCAATTGATGTACCTTAAGGGGGATGACATTTATAGGGAAAACAATCGCAAGTATGAAGCCGTCAATTCCAAATTGCCAACTAACTTTAGCATGACGGATATCCCTAAGTTTAAAGGACATGAGAACCCTTTGAACCACATCCGTGCCTTCAAGGATTACATGTCTATCAAAGGCATCAAACCCGAGATGTTCTTAAGGATCTTTCCTTCATCTCTTGACACCATCCCGAAGCAATGGTTCTACACTTTAGATCACAAGAAGGTCGCTACTTGGGAAGACGCCGCAATCGAGTTCTCTAAACAATATGCGGATAATGCCGAGATCCAAGTCAACATGCGTACTCTAGAGGTCCTTACCCAAAATGACAAAGAAGGATTCACCGACTTCCTAAGTAGGTGGAGGAAGACTAGTACTCAATTAGTTGAACGCCCGGATGAGGCTACTCTCGTGGAAAAGTTTGTGGATAATCTCAAGCCCATATATGCCAACCATTTGAGATACCAAAACATCAAGACTTTCAAGGACTTAACCGTATTAGGGACACGAATCGAAGATGACATCCGTAAAGGACTCTTGTCCAAAACGGTAGGTCGAGGATATCAAGGGTCCACAAGTCGTTCGTACGGCTCTACTAGCAAGACTGACGAAGTTAACCTTCTCGAGCCATCTAAGAAAACTACTCCACCAAGGAAATTCACAAACCTTGGGGATACGTACTCCAACGCTCTAAAAAGGTTAATGAAGCAAGGTAAACTCCAACCCATTGGACCTACTCACAAACCCGAAAAGAAGTCCAAGTTTTGGGATGAAAATTCATACTGCGAATACCATAGGGGCAAAGGGCACGACACAGAAAAATGCTACAAGTTGAAACACGTGCTTCAAGATATGATTGAAGATGGTCGACTTCCAATTCCACCAGGAGGTAAGCCCAACAACACTCAGAATCCTCTTGGAGTTCTGATGATTACAAGTGACGAATCTACCTTAGATTGCTCACACCTCATTTCTCCCACCGAAAATGATTGAGAAAGAAAGGCTCTACTCTACTATCTCCCCCACCATTTCCGACTTCATAACATGGGCAAGGAATGTAGATAGACAAGTGTGGGAACTAGAAAACATGGTAACGACCTTGCGCAATCCCAATGCAATACCTAAAGAACGCGTACCATTGATCTTCTCTCAAAATGCCACCATGCAAGAAGTAGTCACCGTGGTTGATAAACTAGTCGATCAAATCATACGACTAGAAAGTGATATCATGAGAATGAAGGAACTAGCTGCAGTTAATGGGGTTTGGGCCGATGACGATGAGGACGAGTATCTCATTGAAAACTCCCTAGTCAAGGAAATAGTCCAAAATGGTGAAGACCAAGATGTGGATCACCTAACTCGTTCGGGTCGCCCATATCAAAGCACTACTCAAAACGGTCCAACCAACGTCATCACACCAAATGACAACGAAGATGACCCCACTGATCATTTGCTCAAGCAATTACAGAAAACCAAGGCTGATCTTTCAGTCTGGCAACTAGTGGCAAGCTCATTTCCACATCGCCAAGCTTTACTGCAAGCTTTGGCCAAATTGAATGTAGCACATAACTCTACTCCTGAAGATATAGTCAACTTGGTCTTCCAAGAATCACCTAAGCTAAGTAATCCTATTACTTTCTCGGATGAAGACTTGCCATATTTTGGCGCTAGTCACAACCTTGCTCTATACATCACTGTCATCTGTCTAAAGAAAAATGTGCCAATGACCTTGGTGGATGATGGCTCCGCGGTCAACGTCATACCCCTCAAAACGGCATACAAACTAGGCATGAAAGAGTCGGATTGGACTCCTACAAATCAAGGTGTTCGTGCATATGACGGTACGCGACGAAAAGTGGTAGGACTTGTTAACCTAACCATAGCCACGGGGCCGATTGAACGAAAGGTTAACTTCCAAATAGTGGACATCGAAGCTTCATTCAACATACTTCTGGGAAGGCCTTGGATTCATGCTTCCAAAGCGGTAACATCCACCCTTCATCAAAAGATCAAGATCCCACTAAATGGCAAAGTTGTGACGATCACTTCGTCACCCATCAAGGCAATAATCGAGAAGCAATCAAACAATCAAGTCCTTGCAGATCCCGTATATGAACTTGGAGGCTTCCAAAGCGTAAGCGTTATAGAAAGTGAGTTGGCACCCTTATACTATAATCCCTACTCTAACTTGGTGGTCAACCACATACTCAAATCCCAGGGATACTTCCCTGGAATGCCTTTGAACCCAATTCGGAAGAACACCTTCGCACCATACAAGGAAGGCAACTCGACAAGGATACCACTTGGACTAGGGTACAAACCCACAAAAGAAGAAGTTCTCGAAATGCTCGCCCAAGTCCAAAATCGCAAGCACGTGGGAGTCCAAATGAGGCCATATCTCCCCACTCTAAATGGGTACTTCGTTCAAGAAGGAAGTTCAGAACTCTCTCACGGATTTCCCGAACCTTGGCATTATCTTGAGAGGAAGTTAGCCGGAATCGAGATCTTTCACGATTGCTACTTCATTCCTCCAGAAACGGTTCCTACCGTCAAAACCCGTCAAGCACCTTGCTTAGACGAACAAGCTGTTAGCCTATTGTTTGAGAAGATCTATTCATTAGGGCGCGCGCAGATGAGATCATTACTATGATACTTCAAGACGATCGCTTCAACCCCACCGCGTTGATCACAGAAACCGACACAAAGCAGCAGAAAGGATGGAGAAAATCTATCAAATGGACCAACAACCAAGGAAGACTCTTCAAGCTCACCACTGGAGAAGGAGAGATGTTCAAAGGAGAACCAGAAGACGACGAGTTCGAGTCGGAGTCGGAGTCGGAGTCAGAGTCGGAGTCTAGAGAAGTCATTAGAGAATCTATTCCTGTTGTCATCCCCACTCCCTTCATTTCTCCTAGCTTAGCCTCGAGTAGTCACAGTAGTTCGGGAAATGCCCCAATTACTGTCCCTTTGCCACCACTGACCATGGATCAGTTGGCTTCTTTGTTTCAACTTTACTCAAATCTTAATATGAATAAATCAGGTTCTGCTTACTCTTTGCGTTATCTTGAGTGCAATTCTGTTTACGATGATACTGAGGATGACCAAGATCCAGACTTGACCGAAATACCTCCCTACGTAGCCAAAGAAATACTACAGGAAGGGGAAGGGGGACCTGTAATAGAGGACACCGAACCCATCAATGTTGGAACCGAACTAGAACCCAAAGAACTTAGGATAGGGACTACCTTGGGCTCTACCGAACGGGCCGATTTCATAGACCTCCTAAATGAATTCAAAGACGTTTTCGCTTGGTCCTACAAAGACATGCCAGGGATCGACAGGGATATCGCCGAACATAGGATTCCGATTAAGCCGGGTTTCAAACTCAGAAAACGAAGCTTCGACGAATGAGAACAGAATGAGCTCTAAAGATTAAGGAAGAAGTGGACAAGCAATTCAAAGCCGGGTTCATCAAAGTTTCCGAGTATTACGATGGGTAGCTAACATAGTACCCGTGCCCAAAAAGGATGGGAGAATCCGTGTTTGTGTTGACTTTAGGGACTTGAACAAAGCGAGTCCGAAAGATGACTTCCCTCTACCTCACATTGACATATTGGTAGACAATACTGCAGACCACGCATTACTATCCTTCATGGATGGATATGCGGGTTATAACCAAATCAAGATGGCCATGGAAGATATGCACAAGACCGCATTCGTCACCCAATGGGGAACATATTGCTACACGGTAATGCCATTCGGATTGATTAACGCCGGAGCTACATACCAACACACCGCAACTACACTCCTACATGACATGATGCACACAGAAGTTGAGGTATATGTAGATGACATGATCGTCAAATCCAAGGAAAGAGAGGGACATATTGCAAACCTTCGCAAATTATCCGCAAGGCTACAAAAGTACAACATGAGACTCAACCCCCAGAAATGCACATTTGGGGTAACATCTGGGAAACTCCTGGGATATGTTGTTAGCCAACGCGGTATAGAAATAGATCCTTCCAAAATCAAAGCTCTGATCGAAATGCCACAACCTCAAACAGAAAAAGAAGTCAGAGGATTCCTGGGAAAAGTACAATACATAAGTCGATTCATATCGAAACTTACGATGATTTGTGAGCCTATCTTCAAGAAACTCAAGAAAACAGACCACACCATGTGGGATGATGATTGTCAAAAGGCGTTTGACCGAATTAAGGAGATATTGGCTAAACCACCAGTGCTCATGCCACCGCAACGAGATCAACCTCTTGGTTTATATCTCACAAGTGGAAACCGCCATGGGTGCCATGTTGGCTCAAATCGTAGGAAGCGAAGAAAGAGCTATTTACTATCTAAGTAAGAAGTTCCTGGAATATGAGTGCAAATACTCACAACTCGAAAAGACATGCCTCGCTCTTGTGTGGGCAACGAAGAAGCTACGTCACTACATGGTTAGCTACTCCGTCAAGATATACTCCAAAATGGACCCAGTCAAATACCTCTTCGAGAAACCCGTCCTCAACGGACGTCTGGCAAGATGGACTCTGATGCTCTCAGAATTCGACCTTAAATATGTGCCACTGAAAGTTATAAAAGGTCGCGCCGTCGCCGAATTCTTCGCAGAAAATCCCATCAACGATGCACAAACCATTGATACTTGGTCATTTCCCGACGAGGATATACTCCAAACAGATGTAGACTCCTGGGACCTATACTTTGATGGAGCATCAAACTTAAGAGGATTCGGAATAGGAGTGTTGCTCATTTCTCCTGAAGGTGAGCATACACCGATTCTTTGTCAAACTCGACTTCGAGGTGACAAACAATGTTGCGAATACGAAGCTTGTCTCATTGGACTACAAGCGGCAGTAAGCTTAGGCATTAAAAACCTCCGAGTACATGGGGACTCATCACTGATCATCAACCAAGTTACAGGATCCTGGAAAATCCGAAGCGAAAGCCTCGCACCTTATCAGGCTAGGATAGACCAAGTCGCTCAATTCTTTGATCACGTAACATACCTGCACCTACCTCGGGAGGAAAATCAATTTGCAGACGCTCTTGCGAAACTTGCATCTTTGATAAATATGCCAGATCACATGATAGAAATGCCTTTGTGCATCGAACGACGGTCGAGCGGCTTATGTCCATCAAATCACCGATGAAGAGGAAATCGCACCGGAACCCTGGTTCCAAGCAATCTTGAATTTTAAGCTCAATGGTACCTATCCACCGGATATGGACAAAAGGGGACAACGTGCTATACGCCTATTAGCTTCCCAATACATCCTGATGCAAGGAGAGTTATACAAAAGAACACCTCTTGGTGTAGTCCTACGATGCCTTGATCATTCACAGGCACGAAAGGTGATGGAAGATGTCCACGACGGAGAATGCGGTCCTCACATGAGTGGGCCCATGATAGCAAAGAAAATCACACGTTTAGGGTATTATTGGACCACAATGGAATCCGATTGCATCAAATACGTGAGACACTGCCACAATTGTCAAATCTTCGGGAATGTACAACATGTCCCTCCTTCGTTGCTCTACACGATGACATCTCCTTGGCCATTTTTCGCATGGGGAATTGACATAATCGGAAAATAACCCCGGTAGGAACGGGAGGTCACTGTTTCATCCTAGTGGCGATTGACTATTTCACCAAATGGGTAGAAGCGGCTTCCTACACTGGGCTTACGGCCAAAAATGTGGCCAAATTCATACAAAATAACATCATCTGTCGATATGGTTGCCCACATGAGATCATTAGCGATAATGGGTCACATTTCCAAGCTGAAACTGAGCAATTGCTAGCCAAATACAAGATTAAGCATCACCACTCTTCGCCCTATAGACCACGGACTAACGGCGCGGTAGAGGCAAAAACAAGAATGTTGTCACAATTCTCAAGAAAATGACGACAACTATAGAGATTGGCCAAGCAAGATACCTTTTGCCTTATGGGGGTACCGTACATCTGTCGGGACGCCCACAGGGCTACCCTTTCTATTTGACCTACGACATGGAAGTGTACAACCGGTCGAGCTAGAGATACCATCCTTGCGTATTCTACTAGAAAGTCAAATCCCGGAGGCCGATTGGAAGAAGGATAGGTATGAAGAACTCATCCTCCTGGATGAACGTAGGCTACGCGCCCTACATAATGTCCAAACATATCAAGCCCGTATCAAACGAGCTTTCAACAAAAGGGTTAGGCCAAGAAACATCAAAGAAGGAGACTTAGTACTCAAATCGGTTAGAGCTCTTTTACCTGTCGACCCACGGGGAAAATTCAAACCTAACTGGGCCGGACCATATCTAGTCAAATCCATACTCCCAGGGGGTGCGGTTAGAATCACAGACCTAGATGGGAACGAGTTTTCAAACCCCACAAACCTCGACCAATTGAAACGGTACTATGCCTAGAATAGGACAAAAACGCGCCTCGCGTAAACCCATGTGTCGCTCTTGTGACACTAAATAAACGGCCCCTGGCCAAGCTAAAATAAGCTAAATGTCACTGTGCGCTTGCATTTTGACAAGATTGTCATCCTCATATCATCAAATAAACTAAATTCGCACCTCCAGAGTAAGCAAAAGCCCATGCTTATTTTCTATGTTCATTACAAGCTCTTGCTTCGAACAATTATTCTTTTACATTTACTCGAACTACGCGCAAGGGTTTGATTTCGCTTTTTAAGTGAATACGTAGGCAATCCTTCACGGGATTCAACCCATTATATCTAAAAATGTAAATAGAAGGACATTTGCATTGCATTTGAAATTCGACAAGAATAATAAGTGGAAAATCTCAACGGTTTCATAACCATTTAACCTTTTTTTATTTCATTCACTTTCTAATAATAGTAGTACGTTACATAATAAAAATAGAATAGGCTAGGATTCTAAAAATCCCTCCTTTTTATTACAACAACAATAATAATAATAATCAAATAATAAATAAAGACTCGGGCTATTCCTCCATCTTCCCCTTGCCCTTGTCATTCTTGTCATATTTCCCGTCACGACCTCGAGCCGGGCGCTCTTGCACCACTTCAGACCTAATCACCAACGGTCTTTCTCGAGGCCTGACTCTTCTGTTCTTGCCAACCACCAGCTCTGCGACAGGAGTAGTCTTTGATTTCTTTGAAGGATGAATGACTTGAAATCCGGCTTCTTCTTCTCCCTCTGTCAGATGCTTCTCCTTCTCTTTCTCTCCCTCGCGCACCTTGTAATCAACCGGCTCAGGTTTCCTCAGTCTCTCGCGTTCTTCCGGAGTTGCAGCCTTTCTCCACCTCAGATAAGAGTCCGACACCCACAAAGCATTGGCGGAGAAGCTCAAGAACCACATGTTTCTTTAGGCCCATTTAATAGCCCACTCTCTTTGCTCTCTCGTAGTAAGCGCCATAGCGATCTGCGGGACGTTATCAAGCCTAGGGATCGTCCGCTTCAACCCAACTTGCCTCATCAATCTTTCCGGAAAGATGCATACCATAAACTCCAATCCAGGAATGCGCACGGACCTAGTGGGATCCAAAGAAGATACTCCAGTGACGGACTTGAGGTGCCACCACGGTACGACCCACCTAATCAAAGGACCATCATCATTCCTCGGCTTGTTCTTCCAATAGTCGCGAGACCGGGTGAAGTCCACCATGTACAACCGCGTCCTCATCGCAATCGAACGGGAATGATAGGAAAGTGCATGAACCGGGGGCTCGATCAATCGGAGCCGTTCCATAAGCCAAACCTACCAAGAGCAGGTATTAGACATCGAAAAAAAAAAAAAAAAAAAAAAAAAAAAAAAAAAAAAAAAACGAAAAAGAAAAGATGATGTCTTTTACCCGCAAAAATGACGGGACTCCCAAGAACGGCAGATCGCGGTTGGATTTCCTATTATCCAAACCCAAAATAATCTCCCCTAAGCATAAACAAGTGGGCTCTCTTTGACTCCATTTGCTCAATAAGACCCAAAAGACGGGGATTACCTCTCAAATCTTCATCAACGTGTCCTTGGAAGACATACACGTGCAGCAAACAAAAGCCAAATGCCCTCCTCCTGGCAACATGGGAAACAGTAGGGTCGGACCTGTTAATGAATCGGTCTACAAAGTCCAACATTCTCACGCCTTTCGGGGTAACTAAGCGATCCACCTCAAGTCTAGTCGGTCAAGCAAGTCTCGAATTTGCTCTTATACCCTTGTGAAGTGGAAGGAATGGCAGGTAAATGTTCGGGGTCCCACCCACCAATAGCAGCAATTTCTTCAGGAAACGGGCAAATATCACCTCCCGGGAACGCGAAAACATGATAATTCGGGTCCCAATAGTCAAGGCAAGCATCCAAGAACGGTTTTACTACCTTAATGAGTTTCAAACTCAACAAAGACCCAAGGTTATAAGCACCCATGTCGTGCTTCTCCATATTCGAAAACTCGTTGGTCCATTCCTTCAAGCGGATCTCCAAAGTATTCATAATGACAATTTTCTGTTGAAGATTTATTTTGAGAGTTTTATGTGAATAGACGAGGAAGAGACGGAAGAGTTGTGTGAATTAACGCCCCGTCGACGCTTCTATTTATACTCATTGCTGTTTTTAAAAATCCGCCAGAACGGACCTGCTTGGGAACAGGCGCAGCACTCGCTGCACCTCTTCAGAGGGACGCAGCTCATGCTGCGCCTCTTCCCCAGTCTCACTTCTGTGATTTCCGCGTTTGGATCTTTCCTAATTCTATAACGAATAATTTCCTATTCCTACAGGATTTTATTTTGGTAAATACGAGCAGTTTACCATGTTTCAAGTTTCCTATTTTCGCGGGCACGCATTTCGAGACGACATCGACATTTCGCCATTTTACCACATGTGCACATTTTCATTTTAGGAAATACATTTCACTTTTTTTAAATAATCCCAATTCCGCATTTTAGGACATAATTTCCATTATAATTCATTTACCTTTTTTTTTATTATTATTTTTATTTTCTTAATTTCATTTCCACATCTCTAACTTACAGATTTCTTTTTTTTTTTTCTTTTTTTAGGGGGTAACCCTCCCTACCGTCCGGTCATTTCCGGCAATTTTTTGCTTTTCCTCGTGCTCTTTTGAGTCTCATTTTGCGCTGATTAAAGGCCTTATGTATGTAAAATGTATGTTTTGCGTAATTTCCATGTAAATTTCGGCAAAGCATGATCGCGCAAACCGTTGTCTACCAAACCTGTTCAAGAACTAACTGCGGTACAAGCAACACAACACAGCAGACAAGGGCACTCGGGCCACCATATATACACAAAAGAGCAAATGTACAAGCAATCGGGGCTTGCGCCCGAACAAAGTCCAAAAGTCCAATAACCGGGGCTTGCGCCCAAAAAAGAGTCCAAAAATGTTTCAAAATCAAATGTCCAAAATGTACAAGTCTACAAAACTACACAAAACTACTTTGGCGCCCTCCAACTCGGCAACTCTCGCCACCGGAACGGCGATCTCGGCGTCCCGAACCTCGAGCTCCCTCAACAAGCGAGCCGTCTCCTCCCGAGACTGGGTCAACTCTCGCTCCAGCTCGCGGTCACCCTGTAAACAACAACAAATTGGCTCATGTCAATCAATTCAAGCAAGACCGAAAATCAAAACAAAAAAAAATCAATCAAATAAGGTTCATACCTGACGACCTCGACCACCAACGAGTGCCTCGATGGCGTAGCTCGCGCATGCCGGTTGGCCACCCTCCATAGTGCCACGAACCAGGGACGGTGCGACTGCATTATCAAAAGAAATTCTCAAAGCAAATTGAGCAAACTCAATCAAATGTGTTCTTACACAAAAAGTCATACAAGTTGAGGCTTACCCTCCGAATCGATCTTTGTCGATCATCTAAGCCAAGATCCGCCACGGCTACGTCAAAATCACGCAGCTCGGAGATCGTCGTCCTCCCGGCCGCGTCGGTGTACTCGAGGGTCTCGGGGTACTCAGGGGGCTCGATGCCCGCCGCCTCAACCTCCTACAAAGACAAATAGCTCTCGTTAATCGATGATCTTTCGTCGTAATTCTCGAAATCAAACCAAGCAAAAGTAAAAGGTACTCACCACTACCGGCATGACGCCAAACTCCCGTAAAGGAACGTCGAGTAGTCCTCGCCCAGCGGAAGAAGGTCGTCGCCATCGGCGCCGGCCAAGTCCGCCTCCTCTCGGCCTCGAAGGCTCCTAAACATCGTCCGGGAGGATCGACGGAGCGTCGGCGCGTCCCGAGAGCACCGACGAGCCAACCGCTCGCCCAAGTACCACACAGGACCCATCGACGTCCACAACGGCAGCGGCTCGGGCTCTAGGTCGAAG
Source organism: Silene latifolia (assembly GCF_048544455.1). Lineage (NCBI taxonomy): Eukaryota > Viridiplantae > Streptophyta > Magnoliopsida > Caryophyllales > Caryophyllaceae > Silene > Silene latifolia. Next base: position 464,055,864 of record NC_133538.1, on the reverse strand, counting down.
GACCTCGGCGACGAAAGGGGCGCTCTGCGTACTCCGCCCAAGGTCCAGGCACCCATGCGACAATATAAAAGCACGAGATCATCCCTATGACCAACTAAAAGCAAAGTATAAGAAGAGTAGGTGAATACAAATGGGATACTCACGCTGCTCAACTGAAAAGCGTTCACGTCCCGCCGGTAGACATTGTGAGAAGAACGCTTGCTCTTCGTCCGGCACATGACCCAATCCCTCACCACGGGATATGCCCTCTCCAACGGCTCCGTCCTCTTGGGCGCGAGACTCGGGAATTAAGAGTACAGCCACGCCTGTAAAACAGAATAATCAATGACGATCTTTCGTGATTTGATAAAGAAAGGAATTTACTTTGGTCTAAAGGAAGGTTCATACCTCCAGCAGTAGCCCAGGTCCGACAGCGCCAGGAGAAGTCCCCTTCTCCATCAACTCCGGACGAACCATGGCCCTCATGAAGCGGATGAGGACCGCAAAACCAGCGATAACCCGGTCCCAACGCCCTAGGGAACTCGGGTCGAAAGGAAGGGAAGAAGCTTCGTCGACGACCTCTCGCCCTTGTCTCCGAGGTAAATCGAAGACAGGGAACCACCAAAGCCACAGGACGAGCCCTCCGCTCACCAGACATGGAGGAGGAGCCGTCTCCCTCCCATCGATCGTCACCAGCGCCGGGGTCTTCCCAGCAAAGTAGTCTCGAACGTAAGCACTTGGGTACCAAACCCGAGATCGCAACACCTTCGGCGACAAGTTCCCCGATCAATCTCCTCGCCTCGGCCGAGTCCGCCCTCATAGCAATCTCCGGCCACACCATCTCCTCGGTCCCACACGGCGGACCGTAAATCATGCCGTAATCCTCCAGAGTGACACCCACCTCACCAAAAGGTAGGTGAAACGTGGACGTCGTGTCCCAAAATCGGTCCAAGAAAGCGCGGACCAAGCTAAGGTTAGCCCGCAACTTCCTCTTCATGATATCCCTCCGGACACAACCAAAGGACCGAACGCACCACGCTCGATCATGGCCCTCTCCTCCGCCGAACCGGTGCTCGTAGTGCTCCATCTGTCGTGTAACCCGAGAACGACCGATGTTCCGGCCTCCTATTACGATTTGAAACAAAGCTATCTTTAGTTTTGAATGAAATTTGAAAGAAATTCGGACAAAAAGAATGAAAGAGGATGAATAATGAGTAGTGAATTCTTATTTACCAAGCTCTTCACCGTCCTGTAGGACAGGTGACCCTCTGCAGCCCACACAAGGTGCCTACTCTCCCTGTGTCTCGGCCCACGCAGAGCTCCTCTCACCGACGGCCTCCTCGCCCGACGTTGGCCCGTCTCGGGGCCTCCTCCTCCTCGGCGACCTCCTCCTCGTGAGCCTCGTCTCCGGCGACCATCACCGCGGCGGTGAAGGCTCGCTCTAAAGCCTCCTCAACCACAGCGGCGTCTATCTCCATGGGAGCTCTCCCAGAAGTAGAAGCCTCATCACCTGCAACATTAAAGCAAATTCAGGCCGCGTCATACGACGACAAGCCTTTGTTAAGGGGTTTCGAGCCTTCAAAGCCCTGAAACTGCTCCTCTCGTGCCATCCTTGGCCACGTTCCCGCCAACCCAATTACTCATGTGATAAATTGGGTCAAGTCAAGTCCAATTCAAAACCTAGTTCTGGGTTCGAGTCGGAAATTCGGCAAAGATTTCGTTATAACGGTGATTATGCCCTAGAAAGGTGTCTGAAAAAGTTGTCACAAACCAAAATTCCGAGATGGTAGGAAGTTTACCCATTATTCAAGGATCCCAAATATCAAATTTCATCGCCAATGGGCAATCCTAAGGCTATTTTCGAAGCAATTTACGGTTTAGCTGTAAAACCGTCTCAAAATTCATTCAAAGGCTCAAAACTCGATGAAAATTCGAAACAAATGCATGGTTATATTCCTAACATTGCCTACTATCCATTTCTAGTGTCAATTTGGCAAGGCAAAACCATTTGGGGGAAAAGCCCCAAATTTTCGATCAAAAGGGTCGAAAACCCTAATTTTCGCGGCTCAAAATTCAACAAATGAAGAAGATTAATGTAAGACTAAAACACATACCTCGATTAGTCATATTTAAAGCAAGCTTTTCAATCAAACCTTGGCGGAAATGATGAAGATTTGAGAGAGAAATGAGTGAATTGTGTTTCGAATGCAAATGACACAAATCCCTCTGTTTTCGCGTTTTTACGCAGGAAAGCCAAATTGGGGAAAAGACGCAGCAGGCGCTGCGCCTCTTCCAAGAGACGCAGCTCTTGCTGCGCCTCTTCCTTCTTTTCCCTCCACATGGATTTTCAAAAAATCGTTATAAGTTCGTTATTTGTGGGCCCATCTTTGGTGCGCCTCTTCCTCGACGCTATTTTTCTCTTTTGGCCCATTCAACGATTTTCTTTCATTCCGGCCCGCATTTTATCAGCCAGCAGCGGACTGTTGCATAAATATTTGTCCCAGCAGCGATAGATTTTGCAAAGTATTGCTCACTTAAGGTTTCTACGATCAAGATGTTCCTGGTCGTCAAAAATATTTGTCCCCAGCGCAGCAGTATTTTGCAGTATTGCTCACTCAAGATTTCTTCCATGACGATCAAGATGTTCGTAGTCGTCAACGCATTCCCCAACAAGAGTTCGCTTGAGACCGACGCAAGCAGATTCAACCTCAATTTTTCGCCAGAGTTCGCTTGAGACCGACGCAAGCGGATTCCCCAGCAGTTTCTACCGACGTCCTGCTGCTTTCAATATTTCTTGTTTCTCCGCGGAGTTCGACAAAGGTGTCGTTCTCCAGAAGTCTCAGGTATGGTCTCTTCTTATGGCTGGCGAGCTTCCTTACGTAGTCTAATGGACTTTAAACGACCCTCCCCGATAGTCGACAAACTCTAAAATGTTCCCGACGACAGGTCCTTGGCTCATACCCCTTGAGTCGCCTCGCGTCGCCATAGTCGTCAGGTTGTAATCTTCGATTAACCTGATGGCTATACTTTGACTTTCGCCTTGTCCAAGCCTCAGTCAAAGTGGGGGCTCAGAGATACCTCATTTCGCACCTCCCGCAAACCACCCGGTGATGATTGGGCCGCATGTTTGATACGCGGAACGATTTGTGACAGTTCGTAAGATTGTCGTCAAGTGATTGCTCAAATATTAAATGTCTACCTCTTAGTTGTCATCTATGTCCCGATACGGTCGTTTTGGCAGTAATTAGAGTACATTCGGAGTCCGGGTCAAAAGCCGTCTCCATTTTCTGATAACCGTTAAATCCCGAGTCAGAATATTCTGGAATGTTCCGGATATTTCTATTCCATATTTCATAAATTTTATCTTTTGGCAAATAATATCCCGTAATATTCATATAAGATATTAAGGAAGTCGAATTATTTCCGTCCTACCATAACTCAAACGCGGAAATCTTTCTTCAAAGAGAGGTAACCTCTCGGGAATAGACGCAGACCCAGTCCGCGCCTCTTCCAAGAGACGCAGTGGCTGCTGCGCCTTTTCCCAGGCCCTTCTTTGCATGTCTTACGTATCTTTTTCATATCTTTCCGAGATTCACTTCCAAAGAGTCTCCGAAACCCTAATTCCCTCCGTGTGATTAGTATAAATAGGAGCCTTCGCTCCTCATATTTCTCACGCGAGTGTCCGCCCTTCTCTTCTCCCTTTGCATTCTAGACTTTGTTCTTACTTATTGGCGCCTACGTGCTTGAACTTTCGACCACGTAAGCTCGGATCTTTCCGGGTACCAGCCTCTCCGTTGCATGACCGACCAATTTGACCAACTACACTCAATCAACTTAATTAATCAATCGTTTTCTTCTTACGAGGGCACTCTCTTTGCATTCGCGTCGAGCATTCACTAATCGATATCTTAGTCCTTCTCGTTTCGTCAACATGTAAGTCTGAGGGTGTATAATCCTTATTTATTTATTCTATTTTACTTATTGTATAATCCATTGTAAGGTTTACGTCGAAAATACCGTTAAAATCGATTTCTAAAACCCTTTGTTAAAACTCTTTTTTACGGATTTCCAGTAGACAGACGTCGAGAAAAGACGCAGCAACTGCTGCGCCTCTTCGAAGGAGCGCAGTTCCTGCTGCGCCTCTTCGTGAGGCTGCCGCGGTTCCTGCTTCCTTTCTTCTTCGTCCTCTGTAATTCGTTTTCGAATCTTTTTTTTGCTTGCTTCGTCTGTTAATTCTTCATCGTAGTATCATAATAATTCCACATGTATATTTTCATCATCATTATTAACATGCTTTAATCATCGCAAATCCGACTTAAATCCCTTATAATTCATATTTGCGGGTTTTCGTCATTAAGTTCAATCCGGGTTGTAGGGATTCAATTTGTTCGTATTGAGTTTCTTGAATTCGTCTTTGATATAGTTTTCATCTGCTTATTCGCATATTCGTTGTATATCCGTCGTATTTAGCCTAATTGACTTATTTCAATAGAGGACTCATTAATATTTTCATCATAATTCCATGTAATTAATCCGTTTGCATCCGTCTCATTCATGTTTTACTGTTTTTATGACATATTCATGTGTTAAATAACCTATTAAGCACTTTCATCCGAGTAAAAATCATCAATCAATCATTAAAATCACCAATTAACATTAACGGCTTGCAAGTATGGCTTCACAAATTTAATCGAGCCAAGGAATGGACGGCGTACATTGCGCCTATTCCAAAGGACGCAGCTCTGCTGCGCCTGTTCGTGGTTGAGTTCTGTCCCTGAACTCCGTTTCTGCCTTGACATAGTTTAATTAGTTTACATATTAACTAACTATTAACCGTAATGTCACGCTAATTCCTGTTCGTTTATTTATTTCTTTTATTCTTTTATTCCTTTTTCTCAAATTATCCGTTTTAAAGGTATTTTCGACATAAATCGCCTATTTCGTTGTAATTAAATGTAATTTTCATTATTGTATTTCTTTTATTGTATTTCTTTTATCATTTGTATGTTCTCACATGTAAATGAGCATTAAATCCTATTTCGACATTAATTGTATGCTAATTACGTGTTTACCGACTTAGTATTAATTCTCACATGCTAGGATTAAAACTTGGATGTTGCATTGCATGCATTATAACCGACGATATATCAAGTACGAATAACTTCCCTAATCATTAGTAGAGGCCGCTATCGAGGCGGGCGGGATTAGGTGTTCGATCAAAAGAGCTTCCTAATACGTACCCTCACCCCTTACCCAGATCTCTGTGAACATCCGTGTTCATTGGCATCCACGAGAGTCATTCTAGACATAGAATGCTAAGGGTAACGATTGCTTAGTGTTCATGTCACTACTTTGTGTCTTGACATGACACGAGGTATTCGAACGGTTCCAATTTCCCATAAAAATTGGTGGCAACTCCATACAAAATGCAAACGCTTGTTTTTCGACCTTCACCAAGCGCCCCCGTGGGCGGCCCGCTGTCCACACCGTGGTCTTGGCAGGTACCGCTACAGCTTCAACCCATTTGGTGAAATAGTCAACAACGACAATCAAGTACTTTCTTCCTCCGGATGCCGTTGGAAATGGCCCTAGTAGATCCATCCCCCACTGTGCAAAAGGAAGGGGACTAAGTACCGGCTGCAGGTCTCTGGAAGGTGCATGTATCACCGGAGCATGCATTTGACAGTTGTTGCACTTTTTGGTTTTGGCTCTGGAATCCTCAAGCATGGTGGGCCATAAGTAGCCGGCTCGGAGAGCTTTGTGGGCTAGTGTTCTTGCCCCCATGTGATGACCATAGATGCCTTCGTGAATTTCTGTCAGTATTAGCTCCGCGTCGGCTGGGCCGACACATTTCAAGAGTGGCCTTATCACGGACCTTCTGTATAATTCTCCTTCAAACACCAAGTACCTTGCTGCGATCCTTTTTATCTTCTGTGAGAGACTGCGGTCCTCCGGTAACTCATTCATCAGTTTGTACTTCATTATCGGAGTCATCCACGTTGTCTCGACTTCTATGTTGCCCACCATGCCGACGGTCTCAGTAATGCTTTTGGCATTCCTGATGTCCACCAGCACGGTTCGACTGACATTCTTGATGGTTGAACTGGCAAGCTTTGAGAGAGCGTCGGCTCGGTTGTTCTCAGACCTGGGAATGCATTGTATCTGGAAAGATTTCAATTTTGAAGTGTCAGCTTTTACCCTTTCCAGGTATCTTACCATCCCGTCGTCTCGAGTCTCGTACTCTCCTCTGATTTGATTAGCCACTAAAAGTGAATCTGTTTTCAAAATGATGTGCTCCGCCCCGGCAGCTCTAGCTAGCTCGACTCCAGTTATCACCGCCTCGTATTCGGATTCGTTGTTTGAGGCCGAGAAGGTAAATTTCAAGGCGTACTCAAACTCGTCCCCATTTGGGCTGATGATAAGTATGCCGGCTCCTGAGCTGTTTGCCGTGGAGGACCCGTCGGTGTATACTTCCCATACTCCGGGGTTTTGCTCTTCTTTATATGTGCACTCGGCCAGGAAATCTGCAAGTGCCTGTCCCTTTATCGAGGGCCTCGGCTTGTATTGAATGCCGAAGCCGGATAGCTCTACTGCCCATTTGATGAGCCTGCCGGATTGCTCAAATTTTTCCAATGCTTTCTCCAATGGTTGGTCGGTTAAGACCGTCACGGGATGTGTGTCGAAGTAAGGTTTCAGTTTCCTTGCGGCAACGACGACAAAGAAAGGTCGCTTTTTCAATCGGTGGGTAATTTCTTTCGGCGGGCAGCAGTGTATGGCGACAAAGTAGATTGGGTGTTCTTTGTTTGTCTTCTTCTCGATGATCATGGCACCGACCGTGGCCGAGGTAATCGCTATGTATAGATATAGCGTCTCCCCAAAGATCGGCCTGGACGGGGTTGGGAGAGTTTGAAGATGAGCTTTCGTTGCACGAAAGCCGTGCTCTGTTCCTCCCCCAGTGAAGTCTTTATTTCCCTTCAACACTTTGAAGAATGGGGTGCTCTTGTCGGCTGATCGAGAGATGAAACGGGCGAGAGCCGCCATCCTCCCGGTCAACATCATAACCTCTTTTCGATTCCTTGGCTCCGGCAGTCCGGTGTGCTTGGACTTTTTCGGATTGGCATCAATTCCCCGGCGCCGACAAGCACGCCGAGGAACTTACGACCAGGACACCGAAGTTGCATTTCATTGGGTTAAGTTTCATCTTGTATTTCCTTAGTGAACAAAATGTCTTGTGTAAATCGGCTAAGTGCTCGCTGTCAGACTTGCTTTTTACAATAGCATCGTCGACGTAAGCCTCAATGTTTCGCCCTTTCTCATTTTGGAACACTTTGTCCACCAGTCTTGTGTAAGTTGCGCCGGCTTTCTTCAAACCGAACGGCATCATTTTATACATGTATGTGCCGTTACCGGTGATGAATGCGCATTTAGGCATGTCTTCTTCGGCCATGAATACCTAATGATACCCCGAGAAGGCGTCCCAGATCTCAAGATTGTGTAACCTGCCGTGGCGTCGATTAAACTATCTATTCGAGGCAAGGGATAACAATATTTGGTGCACGTTTTATTAAGATTGGTAAAATCTACACACATCCTCCACGCCCCCGATGATTTCTTCACCATTACAACATTAGCTAACCACTCAGGATAAGTACAAGGCATGATAAAGCCCGCCGCTAGTAATTTATCTACCTCGGCTTTGATGGCCTCATCGTTCTCTACCGAGGAGTTCCTCATCTTCGCTTGACAGGGCGAGCGGTGGAGAGTACGTTCAGCTTGTGAACAATTACCTCCCGGCTCACGCCGGCATCTCGAGCTGGCCGAGTAAGCGAAGACGTCTTTGTTCTTCCTCGGCAGGTCTAGGAGAGCGGCCCTGAATTTTGGCTCCAGGTTGACACCGACAGTTACGGTGCGCCCTGGATCAATTTCCACTTCTTCGGTCTCCGCTCCTTCGACCATGCCGACAGTGGCATCCATGAGGTCGCCCTCCTGTTGTAAGGATGGGCTTTTCCCCTTCTCTGACTTCTTCGCCACTTTGAGGGATTGCATGTTGCACCCTCTGGCAGATATCTGGACGTTGACTACTTCGTCTTTTTCGTCCTTTGAGACGAGCATATGCGCTTCCCCCCGGTCCGAGACATACATCGTGTCGGGACCGGATGGACATTCGCATCGGCCTCGCTCGGAGTGACTCGGCCTATGAGGACGTTGTAGGCGGACGAGCCGTCAATGACCACGAACTCGATAGGACGTTCTTAGCCGCATTCCCTCGCCGAACATCACCGACGGTCCCGATTGACCCCGGGGTACCAGGCGGGCCCTTAAAAACTGTACAATGGATTGGTGCGGGGGCTCAAGTCCTCAATCTTTAGACCGAGATTGAGAAAGCACTCCCTGAACATAATGTTCGTGTAGGCGCTGTGTCAATCGGGCACCTCTTGACCAGGTGGTTGGCTATGTCCAAGTGGACTACAAGTGGGTCGTTGTGTATGGGCGATGACTCCTCGTAGTCCTTCTTCCCAATAGTCATATCGGGGATGTTGGAAGTGGGGATCGCTGTTTTGGGCACAAAGTTGATGGCCTGATATAGCTCGTTCAGGTGCCGTTTGTGCCCATGAGCGGACCCACCGTTCTCGTTGCCCCGATGACAACATGGATTACTCCTATCCGTTCAAAGACGGATTTTTATTTGAGCCGCCTTGAGTATTAGTCTTTTGGCCTCCGGCAACATATTTGCCGAGGCTCCCCTTCCGGATCCGCTCTTCAATGGCATTCTTCGAGATGCGCGGTTGTCGATTAAGTGACCGGTGTGGCCGTGGTACTCACAATCTTGGCTCGTGTCACCGTCCCCCTCGCCTTGGGAGGCCTTTCCCACTTCTGACCCTCGTTCTTGCTCAGGGAGAAGACCTCGGCAGCAGATACGACCAGGGGGGTGTGACCATTGTACCGCTTTTGGTAGTACGGTCCCAAACTCCCTCCGGCGCCCGCCGAGTTCTGTTTCCTGGCGGACTTGTCAGACCGTGACCTATTATTGTCACGGCGTCCTTCATCTGGGTTTTCCTCCCGGCGGCTCTTACTCTTTGAGTGCCCGGCCTCGCTGTGGCCTACCCAGGTTTTGTAATAGTCCTCCACCTTTATGGCTTGGTCGGCCATCTTCCTGGCGGAGTCTAGGCTCAGGCCCCCGCACTTGATGAGCTCGTTCTTTAAGTCCCCTCTTGGGAGGCCTTTCATCAGTGCGAAGGCCGCCAGCTCGCTGTTCAGCTCGCGAATATGCTGAACCTTGGCATCGAACCTCTTTACATAACTTCGGAGAGACTCGCCCCCCTCCTGTCTGATAGTCAGGAGATCCGATGTCTCGACGGCCCTCCTCTTATTGCAAGAATACTGGGCCAAAAAAGTGTCCCTTAGGTCGGCATAACAATATACCGACCCATCGGGTAGCCCCTTGTACCAACTTTGTGCCATCCCATGCAGAGTCGCTGGGAAGACTCGGCACCAAACCTCATCAGGTTGCTCCCATACCGACATGTAAGACTCGAAAGCCTCGGCATGGTCGGTTGGGTCGCTTTCTCCTTTGTATGATATGGGTGGCAACGTTAGCTTAGTCGGCACCGGGACCTCTAGGACATAGGCACTGAGGGGCTGTCTGACCACGTGTCGAGTGACACGCGGCGATCGGCTCCTCGCATCCTTAGTCCGGCTCCTCTCCCCGTGGCGGGAAGGGCTTCTTCTCCGACTCGGTGAGTCGGACTTCTTCTCCGACTACGGTGAGTCGGACTTCTTCTCCGACTCGGTGAGTCGGACTTCTATTCCGACGGTGAGTCGGACTTATTTCACTCCTGCAGGGCGGGCCTCGTGGGTGCCGCGGCGACGCTGTATTCCCGCGGGTGCGGGAAGGACTCAGGTCTGCCACTGGCGCTCTGGGTTCCCCCGGCGTCTTGACATGGTCAGCTTCCTCTAATGCTCCGTTCAAGTTTCTTGGAGTCACTTTTTGGACCCTGGTCTCCTGTGGGGGTGCCGCCGCTCTTGTCGTCGTGACAGTGTGAGTCGACGCGCTACCCATTAGGTCCAAGACTAGCTTTAGTTTAGCTGCATCAACCACATGTCCCATGATAGTGACTTGGTCGGTGGACAGCGGTGTTTCTGGTATTATTGGCATCCCGAACGCCGGCTGAATTACTCGGGGTGTGGGGGCGCCCAATCCTGATAATTGTGGACTGTATCATCCTGGCAGAATTCGGTTTCGTCAGTCACAACCATTTCTTGTTGCTTTGACATTTTCTTAGCTTGTTGGGTGGTAATTCCGGAGCAGTGTTGTTTACCACGCAAGCTTGGTGAATGGATGTCCTTCCTTGCCTTGACTCTTCCTCTCGGTCTCTCCTGAAACGATGAACAAACTGAGGGCTCGGCTTTGCACCGAGCGTACTCACTCCGACGCTCAAGTCAGTGAACTTAAAGGGATTAAGTTGTATGTTACTTGACAAAGTATATTGTAGAGAGATAAGGGAGATTATACCAGATGAATAGTGAGTTTTAGGTTAGATTGTGGATCCTTTCCTCAATGAGGGTTGAGGAGTACTTATAAACTTTCACCTTTTGTCACGTAGTGGCCAAGTGGGCCAAGTGGCGTAGCAGGTGGAAAGTCTGTTCTACCCTCGGCCGAGGGACCCATGGCAGGCCGGCGGGCCCTGTTGACTCCATGCCGAGGGGTCTTGGATATGAGTACGCGGATATGTCTCCCGGCTGGCGGTTGCCCAGCTGAGACCCAAAGTGACCGGCCGACAGGCTGCGTCGGTTAGGCGGTCTAACATGTTGACTTGCTGTCTCTTGATCTTTGACCTTGCTCAATATGTTGACTCGGTCAGCGGGTGCAGAATATGCCCCATCAAAATGATTTATGGCAAAGCAGTTTCCATGAATGGAATTTACATCTTAGATCAAACCACGGAAGTATTACACATGAATAATAAGAAATTAAAGGTTGGTGACAAAGATCAAACCTATCTATGGCTTTGTCGACTGGGACACATAAATGAAAAACGTGTGAACAAACTCGTCGATAATGGGACTATTCCCGCATTCGAATTTTCTACATATGGCACATGTGAATCATGTCTCATTGGCAAAATGACTCGAATTTCCTTCAAAGGTGTTGGAATGCGCGCTAGTGACTTATTAGGACTCATACATACCGATGTTTGTGGACCTATGTCAATTACCGCTAGAGATGGCTATAGATATTTTATCACTTTCACGGACGATTTGAGTAGATACGGATATGTCTACTTGATGAAGCATAAAAGTGAGTCCTTTGAGAAATTCAAGGAATACCAGAACAGGGTTGAGAACCAACTGGGTAGAAAGGTTAAAGCACTCCGTTCAGATCGGGGTGGCGAATATCTTTCAAATGAGTTTGATCAACACCTTAAAGACTGTGGAATCGTTTTGCAGTTAACTCCACCTGGAACACTTCAATTAAATGGTGTGTCCGAACGGAGAAATCGAACCTTACTTGATATGGTTCGATCCATGATGAGTCACACGGTTTTGCCTGATTCATTATGGGGTTTTGCTCTTTTGTCAGCTGCTCTTATACTTAACCGAAGTCCGACTAAAGCTGTCGACAAGACTCCATATGAAATGTGGAAGGGAATGGTCCCTAACTTGTCCTTTATTCGGGTTTGAGGCTGCAAGGCTTATTGTATATATTTGTATCCCTAACTTGTCCTAACAAGACATCCCGGACTGAGTCAAAGGAGATTATCCAGTCAAATCCACACACACACACACATCTCGTCCCATGTCCCAAGAATAAAGCAAAAGACTCACCGGACGCAGGGCCTATCATGCCCATCGATCAAACCAATATCCACCTCCTTACCAAAAGAGATCTCAGAACGGAAGCAGATATCAGAAAGGGTGTCACGAACAAGGTTATGCCGATGCTTTATACCATTAGTACCAGCACACGACACGGCATGATCTCCGAAGATATCCCCATCAAAGACCTACGAAAAAGCAGAAGAAGGTCCAGGCACATAAAACAAAGGAATACCCAGTCGATAACTAAGAACACACCGATAAGTCCTCCCGTTCATAGTCTGCCCTAACCCATAAATAGGGACCGCCCGAAGCCAATAAGAAGTATGGGAACCATGCTGAGAGTTCCACAAAGCTACCTGGCGAGAAGTCAAAGAGAAATCGGAATCTGCAGTAACAGCAACCTTCCTGAAATATATGTCTGACAATTTCTTCATAAGTTTTGGGGCAGCGATCTTAGTCGGGTTACTCAAAAGATTAGAACCTGTAGTCTCATTAAACAGTCTCACGGCAATATTAAAGGTAGGTTCAGGTGCTAGAATACCAGAAGGGCAGAGAAGCATAGCCTGCAACCCAACAGACTGCAAAGGGAAGGCAAGGAAGGCATAATGAAGAACATCCCCAGCAACGTATACACCAAGCCCCCCAAAATGAAAGGGCAAGGTAGCAAGGCGCAACTGCCAGTCTCCAAAACCAGGCTCGAACGCAGTGACAATGTGTTAACATTCCAGGCTAGAATAGAGTGCCACATCAAAGAAAAGCTGAGCTGACTGGAAAACCTAGGAAGAGCAAGTACGTAAAGAAAAATAGAGTTTTGAAATACCAGTGCAAGCACGGAAAAAAAGCAGCTCCGACTATGGATCATCAATCTGGGCAACATAATCCATAAGCTCTATGGTCCTGGTCACACGTTTCAAGAAAAGCTCGCTGCTAAAAAGAGGGTACACCCCAACAGGACCACCAAGAACTTTGACACCATGCAACGGCCTAGAAATATCAGAGGGGAAAGTACCAAGAAGCCGACTTCGAGGATCTTCCTTAGGCTAGCAAACCTCGATTTTACCCACATTAAGATGAAGACCTAAGCGAGGCCCATCCTCCATGATCAGCTCCAAAACCTTCCCCACCACCTCGGTATCTCCAACAATAGTGCCATCGTCCAAGTACCATGCCTGTAGACACAAGTCAAAACAGTCCCGGATCTTACACACCAAAGGGTGTAACACTAAAGCGAAAAGCAAAGGACCCAAAGGATCACCCTGGTGGACCTCCTGACAAGACCATAAGGAGTTCTCCCCATAAAACAACCTATATGGACTCGAATAACAAAACTCCACCCACCGGGAGAGAACAGGGCAGCGACGATGAACCTCGTGTAGCATGACATCACGGTTAACCAAGTTAAAGGCATTCTAGAAATCAACCAACAACATAGAAAGCCGAACTTTGCCACCCAAGCCTCAACTAACCGGTTAAAGGCATGAAGAATAGCCTCTCCTCTACCAAAAACCCAACCCCAAACTAAAGTCCCTGAAAATAACCACATAAAGATGGTCCAATCATGACAGCTCCGACCTTAGAGACAAGACGCCTCCAAACAGTGCCCACAACAATTGGATGAATACCACCGCCTAGTTTAACAAGCGGGGTGAGTGGAGCACTAGCAATGTACTCACCCAGAACCTGCGGGCATTGGCCCCTAAGGAAAAGATTTACCACCCGAGTGATAGAGTGGTCAAATCATCTGAAATAGCAACTGCAGCTCCACCCAAACTACCATGAGATGCTGAGCATGGAACCCATCCCTCCCACACGTCGTGCCATGCGGGAAACTCCTAATCATATCCAAAACAACGGCCGAAAAAACAACGAGGGGAAAGTGACTAACGGGCAAAGGAGGCAAGGTGGGAGAGGGGGCAATGGGGTGCTTATCTCACATAGCAGCAAGAGTGGCATCGGAATAAGGAGAAATACCTGATGAAGAAAGCAGATGAACAACGGGAGTATAGTGGCCATCACAAATCTTCCTCATTATTATTATTATTATTATTATTATTGTTGTTGTTGTTGTTGTTGTTGTTGTTATTGTTATTCTTATTTTTTGTTATTATTATTGTTATTATTATTATTATTATTATTATTATTATTATTATTATTATTATTATTATTATTATTATTATTATTATTATTATTATTATTATTATTATTATTATTATTATTATTATTATTATTATTATTATTATTATTATTATTATTATTATTATTATTATTATTATTATTATTATTATTATTATTATTATTATTATTATTATTATTATTATTATTATTATTATTATTATTATTATTATTATTATTATTATTATTATTATTATTATTATTATTATTATTATTATTATTATTATTATTATTATTATTATTATTATTATTATTATTATTATTATTATTATTATTATTATTATTATTATTACTAGGAATCAGATCCCTTCCTCTATAAACCACATGCCTACACTTAAGCGCATGTTATTTCATTTTTTATTCCCGTCTCATAACATAATCTCATAAAATATAATTTAATAAGTATAATTCTATAAAATATATTATCATATTTTTTCGTTGACTAACCTTTAACCATGCTTTAAAATACGAGGTATTACAGTATTCCCTCCTTAAAAAGAACTTCGTCTCCAAGTTTACCAAAAATAACCAAAATACACGACTTAAACCACAATAATAACTCAAGAAAAGATCTCTATATTATCAATATGTCACCAAAATGCAACAAAATCCGAGGTATTAAATCCTTACGCGCCCCCCCCCAATAATAACTCAAGAAAAGATCTCTATATTATCAATATGTCGCCAAAATACAGCAAAGATCTCTTCTGTCTATCTTGTGTAGCATGCATCTTTTGACGAATGACATGAACTTGCTCTACCATTTTTTGAATCATTTCAGGTCTTAACATCACTACATCCGATATATCATCCCAACACACTGGACTCCTACACTTTCTCCCATACAGTGCCTCAAAAGGTATCATGCCAATGCTAGCATGGTAACTGTTATTATATGAGAAATCGACCAAATCTAACCTCTCCTCCCAAGATACACCAAACTCCATCTCAAAGGCTCTCATGTCCTCTAGTGTCCGAATAGTCCTTTCAGTCTGATCATCAGTAGCTGGGTGAAATGTTGTACTTAACATCAGCCTTATCCAACTGCTCATCTATCTCTACATTTCAGGCTCTAACACATGAGTAGGATCACTCACATACCTTATTCACTACGAAAACATGGAAAATATTATGGACTTTGTCCAAAGGTGGAGGTAATTCTAAACGATATGACACCTCTTCAACTCTGTCCAGAATCTCATATGATCCAATAACTTCTAACTCAGCTTCCCTCTCTTCCCAAATCTCATCACTCCCTTCATAGGATATACTTTTAGAAACACCTTATCTTCCACGACAAATTCTATCTCACTTCTCTTCAAATCAGCATAACTCTTCTGTCTATATTGTGTAGCATGCATCTTTTGACGAATGACATGAAATTGCTCTACCATTTCTTGAATCATTTCAGGTCCTAACATCATTGCATCCGATATATCATCCCAACTCACTGGACTCCTACACTTTCTCCCATACAGTGCCTTAAAAGGTATCATGCCAATGCTAGCATGGTAACTGTTATTATATGAGAAATAGACCAAATCTAACATCTCCTCCCAAGATCCACCAAACTCCATCTCAAAGGCTCTCATGTCCTCTAGTGTCCGAAGAGTTCTTTCAGTCTGATCATCAGTAGCTGGGTGAAATGTTGTACTCATCTTCAACTGGGTCCCCATCAAAGCTTGCAACTCTTTCCAGAATTTAAAAATAAATCTCGAATCATAATCAGAAATAATGTCCTTGGGTACTCCATTAAGCTTCACGACATACTTAACATCAGTCTTATCCAACACAGCATTACTCCAAGTATCTTTCATAGGAATGAAGTGAGCTAACTTAGTCAAACGATCCACTATAACCAAGACCATATTGTTCCCTTATTGAGTTCTAGGCAACCCCACAATGAAATCCATGGAAATATTATCCACTTCCATTCAAGTACATCTAAAGACTGAACTTTCCCTTGAGGTCTCTTATGCTATCCCTTCACCCTTTGACAAAACAAACATCTAGCAACGAACTTAGCTACCTCCTTTTTCATCTTTGGCCACCAAAATGACTTCTTCAAATCTTTATATAGCGTATCTCTTCCAGGATGCACAGAATATGGAGTAGAACGAGCTTCTGTTATAATCTTTCTTTGTAATTCCTCATCATTTGGCACACACCAACTCCCGCCAAATCTCAAATTCCCATCATCAGCCACGGAAAACCGTGACTCCACGCTTCCTTCTACGGCCATGCGCCACCTCGACAACTTGGGGTCCCTTTTCTACTTCTCCATGATCTCAGCATATAACTCTGGTTTGATGGTCAAATCTCCTGTTGTATCTCCCTTACTTATCATGCAAATACCTATCTTTTCCATCTCTTCATGCAACTTCACTCTTGAAATAGCACTACATAAAGCATGGATAGATTTCCTACTTAATGCATCGGCTACTACATTAGCCTTCCCTTCATGATATACTATCTCCATGTCATAATCCCCAATCAACTCTATCCACCTCCTTTGCCTCTTATTCAACTCCTTCTGGGTGTAAATGTACTTCGGGCTCTTGTGATAAAAAAACACCTTAAAAGTAGTTCCATAAAGGTAATGTCTCCACAATTTCAGGGCAAACACTACGGCTCCCAGCTCCAATTCATGAGTAGGGTAATTCTCCTCATAAGGTTTCAATTGTCACGAGGCATAAGCTATAACCTTCCCATTTTGCATCAACACACACCCTAATCCATTCTTCGAAGCATCGGTATAAACTTCAAAATTCTCACTTCCTTCAGGTAAAGCTAAGATAGGAGTTGTAGTCAGGTGTTCTTTTAAGGTTATAAATGCCTTCACATAACTCTCATCCCACTTAAACATATTCTCCTTCCTCATCAAAGTAGTCAAAGGCTTAGCTATCTTAGAGAAGTCATTTACAAACCTCTTGTAATAGCTAACCAACCCTAAAAAACTACGAATATCCCCCACATTCTTCGGTCTTTCCCACTTAGAAACCGCCTCAATCTTACTTGAATCCACATACACTCCATCTTTAGACACCACATGTCCCAAAAAAGCCACTTTGTTCAACCAAAACTCACACTTACTTAACTTAGCATAAAGATTATTCTCCCTCAAGGTCTGCAACACTATCCTTAAATGCTTCTCATGTTCCTTCTTATCCTTAGAGTACACCAGGATATCATCGAGAAAGAAAACTATGAATTGATCCAAATAGGGACTAAACACTTGGTTCATTAAGTCCATGAAGACTGTCGGTGCATTAGTTAACCCAAATGGCATAACATCAAGTTCATAATCTTCGTATCCACTCCTAAATGCAGTCTTAGGGATATCTCCTTCTTTGACTCTTAACTGATGGTATGACCTCAAATCAATCTTAGAAAAGAGTACAGCCCTACCTAACGGGTCAAATAAATCATCAATTTGAGGTAAAGGGTACGTTCAACTCCCTGTAATCAATACACAACCTCATACTCCCATCCTTCTTCTTAACAAATAGCACATGTGCTCTCCAGGGTGACAAACTTGGTCTCACATAGCCTTTATCTAACAACTCGTCCAGCTGCTTCTTAAGCTCCTCCACCTCCCTGGGTCCCATTCTATACGGGGCCTTAGAAATAGGTCTCGTCCCACGTTACAAGTCAATGCCAAAGTCTGCAAACACATCCTAGAATCTTATCTGGAAACACATCTTGAAAATCCCTTACCACCTCAATGTCACTCGCCCCTTGTACCTCCTCCCTCATATCCCCTACATGACACAAAATTAAATGTCCTTCCTTCCTCAAGCATGATTTTAAGGTAACAGTCGATATAAGCTTCATCTTAGGTTTAACTACAAATCCTTTGTAAGACACCCTTACTCCCTTGGGCCCCCTTAAGGTGACTTTCTTTTGATAACAATCTATAAAGGCTCTATATTTTCCTAACCAGTCCATCCTCAAGATCACCTCAAAATCTCCCAAAGGAAACTCAATTAAGCCAGTAAGAAAAACAAACTCTCCAATCTTAACATGCACATCTTTATAAACACGATTAGAAGGTACAGATTCCCCCGAAGATATATCCACTAAATCTTTATAACATTAAATGATCCTAGCTCTAAGCCTCTAGCATGCTCACTGGAGAAAAAGAATGGGTAGCCCCGGAGTCATATAAAACAAAAGTAGGCTTAGAATTTATAAGAAAGGTACCCGTAACCACATGCGCATCCACTTCAGCAGCTTCTTTTCCCATCATAAATAACTTCCCACCGCGCTTAGCTCCACCGTGGGCGGTCCTAGCTGATGCCGCCCAATCTGTTGATTTCCTCCATTTCCCGGCTTTTCATAAGGTTCATTTCCATTGCTTTGATTGTTGTTGTAGTGATTCTGATTGGTATAGTTGTTGAATCTCCATTGATAGCTCCCTCCTCCATTCTTTTGATTTCTCCCATAATTTGGCGCAGGTGTACGATAACCTCCATTTTGATTCCCATTTCCATAACCTCCTCCTTTATTAACCAAATTAACTCTTCAATTGATAATTTTATGACCCATCTTTCCACACATGAAGCAACTAAAACCACTTGTAGCACTCGCACCAGACCGTCCACCTCCACCACTGCCGAATCCTACAGTCGACGCCTCATTTGAGAAATAAGCCCGAAATTGATTAGTATTCAGTTTCTTACTTCCCCCGAACCTTCACTTGTTGTCTCAATCCTTTTCTTCTCTCCCTTCTCCTTATTTTATTCCTTTAACATTTCAGCAAGCCTCTCTGCGTGCCCAGCTCATTAATACTGTGATACTCCTAAGTTTCATATGTGTAATTAATACGTTTGGTTATCATTAACTAATAATGTTAGTATTTCTTTTGACCAGAATAAATAAGGGTGTTACAAAGTGGTATCGGAGCAAAACGATCCTCAAGCCTAACCAATGAATATAATAATGAATTTAAGATGTGTCTAATAAAATGAACCCGGGTAGAAACTGTTAGAAGTCCTTTGGCTTAGGATGAGAAGGTACCCTCACTCCGAACCCTGGCCCTTCTAGTTTTGAACCGGTTACCTTGAGAGATATTGAAGAGTGGGGTAATTTTAAATGAATATTTTTTATTTTCTTAAGGGTCAATGTTTTGCCTTAGGATGCATATTGTCTTCATTGCTGACCAAGGTTACGGGGACGTAACCTTGCTTTTAAGGAGAGTGGAATGTGATATTTTAAAATTTTAAGAGTCGGTATAAGCATGCGGGTATGGGGAAAGTGTGTTGGCATGTAGTTGGGAGGCGTAGTTATGATTAACATGTGAAGCATGATGGAGATGCGTGAAATTGTGAAGAATGTAATTTTGGTTGATTTCTCATATTTTACCCTTGTTTGCTTTGGCTGCCATTTCTTGACTGCTTAACATATGTGGACGAAACTTTTATGTATGATAACCCTGTGTGTCTGCTTTCGTATGCCACTAGTTTCATGCTTAAATTATTTACGGTTTAATAGTAATAAATATTTCAGTGGATAGTGGTCAGAATGTTCGTGTACAGTCATGTTTTCGACCCATGTTTTTGTAAAATTTGCCATTAAAAATGTACTTATCGTTTATATATAATTCTAACTCCACTGTTTAAAAGATTCGTATATGTTTTCAAATTAATAAGCCACGTTAATTCTTGATGTGTCTACATTTAATGGCGATTTTTACAAGTTGACCCAAGTTTCTGACAATCTGCTGTTAAATTTCGGTTTGGACCAAATAAGTTGTAAAATTCATCATAAATTTATATTACGAGCTTTAGATTTTATTCTTTCTCTCATGATTGTTGACTCTCTGTATTTTCTAAAAAGTATAAGTACTCAAGATATAGTTAAGCGATTATTTATTAAGGATTGTTGAAAGTCGTAACATATTTTCTGATCCTTGAAAATTTAAGTTTTATGCCAAAGTTTAAAGAAATTGTTTTCTCATCTCTTGCACCTTTATATTTGGATGTTATAAATTATGTGAAGTAGAATACCATGTCTAGAGATATGCGGCTTTTGTGACCCCGAAACCATGTTCAATATACATAATTGGTTAAGTATGTCAAATTAAAATATGTGGTGGGGGTGTGGTGGCTCGCGGTTTTTGGCCGTGGAATAGTGATGGGGGTAGGATCACTGTGGTTGGCCGGTTTTTGGCTAGACCAGTCAACCACATGTTGTTTTGTTTGCAGGAGCCTTATTTCAACCCTTATACCACTTTCCTAAGAAAAGCTTATATTCAATTTTATTTTATTTCTTTTAGAATCGTGCCTCCAAAGAAATACACCTACACCCACTACCATGTCCCAGGAGGAGATTGACTGTTTAATATCCATGAATGAGGCCTTGACCGCGGCACTAAAGGCTAAGGGGTCAACTCAGGATCCAGCGAAGATGAGTGCTAATATCGCAAGGCAGAACCCAATGAAGTATGACGGATTAGGTGTGTTAGGTTCATATACCTATTATTAGACTTTTCTAATGGTGAACTAATTAACATATTAATATTATTTCATTAGATCTAGTGCATGCATAACTAAATAAGTGATTAAATGAAAAAACAATGTTCCTTACATTTTTATATGGCTCGAAAATTTGGGCACAAATAAGGTCACCTTTCTTATTTGTTCTTGAGCTTAAATGTAATGGATGATCCTCCAAAATCCCAATGTAGAGATCCTCCTTTGATTGCACCCAAGACAAATCCCTTAAACTAATAAATTAATTAACTAGATTAATACACTAGTATCCTTAAAATAATTCTAATAATATTCTTATTACTACACTAGTAATCTTATATTGTTATTAGAATTTTGGATGAACAATCTTTTGATTTTCTAAAACTAGTTTAGAGAGAAGTGGGAGAGAAGGAGGTAAGAATGCATGTAAATGAAGTGAATATGAAGAAGTGTAAAATGAGAACAAAAATCTCACAATTAAAAGGAGGGAGTGCCGGGTATAGGGTAGGCTAAATGTCAAACCTTGGCATCTCCTTTTGCTTTTACACTTCTCTATATTGTAGGTGTGTAAGGCTAGATAGTGTAGGTGTGATTATTTAAATTTTATCACATAAAATAATATCATCCACACTCCATTACAATCTCCATTTCGGTCCATATGTATAAAATGGACTACCATTTTATTTTGTCAATTTGTCATTTGTCACAAAATATGTCACATGTAGTATGTTACATGTTATTAATTAATTTAATGCATACTTATCAAATAAATATCATTTTATATATTAATTAAATTACATACAACAAATTGACTAGTGATTCTTGATCAAATAAATAAAATGGGTCTTATAATTATAATTCACAACATATTGTAATTATAATTAACCATTCATTCTTATCTCAATTGTTTCACAAACAATAATCAATTTTAGTAATAATATTTCAATTACTAAAATAAATCTTATTTAATCAAATTACAATAAGATATAAATCTTCTCTCACACAAATGAATTGTTCAAGTTTAAGGAATTGATTAACTTGTATAGCCATACAATTAATCAATTTGTCTATTAAGGGAATTGTCCTATAGGTGTGACCTTAAGGGATCAACTGATCACCACCGTCAAACAACAGTAATGTCAAACTCTAGTTAGCCAATCATTACTGATTAATGTTGACCAGTTGACTATATAAATGCATCATCCCTTACGTATTCTTAATTTGAGATTTAAACATGTGATCGCACTATTGTTGAGGACACATACTCCAACAATCTCCCACTTGTCCGAGACAAGTGTGGATCACCAATTCTCTTGTCCTATTACAATCTCCCACTCAATGTAAGGTGTCTCGCAGGTCGTACTTGGATTTGATCATATCTTGAGTGGTTTTCTCGACCTGGAGAGTAACTGTCTGACCGGAATTATCTACCGTAGATACCTTCCGAGCGTAGCCACGCATTTTCAGTTCACTACTCCTCGAGTGGCCTTGAGATGTCAAACAACCCTGACAAGGGGGTGGACAATTCCTATCACACTATTCCCTTCGTATAGCCACAGTTCATCATGACCCAAAATATACTCATTTGACTTCAGTTACGACAGTCGTAGAGTATAAATCTAAGCCATTCAGAAATTTGTGCCAGCTTGGGTGAATAGTCTCTAGTTAAAAAAATTGACTCATAAGAATAGTATAGTAGCTCTTGCCACGACTAGGCTTTATGAATTACCAGAACTCTATAAGCGGTCACTGCCTGACAGAGTGTCCCATACAGTCTGCCTATGTGATCGACTAGTCATCTCATATGACTCTATGGCACTTGAACTTGCCATCAATCGCATCACACTCTAGTCACTTTGAGACGTCCCCTCCTTTAAGTAACCAGGGGTGAATACTATGTTAATCCAGTTCACTACAATGGGGTTCAATATTGTCTTAACAAACCATTTGGATTTAACAAAGTAATAAATGAGTTTAAAGAAACTCAAACGATAAATGCGATTATCATATATGAATAGTCAATACACTATTACTACTTCATATCTTATAATCTACAGTGTACCTTTTACACTAGTTGAAATGCAATAAAAGCTTGGCAAGTGGATATACCATGTATCCAAACATTCCAACTTTATAAATTACTATTTCCTTCTATTCAATAATATTTCTAATAACATGAATTTATCTAAGTATATGTCTAGTCTTCTTGCTAGACTTGGGCTCTTTAGCTTGAAAGATGTTCCCACTATTATCTCATAACTTGTGATAAATTCATTGGTAGAGGGATTCACTCTTATTCCCTATGTTGACCATTTTATAACAATTTACTTAGATTCTGTTTGTAGAATTTGCAATGGCCGAAACTAAAACACTTCTCTAGTCTCTTACTCCTAAGTCAATAAAATTAGCCTAGGATTTCGACAAATCCTTATAGGTTTAGAAACTGGAGTTTGTGTAACCCTTCAACACACAACTTAGTATATCATCCAAACATAAGAATGAATCCTCAATTCTTCTCAAAAATCTTAAGGATGTTCTTTAAGGCTTTCACAAGACCATCATTCGAATTAACTTGTTATTGACTTATTATGCTCTAAGCATATGATTCATCCCAGCATGTGGATGTAACGGCATACATGATCGTTCTAATGGCGAAAACATTAGCAAACGATTTCATGTGATCAAGAACTTAATAGGTTCAATGAACGACTATGACTCTATCATATCAATTCCACTTTCATCAATATGAATAACCTACTCAACCTTGTTGATGTAAAAGAGATATGAAGGATCTTATCATGATAAGACTCTCGACTCTATGCCAATATTCTCTCAAATTCAACACATAGATTCAGAAATCTATAATGCATCGCACTCTTTCCTAGTCTCCCAATCACTCTTTCACAGAGGAGAGTATTGGTACATTATTCTCAATAAGTAATATGTTATCAATATATAAGACATGGAAAAATAATACTTGCTCCTACTTAACTTCATGTGTAAACATGATTCTTCAACAATGTGAATGAAACCATTCTCAATTATCCTTTAATGCTTTCTTAAGACCATTCTAGGATCACTTAAGAAGGCTTTGCATAATTTGTTAGGATTCTTGGATCTTTATCTAAGGTTTTGTGTTCCATACACATCCTTTTCTAAATCCCCATTTTAGAAAAGCGAATTTTTAATATCATTTGCCATTTTTCATCAAAATGAAATGTGGCAATTCCTAACATGATGTATCTTAATTAACATCTTCATGTCAATATATGCACTTAGGTACTTTAAAGCTCTATTTACTTTAAAGAGACCATCGCCCTAAAGTAAATCTACTTTTGAGCAACAATTTTTGGATTGTAATGTTATGGCTTGTATGCAACAAAGTCGATTTGGGACAAGGTCATAAAACCATTACTTTCGAAAAGCAACAATTTAACAATAAGATATGTGAGCTATACTCCCACTCTATCTTAATAGATTATAGTTCCACTACTTTCAAAAAGTAACGCATTAACTATAAGGCATGTTTGTAACGATCAACTTGTAATAACCGTCCTTTTAGGGACCTGTTGACCGACGTTGACCGACCTTAGAGACATGCCTTGACCTTTGGAAGCCTTACGAATGATGTCTTGTGACGTTGTGAGCGTTGGCTTATGTGTGGCTGGATATAGTTGAGGCTCTACTCGATCGAGTAGTTTGGGAGCTCGATCGAGTAAGTTAGTTGCTCGATCGAGTAAAGGTTTGCAGCGGGGAATTATAAATCGTGTTTTGTGAAACGTCAAATCTTTTCCGCACCTCATTTCCTAAACCTAGATGTCGTCTCTCCTTCTCCCTTGCACAATAATTCCTTCCTTTGAGGTTCTTGAGGATGCTTATGCCATGGGGATAGGTTGCTTGAGTCGGGTAGCGGTCTTGATGCCGGATAGTTATGCGTAGGTATGTCATCGTCATCATCATTGTTGTTGTTTTCGGTTAGGGTCGTAGTGATAGTGATAGGTGGTTGTACTGTTTGTATAGGTGTGTTGCGTGGTTGATTGATATCATATGGTCGGACGTGGAATCGCTGCGGTTGGCTAAAGGTAGGTTCGCCTACTCAGTACTGTTGGTTGTCTAGAGTGTCCTTTGATGTGGTTTGGTTGATGTAGTGTCGATATGGTTGACTGATTGTGGTAATTGGTTAGTGTTGTGTTGTCTCGTTTATTTTTGTTGTGGTGCAGCTGATTGTGATTGTTTGTCTATGGTTCTCGAGGTGCGTCCTCGGCTAAGTGGAGTCACTTGCGGGAGTGGCTTCAAGCCCGTAGTTCGCCCAGCTCGATCGAGTGCCTAACCAACTCGATCGAGTAGCACTGTTACAGCTAGTTTTCGTTTTAATCCTTGCTTGAATCATCATATCTTTACATGTTGTTATATCATTTCTTGTTGGGTGTGTTTTATATCATTGTTTAGCCTCAACGATAGTTATATAATTGCATGTCATCGTGAAATGTATACAATTTTTGATGCTATGTATAACGATTGGAATGATACATTGAATTGCTTAAAGTGACGTAATATTTGACGCTTATAACTCTTGTTGCATATGGGTATGATCATATAAGGGAGTAATTCGTAGACACTTGGATGCTCGGCAATGTTTTTTATTTTCTTACTAGTTATGTATATATCATGTGAGTCATGTTAGGGTAATGTCAAGAAGGTGCCATGGCTGTTGTGAGTCGAACTTGCATATTGGTTATTGTGTACGACTATCAGAGGTATCTACATAATTTGTATTTTATATCAATCTGTCATAGATAGGTAGTGTGCGATGATTGTAATTTTGTGCATAATTGGTGTAACCATATATCAAAGTAATGGATGACTTGGCTACTTGTTGGTAATGGTATGTCTTGCAGGGTGATACACGCTTTTAGGGGTTTTACATTTATACAAGTTAATTTGTGTAATGTCAAAGAGTAAGTTATGTCAGCATGAGTCAAAGTTACCTGGTGGTTTGTGAGTAATGTCAACATGATATAATGTGTATCGGTTTGAGGGTTTGGAAAGTCGTTTGATGGTGAACTTCGGGGACGAAGTTCCTTTTAAGAGGGGAAGAGTAATGTCGCAAAGGAAAAATACCGTAATTATAACAATTTTGCAGTATGTTTGTGATAATTTATAGTATCTCTGTTATATTTAAAGTATGAGTTTATAATTTTTTGAATAGTTTTATTGTGGGTATTGTATAATGGAGTGAGAGGTTTAGAATTGTTGAACATAATAGCATGTCGTTATACTTATTCTTAGTAATTATTCGTTATGTTGTCATGAGAATATGATGTTATTAGCAGTAGTGGGGTTGCCATTAGTGGAATTGTGTTATGCGGCTTGGGTGATGGAGTGGAATGAATCGTGCGTCGTGGTAAATCTGTGATAGGATCGTTGTGTTGTATGTTTTATAGTTGGTAATTGTTAACAAGTGATGAATGAAAGTATATTCGGATGGTTGTGTTGGTGTATGTTTGAATAATATGATGTAGTAAGTGTAAGTGATAGTCGAGTTGGTCGTCCTTATGGTTGGTATGTGTTCGGTGATTCAAAAAGGAAGTTAGTGATTTATTGAGAGTCGTGTTATGTATTGCGTGCTAAGGTAGATGATGATGATGATGATGATGCCTGATGAGCATACGTAGCGGGATGGTATTTTTAGATGGTTTGGTTGACCCGTGTCGGGTAAACGACGGTGATGACCTTAGTTTCCTTGTTGTTGTGTTGCGGGAGAGGATGAGTCGAACTTCGGGGACGAAGTTCTTTTAAAGGGGGGAAGACTGTAATACCCGTCCTTTTAGGGACCTGTTAACCGACGTTGACCGACCTTAGAGACATGTCTTGACCTTTGGAAGCCTTACGAGTGATGTCTTTTGACGTTGTGAGCCTTGGCTTATGTGTGGCTCAATCTAGATGAGGCTACTCGATCGAGTAGCTTGGGAGCTCGATCGAGTAGGGGTCACTCGATCGAATAAGTCAGTTACTCGATCGAGTAATGTGTTTGCAGTGGGGGATTAGAAATCGTGTTTCGTGAAACCTCAAATCATTTATGCACCTCGTTTCCTAAACCTAGATGCCGTCTCTCCTTCTCCCTTTCACCATAATTCCTTCCTTTGAGGTTCTTGAGGATGCTTATGCCATGGGGATAGGTTTCTTGAGTCGGGTAGCAGTCTTTACGGCGGATACCTATGCGTAAGTATGTCATCGTCATCATCATTGTCGTTGTTCTTTTCAGTTAGGGTCGTAGTGATAGTGATAGGTGGTTGTACTGTTTGTATAGGTGTGTTCAGTGGTTGATTGATATCATATGGTTGGACGTGGAATCGATGCGGTTGGCTAAAGGTATGTTCGCCTACTCAGTACTTTTGGTTGTCTAGTGTGTCCTTTGATGTGGTTTGGTTGATGTAGTGTCCACATGGCTGACTGATTGTGGTAATTGGTTGGTGTTGTGTTCTCTCGTTTATTGTTGTTGTGGTGCAGCTGATTATGATTATTTGTCTATGGTTCATGAGGTGCATCCTCCACTGAGTGGAGTCACTTGCGGGAGTGGCTTCACGCCCGTAGTTTGCCCTCCGTGGAACCCGCCACGGGAGGGGATGTACACATTAATGGACATGGGTTTATCGCTCGGTATGATGAGCGGGGATTTGGTGGGTACGGCTGTGGTGCCCCACTGGCAGGGCTGGTCCAGTGGACAGTCGGTGACGGAGATTGGTTGGAGGAGATGTGATGTGTGTATGTTCTGTTGTGCCTGTGTTGTATCTGTGGTTGTTGGTGTGTTTCTTCAGTTACTGACCTTGTGTGGTTTGTCTTGTTGTTTGTTTCTGTTGTGTCTGCCGTGATCCCTTATGGTGAGCAGTCAGTCTTAGTAGGTTGTGATCTGGATGTTAGCTGGGTGCTTGGCGGGATGAGTCTTTCAGAAGTCACGACAAAAGTAGTCCGTATGGCTGACAGTAGTTTGAATTATACCTTTACATATGTTTCCTGGTTTTGTTACAGTATAATGTAACTTAATTGTTCTTTTACCGACATTTGATTATTACTGTCCTCGGGCAACCGAGATGGTGACGCCCTTTTATGCTAGGGAAGGTCTTGTTAAGGCTCCTTGGTATATGGGGGTATCACACTACTCCCACTCTATCTCTTAGAAATACATCTATCTTCTTAAGAGATAGCTTTGTGAGTTACAAGCATACATAATGAAGTAATAGAAGTTTGTCTAGACTGACGTATTAGTACAGAAAAAAGACCACCTCTTTTATGGCAGTTTGATTCATGTAATATGCGAATCTGATCCATGTCATTTGTTAAATAGTCTCTCTATTTTAGGTATCTCCAGGTTGACTATCCGTTTTTGATCGTAAATTCCCAAAACTAAGTTTGATAACTCATGTTCATGTTATATACAAACTTGAAGTCTTAAGCCCTCCCATAACTCGTATGGAGTCTTATAAGTGGTGTAGCCAAATAACTCTTTTTGACCTTTTAATCATACTTTCTTATATCAAATAAGATATAACATTAAGTCACAAAAGCATAAGTGAGACATAAATTCATGACTTATGAACTAATTACAATGATCCCATCGCTGTAATTATTTTATGATTAGATTAAGTCAACATAAATTATGTTTTGATATACAAAAGATGTATAATGAAGAAGTTTAGAACATAAAATTTCCATAACACGAGGGACTTGGGTTGCAAACCAAGCCACTAAAATTCAAATACAACTTCTTGTTCTTGAAAAATAAACTAATTTCCACGTCTAACAAGGAAATTGAAAGAATTCTAAAACAACAAGTTCAAAATACAACAATGAAACGAAGACTATCATTATAAAGGCCAAGCTTCCATAGGTCCTCTACTATGGGCGGCTATTCTAGCTTCCCTTGAAGAACCTCCTTAGGCTTGCTTGTCCTTGCCTTTATCTTTACTCACATGCCCTATATCACATTTAAAGGGGGTGAGAATCACAACTTGTATCTAAATACCAAAGTTGAGATTTTTATCAATAACATAATAGATTAGAGATTTCATTACCTACTAGAGTCATACGTCCAGCTTTAACATCTCCAATATACTTAGGGCAATTTTGTTTCCAATGTCCCATGCCACAACAATAGTGGCACTTATCTTCGGTGGATAAACCCTTTTCCGGCTTGGAAGAATTATTCCCAATAACTTTCCCTTTGCCCTTGTTGGGTTTCTTACCCTTACTAGTACTCCTCTTAAATTTCCCTTTGCTTTTGTTGTTAATAACAAGCACATCCTTGGTTGAAATAACATCAAGACCCATATCCCTCTTAGCTTGCACAAGCAATTTGTGTAATTCATGGAGAGAAGTTTTCATGTTTTGCATATTGTAGTTTGCCCTAAACTGCACATAAGCCTTCACTTTGTTCAAGGAATGTAGAACTCGGTCTATGACGAGTTGCGGGAATATTGACCCCTTGGATCTTAAGAGTCTCAACAAGCTCAATCAATTAAAGCACATGAGGGCGAACCTTTTGGCCCTCTTTGATGTTGATCACGAAAAATGCAGAGGTCGCCTCATATTGGATTATCCTAGGAGTTTGCGAAAACATGGTCACAAGCTTGGTGTAGATCTCATAGGCCGTGGTCATTTTAATAGCACTCCTTTGGAGATTGGGCTCCATAGAGCAAAATCAAGACATTCTTGATAGCGGCCGACTCTTTTAGGTAGGCCTCATAGGCTTCCCTTGCGGTGGAGGTTGACCTAGTAGTAGGTGCGGTGGGAGCGGCTTCGGTAAGGTAACGAAGCTTGTCGTCACCTTCCGCGGCCAAACGGAGTTGCGCATCCCAATTGGCGAAGTTAGAACCATTTTTTTCAAGTTTGCATCGATCCATAAATGATCGGAGCCAAGAAGCATTGGGAAGTGGTGGAGCGTTAGTGCTAGTTGATGCAGATGAAATTGGAGTCGTCATTGCAAACTAATCAAATTGACTACAAAATAGAAAATGAAGGAATTATAAACATTTATCGTCTTAAAACTTGTAAATATTTAAAACAAGTTTTACCATTTATATAGTGACCTCTACCCAACTATTATAAATGATTCCGAGATCCAAATTCATATCAATTCCGGCACGGTAAGACGATTCATCCCTAATCAATATAACTCGGTGGATTAACTCTTTAATCGATACTACTTCTAGAACTCTCGGTCGATAAAATTACTTTAATATTTATCTGAAGTCCGGAACACATGCGGCTACGGTCGCGAATACTTCTGTTGAGCTCAATCCAAATTTCGTTGTAATAACAATTTACTACCCACTTACCTAACGTAACAAGTTTAGTACCTCGGTGAGCCAAGCCTACTTCCTTATGAAATTGGGATTCATGGTTCTACTATTTGGTAAGGCTAATTCTCAATTATTATTTAGTGAGAGCTCTTGTCAATTATTATCTATCACGTTTTAAGTGAACTAAAGCGGTGAAGTATGATAATTATAATTGACACGGTCGATGACTCGATATGAAATGCATGTGTTGTTATGGCGATTTGGCAATGCATGCAACATATTAAAATAAATGCAAAGCAGTAATAATAAATTCCTAGCATGGCCTTCCTAAAATAGAAAATAAAATAATCTATTACATATTCGGAAATCAACTCCTTTGGTCCCTTGAATCTTCAAGTTGCACCCCTCACAAGAACACTGTCTTTGTCGGAACACCTTTCCGAATGGCACCGTCTTGAAGGAACTCCAGAATTACAAATAATAATAAAAATACATAGCTATTCCTATTATACATTTATAAAATGATAAATTAGTAAAAATAAAAGGGATACAAGATCACATTAAATTACAACCGAGTCAATATTCCCTTTCATTACAGGTAATATCGATTAAAACTAAGGCCATACTAAGATAAAATTACATAATTCAAAATTATATAAATAAAAAGACATTCAAAAATTGAAATATGCAGCATTATAATATGCGTCTTTTATGCCAAATTGTGTGCCAAATCGCCATATTTAACTTACATCATTTATATAACCCCGATTTATGGAAATGCGTGATAATAACTTATTAAAATCACAAATCAATACTTAAATCAAATTTAAACTCAAGTTAATTATCCTAAAACTCTTAGGCCTCAAAATTATTTATCAATCAATTTTTGACAATAATTCAACTTGATTTAATTTTATACTCATATTTGACCTTAAAATCATAACATTTATGAAATAAATCCAAATTAAATTACAATAATTTCAAAATTTGAATCCTAAATTTTTGAACACTCTGGAATATATCCATGACACTAATAATGACAAAAATCATGGTTAAAAGTTTCGAATTTATTTCGATAAAATATAGTTACAATTTATCGGTTTTATCAAATAAAATATCTAAAGTATTCAAAAATTAATCTAATCAATTTTACAACTTTATATCTAATAAGTGCAATATAAAGGCAACCTAAAATAATTTTATCATACCATGTAATTCATTTTAGCTATTTATGCTAAAATAGTCACTATTTATGTCTTTTTTACACTAAAAATTCATAAATCATGCTAAATGACTTAAATTCATTTCAAATTTTACACACAGTGAGTAAAACATGCATGTGACAACATATTGAAATTTCATGGCCTATTTCAAAGTTTAACTATATTTAACCATTTTACCTCCATTTAATTCATTTTTATCTCATAAAACTCATAAATCATGAAATATTAATACATTAATACAA
Source organism: Silene latifolia (assembly GCF_048544455.1). Lineage (NCBI taxonomy): Eukaryota > Viridiplantae > Streptophyta > Magnoliopsida > Caryophyllales > Caryophyllaceae > Silene > Silene latifolia. The sequence continues at coordinate 464,024,656 of NC_133538.1, read as the reverse complement.
AGTTTTACATAAAATACATAAAATATTCATGTGAGGTCATACCTAAAAATCACGGCCAGTAATGAAGTTTAACTATTTTTAGTAAATAAAAGTTCATTTTACTCATAAAAATGTAACTATTTCACTAAAAATTATTAAAATGAGCAATAAAATACCATAAATCATAAAAAATGACAATAAAAATATTTTCGGACCAGAATATATAATATGCATCATGATTTAATCTAATTAATCACAAATTTTTAGTTTTAATTAAGTTACTAATAACTCGAAAAAAACTATAAATCGATTATGCATGCAACATCCTATGCTCTGATACCAATTGTTAGGTTCATATACCTATTATTAGACTCTTCTAATGGTGAACTAATTAATATATTAATATGAGTTCATTAGATCTAGTGCATGTATAACTAAATAAGTGATTAAATGAAAAAAAAATGTTCCTTACATTGTTATATGGCTCGAAAATTTGGGCACAAATAAGGTCACCTTTCTTATTTGTTCTTGAGCTTAAATATAATGGATGATCCTCCAAAATCTCAATGTAGAGATCCTAGTTTGATTGCACCCAAGACAAATCCCTTAAACTAATATATTAATTAACTAAATTAATACACTAGTATCCTTAAAATGATTCTAATAATATTCTTATTACTAAACTAGTAATCTTATATTATTATTAGAATTTAGGATGAGTAATCTTTTGATTTTCTAAAACTAGTTTAGAGAGAAGTGGGAGAGAAAGAGGTAAGAATACATGTAAATGAAGTGAATATGGAGAAGTGTAAATTGAGAACAAAAATCTCACAATTAGAAGGAGGGAGTGCCGGGTATGGGGAAGGCTAAATGCCAAACCTTGGCATCTCCTTTTGCTTTTACACTTCTCTATATTGTAGGTGTGTAAGGCTAGATAGTGTAGGTGTGATTATTTAAATTTATCACATAAAATAATATCATCCACACTCCACTACAACCTCCATTTCGGTCCATATGTATAAAATGGACTACCATTTTATTTTGTCAATTTGTCATTTATCACACAATATGTCACATGTAGTATGTTACATGTTATTAATTAATTTAATGCATACTTATCAAATAAATATCATTTTATATATTAATTAAATTACATACAACAAATTGACTAGTGATTCTTGATCACATAAATAAAATGGGTCATATAATTATAATTCACAACATATTGTAATTATAATTAACCATTAATTCTTATCTCAATTGTTTCACAAACAATAATCAATTTTAGTAACAATATTTCAATTACTAAAATAAATCTTATTTAATCAAATTACAATAAAATATAAATATTCTCTCACACAAATGAATTGTTCAATTTTAAGGAATTGATTAACTTGTATCGCCATACAATTAATCAATTCGTCAATTAAGGGAATTGTCCTATAGGTGTGACCTTAAGGGATCAACTGATCACCACCGTCAAACGACAGTAATGTCTAACTCTAGTTAGCCAATCCTTACTGATTAATGTTGATCAGTTGACTATATAAATGAATCATCCCTTATGTATTCTTAATTTGAGATTTAAACATGTGATCGCACTATTGTTAAGGACACATACTCAAACAAGGTGAACCATCATTATTAGGAGATTGGCATATGGAGTTTGAAAACCTTTTTGAGCTGCTAAATTGTCGTGCGGAGCTACAAGTAGATCAGGCTACTTAATATTTGATAGGGAAAAACAGTTTGTGGTGGAAACATAGCAAGGAAGTCATGAGGGAATCTTGGAAGGAGAATGACGAATCTTTCATCACTTGGAAAGGTTTCAAGGAGACTATGAGGGCTGTGTTTGTACCAGAACATGTTAATAGCAAGATGAGAGCTGAATTCGATTCTTTCAAGATGACTGATGAGATGACGGTGGAAAGCTATCATAATAGGTTTATGGATTTGCGAGAATATGTGTCTGATTTGAACTTCAGTGAGGAGATACTAGCATTAAGGTTTGAGAAGGGGTTAACAACAACTATTAAGAAGAGGCTTGCAGCTGGTCAGCCAAGTAGCATGGATGATGTTTATCAGCGAGCTGGGCATGCTGAGAGGATTGCAGATATGTTAGAGAAGGAGAAGGAAGAGAAGAAAGGGCAGGGGAAGAAGACACAGATTGATACGGTAAGTGAAGGAGGAGATAAGAAGCCAAATACTGACCAATTTTGGACCTATACATCCAATGGCTTCGGATTTGGAGGGAGCATAGGAGTTGGTCGCGGAAATGGTGATTCGGTATGGAGGGTGTGCTACTCTTGTGGCAAATATGGACATAAGGTAAGGGAATGCTGATCGACGACGAAGTCTAGTAATGAAAAGGGAAGCTATGGCAATGGAAATCAGGATAGAGGTTACCGTACTCCTATGTTTGGTTATGGGACCAATGAAAAGTCAGGAGGTAGGAGCAACCAGAGAAATTTCAATAACAGCTATACAAGTCGAAATCGCAATGACCAAAGGAAATGAGTTGACCAGAGCAATGGTGAGAAGTCAGCAACTACTACAGTGCAAGGGAATGAAGGAAAGAATACCTAGTTATTAGGTGATTTAGGAAGTTTTATTATTATTTGGGCATTTTGATTCTCATAGCACTTTAATAAATATCTATTAAAAAACTTCGGGACGAAGTTTGTTTTTAGGAGAGTAGAATGTGATATTTCTTAGTTTCATATGTGTGATTAATACGTTTGGTTATCTTTAACTATTAATGTTTGTATTTCTTTTGACTTGAATAAATGAGGGTGTTACAGATACACTTCCTCCATACTGTTTGGCTCACCAGCTGCAAGCCTCTTCTTGATGGTTGTGGTCAACCCCTTCTCAAACCTCAACGCCAAAATCTCTTCAGTGAAGTTTAAATCTGACACATACTCAGCCTACTCCATAATTCTATTTTGGTAGGACTCCACCGTCATCTCATCAGTCATCTTAAAAGCATCGAATTCGGCTCTCATATTGCTCTAGATATGCTCCGGCACAAACACAGCCCGCGTAATCTTTTTAAACCCCGCCCACTTCACGTAAGGAAAATTATTCCCCTCACTAGGTTCTCTTATGGTTTCCTTATTGCAATTCCACCACAATCCTGCTCTCCCCTTCAGATAGAATGCAGTCTAATCCACTTGCATCTCCACGGGAAAACTCAACAGCTCAAAAAAATTTTGTCAAACTCTCTGCACCAATCTCCAAGCAAGGATGGTTCTCCCATTCCATCATACTCTGCCGGGTTGTGCATTGCGATAACAACACTCATTTTTATAGGATCCTGACCTGGCGCCTTGGCCTTCAACGTAGCAGTCAAGACCTCATTCATAGCTATCAATCGATCAACCTCTTCTTGTAACATGGTAGTAGGTAAAAATTTCATTGGAGCATGATTCTATTAAGAAGTAAAAATAAAAATATAATCTTTTGCTTAGGAAATTTGGGCATAAGGTTTTTAAAATAGCGTCCTTGCAAACAAAACAACATGTGGTTGACTGGACTGGCTTATGCCTAGCCAACCACAGTGACAACAACCTCAGGTCCATCATGGCCCTAGCTTTACTCACGGCAAAACCGTGTTCCAACTCCAACATATATCATGAAATTAACATCTTTATGGCTAAATAACAATATCTAAGCACCGTTTCAGGGAAACACATTCCGCATATCACTAGACATGAATTATTCTAATTTCACATATCATGCTCATCCACAACATCCAATTAATTAAATTAAACATGTTCTTACTCATATCGAAATTCCATTAATTAAATAATTCACAAGATATTTCATATGATAGCCATTCACGATAATCACAACACCTGAATCAACCACTTCATATGGCCCTATGCCAATTTCATTGTCACCACGACATACTTACCTCAATCCCGCATCCTGCAACAAGGTTAGAAATTTTCTAACTATAAAACATCCATTAACCCATATCAAATATAACTTTCTTTCTAACTACCCCACTCTCTTTTATCCTTTCCCAAGATGAACGGTTCAAAACTGAGAGGGCAAGGGTTTGGAGTGAAGAGCCCTACTTATCCTAAGCTTAAAGGGGCTCCTAACAGTTTCTACCCCGGTTTATTTTATTTAGACACATCCTAAGTGCATTATTGTTCATTAGTTTAGGCCTTAGGAATGTTCGCTCTGATACCACTTTGTAACACCCCCATCTATCCAAGAGCCTTACCTAAGCATTCCTAGATAAATAGAATTGTTACCATCATAGTTTCCTGAGGCAATGGATACAAAGATAACAAACCAAAGTACTTTATTAAAATATTATGAATGGTTTTATTACAACTTAACCAACTTTGTGAAATAATAATAATAGTTACAGTTTTACGCGACAGAAATAAATAAAGTCTAAACATAAAGTAAATATCGTCTGAAACTAGGTGATGCTAGACACTTCATGCCGAGATCCCTCACGTCCCAGCGCTCCCCAAAATCCATCTAATCTATACCTGCTATTTTAATCTGCTCCCCATTTAACCGGAAATATTAAATGGTTCATTACATAACGCCATCAATTACAGCAGGCATCATTTTATTTTTGACACGGAAGCAAACCTGTCAACCAAAAGGTTGAGTAGATTAACTAATAACAATAGATAATAAAGATGATATGATAATGGATGATATGAAATGATATGCAAATGCAGCTGAGCTCATCACTCGAGACTCCCGTTTATCCCGCCAATCCCTGGCTCGGGGTAATCAATATTCTCAACCCATAGCTAAGGAATCCAACATCCCGGTGACATATCCAGCAGAACCAGGTTAGGGTAACAAATGCATATGCCATGGTAACAATAACAATCATCCTAGAATAAGTCTGGGCATCAAATGAAAATAATATGCCAATATGAATAATCCAATGATATATCATCCAACAATATAAAATCCTCATCCAATACATCACCTAAATGCATATAACCATCCAATTATACAATACTTTCATAAATCTCACATCCAACAATGATAAGACAAGCTGAGTAGTTATCCTACCTTGAAAGAAAGTACTCCAATTAAGCAAGCAAATAGAAGCTAGTAAGGCTCCTCCACCAAACCATCACCTAATTAAGATAACAAGTACACATAATTACTAACTAATTCTATTATAATACGGTATGTAAATAATATAATCAAGCCCGTCTCATAAACCCTCAATTATGCTCAAGAACACGATTTGAAACCGTGCATAACACCCACAAAACATCCCCCCTTAAGACGCCAAAACACACGACAACCACTACCCATATACACCACCATTCCCTTGGTGGTCTAAGGCCAACTACCAAGGTTAACAACCACCCCTAACCAACACCGCCACAGGCACTAATCACGGCTAAGTCGTGTGTCCTAAACAATGATAACACACCCCAAACACTATACATGGTTTACATACCCAACACAACCAACAAACCACCAGCTAACTACACCACCGTGGCCAACCACCATGACTCAGCCAGCCGTGCGGAATGACAACCCTGACAAGTCCCCACACACGACTCCGATGACAACCCTAACCCGCAACAACGCAACCACATTAAACACAACCCTGCCATCACTATGGTCACCCCTGACTTACGGTGGTCACCACTTGCAATAGCCCTAAGGCCACGGCTAAGTCAGTCCACAAACACCCCTGGTCAGGCCATACACGGAGTGTCAAATCCCTTACTAAACACGATCCACAACCAACATAAACCCAATGTAAACCCTCGGTCAAAGCCCTACCGCGCCGGTCAACGGTGGTCAAGGTCGAGTCCACGGTGGTCACATGACACTCTCACGGTGGGAGCAAGGCCATGGGCAGTCAAGGTTGTCAACGGTGTAATAAATAAAAGATGGGTTAGTTATAAGACGGTTTTATAAATTCCTTACCTTGAGGCAATAAAAGATGATGAATCTTCCTTTGTTTTTCTCCATTCTCTCTCTCTCTCTCTCTCTCTCTCTCTCTCTAACTTTATCAGATGAATTGTAAAAGTGAAAAGTTATTTATGAATAGGTTAGCATGGTATATATATAGTAGTGATAGATTGTTTTAGGAAATTGCCATCTGATATTATGTCATATTACTATTACTATTACTATTATTATTATTATTATTATTATTATTATTATTATTATTATTATTATTATTATTATTATTATTATTATTATTATTATTATTATTATTATTATTATTATTATTATTATTATTATTATTATTATTATTATTATTATTATTATTATTATTATTATTATTATTTTTAGTAGTAGTAGTAGTAGTAGTAGTAGTAGTCGTCGTCGTCATCGTAGTCGTAGTCGTAGTAGTAGTAGTATTAGTAGTAGTAGTATTAGTATTAGTATTAGTATTAGTATTATTATTATTATTATTATTATTATTATTATTATTATTATTATTATTATTATTATTATTATTATTATTATTATTATTATTTCTAGTATTATTATTATTAGTATTTTTATTATTAGTATTTTTACTATTATTGTTATTATTATTATTATTATTATTATTTCTAGTATTATTATTATTATTATTATTATTAGTATTATAATTATTATTATTATTATTATTATTATTATTATTATTATTATTATTATTATTATTATTATTATTATTATTATTATTATTATTATTATTATTATTATTATTATTATTATTATTATTATTATTATTATTATTATTATTATTATTATTATTATTATTATTATTATTATTATTATTATTATTATTATTATTATTATTATTATTATTATTATTATTATTATTATTATTATTATTATTATTATTATTATTATTATTATTATTATTATTATTATAAATCACCTCCCTTCCTCTATAAATCACACGCCTACTCTCAAGCCCTTCTTATTTCATTTTCATTATTTATTCCCGTCTCGTAACATAATCTCATAACTAACCTAAGACCAAGCCTTAAAATAAGGGGTATTACAATTTTATACGAAGTTTTTCCGTGAAGAAGATTTGCCGGAGTATGATCAATTAAATGAACGACTCCCAAAATACATTCGTCACAAAAAAAAATACTGGTAAGCTGGCTTGAAATAAAAGAGCACGGGTGTAGAGTTCAGTAGCCCAACAAATATTCTAGAGGGGGGGTGAATAGAGTATGTATCCTTTTTAAAACTCGATGCAACCTGATGTATACTTCGATTTTAGAGACTTATGAATTAAGTTTGAATATGTCGAGTATATTGATGAATGACCTAGAACAAATGTGAAAGCAATAAATGTGCAAAAAAGATAAATAACACACGGTATTTTAACGTGGTTTGGCCCAATTGAAAAGCCTATATCTACCCCTTTCTATTAATTGTTTATCACGAGCGCCTAATCTGGTGTAGCTTACAATGAAAAACCAATCTCCATGACTAACCCTAATCGTGCTAATGAAGGATGTGAAGCCTTTGGTGTTTGAGAGATGTTAAGCTCAGTGATGAAGGATGTTATGCCTTCGGTAGTGAAGGTTAAGCCTTCGTGGTGTAGGATGTAAGCCTACGGTGTGCAATATGTTTAGCTTACAAGTATTTGAAATTCAACAATACAATCTGATGGGGCATATTCTGCACCGCTGACCAAGTCAACATGATTGAGCAAGGTCAAAAGTCAACGACTTGGACAATCTAGCCGATGCAGCCCATCGGCCCGTCAGCCTGGGTCTCGGCATGGTAACCTGCCAGCCGGGACACATATCCGCGTACTCATATCCAAGACCCCTCGGCGGCGAGTCAACAGGATCCGCCGGCCAGCCATAGGCCTCTCGGCCGAGGGGTAGATCAGTCTTTCCACCTGCTAGCCACTTGGCCACTACGTGACAAAAGGTGAAAGCCTATAAATACTCCTCAACCTTCATTGAGGAAAGGATCCCAACTAATCCACAACTAAACCAAAATACACTATTCATCTGGTAATATCTTCCTTATCTCTCTACAATACACATTCAGCCAAGTAACAACTTACCTCTTAAGTTTACTGACTTGAGCGTCGGAGTGAGTACGCTTGGCACAAAGCCAAGCCCTCAGTTCGTTCATTGTTGCAGGAGAGGCCGTGAGGAACGATTAAGACCAAAGGAGAATCCAACTCAAGACATCATTCAACAAGCCTAGGGTGGTAACTATACTTGCTCTGGAATTACGCCCGGAACACAATCAATTCTAAAAAAAATACAATTCAATTGTCTAGAAAAGGATTATAAAACTATGCACTTTTTAAAGATAAACTTTGACACGAAAAGTATTTAGTTTAAAAGACTCGTCTATCAAAAACATGTTTGCGAAAATAAACTTTAAGAGCAAAGCTAAAATGCAGCATACATGTTTTTTGAAAAATATCGATTTAATTGTTAGAAATCTATATCTCATAATACTCGACATATTCTTATATGTTTTATTTAATTTAGTCATAAAATTAATTAGATCTTATGCATGCAAACATAAGTAAATATAGTGAAGAAATCATCATTCTGACATTGGAAATTTCGGATTATTGGGCACAAGTGAGTTCTCCTACTCACTTGTTCTTGAGCTCTCCTAATATGGACGAATAAAGGATTCAAGTATAGAATCCCTCCCAAGGAATAATACCCAAGATAACCTCTTAATAAAATTAATATTATTGATACTAGAAAAATATTAATTTTGAATAAAATTGACCCAAAAATATTGTTTTTGGTCTCTTAATTTTCGGTTTAAGAGAAGGGAGAAGAAGAAGTAATTTATCTCTCTAAAACTATATATTTTAGATGATGTTTGAATGAATAATACACTAAGATGCATATAGTGTATATTAGACAAATTATAGAGGAAAACCCATGGCTTTTTTCTATGACAAAACCGGGTAGGGTAGGGTGGGGTGGTGTTGGCCAATGCATGATCAAGTTGCTCTTCACAAAAACAACTAGGTTTGCATGGCTAGCAATTAGGTAAATGATTATGTTTTCCACTTAAAATTAATCAACACAATATTTAGCCTAATACACCCCTTATTTTGGTCCATTTAAGATAAAATGGATTCCATTTTATCTTTGTCAATTTGTCACATGTCACAAGTCATGTAAAATTGTTATGCATTTTTAACTTATTAAAAATCAACGCATTAATATAAAATTACGTCATGTACAAAATCAACTTTAGTAATTGATGCGAGTCCGTTTCGTGTTCACAAATTAAGATGTGGTCGTTGGGTCACAGTCGAATCAAAACACAATTTATAGCTTCACAAACAACTCTACAATTAGTAAAGAGGCAAGTAAAGGTCGGATCCCAAGGGACGGGTATTGAAATGAGATTTCTATTGCAACTAGCGGTGTCTAAGGGGTGTCACAAATTGGGTTGATGTAGAAGGTCACTAAACTAAAATAGCAATGAAAATAAACAAGCAAGATGAATTAAAGGGATGTAAACAATTGATTAAAGGCACTAGGGTGTCATGGGATCATAGGAGAATCATGGGAATTGATCATACAAACATGTTCTCAAATTATAAGCAAGCAATTATTGTTGTGATGGATTGAGTTGGGTTATATCTTACAATCCTAGGAAAGTTTGGGTCCCGGAGCCGAATCGATTAGATTGTACAACACCTATATGTCGACTTAATCTTCCCTACTCAACAACATGCATGGTCTAATGAGACTCGAGTTGGGTTATGTCTTACAAGTCTCATTGAAAAGATAGAAGATGATAGTAAATGCAAGGATTCATAGGCTTAGCATTTCATCAAATATAACATGTGCATGAGTTGAGATCAAAACAAGCAAGCAAATAAAACATAAAAGCATATTAATTTAAGCATGAATCATTCCCCATGTTGGTTTCCCCTAATCACCCATTAACCCTAGCTAAGAGACTACTCACTCATTATCATGTTGATCATGCTAGCAAGGTTCACTACTACAATTCCCTTACTTTCCCGACGCTTTGTGGTCGACGCTTTTATAGGCGTCGACCCATTTTTTCAACCTATATCCATTTTATTAATATAATATTCATTTTTAATTAAAAACCACCCCCCTCTACAAAAATTTCATTTCTCGCGCTCTTCAATTCCCCCAAAAAAATCAAACTGCCTCACGTTGATCTTCTCACTTGCTGACCTAATTCATTTTGTGCCCCTCTAAGTCCTAATTTAAAAAATCATTTCACTTGCTGACCTGATTCAACGCTTTTAATTGCTATTCAATCGTCATATTGCTCATCTCTCTCGATTGCAAATCTTCACGTGTATGTAATTTCTACTTAATTTCTGATTTAGAGTTCAATTATTGCTTTAGTTGAATAAATCGTCTTAGAAAATTTCAAAATTGATTACAAATGCAAACCCTAATTCGGGTTGTTCGATCGCAGTGCGGAATTAGGTCGGAGATTGTATCTTCTGAGTTTCGTTGCTTCAATTCTTTGCCCTCCGTTGTTTCGGTATTTGCATTTCTTTCTACTAACGTTTCTTTTTTGTTTGTTGGATGAATTCAACGTTATTGGCTGTTAGCTGTGCGTTTGAAATTAATTTATGAGTTGCGTAAATAGTTGCTTTTTCTTCGGTTTTGGCCTAGCATCATGAATCCCACTTTTGCATATGAGTTATATTGAAGTAGACATTTGCCAGAATGATGAATTGGTATTACATATAGTGTTGTTTTCAATTGTCAACGATATCAATTGATTTCCTATTTATGAATAAGAATTCCTGGCATCAACTTAGACAAATCGCTTAATTGTTTTTGCGTGCTACATCGTTAATGTATTTGGTCTTTTATTTTTTTTTGGTTGTTTTCTAGGGGTGACTGGAAGACTTTAGAGCTGAAAGAATACAACTTCAATGCTAAAGGTTTACCTCCTGATTATGGTCATTTGCATCAGTTACTCATGGTTAGTTTATTTTGTTCCTTTCACCTGAAACTCTTCTACGATATAAAGTTGTTTCGTTCTGATGATTGGGGGTGTTAGCTTGGTTCAAATATGTGAAAATTTGAAAGAAACTTGGTTCATTTTGTTGCTGGCTGTGTCGATAGCATGGTTGGTCAAGGTTGATCATTTATATGAAACTATGCTTTAGTTTTTACGCACAGATTACCTCCTAATCGTTTAGGTAGAGTACAAAATGGTAAGATGTATGGAAAAAAATAAACTTAATCTCTTTGTTCCATGTGTTGTATATCATTGATTTGGATTTTATTATAGTTATCATGTTGATGACATTAGTTTTTGTTTTTTATGCAATTGGAGCCTTGCAAATGTTGACATATGCATGCGGCTGGATATAAATTGATTAGTTGTCATCTCCTATATGATTGTTTAAGATTTGATGAGTTAGATATTTCTTAATGGGTCTCTTTTAAATTTATAACGTATACTCATCCAATCAGTATAAATTACTAATTTTAATCTTTACTATGCACCTAAACAGATTAATGGAGGGCTCACACTGCTTTAAAAGTACGTGGTTTGATCTATTTAGCGTTTCCTTAACTAATATTTGTGTTTGTATTTACATTGAATATGTGCTTGTATCTGCACTGGTTAGCTAGTTGGCTTCTCCTCTATCTGGTCGTTTCACTTACGCTATTTTTGTTTATTTCAGAAAGTGTTTTCAAAGATGACGATGATTATGTTCCTATTGAAATGGTTAAGCTATAGTGTTGCTTTGCCGAAAATCAACGAATACATATCTTAGCTTAATAAGTGTTGTTTTCTCGCATGTCCATATCATCTATATAGTTTTACTTTAGGCATTGAACTTACTGCCTACAAAATATTTCTCCTTTCCTTATGGGCTAAGATAGCGTATGCTTTTAGGTACAAATAGGTGAGGAGCAAGTTAGTCTTATAATTGAACTTTACTCAAATAGGATATACTGTAAATGAAGTTATGATGACTCTCTATGTACAATGGTGCTTAATTTTATAATAATATTGTTCATTCTTCCAAAAAAAAAATATGAACGCGTCATCAGTTATTCTGTTACAATTTTCACCAAGCTGGTGAATATGTGCTTGAATCTTAACTCTTGTTAGAAGCACTTAGTTGGCTGTTCAATGAGTATAAATTCTAGAGGTTAGTAGACGTATACTAATGTTACCTGATGCCCTTAATGCTATACGTATACGTGACATTCGTTAAAATGAATTGACATTGGTGGTTTTGTACTTTTGTACATGGGAGCAAGGAATAGATGCCAGGTTACATAAATATTAAGCATATGCCCCTTAAACTCATGTTCAATATCATATACATTCCCATGTAAGGTTAATGTTGGTAGATTAATTGGAGTATAAATACTTCTCTAACATTTTGCCTTTTTTCGTGCTTCTCAACTGGAATGTAGGAATGAATATTGGTATGCTATGTACAATTGGTACGGAATGTTACCGTTCCGACTTCCGAGGACTATTGATGATATAACAACCACCACCACCACTACTACAAATCATTTGGTACAACCGCAGTTTTGAATTAGTTCAATGACCGAAGACTTGGGATTTCTTTAGCCTAATCCCGATTTCTTGGTGAGTTCACTCATTGTCTTGGGTGTTTATTTTGTTACTTGGAACATATTGATCAAAATGAGTAAACAAAGTTATTTCTTACATGAATTTGTTGGATGATAAAAATTTTGACGAATATTTTGATCATTTAATGAACATTTGATGAACTGACATTATTACGGTGTCGTTTAACTTTGACTTGCTCAGATATTCATGGAACTTTGTTGGAGATTGTTATTGTGTAAATGTTGATATCTGATTTTGGTTTCTTAGTTTCGTATTATTGAACTGTGTAATTGCTAATTTTTCTTATTATGTGATAATAAAGGGGTTTTAGCGTGTGGAGAATTGAGCATACTTAAATTGAGGCCTAGTGTCATCTTTATGTTCCTCTTTATTTCTTCTCTGCGTTTCTCGTATCTAGCTTTTCTTTACTTTAAATTTTTTTTTACAAAATTAAACGTGGGAGAATTTGAGGCTGTTTACTTCCTTCATGTACTGCATTATATGTTCCTAAGTTAATTACTAGATGATTTTGCTTGGTTGTTTTGCCGTCATTTTAATTTACCTTATACCTTTTGAAACAACTGTTTTTTGGTGTCATTTGCTTGGATGTTTGAAACCTGAAATGGGGCTGCTAATATGCTGCATATGAGTATGAATACTCATATTGAGATTGTTACATTTATTCTCCAAGTTTATTGTATTTGGTCCCTGTAGATATGATATACATCCTATCTCATCCTTTCCTTCTCTATCTATTTTCCTCTTTGTTTCTGATCAAGTGGAACATAAGTTGTGATTATGTATGAAATGTAGAGTGAATAAGGAATGGTTACTAATAATGGAAGTATTGATGATTTGGCAGGAAGGATGAGATGGATGCAGTCATGCTGTGGGAGGGTTGGATTAGAATTGAAGAGTAGATGGACATATTTTCCAGATTGTTCAACAAAATGTATTTTTGTTGTAGATGGATGTATATTTGATTTTAGTGTGATAGAAAATATTTCAACTCTGGATGAGTTCCTTTTTATGGAGTTTTTTTTCAACAAACATTGTACGTTACTTTATAGTTGTATATTGGATATTTATATGAAATTACTCCATTACTTGCACCGACATATCAGAGTTCCGTCTCAATTATTGTATTCTATACACTCTTTATGATGTCATCTAGTAATCTATATGATTTAATTCAATCATAGTGACGAAAATAATAGTCATAGTGAATTTTTTTAGAGACGAAAAAAGCGTCGAGAAATTCCACTTTCTGACGCAAATAAGTGCAGAGAACCTCTGACGCTAAAAAGCGTCGCTGCTCGTGACACAAAAAAGCGTCAACAAGGTTGACGCTAAAAAGCGTCAAAAAATCCTGACGCCCCAAAAAACCACGCTTTTAAAAGCGTCGAGAAATAAAATGGCGACACTTTTAACCGTCGAGAATAGCCTAAAAAAGCGTCGAGAAAGCAAGGGATTTGTTGTAGTGGTTGTCAATCATACCAACAATATGAAACATGATGAATAAATGAAAGTAATTAACAATAATTAAAAAGGGATTAAGAGATTATACCTACTAATGATTCCAATAATAAAGCAAAGATAAAAGAAGTACTTGAATGCTTGATTGAGAGGTTGTCAATCTCCCAACAATAACCCAAATAATCTTCAATTACCCAAAATAAAGGATGAACAAAAGAGAGATTAAAGAACTAAAACTTGGATTAAAACTTGATTAATACTTGATTACAATATTAAAGAGAGATTTGATTGATATTAACTACACTAATTATTGATAAGAAGAACATGCTCCTCTAATTAGACTAATGGGGTATTTATAGTGGAAATTATGGAGGATGCATTAGGGTTAACTAAGGGCTAAACTAGTAATTACACTTTTTAGATTGAGCAAGGAGGAGCCGGTATTTTTCGAGAGAAAGACTTCTTTCTTCGTAGCTTGGAGAAGACAATTCGTGCTGGAGCCGAATCCGGGCGGAATAAGGTCGGGACGGGCGGATTCTGGCGTTGGAATCCGAGCGGATTCAAGGGAATCCGGTCGGATTGTGGAGGTGGAATCCGAGCGGAATAGGGCAAAGCCGCTCGGATTGTGCAGCTGCGGGACGGACGGATTGGTGACAATCCGCTCGGATTGTCACTCAGCAACATATCTTCTTCTTTTCTTCCCTTTTTCTTCATAAATTCCTTGGGGATTTCCTTGGGGACTCAAGGATCCTTTCTCAACATTGCTCTTCTACTATAATATGTACAAAGGCCTTCTAATCTTGTCTCTCCTTGATGCTTGGTCATTGAATTCGATCAATTTAGTCTCGTTTTGCCATGAAAATGCAAGATTCTTACTCCTTTCCTACCAAGGGATCAAAATCTCAAAGAATATGCAAAACAAAGAACTAAAGATAAGAAATGACCCAAATATGCACTAAAAAGCATGGGAACAAGGCTAATTCGGGGGCTAAATATGCGCTAATTATGCTTACATCAAATATCCCCAAACCGAACCTTTGCTCGTCCCGAGTAAAGAGGTGACAAAGACTAGGACCAATACTAACCTATCCTAATAATATAGCCGATATGAGACAATTAGCGGGTCTCACTCCACCCCTTCAACTCACAACAAGACAACCATGAGGTAGGATGCCTTCTTGCAAGGCAAGGTGGGTCTTGCCAAAATGGCGACACATCCAAACATTAAGCACACAAAATCACATAATGGATGCATCTACAAAAAGAATAGCCACTTCCTCATCAAGTGGCGGAGGCACTAAAGAGGAACAAATTTAAGAGCATGTAATCCTTCACAAATACTAGTTCAACAAATTACTAAGGCTAAGAGGATGGCACTAAATCACCTCCAAATGGTGTTAAACTAGACTACTTTCGTCCTCAATTTCCAAATGCTTTCGTCAAGAGCGATCGGATGGTGGTGGAATGATGATCCCTATGATGCTAGTAGCATATGACATGACAAGTCTCGAATTCTCTACAAAAGTAAAGGTCATGGATCGTCCCAAGCTCGACCAAGTGGCTTGACAAAAGGCTTTTTGGGAATGAAATGCTCAAATCTTTATTCACAACGGGTGGATATGACTAGTATTCAAAATTGTCCTCATTTCACTTTCACACTTCAAAAATTTAAGATGGGGTTTGTCCCTTCCGGGCTAGTGTCCTTTGCTTTCGACAATCGCTTATTAGACAACCGGTTAACCTCTAGACAATAGCTTTTCGGGGTGATAGTCACTCTATCTCTGGGCGGCCGAATTCACAACCGTATGGGGGCCCAATTCAATGGATCCCGCACCAAAGCACATCGAAGTGGTACGCCTCCATCAAAACAACTTAAATTTCTCAACTTTCAACAATTCACAACATTTGAGGTTTCCTTGGCATTACATTACTTCCACATGACAAAATTTCTTTGATATGAGCACTTCAAGCTTATTGATAGAAAAAAATTTTGGGTTGCCTTTGAAAGAAAAGTAGATCTATATACTTACATATTCATATATGTTTTAATTTAATTTGTCATAAAATTAATAATTGATCTTATGCATGCAAACATTAAAACAAAATAAGGAAGAAACATTATTCTTACATTGTATTTTCGGTTAATAGGGCACAAGAGAGATCACCTTTCTCTCTTGTTCTTGTGCTTTCGTTTAATGGAAGAACTAAGATCCAAGTGTAGGATCTCTCCCAAAGCTTAATACCCAAGGCTTACTCTTAATTAAAATTAATATTATAAGAACTAGTACAATATTAATCTTGTAGAAAATGACCCAAAAATATTATAAAACACTTAATATTTTCGGTTTTGGGAGAGAAGAAGAAGAGAGCTTTTTATCTCTCTAGAATTCTAATTTTTGGATGAGTAAAAGAATGAATTACACTAACTACATTTTAGTGTATTATTAGGTAAATAAGATGAAAAACCATAATGGTTTTTCATCTCAAAAGCCGGGTGGAAGGGGGGGATTTTGGGGAGCCAATGCATGCTTGTGTTGTTCTTTACAATAAGCATTAGGTTGCAAGGCTAGTCTAATAGGCAATCATCATGCCTTCCACTAATATAATCACCATATAATTAGCTTAATCCTCCTCTTATTTTTCGGCACACACAATAAAATGGAACCCATTTTATTTTGTCAATTTTGTCAATATGTCACATGTCATATGTAACATAAATTTGTTATGTATTTTTAACATATTAAAAATCAACGTATTAATAAAAATACGTCATATGCAAAAATCGACTTAGTAATTCATAATTACTTGTACCAAAATAATTTACCAATTTATAAATCGTAATAAATTGTATTTATAATAATTCATTCAATTTAATTGTTTCCTTAAACAATAATTTCATCTGAGTAATGATACAATTCAATTACTCAGACCGTATCTTATTTAATCAAATTTCAATGAGATACGTAAATTTTACTTCCAAAATCGTCCGTCAATTTTCAAGTAATTTAATTAACTCGTAACATTATACGATTAATTAAATGATCAATTAAGAGTGTTGCCCTATAGGTATGACCTAGGGGATCAACTGATCACCACCGTCGCACGACTAACGTAATGTCAAACTCTAGTCACCCAATCATTACCGATATATGTTGACCAGTTGACAGTAAAAATTACTTCCCAATTGTATTCTTTATAATGAGATTTAAACATGTGATCATCATGATCAACAGTCAACATCGCATTATTGTCGGAGGACACATATTCCAACAATCTCCCACTTGTCCTCGACAAGTGTGCGTCACCAATTCTCTTGTCCTATTACTATCTCCCACTCAATGCAAGGTGTCTTTTAGGTCGTACTTGCAAGTGATCATATCGAGAGTGGTTTCCTCGATCCGAGAATAACCGATTGACCGGATTTATCTATCATAGATACCTTCCGAGCGTGGCCACGCATTTCCAGTTCATTACTCCTCGAGTGGCCCTGAGATATTGTTATAACCCTGACTAGGGGTGGACAATTCCTATCGCACTCATTCCCTTCAATTATCCACAGCCATCATAACCCAAAATGTGCCCATTTGACCCCATTTACGAAGGTCGTAGTAACACAAATCAAAGTTAATCTGAAACTGTGCCATCTTAGGCGAATAGTCTTTAGTCAAAAGAATCGACTCATTCGAATACTATAGTAGCTCTCGCCACGACCAGGCTATATAAATTTGCCAGAACTCTATAAGCGGTCATTAGGCCCGACAAAATGTTCCTAATGATCGCCTATGTGATCGACTAGTCATCTCACATGACTCTATGGCACTTGAACTTGCCATCAATCGCATCACACTCTAGTCACTTCGAGACGTCACCTCATACAAGTAACTATGGGCAAATACAATGTTAATCCGTGTTCACTTTAACGGGGTTCAATTGTCTCCACAACCCGTTTGGATATAACAAAGTACAAGGTGAGTTAATAATAACTCAAACGACAAATGTCGACATCACACTCGGGTAGTCAATATCATATTACAACCTTGTGATGTATATCGTAAGTGTAAACACTTATTGATTGCAATAGAAGTTTAACATGTCATGTGTCCATGTGTTCAAACTTCTTATAATCGCATTTTCCTTTACATTCATGTTCTCTCTCATAGCATGAATCTTACCAAGTACGCATCAAGGTTCCCGACCTTGCTTTCGGTTCTTTAACTTGAAAGAACTTTCTTCTCGATTATCACATAACGAACGAATTTGTGATGAATGATATAACTTGTACTGATCAAGTACCCCATCCACACACAATGCACTAGGTATATGTTTTGTAGAGTCTTACAACAATTTGACAAGATGATTAGCCTAGCACTTCTCACAAGTCCTAGCATAGTTAGGAAAGATTAGTTTTGAGTAACTTCTTATTCAACTAAGTATCTTTCCAAAACTTCTTATTTCTCTTTCTAGGCTTGAAAGATTTAGGATTCTCATAAATCCTTACATGTGCTCGGATTTTCATTAATATGTGCAACCTCTTGACACACATAAGAGCATTCTGACAAAAACCGAAATCGCTCATCGGATTCTGCTCGAGAATTCATGACGTTTCTATTGTGGCTTACCAATGAATCATCATGCTCTTATGCATATGATTCACTATTGGACATGTGCATGATTATTCTAATGGCGGAAACATTAGTTACTAATAATCATGAGATCAACCATTCATAGGTTCAATGAACGACCATGACTGCTAATGGCAATTCCATTTTCATCTATATGAATAACCTAAGTGTATGTTGATATGATGCGTATTTCTTAATACTAATCCAATATTTCTTGTCGTAATTGGATTCATCATAGTCCAAATTCATCCAGAATTGAAAACTCAAAACTTCCTCTATGAAGGAAGGTGTTAGCTCGTCATTCTTTAATGCGTGATGAGTTGTAAACATTCAAAGGATGATAGCTCCCACTAAATTCCATGTCTTCACATGACAATTTCCTAACTCCCACTCAATTCCACATATTTCGAAATTGACTTCTCAATCGAAACTTTTCAAGAATTGAAATATAAATTGCATTGCCAAGTTATTAAGATAAAACCATATATATTCCCATCATATCCCTTCAAAATACCTATTTCAAAGAGGTCTCATTTTAACCTTATGGAAAGAGATTTTAAATCTCTAACACATTCATATCATAATGATGTGTGGCAATGTCATTTATTAAATATAAGTAATATCTAATACACATCCTTCAAAATACCCTTTTAGAAGGAGGTTTAACCAATTCAATTTCATAATGAGGTTAAGTAACGACATCTACGTGGTTTAAAACTTTGGCTATTGAAGATATCGGTATATCAATCCTTGCAACCTCTAGTCATAAATATCGCTTATTACTAGGATGTTACATTGATTCATTTAGGCTCTTAAGTAAATCTCAAGGTTGAAACTATTGGTCAAAATTTATCATAAACTAGTCAAAAAACTTGTTAAGACTTTACATTAGTCATTTTCTTCCAAAACTTTTTTTTGGTCTCCTCGTGTAGTTATCTTAAGAATATACTCTTATGATTACTTCACTTGGTCTCTTTAGTCATATAGAACTTACTTGAGACCATAGATCTCATCTATTTGGTATACTATGTAAATAGATATACTTTCATTCAAATCATTCTTTCTTGCGTAGATCTTCATTTACACAAGTACACAATTTTTTTTTATCTTGTCTCGTGTGTTGTGTCCTCATTTTTCTCCCACTCTATCTTTAGAATAAATACACTATAGATTCAAAGATAGCATATGAGACACAAATAATGATGTTGAAGTATATAAGGAGAACTATCTCATAGATAGACTAATAGTTATTTATTTCGTAAGTGTACTTGGTGATTGACATTCCTTTAAGAGAGTTCATAGACTCAAAATTGCTTTATAAATGATCATACACAAGCCTTAAGCATGTGGACATATAATGAAACCCGTCATTATATTTGTCTATTAGATCACTTTAAGTTATATGTTTCTAAGAACAAGCATTTAAACATGAATTTTACAACAAAAGGATAAAATGATAAAACGGGTGACTTGGGTTGCAAACCAAGTCACCATTATCCAAAATACAACCCATTATCCAAAATACCTTTCCATGTCGAACACGGAAACTTAAGGTTCTAAAATTCAAAACATAATTTAAAATAAGACAATGAAAAGCAAAGCTCCATGAAAGCTATCCCTAGCTTCTTGATGGTTTCTCATGCTTGCTTTTCTTTTCCCTTGTCTTTGCTTGGTGGAGGCCCTATTTACAAATAAAAAGGGAGATACATTATCACAACTTTGCATCATAATACCATAGTTGAATTAGAAACATAAAAGAAGGATAGTCATTTACCTACTGGAGTAATCTTTCCAGCCTTAATATCACCAAGGTATTTGGAACAATTTCTTTTCCAATGTCCCATACCATTACAATAATGGCATTTATCAAGAGGACCCTTCTTGATTTTTGAAGTGCTAGCTTCACAAGTCTTAGCTTTGGTGAATGTGGGAGCTTGCTTCTTGCCCTTCCTCCCATTATTCTTGAACTTCCCCTTACTCTTAGTGCTTATGTTAAGCACATCTTTTGGAGGGTTCACATTTAACCCCATGTCCCTCTCGGCTTGCACAAGTAACTTGTGCAATTCTTCAAGAGACACATCCTTGTCTTGCATGTTAAAATTCACCCGGAATTGAACATATGCTTTGACTTTGGACAAGGAGTGTAGAATCTTATCTACAATGAGTTCTTTGGGGATTTCAACCTTTTGAATTTTCAAGGTCTCGACAAGCTCCATGAGTTTGAGCACATGAGGGCTAACCTTTTGGCCCTCTTTAAAGTCGAGATCAAAGAATGCCGCGGCCGCCTCATATTGGACGATCCGCGGAGTTTGTGAAAACATTGTCACAAGCTTGGAGTAAATCTCATTAGCATTGCCCATTTTAAAGGCTCTCCTTTGGAGGTCCGCCTCCATCGCAAATATCAAGACATTTTTCATTGCGGCGGACTCCTTTTGGTAAGCCTCATATGCTTCCCTAGTGGCGGCGGTCGACCTAGTAGTAGGTTCGGGTGGAGAGGCCTCGGTAAGGTAACGAAGCTTGTCGTCACCTTGGGCGGCCAATTTGAGTTGGACATCCCAATCGGAGAAATTTGACCCATTCTTTTCAAGTTTACATCGATCCATGAAGGATCGGAGCCATGATGAACTAGCGAGAGGCGTGGCGTTAGAGGTTGGTGTTGCCATTTGTTATGAGAAAAAGAAGTGGTCTACAAAATAAAATAGAAGGAGTAAAACAAATGTCGTTTTAATAATAATACTCGTAAAAATGTATGATTTAAACAAGTTTTATGCATTTTTCTAGTGACCTCTACCCAACTAGATAAATGATTCCAAGACCCAAATTCATATCAACTTAGGCACGGGGTAGCCGATGAAACCTTTATCAATATAACTCGGTGGATTAACCTTTTAATCGATTCTACTTTTAGAACTCTTGGTCGATAAAATTACTCTAATGTTTATCTATAGCCCAAAACACATCAACAAGGGCACGGGGTAGCCGATGAAACCCTTATCAATAACTTTTGTTGAGTTCAATCCAAATTTCGAATAAATGTGTCCATTATCCAAACCCACATTAACTTAGGCACGGGGTAGCCGATGAAACCCTCATCAACATGAATTCGGTGGATAGACATTTATCACCCACTTCCCCTACGTAACAAGGTTTGTACCCGGGGTAGCCGAGTGCACTCCCTCGCGAAATAGGTTTTCATGGTTTCTACTATTTGGTAAGGCTATGTCTCAATTAATTGTTTTAGCGAGAGGTCATGTCAATTTATTATCTATCACGTTTTAAGTGAACTAAAGCGGTGAACTACGATAATTTTAATTGACACGGTCGATAAACTCGATAAAAGAAGATGCATGTTTTAGTTATGGCGATTTAGCGATGCATGCGACATAAAATAAAATGCAAGCATAAAAATAAATAAATCCTAGTATGGCCTTTCCTAAAATAGAAAAACTATTTAACTATTACATATTCGGAAACCAACTTCATTGGTCCCTTGAACTTCGGTTGTGGCACGCATCTCGAGGTAACACCGTCTTTATGTATCGCCATCTTGAAGAAATCCGTCTTTGGGAACTCCGAGATAAATTAAATTACATAGCAAATTACATAATTTCCTATTATACATTTGTAACTAAAATAAAATAAATCTATTAAATTACAAAACGGTGATACGAGATCACAATAAAATTACAACCGAATCGATATTCCCATACATTTCGGGAAATACCAATTAAAATCTAAGGCCATACTAAGTAAAATTACATAATTCAAAAATTACATAAATTAAATTATGACAGTCATAAAGAAAATGCAGCATTATAATATGTATGAACATGCCCAATTTTATGCTAAATCGCCTTTAATTAGCCAATATCGTATATTACTCGGTTTTTACGGATTTGCGTGATTTCAACATTTTATAATCACAAAAATTACATAAATTCATATTTATGCATAAGTTAATTACCCTAACCTTTTAGGACTCAAAATTTAGTCTTCACTAATAATTTGACCATAATTAACTCATATTTATAAAATTGTTCATTAATGGACTAAAAATTACAAAAATAAGCTATAAACTTCAAATAAATCAAAAAATTTCAAATAAATTCAAAATTTGAAATTTAAACTCATGAACATTCTGGAAAAATACCATGACACTCATAATGTTCAAAAACTTAGGTTAAAAATTTCGAAATTTTTTCCGGAAAAACAATGTTGCGGTTTATCGGTTTTAACTAAAATAATCATAAAAACATGGGAAAAATTATATTCATTAACTTTTCAATTTTGGATCTGAAAAATATAATAAAATGCAACATTTGACGTTTTTCCTTAGTCATAGATTATGTTTTATTAATTTTTTCACTAATAATGTCACTATTTATGCTATTTTTCTTCAAAAATCCATAAATCATGCAAAAAGACTTCACTATAGCCCATTATTTTACACACATCTTGTAAAATTTCATGTGACAACATACTAAATTTCTATGACCAGATTCGAAATTTATCTCATATTAACCTATTTTTCACCTAAATCCGAATTTAATAATGAAAAATCCATTTTTCGAGCATAACAAGTCCAAAAATTATGAAAATTTACAGGTTATCTCAAAATAATATATGTGACAACATATCCAAAAATCACCTGAAAATTCAAAGTATAGCTAATTTTAGACCGAAAATGACATTTTTACTCATAAAATCATATTTAAATGCCATTATTGTATAATATGAACAATAAAAATCCGTAAATTTAACCAAAATATCCTAAAACATTTTAGGACCAGAAATTTTAATATGCATGAATTAATTTCGTGATATATCATAATAACACAAATTTTACAAGTTTTATATGTTAATCTTTATAACTCGGAAAAACTTTTAACCGATTTGCATGCAAACAACCATGGCTCTTGATACCGATTGAAAGAAAAGTAGATCTATATACTTACATATTCATATATGTTTTAATTTAATTTGTCATAAAATTAATAATTGATCTTATGCATGCAAACATTAAAACAAAATAAGGAAGAAACATTATTCTTACATTGTATTTTCGGTTAATAGGGCACAAGAGAGATCACCTTTCTCTCTTGTTCTTGTGCTTTCGTTTAATGGAAGAACTAAGATCCAAGTGTAGGATCTCTCCCAAAGCTTAATACCCAAGGCTTACTCTTAATTAAAATTAATATTATAAGAACTAGTACAATATTAATCTTGTAGAAAATGACCCAAAAATATTATAAAACACTTAATATTTTCGGTTTTGGGAGAGAAGAAGAAGAGAGCTTTTTATCTCTCTAGAATTCTAATTTTTGGATGAGTAAAAGAATGAATTACACTAACTACATTTTAGTGTATTATTAGGTAAATAAGATGAAAAACCATAATGGGTTTTCATCTCAAAAGCCGGAGTGGAAGGGGGATTTTGGGGAGCCAATGCATGCTTGTGTTGTTCTTTACAATAAGCATTAGGTTGCAAGGCTAGTCTAATAGGCAATCATCATGCCTTCCACTAATATAATCACCATATAATTAGCTTAATCCTCCTCTTATTTTTTAAGCACACACAATAAAATGGAACCCATTTTATTTTGTCAATTTTGTCAATATGTCACATGTCATATGTAACATAAATTTGTTATGTATTTTTAACATATTAAAAATCAACGTATTAATAAAAATACGTCATATGCAAAAATCGACTTAGTAATTCATAATTACTTGTACCAAAATAATTTACCAATTTATAAATCGTAATAAATTGTATTTATAATAATTCATTCAATTTAATTGTTTCCTTAAACAATAATTTCATCTGAGTAATGATACAATTCAATTACTCAGACCGTATCTTATTTAATCAAATTTCAATGAGATACGTAAATTTTACTTCCAAAATCGTCCGTCAATTTTCAAGTAATTTAATTAACTCGTAACATTATACGATTAATTAAATGATCAATTAAGAGTGTTGCCCTATAGGTATGACCTGGGGATCAATCGATCACCACCGTCGCACGACAGTAATGTCAAACTCTAGTCAGCCAATCATTACCGATATATGTTGACCAGTTGACAGTAAAAATTACTTCCCAATTGTATTCTTTATAATGAGATTTAAACATGTGATCATCATGATCAACAGTCAACATCGCATTATTGTCGGAGGACACATATTCCAACAGCCTTACCACAAGGTCAAACAAGGTCACCTAGACAAGTTAACCAAGTCCACATCGCATCACGGGGTTGGATAGGTGACTCACATGCAAACCCTTGACTAGGCCTTGGGTCATGGGTCAAAAGACACTAGTATGACACTATCTAGGGTGTTTTACAACCATTCTAGTAGGCAAAGTCTTAAGTTGAACAAGTATTTGTAATGGCTTAGTTGCTCTTGTCAAAGTTCCTAAATAGGTATTTTTCAAAACATTTCTAACATGCAACTACATGCCATGATGCAACTAATATAAACATCCTAGTGCAAGTGATTCTATCAACTAATATGACATATAAACTAAATGCAAGTCCTAAGTTCACATTGTTATACCGCATCAATCAAAATAAAGCCACATAGTCATTAACATAAAGAGGAAAAAGGAGATTGGAAAGATCATACCATGCGGTCTTCAATATCATCATGTCTCGGATGTGGCGTAGTCTATCAATGTGAACAAGGATAGAACAACCACAATATATACAAGACAATATATACAAGACTACAAAAGGAAATAAACATGTTTTTGGGTTTTCAATTTTCAAATTTTTATGATTTTTGAGATTTTTCAATTTTTTTGGATTTTTTTTGAATAAGAGTTAAATGTTAGAATTCCCATCCCCACACTAATATGGGCATTGTCCTCAATGGCCAAAATGATGGAAATTATGCAAAGATGATGCATGATTTCTATACTAAATGCAATCTATACTAAGCTACTCTACATGATGCATGGTTTTTGTTATGACGGAGAGGATAATTTAGATTACCTCCCGTTGTGTATGCATTAACTTCCCCAAACCGAGTGAGACACTATTGCTAATGTCCAAGGATGAGTGTAGTTCATGCACACACTATGCTATGCATGAAACTAATTTGTCATTTTGGATTTTGAAAATGGGAACAATAAAATGAGAACACCTCAATGGTACCGAGGTGTGAGTCCTCTAATGGTGCTAGGACTACTCCAACAATGATCAAAATTATATTTAAAACAAAGAGAGAAATAGACAAACCAAGAGAGGGTAGGAGTCTCCAAGGCTTGCTAATCTTCCATCATGCTATCACTATCACTTTCCTCAATAGAAGTGGCCACATTGCCACTTCCCTTGTCATTTGCTTCTTCACTTTCTTCCTCATCTTGCTCATCATCATCTTCACCATCCTTTTCTCCTTCACTCGCTTCTTCATCAATGTTATCATCAACTTCTTCATCATTACCAACAACCTCATTGTCACCCAAAACGACCCTAGATGCACCCGAAAATAGGACTTCTCTATCCGCCCAACTAGGCAAAGGACAAGATGGATCAAGTAGTCCTTGCCTAGCTAAGTGTAGGAGGGGTGGATATTGAGCCAAGTAGGCATTTTTCCGATCTTCAAAGGCTTGCTTGTGCATTTCTTGCATGAGAAGAGTCACATAGTCTTTTCTAGCTTCAACTCCTTCCGGCTTGAACTCTTCATACTCAAATGGGTAAGGTGGTATGACAATGGAAGAGGAGGGCATTTCAAGATCACCCTTTTGTTGTTGAATAATATACTCGGCCTCTTTAGAAAGGAGAAGTAGATAATTGGTCCGGTGGACGCTTAGACGACAAATCTTCGAAGGCAAGGTGAACGATCTAGCTTCACTAGTGAGCCATCCATACTTAGTGTCAAGGGGGTTATGGGCAACCCACTTGAACTTGTGTATCATAGTATGCATATCAACAAGATGGCCACCTCCTTTGCTTTGTACTTGTTATCCTTATTGAAGTTAGGATCAAAGTGCTTAGCTAGGATAGTGACTAGGCCGCCATTGACAATAACGGTTGTGCCCTTCTTCCCACAATCAATGTTGAGCCATCTATCTACCAAGAGCCTCAAAGAATTGTAAGGCTTGGTGTGTACTCTTCCAATGTTCAAAGCCGATTCAAGGAGAATAAAATCAAGTTTGGTGAAATGGTTGGTATCTTTCCTTGCAATTATGGTGTTACCCACGACCTTGTGCCATACTCTTATGCCCGGATGGTGGACCAAAAGAGCACGACTCGCATGAAAGTCCTCAAATTTCTTCCCGGAGATTGCCTCCCAAAGAGGTTCGGGGTCATATTTTCCATAATTCTTAAAATAACGCGGTTCATCACTAAGACCCAAAATTTCACTCAATTCCCTAAAGGTAATGCGTCTACTAACATTAGCTAGACGAAACTCGAGATTCTCCCTATTCTCAACTTTGGTGACTTTCAAGGAACTCAAAAATTCCAAGGTAAGGGAGGGGTATGTCAATTCCTTTGTTTCAAACAATTTCTTCAACCCCATGGCATTGAAAAAGGCTCTAGTTTGCTCAAGAACACCCAATTTTTCTAAGGTATCTTCACATATAAATTTGGTGGATTGTAATGACTTCATAGCAAACTTGACAAAGGTATTTCTATGGGTATCGGAAATAAAATTTACCTCCGGATAATGCAAAAGTTGATCAATTTCCGGAGTAGAAGGTGTTGTTGCTCCCATAGAAGGTTGTTGTTGTTGTCGCACTTCCAAGTTTGGTGTTGCTACCACCATAGCCAATGCTTTCTTTGTTTGAAGAGCCTTTTGCCTTTGTGAGAGTGCCTTAGCCTTTGGTGCCTTTGTTGCCTTTGTTGCTCCCTTAGTCCTTGCCATTGATGAACTAACCAAGAAAAGAATGAAAAATCTTCAATTTGTAGTATACCCAAATCGATTTGAAGGTGAAAGGCTTTGCCTTTATGAAATCAAAAATCGACTCAAAGGTTGAAGATTTTGTGCTTGGTTTTGATTTTTATTGAAGAAGGAGTGATTGATTTGTTGTTGGAAGGATGGTTTGATTTGATTTTGGTGAATGTTGTTGAGGGTTTTTGTTTTTGTGATGGAGAGGATGAGGGTTTTGATGTTGTGGGTAGTGTTTATGAATGAATGAATGAATGAATGAAGGTGGGAGGGGTTTTAAAGAGACCGAAATTTTCGAATCTGCAGGGGCAATCCGTGCGGATTCTGCCTAATCCGTGCGGATTCTGCTCTTTCTGGGCTTCACAAAACTCACCTAAAGATGGGCGGATTTGGTGGAATACGCTTGGATTTGCTTGACACGGGACGAGCGGATTTGCTTAAAGACGGACGGATTTCAGTCCTGAAAATTTTGCTTGTTTTCCTCAGCTGCAAAGACGGACGTCTTTCTTTCAAGACGGGCGGATTCTTCAAGACGGGCGGATTCTTGCTCAGGACGCCCGAATTCAGTCACAGTCAAGAAATTTTCAAAATTCAGCTCAGTTCAGGACGGGCGTCTTTTCTGCAGTACGCTCGGATTACTGAAGACGGGCGGATTCTGTGGAATCCGCTCGGATTGTACCCTTTGTACCCGGATTCAGTTCCATTCGTGCACAATGCATTTCCCTTACCATTCTTCCAATCTTTCTTCAAGTCTTGTGTTCTTCATTGTGGGGGCACTACTAGGCATGGATAGTCTAGGCAATTGTCATCCCCACACTAAGCTAAAATCACTACACATCAATTGAAATTGTTAGTCCCTCCCTCACTTCTCTCAAACATGACAATTATTTTGATCAAAGTAAATAAAAATTCAAAGATGACAAAAATGCAATACAAGAATTGAAATGTAACTTAGGGAGTTAGAAATATTTACAAGTGGTGGTTTAGGGAGGACTCCACCAAACTCTCATTCTTGATGAGATGTCAAGGGGGCATGTCCAAGGTGTTGTTGATGTTGCTCGACACCTTGAATAAGTAATCAAAGGCTTGTTCATTATCATGGTAGAGGTCTTCAATAGACCTTGGCCTTTGTTGTTGGTCTTGATCGATGGCATTACCAATGTAGGGATTAAAAATCCCTTCAAATTCGTCGTCCCAAATACCACAAACTTCATTAAGTTGATCATTAAAAATCTCTTGCTTAGATGGAGACAACTCTCCCAATTTCTTCTCTTGGCCAATGAGGCCATCCTCTTCTTCCTTGATTGATTTTGATGAGCTTTGCAAGCTCTCCTTGTCACAATTCACTTGCTCTTTGAATGGAGCATCTTCAATTTTCTTCTTCCATTGGAGTTCCGATTTCTTCCTTTCATCCTTTCGGCTATAATGATCAATTATGAAACATGGTTCATGTAAACGAGGAGCTCTCATAGTCTTGTCAAGATTAAAAGTTATGCTTTCATCTGCCACTTCTAGAGTGAGCTCACCATGTTTCACATCAATCACCGCACCCGCGGTGTGTAGGAAAGGTCTTCCTAGGATGATTGGAATGTTGGAATCTTCCTCCATATCAACAATGACAAAGTCCACCGGGATGAAAAACTTCCCAATTCGCACGGGGACATCTTCCCATATCCCTAATGGTGTCTTCGTCGATCTATCGACCATTTGGAGTGTGATGTTGGTGCATTTAAGCTCTCCCATCCCTAACCTTTTACTCACCGAGTACGGCATGACACTCACACTAGCCCCTAGATCACATAAGGCTTTGTTGATCGCTGTGTCGCCAATGGTACACGGTATTGAGAAGCTTCCCGGATCCTTTAACTTTGGAGGTGAACTCCCTTGAAGTATTGCACTACTCACCTTAGTGAAGGCGATAGTCTCAAGCTTCCGGATCGACTTCTTCTTTGTGAGGATATCTTTCATGTATTTCGCATAGGCCGGCACGTGATTGATTAATTCCGTGAAAGGAATTGAGACTTCCAAATTCTTCACAATTTCCATGAACTTTCCAAGTTGATCATCAAATTTGGGCTTGGCTTGACGACTTGGAAAAGGGAGTCTAATCACGATGGGCTCCTTCTCCTTGGCCTTGTCTTCATTTTTCTTTGAACTTTCTTCTTTTGATGATTCTACATCTTTGGAGTTTTGCACAATTTCTTCCTTTTCACTAGCTTCCACAACTTCATCCTTAACTTGCTTCTTCGGTGCTTCATACCTTGTACCACTTCTCAAGTGAATGGCACTAACTGTTTCATGTCTAGGGGGATTAACTTGAGGTGGTAATTGCCTCTTTTGTCTTTGTGAGCTTGAAGATGCTAGTTGAGTCAATTGTGTTTCCAACATCTTGGTGTGAGCTAGAATGTTGTTGATGGTGGTTTCCTTTGCTTGGCTATCTTTTTGCATTTGAGTGAAAAATTCTTGTTGATTCTTTTGCATTTGGAGGACCGCTTTTTGGACATCGAAACTTTGGTCATTTTGGTGATTGTATGGATTTTGATTTTGGTAACCTTGGTTTTGATTGTAAAAGGGTCTTTGATTTTGGTTTCTCATGGGTGGTGGAGTGTATGTTGTTCGAGGGTTTTGAACATTTTGGCTTTTGTATGAGAGATTTGGATGGAATTTGGTGTTTTCATTGTAAAAGTTGGAATAAGGGATACCACTCTTGTATGCTTGGAAAGCATTCACTTGTTCATTTGTTCCCCTACATTCACCTTGGTCATGTCCCAAAGTTCCACAATTCTCACATATCCCACTTGGGATTGATGAGGATGCCGTCATGGCATTAACATGATGCTTTGATGATTTTGAGTTTTCCTCAAGTCTAGCCATAGCTTGTTCAAACTTCAAGTTGATTGTGTCAATGTGAGCACTAAGTTGAGCACCTAATTGAGTAACGGAGTGCACTTCATGCTTTCCTCCTCTAGTAGCCTTGCGAGGTCTACTATATTGTGAGTTATGGACCGCCATTTCCTCAATCTTGTTCCATGTTTGATTGTCATCAACTTCGGTGAATATTCCATTCGATCCCATATTGAGAATGTTCCTAGAATCTTCATATAAACCATTCCAAAATTGTTGTACCAAAAACCATTCGCTAAGTCCATGGTGAGGACATGAGCGACAAATTCCCTTAAACCGCTCCCAAGCTTCATACAAAGACTCTTCATCCCTTTGCTTAAAACCCTTAATTTGAGCTCTTAGCATGTTAGTCTTTTCCGGTGGGTAGAATTTTTTGTAGAAAGCTAGAGCCAACTTCTTCCAAGAATCTATTCCAAGGGTGGCCTTATCAAGGCCCTTCAACCATTGCTTCGCGGTGCCGATTAAGGAAAAAGGAAATAAGACCCATCTAATTTGGTCTTGAGTCACGCCCGTTTGAGAGATTGCATCACAATAGTCGCAAAAGGTTTCCATATGAGAATGAGGGTCCTCACTAGGCATCCCCCCAAATTGGCTCCTCTCAACTAATTGGATGAAGGCGGACTTGGCAATAAAATTTCCGGTTAGATGTTGCGGTGTAGGAGTACCATTTGGTAGATTCTCCTCGGTGGGTACGGAGTGTGACGAGAATTTAGGCATTGTAGGTGGATTTTGCGGGGTATTGTGTAATGAGTTCTCTTCTCCTTCTATTGCGAAAGGATTGACAAACTCACTAGTGGGTTGAACAACTTCACTAATACCTCTTAAATTCCTCCTAACAAGTCTCCTATTGTTCGTCAAGGTTCTTTTGATTTCACGGTCAAAAGGTAACAAATCACCTTGTAACCTTCTAGACATGCAAAATATCAAACAACTTGAAAACAATTAGAACAAACCTTGAGGAGTTTTACTTCCCCAAGGCGAAGAAAGACACAACTAATAACAATAACAAGAAATCTAAATCAAGTAAACACCGTCCCCGGCAACGGCGCCATTTTTGATGCGAGTCTGTTTCGTGTTCACAAATTAAGATGTGGTCGTTGGGTCACGGTCGAATCAAAACACAATTTATAGCTTCACAAATAACTCTACAATTAGTAAAGAGGCAAGTAAAGGTCGGATCCCAAGGGACGGGTATTGAAATGAGATTTCTATTGCAACTAGCGGTGTCTAAGGGGTGTCAAAAATTGGGTTGATGTAGAAGGTCACTAAACTAAAATAGCAATGAAAATAAACAAGCAAGATGAATTAAAGGGATGTAAACAATTGATTAAAGGCACTAGGGTGTCATGGGATCATAGGGGAATCATGGGAATTGATCATACAAACATGTTCTCAAATTATAAGCAAGCAATTATTGTTGTGATGGATTGAGTTGGGTTATATCTTACAATCCTAGGAAAGTTTGGGTCCCGGAGCCGAATCGATTAGATTGTACAACACCTACAAGTCGACTTAATCTTCCCTACTCAACAACATGCATGGTCTAATGAGACTCGAGTTGGGTTATGTCTTACAAGTCTCATTGAAAAGATGAAGATGATAATAAATGCAAGGATTCATAGGCTTAGCATTTCATCAAATATAACATGTGCATGAGTTGAGATCAAAACAAGCAAGCAAATAAAACATGAAAGCTTATCCTTGTTTGTATAGGTGTTGCTTGTTTGATGGGTGTTGTGTGTGTGGACATGGAATCGTTGTAGTCGCTTAAAGGTAGGTTCGCCTACTCAGTTTCTGTTGATTGTCTAGTGTGTCGGTCATCGTTATACCTTGTTGTTGTGTTCATGTGGCTGAGTATATATGGTGGTCGGTTGGTTGTGTTGTTTCGTTGATTGTTGTATTGCGGTTGTCTGTGATTGTTTGTCTCTGGTTCTCGAGGTGCGTCCTCGGCTGAGTAGGGTCGCTTGCGGGAGTGACTTCACGCCCTAGTTTCGCCCTCTGTGGAACCCGCCACGGGAGGGGATGTGCACATTAATGGGACAAGGTTATCGTTCGGTATGATGAGCGGGGCTTAGGTGGGAATGGCTGCGGTCCCCCACTGGCAGGGCTGGTCTAGTGGACAGTCGGTGACGGAGATTTGTTTGGAGTGATTGTAATTGTGCGTGTGTTTGGTTGAAGTTGTTATAAGTTGGTTATGATTGTTGTATTTTGTCTCAGTTACTGACCTTGTGTGGTTTGTCTTGTTTGTTATGTTGTGTCTGTCGTGATCCCTTATGGTGAGCAGTCAGTCTTAGCAGGTGTGGTCTTGGAAGGTTGCTGAAGTCATGGCTGGGATGAGTCCTCACGATATTGATAGGAGTAGAAATAGTTGATGAGCTGTATCTTTCGTTTAGTAGTTTGGCTGTAACACTTGTAAAACAATTATAAATGTTCTTTTATCGACCCTTTGATGATTACTTTCCTCGGGCAACCGAGATGGTGATGTCCTCATATGCTAGGGAAGGTCTTAGTCAGACTCCTCGGTATAAGGGGGTGTCACAAAGTGGTATCAGAGCGACGATTTTGGAACCTATAACAAACGAACCTGATGAACGTAGTGAGTCTAATAAAATGAACCTGGTGTATGTACAATGGGAGCCCCAGCTAATGCTAGATTTTGGGTGAGTAGGCGCCCTTATTTCAAAATCCTGGCTCCATTGTGCTTAAGCTAGTCACTGGGTATGGGAATGTGGAGTCGGCAAATATGTGTTCAATGTGTAGGGTGGTTATGCTAGTAGTGATTGCGGTTGAAAGTTTCCGCATGTGACGAGATTTATATGGGTAGATTAATTCGTTTATGTTGAAGCATGAATATGTTGCTAATGCACTTGGATGACACATGTAAATTTATCGTTAGATATGTGTTTCGAGTAATGTGAATATAAGTTTGTTAGCGATGTGGTAAAACAAGTTTAGACACGATATAATGAATTAATTGCATACATGAATGACTCAGTAGTAAGTAAACCATGTTGTGTGAAGTTCGTTATACATAAGGTGATATGAATCTTAGTTGATGAAACCGTACGATAATATTTAAGTAGTAATAGAATAATGTGAATGAGTATGATAACCAGTCCGACTTCCAAACTTAGTTTGGGAATCGACACGTGATGTTGTTTTGCAGGAAACTTCAGTTAATCTCAAAATCCTGACCGTGTACCTAACCTTAGTTGACCGAGTGTGAGTGCCTACTAGACCGAGTAGACCTCACTCGATTTAGTTAGGAAGCTATAACGTCGAGAATGTAGGAATTTCCTACGAATGCTCGATCAAATAGCGCCTACTCGATCGAGTAGAGGGTACTTGATCGAGTACCTGAGACACTCGATCGAGTAAGCTACAGTACCAGGAAAACTCGCGGGTTCATAAACCCCTTTTCTTACTCATTCTTCTTATTTCTTCCTCACATATCGCAAACCCTAACCCTAAATCTCTCTCAAGCTCTTCAATTCGTGTGTTTGTGGTGATCTATTTGGGTGATTTTCATTGCTTTTATTTGTTCTTTCACTTCCTAATTGCTCAAGGTATGAATTTCTTTTATATATTAATGTTTTCCATTAATTAGGAACAGTTAGAATGATAGAAAATCTGAAATTTCGATTTTTATGGAAGGAAAGTTGCTTGTAATTGTTGTAATATGATCTAAAAGCTACCCTTTTATGATTATTGTTGTTTATAATGCTAAAATCAAGTAGAAATTACATATATTTGGGGCCGATTTTGCTAGGGTTTGAGAAATTAAATTGATTTTTGGTTGTCTTTTACATGTTAAAGGATGAAATTTGAGTAATGTATGTTGTATATGTCATGTTGGGAGTTGATTTTTGTGATTTAACTCAGCTATTACAACTCCGTCTTAAAAGTGCCTTAACCTGAAATTCGTTTCATATAATTGGAAATTTGAGTAGTACATGAATGTAATTTGAAGATTTGAGTCTTAAAAGTTGTAATAGCTGAGTTAATTTATGTTAATCATGCCAAATATTCACAGCTGTAAAGACCGTCTGAACTTTGAAAATTGGAATTTTTACTTGGCAATTGGGAATTGTTGGTGATATTGTGTACTTAGATGAATATTTCATGATTTAATATGTGTACTTTGCATGTTTTGGTGAATATGTGTTGGTATATTTACGTGGTATGTTGAAACAGATGTCGAGACTAAACTTAGGGACCAGGCAAAGCAAGAGGGGTAGGGCTTCTCAGCCCAAAGTTGGGGAGGGTAGTGGACCAGTAGTCCCAGCGGTACCTGAGTACCCATCAGTGGTGTTCATAGACTTTAACCAACGAGAGAGGTTTGTAGCTTTATAGTCTCTCAAGATGAGGCCGACCCGTTGTGTTGACACGACTATCTTAGAGGACCTGGGTATTGAGACGGATGTCCGTCACATATTGGAGACTTTGGGGTTTACAGGGTTATATCGTTTACGGAAACATTCCTATGCTTTTCTGACTCTTGAGTTCATGAGCTCGTTTAAATACGAGCTGGTTGAGCAGATTGTGCAGTTCCGTCTTATGAACACCAATTTTATGCTAACCATGGACCTGTTTGCTTCCCACCTTGGTTTGGCTAAGCCTCCCAAGGATGCCCTCCGTGACATACCGTCTGAGTGCAAGGTTTGCCGCCTTATGCCCTGCATTACCGGGAAATCTGCTCCCACCGCTAGTAACATGTTGATCAACAATGTGCAACATGTTACCTTGAGGATCTTCCTTCGTGCTGTGTCGCGTCTTCTTTACGAGAGGTCTGATATGAGTAAGTTAAACTCCCACGAGTTGTTGCTTCTGATCACTTATCTTAACCCTGAGCGGACGGAGAGAGTGGTCTTTAATGCTCCCGCTATGGTTTGTGCCAGTCTTGCTTTGATGTCCTCCTCTAGTACTAGGATCTTGAGTTGTGGTGCTATTGCTACCCGGTTAGCTGAAAACCTAACTTCTTTTGAGGCTTCCTCCGAGTACGTTCCCTTAGCCACCCCAGTGCCTACCATGGATAGAGATTATTTTCTCGACCTGAAATGGCTGCGAATCTTGTCGGATGGTAGCCTAGCATGGAGGGTGTGGGGCATGAGCTGGACGAGGATACCGGCTCCTAAGCACCTCCCACCGACTGAGCCTTTAGCTGCGAATGTGGTAGCTGCCGACTCTGATGAGGAGGAGGATGAGGATGCACCTCCGGTGAGACAGACGTATTTCATTGACCAGACGATCCTGCAGGTTATGCCCGAGCCGAGGAAGGGGGAGAATGTGAGAGCTGCGGAGGACAGACCCAGGATATAGAGGGGACCACACCGCGTGAGAGAGAGGATGGCTGAGACCCAGCCAGAGCCGGCAGCACCACCACAGCACCCATTTCCTTGTTACCCTTACCTCGATACCCCGGCGACGCGTGACAGCTACCTGGCAGAGAGAGTGTCCTCTACCTTGACGCTCCGGAACATGCACGAGATGACATATGCTCAGGGTATTGGGACCTCGGGACCACATCCAGTTTGGTGGAGGGGAGTTGGGGACTATTGCGGGGTTTTCCACTCTTACGGGGTGGATGCGTCCACATGGGTAGCACCTCATTCTTACCCTTACGGCGATTTGACCCCATGGTACATGAGTCCAGAGGTTGGAGTAGGGGATGATGCGGGACTTGGCACTTCAGGAGCTGGCACCTCAGGTGGTGGTGGAGATGAGGATTATGTCATGGATGAGCAGCAGCAGCAGCAGCATGAGTGATACTCCTTTCTTTCTCTTTTGATTATGGATGTTGGTTATGTTGGATATTAGTTGTTCCGTTTCGTACCTTTTTATGTTCGGTTTGTATTGGTGGCCATAAGGCCGTATTTGTTTTCCTAGATTTGTTGCAGGATTTATGGTCGAATTACCATCCGACTCGCGGTTATGCGATCGTATATTTATATAGCTTGTGTAGTGTTAAGGGAGTTTTCGAGGTATTTTGACCTGTGGCCACTCGACCTAGTGCCCCTCGATCGAGTAGCTGCAGGTATGGAAGCTAAAGAGTAATCTGATTTCAGGCTACTCGATCGAGTAGCTAAGATACTCGATCGAGTAGGGCCAGCTCGACCGAGTGCCTAACCCACTCGATTGAGTGGCACTGTTACAGAAACTTTTCGAATATCAAATTGTTTAAATGTTTCTTTTTGCATATTTTGATACTTATAATGGTTATTGAAGGTTAGTGTCATGTTTGAGTCGACTTATTAACTATGCTTGGGTCCATGCTTGACTTATAAATGATATTTTGTGGGGTTAGATGTGAAACAAAGGTTTCCTTTATTGCTTTCACAAGCAAGCCTAACTTATTTATTATCGAAAAGACTTGTTAATTATTTCGCCGAATTTCCATAACTAAATTAGATACAATTGATATGTGCATAGTTATGGTTCTTAACAATTATCCTCGTAAGGTAGTATATATATATATATATATATATATATATATATATATATATATATATATATATATATATATATATATATATATATATATAGGGCTATGTTAGTCGTGATTAATGAGTAATGTCGACAAGGTGCAGTTTGTGTTAGAAGATTTATTCGGTGGTGAACTTCGGGGACGAAGTTCCTTTTTGAGGGGAAGAGTAATGTCGCAAAATAAAAAGGACGATATTATAATAATCTTGTTATTTGTCTATAATGTTTTCTATTGTTTCTGTTACATTTCTAGTACGAACTATAATTGTTTTCATTGTTTGACGAGTAATTTGTATGTTTAAGTAAAAGTTGAGTAATTTACAATGAAAAGATAATCATAAAGAGAGGAGTATGTCAGGAACGCTAACGAAGGGTTAGAATCATGCAGTATAACAAGATCCTTGTGTGGCATGTTTTGGTGTTAATAGTTGTGTACTAGTGAAAGTATAGTCTCATAATGCGTGGCTAAGAGTTTGGATTAGTAGTATAATCGCTGGTCGTGTTGGTACATGTCGTGTGATTGGTACTCCAAGTTGTGGGTTGTAGAAGTCGGTCTATTTGGTGTGTCAGACAGTGATGATGATGACATAGTGGGGTAATGCTTCCAGAGAGTAGTGACCTGTGTTGGAAGAACAGTGCTTTCAACCTTGGTTTCTTGTCGTGCAGTTGGGGAAGGGTGAGTTGAACTTCGGGGACGAAGTTCTTTATAAGGGGGGAGGACTGTAATACCCGTCCTTTTAGGGACCTGTTGACCAACGTTGACCGACCTTTGGGGGCAGGCAATAGTCCTTAGGGATGCGTGCCGGAGTTACCTTGTGCCTTGTTTGCTTTTAGAAGTGAATGGTGCTCGATAGAGTAGAGGCTACTTGATCGAGTAGCTTGGGTACTCGGTCGAGTAGGGGCCACTCGATCGAGTAAGTGGGTTACTTGATCGAGTAGCGTCTTTTCAGCAGGGGTTTAAAATTGTGTTTTGTTAAAACCGCAAATCATTTTCCGCCTCTTTCCTCTAAACCTAGATGTCGTCCCTTCCTCTTCTCTTCACCAAATACCTTCCATGGGAGCCTTTGAGGAAGCTTATGCCATAGGAGTGCATAGCTTGAGTCGGATAGCAGTTCCTTTGCCAGATTTCCACATGTAGGTATGTCGTCATCATCATCCGTGTCTGTGTGTTTTCAGTTAGGGTTAAAAGGGTAATGATAGAGGATTGTATTGTGTGTATAGGTGTTGCTTGTTTGCTGGATGTTGCGTGTGTGGACATGGAATCGTTGCAGTCGCTTAAAGGTAGGTTCGCCACTCAGTTTCTGTTGATTGTCTAGTGTGTCGGTCATCGTTATACCTTGTTGATGTGTTCATGTGGCTGAGTATATATGGTGGTCGGTTGGTTGTGCTGTTTCGTTGATTGTTGTATTGCGGCTGTCTGTCATTATTTGTCTCTGGTTGTCGAGGTGCGTCCTCGGCTGAGTGGGGTCACTTGCGGGAGTGGCTTCACGCCCTAGTTTTACCCTCCGTGGAACCCGCCACGGGAAGGGATGTGCACATTAATGGGACAGGGTTATCGCTCGGTATGATGAGTGAGGCTTAGGTGGGAACGACTGCGGTTCCCCACTGGCAGGGCTGGTCCAGTGGACAGTCGGTGATGGAGATTTGGTTGGAGTGATTGTAATTGTGTGTGTGTTTGGTTTAAGTTGTTATAAGTTGGTTATGATTGTTGTATTTTGTCTCAGTTATTGACCTTGTGTGGTTTGTCTTGTTTGTTATGTTGTGTCTGCCGTGATCCCTTATGGTGAGCAGTCAGTCTTAGAAGGTGTGGTCTTGGAAGGTTGCTGGAGTCATGGCTGGGATGAGTCCTCACGATATTGATAGAAGTAGAATATAGTTGATGAGCTGTATCTTTCGTTTAGTAGTTTGGCTGTAACACTTGTAAAACAATTATAAATGTTCTTTTATCGACCCTTTGATGATTACTTTCTTCGGGCAACCGAGATGGTGATGTCCTCATATGCTATTGAAGGTCTTAGTAAGACTCCTCGGTATAAGAGGGTGTCACAATATCATATCTGGGAGAGGAATATCAGTTGATCAGGAGAAGATCAAGGCAAAGCAGACATGGACAGTCCCACAAACAATCACAGAAGTAAGGGGATTCCATGGTCTGGCATCTACAGGAGGTTCATTAAGAATTTCAGCTCAGTTGTTGCACCATTCACTGAGTGCATGAGGAAAGGGGATTTCCAATGGACTGAAGCTGCTCAGCAGTCTTTTGAGAAAATCAAGAAGTTAATGTGTGAGACTCCCATTCTAAAGCTGCCTGACTTTGAACAATTATTTGAAGTAGAGTGTGATGCCAGTGGAGTTGAAATAGGAGCTGTCCTGATCTAAGGCCAGAGACCTGTAGCCTATTTCAGTGAGAAGTTAAATGGAGCCAAGCTGAAATATTCAACTTATGACAAGGAGTTCTATGCAATCATCAGAGCTCTCATACATTGGAGTCATTACCTAAAACCCAAGCCATTTGTGATGCACTCAGATCATGAGGCTCTGAAATACATCAATGGTCAACACAAGCTGAGCCATAGGCATGCTAAATGGGTGGAATTCTTGCAATCTTTTACATTTTCAAGCAAATACAAAGAAGTAAAGCAAAATGTGATAGCTGATGCCCTATTTAGAAGACACTCTCTGCTGACTGTCATGAGTAACAAGGTACTTGGGTTTAAGTTCAAGAAGGAGATGTATAAGGAGGATCCTGACTTCTCTGAGGAGTGGATTACTCTAATAGAGGGAGGATCAACTCAGGGCAAGAAATATATGCCGCAAGAAGATTTTCTGTTTCATGGTAACAAGCTGTGTGTGCCAAAGGGATCCTACAGGGAATTGTTGATCAGGGAAGTCCATTTAGGAGGACTAGGGGGACATTTTGGGGTCCAAAAAATCCTAGAGATCTTACAGGATCAGTTTTACTAGCCCAGGATGATAGGTGATGTTTAGGCAGTCCTTAGTAGGTGCTCAACATGCCAGAAAGCCAAGAGCTCCTTCCAAGCAGGACCCTACACTCCACTGCCTATCCCTGATAAATCTTGGGAATATATGAGCCTTAATTTCATTGTGGCCCTGCCTAGGACACAGAGAGATAAGGACTCAATCATGGTGGTTGTGGATAGGTTCAGTAAGATGGCTCACTTCATAGCCTGCAAGAAAACTGAGGATGCTGCCAGTGTTGCTGAGCTATATTTTAAGGAAATTGTGAGACTCCATGGGATTCCTAAGACAATTGTATCAGACAGGGATACCAAATTTATGAGTTACTTCTGGAAGATCCTATGGAAGCTGCTAAAGACAAAGCTCTTGTTCAGTACCTCCCACCACCTACAGACAGATGGCCAAACTGGGGTCACTAACAAAACTTTGGGGAGGATACTAAAGTGTCTAGTTAGCAAGACTTTGAAGGATTGGGATTTAAAGCTAGCTGCAGCTGAATTTGCATTCAATAGAGCACCATCCACTGTTACTGGCCACAGTCCTTTTGAGGCAGTATATAGGGTTAATCCACTTATACCCTTGGACTTGTCCTCTGACTCAAGGGAAGAGTTTAGTCCTGATGCCAAGAGAACAGCTGAACAGCTACTGAAGCTGCATGAGAATATGAAAAAACAAATTGAGAAGTCCAATGAGCTATACAAGAAGCAGTCCAAGAAGCCTAGAAAGAAGAAGAAATTTGAGGAGGGAGATTTGGTCTGGTTACACCTCAGGAAAGAAAGGTTCCCATCAAGGAGAAAGAACAAGCTCATGCCTAGGGCAGATAAGCCATTTGAGATCTTAGAAAGGATTGGTCTAAATGCTTACAAGGTAGACCTACCAGGTGATTATGGTGTCCATAGAACCTTCAATGTGGGGGATCTAAGCCCTTACTATAGAAGTTCTGAAGGAGAGGAGGACATATGCTTGAGGTCAACCCTTTGCAGGAAGGACGGGTTACAACAGGAGCTGTTAACCAGGCTAGCAATCTTTCAAAAGATGGCCAAGAACAAATCAAGTGCACCCTAATCCTGCCAGGGAAACCAGGCACACATCAGGCCCCAGCAAACCCGAATCAGGCAAACAATAATGATCAGGCAAGGTCTACTATCAGTCCAAGTTCAGCAGCCCACAAGTACACAAACCAGGCTAACCACCAGCTGCCGCCATGGCCATCTGAGTCCTTGTTCAACTAAGATTAAATCAATCCTAAGGAGCCAGGTCAAATTCCTAAAGCATTGCACAAAAATTCAGACTGAAAAGCTAGTTGCACGAGGGTAAATCAGATAAAGCAAAGTTGCCATTTTTGGCCAAACAAGGGAAAAACTCTCAACAAAGAAGATCTTGGACTGTTTTAGCATTCATTATATAGAGCCTTGAGCCATAGAAAATGCCTGCACTAGGGCCATTTGATCTTCAACAACCAACCAAAGAATTA
The DNA here is from genome assembly GCF_048544455.1 of Silene latifolia. NCBI lineage: Eukaryota > Viridiplantae > Streptophyta > Magnoliopsida > Caryophyllales > Caryophyllaceae > Silene > Silene latifolia. The sequence continues at coordinate 463,983,279 of NC_133538.1, read as the reverse complement.
CAGCAGCCAAGGACAACATGTCACTATCAATCTGCAGCTCTTTTGTTCTTGTTCAGTTTGCCTTAATTTCTTTTTTATCCGTTGTAAAATAATTCCACTACTCTTGTTTGATTCTTATGTTTAATCATGGCCCTTAGATGGAGTTATCTACGGTTTTACATGTACGGAAACTTCACAGGAAGGCCTATATAAGGACCATTTCTCAGTCTGTTTTACTCAGACTTTGATTAATGAAAACCCCGAGATTCATCTCAAAAATTTGCAAATCTTATTAACTTTGCTGAGTCTTAGTTGTAAGTCAGACTTAATATCTTCTTGTGCTGGCTTAGAAGGTGATTAAGGATCTGTGGTGTTACTTGGAATAGGTTTGTGCTTGCTTGAACTATTCTGGGTGCATTGTCTGTCTGTTGTGAGTTTGCTCTGTGCTTGCTTGAGTGAATTCGATCCAGGCTCCCTAAAATATTAAGTTTAATCTCTGTGCTTGATTGAGATTAAATTTGATAATTATATCCCCTTTTATATCAGAAAATATCACAAAAACAGTCACAAGAGTCATACTGAGAAGCTGTCTGTTTCAGTGTTGCATCTATCTGTCAAACGAGTCCTTAAAAATACTTAGATTGTGTGAAATTCTGAGATTTGGTACAGTTTAAGTTTGACATTTTAACTGAATTGTCACCAATTTTCATAACTTTTCAAGTCCATTTCCTATTTTTACAAAAATCATCAAGTTAATTGCATTCCCTGAGAATTGTTCTTTAGTCTGTTTCAGGGTTTGTTCCAATTGTGTCTGTCCCCATAGCTTATACTGCATATAGGGACTACATCACACAAGATCTCATCTTTATGAACATTGCCAATTGAAAATGGGACCATGCACTGTTTATCCACCTTGACCTCTGCTTCCTTGTTTAGCCATCTGAGCTTGTAAGGGTTGGGGTGCTCCTGGGTGTTGAGGTTAAGCTTGTTAACCATAGTGACAGATCCTACATTGGTGCAGCTTCTTTCATAAATGATCAAGATTCATACCCTTCCCTGAATTGTAGATCTACTCCTGAAAATCAGGGACCTCTGATCCTCCTCCAAAGGTGCCTGTTGAGAGTGCATTACCCTCCATAAAACCAGACTATGGCCTATATCAGGGTGAGCCATGACCATCTCCTGGCTGGGTTCCTCCTCAAGGGTTGTCTCCTCAATCACTGGTTCCTCCTCATACTCAACTGAACCCTCTCTTTCCCACTCCTCTACTTCCATTTCTATTAGTGCTCTCATGGAAGAACAGTCCTTCCTGAAATGGCCATACCCTTGGCATTGGAAGCACTTAATCTTTTCCTTGGTCAGATGTGGGTTGGACTTAGGGAACATGGGTGCTTTTCCTTTATCTCCTCCTGTTTGGGATACTGGTTTGGGCGTCTTAGCAATCTTAACACTAGTGTAGGGTCTATAGACAGGTTTTAGTTTAGGTGTGGCAGGCTTAGATTTTCCCATTTTCTCCACTCTGAGTGTTAAGTTGACAACATCATCATATGACCTGGTTGCATTCTAACCTTAGTAGCAATGTTCTTATCAAGCCCTTATAAGAACCTAACAATCTTTTGCTCAGGCTTCTCATTAATCTCACACTGTAAGGTTAGTTGTTCAAACTCTCTTAAATAGGTCTCAAGGGGTCTCTCATCCTGACTAAGCTTAGACAACTTAATGAACAAGTCCTGAGTATAATCTTTGGTGACAAATTTATCTAATAATTTATTTTTAAGCTTGGACCAAGATTTAATAGGTTCCTTCCACACCCTTAATCTCTGATGTTTAAGGTTATCATACCACAGTGAGGCATATCCTTTTAATTTCAACACAGTAACCTTACAAGCCTTAACATCATTGTAAATTTTAAACTTAAATATCTTTTCAACATCCCTAATCCATTCTAGTAAGTCATCAGGGTTAAGAGTACCAGAAAAATCAGGAATTTCTACCTTTAGATGCTTGTCTGCTTGCTCAAGAGCCTCCTCTTGTGTTCTGATGCTTTCCTAAGATTCTGATTCATATCCATGTGGTGGTTGTCCTCTCCCTTCTCCCATAAAGAAGCCTCTGCCTCTTCCTATTCCTCTGGCAGGTGGCTGTCTTCTTGGATCATGGTTTGGAAACCTCTCCATCACTACATGGACAGCATTGAGCAGTGTGTCTACATTTCTTGCAAGAATTTCTATTCTGGTCTCAATACCATCAAGTCTCTCTTCACTCATGGTTGTTTTTTTTTTTGTGTTTTTGTTGTAGGTAGGGCCGTAGGGATAATGAACTCACAGCTTCTCTCAACCCAAGATTAACACAAAGGTGGGATTGTGTTAAACCTGAGCTCTGATTACCAAAATCCAGTATAAAGCCTTGGGATAGGCAATAATGCTGCCTGGTTTGCGACAATTAAGTTTGAAAAATTCCAAAAATTCTGAATTTTTATGACAATTAAGTTTTATTATCAAACAAAAACCGAGCCAAATTTCATGAATTTTAAAGGACTCTTTAAGTATTTTTATTACTAACTGAATCAACCTGAAATCCTGACATTACAGATAACAGACTCAACTGAATTATGGGACTTGTTTGTGTGATAAAATGATATAGTCAAGACCCTAAATTTTCACAGAAAATCTAGGATAATAACTTAGCAAATTTCAGACTCAAATCCATAGCAAACACAGGATTAAAGTTTAAACTTTGCTCAACATAATTAAACTGAACCATAGTCAAGCACAGGTTCAACTTCATAATGCCAAACTGACTTTGATCATTTAATCACAGAGATCATAGGTTAATTATCAGGTCAGGTATTCAAACTATAGCTTAACATAATTTTGAAAAAAATGAGAGAAGTCTCAAGGCTTAAATTTGCATTCAAAAAAAATCTGCTTCAAACAGTTGAGACACAGGTCCTTTTATAGGCCTTGTCTTTGAATTATAGCTCGAAAACCTAGCAATCCAATGGCCAAGATTTAATCTAGGATGAGTACAAACTGTCTTAAATATATTACAAGCTGGAAATTAAAGTTACTAGGTGAAAATAAATAGCAATGGGTAAAAAACAGACTGAAATAAAGCATGGAATGCAGCCCTGTCAGTTGTCTCCTTGTGCACATGTTACTGTTTCTTTGGCTGCTCGCAAAGTCAAGGCTTTTGCTAATCTTTCCATGGCAGGCCTTGGTGGAGAAAAGTAGCAGTGGTCCTTCTTGGACAGTCCACAATTGCCTCACCAAAAATAGAAAGATTGCTTTATGCTTTCTCAATAACATGTGACTGATTTCCTTGCTCAATTTCTTGCTGAGTTCTATTGCAGTTTCCTTGGCTTGGCTTGGATGCTTGGGTCCTTTGCTTGGACTTAGTTGAGGCCTCCTCCAGCTGGCCATATAGGGAGCTGAAAGCTAGACCTAGTGAACCTCGTAACAGGCTGTGTTGGGGTTGGATCATTGGATGTTGCCTGGCCTTGGTCTGTTGCTTGGTCAGGGTTGTGAACCACTAATCCAGCTCCTGCTGTACCATACTCCCTGGTTTATGGCTGCAAAGCAGTCATCCCTGCAGAAATACATGTACCAACATCCAGATGCAGCCTGAACACTGTTAAGGAAAATGAGCCCCTAATACAGGACAACCTAATAATGGCAGAAGAACTAAGGGATGCAGCCAGAATCAGGAATGCATCCTTCTAGAAGATTGTAGTCAAAAGCTACAACAAAAACGTAAACATCAGAGTGTTCAGGGAAGTAGACCTAGTACTGCAAAAGGTTTTTCAAAACATGAAGGAAAAAACTGCAGGCAAGCTAGCCCCTGTATGGGAAGGTCCTTATTTGATTGACTCAATAGTTGGTCAAGAAGCCTACAGGCTACAAACTCTAGAAGGTGACATAATACCACATTTATGGAATGTCACTCACCTAAAACTCTTCCATATATAGAGTCAGCCACCATTATCTTATGTTCTTTTTATCTGACCCAAGTATACTTGATCAACCTAATTTTTTGTTATTTACCTGAGATCCTTCTATGTGTTTGTAATTGCCATTCCATGAATAAAATTGTCATGTGCTTGATTCTATATTATCCCTTACAAAATGTTTGTTAACTCCTTACCTATTCTCTTCATCAATATACAATGCAATATCACGAATCTTGTTTTACGCTTTCTAAGTATATTTACGTCCTACTACTACTTGCTTAAACAAATATTCAGGATTGAGGGCCACTCCGCTCACTTCACCAAGCCTGAACAACATTCCAGAAAATGCTTCACAAAAACTGACATAACAAAGGTCATTTGATCTCACTGTTTTGTCACATCTAAACTATGAAATAATAACAAGTACAAGGGTAAAACGTCCATGCCACTTGTTGAAAGCCCTCCAGACAGGCATCAACAAAGCCCTCCTGACAGGCTGAGGGCTATAAGCCCTCCAGACAGGCAAAAATACCTACTCAAGAATTAGATAAACATCAAAGCCTCCCTGACAAGCTGAGGGCCACAAGCCCTCCAGACAGGCAAAGATCCCTACTCATAAATGACTTATACACAGCACAATTCAGAATACCAAGGCGACTTCATCAAATTCTACCCAAGGCAACGCTACCCACAAGGCAGCAATTATTCAAAACTACCTAAAAACGAACAACCAAATAGACTTTCCAGGGACACCCCCTGGAAAGGCCAAAATACCAAGCAAAAAAAAAAAAATTCTTCAGCCTGCCCTGGAAGTAGTGGCAGAACCAATCCCTTCATTAAGCATCTCTTCATCTTTCTCATTGACCTTATCACTATTAGCCTAACCTTTGTCCTTGGAAGGAGGGGAATAAACCTCTTCATTCTCATAAAGCTTATGCAGCTCTGGGTAGGTAGCATTTAAATCAGCCATCTCCTTGTCAGCTAGGGTTCCAAAATGGCCTGACCTCAGCGGGTTCCCTCATGGCATCTACCCTGACCTTGCCAAAGAAGAACATGGCAGCATCATTATACCTGGCTTAAACTTCATCCTTCTCAGCTGCCAGCTCCTCATTCTTATGCAGCAGCTCCTGCATAGCCTTCTTCTCAGCCTTCTTCTCAGCCTGAAGTTTAGCCTTAGTAGCAGCCAACTCTTCCTTGACAATACTCAGCTGTGCCCCGGTGGACTTAACTGCATTTTAGCAGACCCCATCTTAGAATTAGCAATCACCAGCTGAGCCTTACTAGCTTCCAATTCCTTCTTTAAGGGTTCTAAATCCTTCTTGAAATTCTGCATCTCCCAGTCCAAGATGTTGATTTTGGCATTCACAGACTTTAACTGACAGGCACTCAGAAGGCCAGCATTCACGTTCTACACAAGCATACCCAATCAATCAGATTACCGAGAAGAAAGGATATATCAAATTTTAACACCATTTTTTATTTTTCCAAAATATCTCATAATTCGTTAAAATGCCTAAAATTAACATGCATGAAACAAGCCTAAGCTCTGAAACCACATGAAAGTCCATAGACCCTATTTAGACTTCTCTAATTAGATTAACCAAATTCATTAATTTTGTTTATATTTTAGATCTATGTAACATGCATAAAATATAAAAGCATTTTAATAAAAAGTATAAGGAAATCGAAATTCCTTACATTGGTTATAGGTAAATATGGGCATAACAAGATCTTCTATCTTTGTTGTTCTTGTGCTTTTAAATGAAAGGATGATCCTCCAAATCCAAGTATCTAAGAATAATACCTCTAATCGAAATGCACCCAAGAACAACTGACCCAAATCCTAAAATATATTTGCAGTGTAAAACCCAGGGTTCCACAACAATGCCATGAGTATTACAGGAGTCTGTTAAAAATATCAAATGACCCTTAAAAATCCTGAATTTTTTTGTGACAATTAAGTTTAGAAGGTAAACTGAAAATGTGCTAAATTTCAGGATTAATACTGAAGTTTAAGTATTTTTAAGCCTACTGAGAAACAGCCTGCTCAGGAAGTTGCAGACAAAGGACTGATTGTGGTGAATAGATTGAATTGATTGAGATGAGGATATAGTTAAGATCCTAAACTCCCACAGAATGCTCACGGGAAATTTAAGATATTAACTTAAGCAAATCTAGACTCAGAATCCACAGTTAACACAGGATTAAAAGCCTATATTGCATAACACAACTAAAAGGAACCATAGTCAAGCATAGGTTTAATTTAATTATGCTAATCTGACTTTGATCAATTAGCCATAGAGATCACAGGCTAATTATTAGGCCAGGGACTCAAACTACATCTTAAACACAAGTTTGAAAGTTTTGAGAGAAGTCTCAAGGCTAAATTTCATTCAAAAGTATTCTGCTTCAAACAGTTGAGACACAGGTCCTTATATAGGCCTTGTCTTTTATTACAATTCGAATAACCTAGCATCCAAGGGCCAAGATCTCTTTTAGGATGAGTAAAAATAACATTAAGTATATTACAAGCTAGAAATTGAGGTAACTAAGTAAAAATTAAAAGCAATGGGGTAAAACAGACTGAAATAAAGCAAGGATGCAGTCTGATAATTTGTCCATTGTGCACAGGTTGCTGTTGTTCTTGTTGGCTAGCTGAGTACTTTCTAAAGTCAAGGCTTCTTATAGTTTTCTGTATTTGATTTCGTAGGAGAATGGTGCAGTTGTCCTTCTGTAACAGCCTCAAAATTGCCTCACCAAAAATAGAAAGAATACTTTATGCTTTATCAATCTTTTCTGCAGCATGTGACTGGTTGTCCTTGCTTGTTTTCTATGCTGAGTTTTACTTTGCATTTGTTTGAATGGTCTTGGACTCTTAGGACTCTTGATGGACTTAGTTTAGGCTCACCCCAGCTGGCCATATTGGTAGCTGAAAGCTGGACCTAGTGTACCTCTTAACAGGCTATTCTGGTGGTGGTGCAGGTGTGGTGTCCTGGCTTGGGTTGGGTGTAGGTGCCCCTGACTCAGCTCCCGCTGCAGCCTCTCCATCTTGAAAGGGGCTTGACCTCAAGCCTGATACCTCCTCATCATCAGACTCTCCATAATAAGGACTCAGGTCTCCTATGTTGAATGTTCCATGCACCCCATAGTAACCAGGAAGGTCAATCTTGTAAGCATTTGGACCAACCTTATCAATAACCTCAAAAGGACCCTCTGCTCTTGGTATTAGCTTACCCTTCCTCTTGGTAGGGAACCTTTCGTTCCTGAGGTGGATCCATACCAGATCACCTGGCATAAATTATTTCTTTTGTTTAGGAGCCTTGGCCTGCTTTTTGTATCTGTCATTAGCCCTTTCAATTTGTCTTTTGACAGTATCATGGAGCTTCAGCATATGTTCCACGCTCTTCTTAGCATCATAGTTTACTTCTCCCTTTGGGACACTTGAAAGATCTAGGGGCATCATAGGATTAATCCAATAAACCACTTCAAATGGACTATGACCAGTTGCAGATGATGGAGCTCTGGTGAATGTAAATTCAGCTTGGGGCAGCTTCAAGTCCCAGTCTTTTAGAGACTTACTAACAATGCACCTCAGTATTCTCCCCAATGTCTTATTTCACTACAACAAATCATCACTTGCGCCACGAATTATGCCACGGGAACTCATAATTCGTGGCTAAATTTTGCTTAGCCACAGGAAAAACTTATTCATTATTTTGGAAAAAAATTTATGCCACGGGATAACTTTTCCCGTGGCAAAAAGTCACTTCCGCCACGAATTAGGCTACACCCGTGGCAAGTAATCATTTTAGCCACGGCCTATGTCACACCCGTGGCGAAATTATATTTAGTCACGAATTGTTCCGTGGCAAATATTTTTTTAGCCACGAACAAACAAACACTCGTGGCGAGTATCTTTTCCGACTTAAATCTGAATGAAATTTAATCAAATATAATAATATGAAAATACATTTGAATATAAATATTTAGAAACACTTTGATTAATTTAATTAATATTTTTTATTGTTTTATTTACTTTAATAAGAAATTTTAAAATTTTATAAACTTATATGCAAGCAAAGAAAAGTTTATCGTCTAATTTTTTGATTTTTTACAGATCACATTTATGTTTTGTAGGTTTTTCAAAATATTGATAATTTAAAAAAATTGTTTTAATATATACTATGTTTATTAAAGTCATGAATTTCTTTTACTTTTTTAAATTAAACTTTATAATCTTGAATAACAATCTTAAATGATCGTATCACATTTAAAGATATAGCATATCAAATTGAATAAAAAAGTTATTTACCATCTATCTTTGAAAATCCAAAATTAATATATTGTTAAACTATTTCATTCAAAATTTTATTTCCAACTTTATTTGTAGGATATTTATAGAAAAAATTGAAGTTGATATAAAATTTACGGAAATTTCCCATGGTACCCTCGAACTTTGCCAGATTACGCATGGTACCCCTTATTTTAAGTTTCTACATATGTTGCCCTTGTGTTTATCTTTTTCATTCCCAGAATACTCTTTGGGGAAATTTCGTCATAACGTCGTTACTCCTATAAGTAATTTGATGAGTAATTGTGTATGTTATGTTGTTATTGTTATATTATTTAGGTACTAAATGTTAGTTTATTAGACAAAATAAGGATTTAGGTATTATTAGATGATGAATTGATAGTGTATTAGATAACAAAAAAAGGCGTCACAAGGCATATGAGTAGCGGCGTTATGACGGAAGTTTGTCAAAGGGTATTCTGAGACTGAAAAACGTAAATACAGGGGTACCATATGTAAAAACTTTTAAAAAAGGGTACCATATGTAATCTGTCAAAATTCGAGGGTACCGTGAAAAATTTACGTAAAATTTAACTTGCTGAGAAAAAAAATTGAGAAATTTTTTTTTTTTGAAAATGAGCGCATCACACGGAAAAATATATAAATTATAATAATTTAAAGTCACATATAATAATGTGAAAATTTTAAGAAAAGAAACGATAAATTATAACAAAGAGAAATCAGTTTTGGAAAATAAGCGATTCTTTTGTATAATAATCTTTTTCGTGGTTTTTGGGTAAAAAAGTGACTATTTTTTTATTAATAGTGATCACTTTGGGGAAAAAAAAACCTTTAATTATAAAAAGCGGTCTTTATTTTACCAAAAAAATGGTCTCATTTTTCATATCGCAGGTACAACGCTTATATAATAGAATTTGCGAAGAAAAATATACGAAAAAATGAGTACATGAGAAATGAAAATAAGTATGTCGATAAACAAAAGAAATAAAAAAAATGTTAGGAAAACACAACTAATTTTACTTTTTGGAGAAAATGGTTTACTGACTTGGGCAAAAAAATGATGTCAAAATCATTAATCAGGAGGTTAATGTTGAAAATTTAATTGTTTCGGCCAAAATAATGCTTTTCCCGCAAAAATTGTAAAACATGTAACATTTATGTAATTAAATAGTACTAAAGGTAAGATTTGAAAGAAAAAAAATAAACTTAAAAGGATTCAAAGTGCTAATTATATAAACAAAGGTAACATTCAATTTCGGTGGTACATCAAAATAACTCTACGGTTAAGCGTGCTCAGGTGAGAGTAGTGTTGGGATGGGTGACCTCCTGGGAAGCCTCTCCGATGCTCACAAACGCATGACTCGTGAAACGAAATAACGCTCAATTGAATCAAGTTAACTAGCGAAACAATTACCTAGATTGTCACGGTTCCGTATATGATAAAATACCCATTGTGAAAAATAAATAAATTATTTTACGTTTTATTTATTTAATTTTCATATATATTATTTGTCACGGGAATTATTTTTTCGCCACGGGAAATTTCTTTGGCCACGGGAGTTATTAGCCACAAGAGACTCCGTGGCCAAAAATTCAATAATAGCCACGTTCTTGTTTTTCCCGTGGCTATCCCTTTGCCACGGCCACTTGCGCCACGGAAGGTATTCCCGTGGCAAAATGATTTAGCCACGGAAATTTAGTACTTGCGCCACAAATTTAGCCGTGGCCCAAGTGCTCATTTGTAGTAGTGTTTGTGACCTCAGTTTGGCCATCTGTTTGGGGGTGGTGGGATGTGCTGAACAACAGTCTAGTGTTGAGAAGCTTCCACAATGTCTTCCAGAAATAACTCATGAACTTAACATCTCTGTCGGATACTATGGTCCTTGGGACTCAACGTAGCCTAACAATATCACTGAAATAGAGTTCAACAACACTCACATCATCCTCAGTTTTCTTACATGCTATGAAGTGGGCCATTTTGCCGAATCTATCAACAACAACCACCACTGAATCATTCCCCCTCTGAGTCCTTGGCAATACTACTATGAAATCTGATGCGTGTCTTTTATATAAGGTTTTCACGTCATTTTTACACGCATTTCTGTGCTTTTTACGTAGCATCTGGCTACAAATACCCCCGAATATTCTACTTTGGTCCGTTTATTGTAATTTGCAGGAATTGACCGAGGAGGAGCTAAATCGAGCCTTAATTGTCCTAATTGTATGCATTCATGGGAAATAAGGAGCCGGAGTTTAGGAATCTTACACTTGGAGGACGTATGAGCTGAGTTAAGGAAGATATTCAAGTCCTGATGCGCCTATATAGCTCGATCGAGTGCTTTAGTGCTCGATCGAATGCTTTATACACTCAATATTGGTCGATCGACCAGTTCATGGAGTCGATCGAGGAGGTTCAGCAGGCAGTGCTCGATCGAGAGGATATCCTAGCTCGATCGAGTGACTTGGACGTCGATCGAGTAATCATCTTACTCGATCGAGGGGATTTCGTGTGTTTTTGGTTTATTTCCGCCTAATCTTTTATGGGCTTTTGTAATCAGTCCATAGATTAGGTTTAAGATGTTTTTACAGTTATAAGACTGAGGAGAACACGACGTTACTCGGATCTCCTTGAGGACGTACATTTTTCATCTGTTACTTTGGTCACTGTTCTTTTGGAATTCTACTCTCTACCTTGCTACTCGGATTCGGTATTATCAATTTAATTATTTCTTTATCGTATTTATTGTTTTTAATTCCTTTTCTCTCTTTACCTTATAATCGTTCAATCAATTAGATTATTCATCATGCTTAGTTTTAATTGTTTGGTCATTGCTATTGTTAATCTGACAATTATGAGTAGCTAATTCCCTATGCTAAGACTATAGGGGACCCATGATTTGAAGGGAGAGTAATCAATTTACTAGGTTAACACCGCACCGTCTTTGTTGCTTAAATGCTACAAATAACTGTAATTGCCTAATTGAGTCGACGCAATTAGACCCTTATTCTTAGTGGACCTTGACCTGGACCGAAAGGTTGGAAGGGGGAGACTAGTAGCGAACAATAGAGTATTGCAGCGAGGGCGAAAGTTAAACTGTTTACACTTTAGGGTGAATTAAGGACCGAAAGGTGACGTTCGCTACCCCTTAGACGCACCGCATTGACTGGGATCTAGATTACTCGACAGATAATTATGGCAAACCGCTTGTCTTAGCTATCCTCTTTTATCTGTTAACTCCTCCTTTATTTCTCTTTTCCTTACTCTGTTAGTTTAGAAATCACAATTTATAAACCCCCAAAATTGGTTACTTAGACGACCCTAGTTTTAGCAGTCAATTCCCTACCTCTCTGTGGATTCGACCCGACTTCCCTAGCTATATTAGTTAGTTGGCCAGTTGGTTATTTTTGACAGGTACGCGACAGACGTGTCAAATTTTGGCGCCGTTGCCGGGGAGGTGGTGCATTTTGTTGCTTAAATTAAGTTTGTCTCTCGTCTCAAGGAATTCATTCCTTGAGGCTGATCTCATATTCTTTGCGAAGCTTTGAGTAGTTTTGCAGGTTAGTAGCCTATTTGCCAAAATGCCTACAATTACAGAGCATACAGAGCCATGTGGTAGATGCGGCGAGGAAGGGCACGATCTTTTTGAATGTACGGCAGGTGTGGAGCGTGCCCTTGCATATAAGAAGTTCAAGTAGGGAGTTCCCTTCTCCCAGTTATATGACGAGATAAAGAGCGTTTCTACCCTTCCTACACCGGTACCACGACCGGTCTCTCCCTCTTCAAGAGAAGAAATTGCCGAGTTGAAATCCATTATGCTGAGTATGTCACAGAAATCTGATACGGTCATATCGGAATTGAAAGAACAAGTCGCACAGTTGTCACAGCGACGGATCAAGCCAAGTTTATTCCAATTTGCGATCGATCCAAAGTGCAATGAACTTCCAAAATGACCCTCCTCATGAAGAAGACAAAATATTGGCAGCTAATGATGATTCAGATGATGATTTAGACGAGTTCTTGCAGGAAATACTTGCTGCGTGTGCAGTAACCACTCGATCGAGCAACTCATCTACTCGATCGAGCGGTTCTAATCATCCAGTCACTCGATCGAGTGACACTGGCGGTCGATCGAGAAGTACAGAACTCCAAGTTACTCGATCGAGAGACCATGCTGAAGAAGACACTCGATCGAGTGTCAAGATAGGTCGATCGAGTGATATTGAAGAAGAAACTGGTCGATCGACCAGTAAAGGTACTCGATCCAGTGCATTAAGTGGCGGAATTCCTAATTCAGTATCTAATACCGCCACCGTGTCATCTTCCCCTGCTGTGGAGACGTCACGCGTTGATAAGGGTAAAGGAAAGGTTGCGGGACCACTTATCGCTACCAGGGTACCCTTCCCAAGTCGTCTGAAGGACGCAAGGGTCGAGCAACAAGACGATCACGGTAAGTTCGTGGACATCGTGAAGAACCTTCAGGTAACTGTCCCTTTTTCTGAACTTGTTACTCAGGTCCCTACTTACGCTAAGTTTATGAAGGATATTGTGACGCGTAAGAGGAATTTGAGCGAATTTGAGACGATTTCATTTATGGAAGAGTCTAGTAACCTACTGTTAAATAAGGCCCCTCCAAAAATGAAAGACCCGGGCAGCTTTTCTATTACCTGTGTCATAGGTAATTTGGTTATTGATAACGCCCTTTGTGATTTAGGTGCTAGCGTCAGTGTCATGCCCCTTCTTGTTTGCAAGCAATTGAAGATGAGTCACTTCAAGGTGACCAACATTACCCTACGGATGGTCGATAGATCCGTTAGGAAACCTTTAGGTGTCTTGGAGGATGTGCCTGTGAAAATAGGCAAGCTTTACATCCCCGTAGATTTCATTGTTTTGGATATAGCCGAGGACACCGGACCCAAATTATTTTAGGAAGACGTTCCTTTGTACAGTGGGGCCGTTATTGATGTCGACAAGGGCGTCGACTCTTGCGAGAGGCGATGACGCTATCACATTCAGTTTGCCTAGTACTTTAGCCCACCCAATGATAGAGGACACTTGTTATTCGGTCGATATCATTGATGAGTCTATTTATGACTTCTGGTCGGGTTCTTTTATGAGGGACCCACTGGAAGCTCTCATGCTTTTTGATGAGTGTGCAGATAGCCCAGAGGACGATGACGCTGCGTTGGATTTGCTTGTTGATGATCTAGATGAGCACGAGGGAGAGCAGGTGGAACAAATGATCAGCACTCTTTGCTCCATTGAGGTAAAGGTACCGGAACGTAAGCCTCTCCCATCTCATCTTAAATATGCCTTTCTAGATGATACAGAGCAGTATCCAGTCATTGTTAGTGCCAAGCTTAGTGATGATCAGCTAACCTCTTTGTTAGCTGTACTTAAGAAAAACAGGAAGGCAATGGGTTATTCACTGGATGATATCACGGGGATTAGTCCCGATATTTGTATGCACAGGATAGAGCTGGAGGAGGATCACAAACCTTGCAGGCAGGGTCAGCGTCGGCTGAACCAGAAGATGCAGGATGTTGTGATGGCTGAGGTAATGAAGCTGCTGGATGCAGGTATTATCTATTCGGTAGGTAATTCTAGATGGGTAAGCCCAGTACAGGTAGTCCCGAAGAAAGGAGGGACAACTGTAGTTAAGAATGAGAAAAATGAATTAATACCTACCCGAGTAGTGACCGGTTGGCGGATGTGCATAGACTACAGACAGCTGAATGCCGCCACTAAGAAAGACCACTTCCCCCTTCCTTTTATTGATCAAATGGTAGAAAGGTTAGCCTCTCATAAATTTTTCTGCTATTTAGATGGGTATTCAGGGTTCTTTCAGATCCCTATCCACCCAGACGATCAGGCCAAGACTACATTTACCTGTCCTAAAGGTGTTTTTGCGTATCGCAGAATGCCTTTTGGTTTGTGCAATGCCCCTGCCACCTTCCAAAGGTGTATGATGGGGATATTTTCAGAGTATATTGAGTCTATCATGGAAGTTTTCATGGACGATTTCAGTGTATATGGAAGTGATTTTTCTGACTGTCTATCTAACCTTGAGAAAGTGTTGCAGCGCTGTATTGAGGTTAACCTTGTGCTGAACTGGGAGAAGTGCCACTTTATGGTCAACGAGGGAGTTGTCTTAGGGCACTTGGTTTCTGATAGGGGAATAGAAGTTGACAAAGCAAAGGTGGAAGTGATTCAGCAATTACCACCTCCTGTTAATGTTAAGGGGGTGAGGAGCTTCCTTGGTCACGCTGGCTTTTATCGCCGGTTTATCAAGGATTTCTCCAAAATTGCTAAACCGCTTACACAGCTGTTGCTTAAAGATGCCCCTTTTGTGTTTACTGACGCTTGTCTTTCTGCTTTTAACAGGTTAAAGCAGGCCTTAGTCTCCGCCCCGATCATACAACCTCCCAATTGGGACTTGCCGTTCGAGATCATGTGCGACGCGAGCGACTATGCACTAGGAGCGGTGCTAGGCCAGAGGAAAGACAAAGCCTTGAATGCTATTTACTATGCGAGCCGAACTCTGGATGAGGCTCAAGTGAAGTACACTACCACTGAGAAGGAGCTTTTAGCTGTAGTTTATGCCTTAGAGAAGTTCCGTACTTATTTAGTTGGGTCGAAGTCACCGTTTTTTACCGACCATGCAGCTTTGAGGCATCTCCTTGCCAAGAAGGAGGCTAAACCGCGGCTACTTAGATGGATACTCCTTCTTCAGGAGTTTGACCTGCAGATCAAGGATAAGAAAGGGGCCGAGAACGTTGTAGTTGATCACTTGTCGCGACTGATGCGACAAGAAGGGGAAGATTCTCTCCCTATTGATGATTCTTTTCCTGACGATACTTTAATTGCTGTTATATCGTCTATTGTTGACCAGGAACCCTGGTATGCAGATATAGCTAACTTCGTTGTCAGTGGCAAGCTGCCGCCCGACCTTTCTTCTCAGCAGAAGAAGCGTTTTCTGTATAACGCTAAGCAGTACTTCTGGGATGACCCTTACTTGTTTAAGGAATGTGCAGACGGTCTCTACAGACGGTGTATTCCGCAGTGGGAGACCAAAATAGTCCTGGAAGGCTGTCACTCCTCTTCATATGGTGGTCACCACGGTCCATCGCGCACCGTGGCTAAGGTACTTCAGTCTGGTTTTTACTGGCCTTCTTTGTTTGTTTCGACGCCAAGTCTTTTGTTTCGACTTGTGATGCATGCCAACGATCGGGGAATATCTCGAAGAGACATGAGATGCCACAAAACGGCATCCTAGAGGTTGAGGTTTTCGATGTCTGGGGCATTGATTTCCAAGGACCGTTCCGTCCGGTAAAGAAAGGTAACAGGTACATTTTAGTAGCTGTAGACTATGTGTCAAAATGGGTTGAGGCAATTGCTTCACCTCATTGTGATGGTAAGACCGTGATAAAAATGTTCAAAAAGATCATATTCCCCCGCTTTGGTGTCCCTAGGGTCGTCATTAGTGATGGGGGGATGCATTTTAAGGAAAAGAAACTCACTTCCATACTGTCTAGAGTTGGTGTCCAACACCGGCGTGGTTTGGGGTATCATCCCCAAACTAGTGGTCAGGTAGAGGTCTCTAATCGCGAGTTGAAGGAGATCTTGTCTAAGGTAGTTTCTAAATCACGGAAAAGATCGGAGTCTTAAGCTAGATGACACATTATGGGCTTATAGAACTTCCTTTAAGACACCAATTGGTGCATCACCTTATAGGTTAGTTTATGGGAAATCGTGTCACTTACCCGTTGAGCTGGAATGTAAGGCCTGGTGGGCAATCCGTGAGCTTAATTATGATCCTAAGTGTGTGGTCGAATCGTCTTTTGCAGCTAGATGAATTGGAAGAGTTTAGGCTTAATGCCTATGATAACTCGCGCATTTACAAGGAAAAGACGAAGAGATGGCATGACAAGAGAATCTTACCTCGGGAGTTTCATGTGGGGCGGAAGGTGTTCTTTGTTCAATGCCGGTTGAGACTATTTCTGGCAAGTCAAGTCCGGTGGACTGGTCCATACACGGTGACAAATTGTTACCAAATTTGGATCCGTGGAGCTTGAAGATTCCGAGGGTCATAGATTCAAGGTGAATGGCCAATATGTGAAGCACTACCATGAGGCGAGTGAAGCGGACAACCGCGTTGAAGTCATGCGCTTCGACGAGCTCGACGCGCCAGTTACTTGATACCAGAAAGGTCGTGCGGGACCTCTTAAACCAGCGCTCTCCGGGAGGCAGCCCGGACTGTTTTTTTATTTTTATTTACCTTTGTTGAACTATTTCAATTTCTATAGGCTTACGTTGAACTTTGACGTTGTATTTTGAACTCCATCGCATTTCCCTTGTTCTAGTGCGTGTTTGCGAGTTAAAACAGCTCGATCGAAAGATTGTGTGCTCCATCGAGCGCTTTCTGAGGGAGATTCCACTCGATCGAGTGATCACCATACTCGATCGATCACAACCCATAGCACGCCTACTCGATCGAATGGCCTCCCACTCGATCGAGTCCATCCATTTCGCAAACGTTCGATCGAATTTGTTCCAAGTGTTCGATCGAAGGGGATTGACTTCCACCGCTACTTTACGTCCATGGAGCCTTTGTTTGACTTTCTTTGACCTCCCATGTTCATGGTCGGTTTGGGGAGGTCCCGCTATATGACGTTTTGTGAGTTTTCCGACTCCACTTTTCCTTTTCTTTTCGGATTTGCATTTCTTTCCCTATTTTTGGTACAATGAGGGCATTGTACGGTTTGGTTTAGGGAGGTTATGCATCCATATCTGTGTCTGCATGTTTCTTGCATTTTTGCTTGCACGTTTATTTATTTCCGCATGCATTGTTGTTTTAATTACTTCATATAAAAACCATAAAATTCAAAAATTTTCAAAATTTTCATGTTTAAATTGAGTCGGAACGTTTGAACATTGACGCTACTTTGAATCCTTACTTGAGCCTGGCATATTCTTGACATTTAGTTGGCATGTTTATGTGCATAATCTACGAGTTTTTGTTTCTCTCTTATCCGAACGAATAGACTTGATTCTCTATGTCGGCAAGCTACAATACATTCTGAGGTTAGAGCCTTACAAACTGGTGACATTCATGACCAGTTTCATTTAGGATGTGAGTAGTACTCTCTTTAAGACATGTAACATCAATTTGCATAAGCATGAGTCTAGTCTTCTTAATACCTGTATGCATTCGGTCCGTGGATGGTGACACGTGTTAGGAGAGGCGGTTCCCTTGTTTCATTCTACCCATGAACCTCACATAGCCAAATTGCCTTTTTGTCCTATCAACTACTTTCTATAATATTTCCTACCCTACCCGAGCTAGTAACGAGTAGTTTTTGGAATGTGTTATTGCAATATGGTTATTTCATCTGATTTCAGAAGATGGTGGAAGAATTGAAGGGAAAGAAAAGAAAATGTGTTGAATTGAAAAAAAAAAAAAAAGAAAAAAAAAACGAAAAAAGGAAAGAAAGCGAAAAAAAAAGAGACAGAAAAATTCAAATGAAAAAAATGAGAATTGCACATTGTTTTACACTCCCATGCCTTATTTATATTTTATGGGGAGTTGACGGCTTTTGATGTTTGGTGAGTTTAGTGCATAATTTTGCACCGTTTCATCTTGCTGTTATGAGTACGAAGTTGGGGACGCTTGATCTATTTTTGATCCGTTGTTGCCACCTAGCTATTAACCCCACATATCCAAATTCATTTTGGCCCCTTCTTACCCATTACCTCACTAACCCAAATGTAAGTCCTCGGCACGTGTCTTGGTCACTAGTATGGTTGGAATGCGTATGTACGGTTGTAGAGACTTTATTCATGTTAACTGCATGCATGTTCTTATAGGTCGAGTTAGGTGAGTGTCTTGCTTTTTCCTATCTTTCACATATATCCTCACCTTGTACCTGATTTTGAGTGACGAGCGACCCGTGAGAGTCCGACATCTTTGAATCTTGCAAGGTCGACGGTTGATAAGCTTGAAACATTAATTTAACTCGTTTGCACTTCTCGATTTGCCACCTTGTCATTTTGTCGCATTAAAATTGGTTCTAGTGGATGATTTGTAGCTGATGCGTTGGTCCCGTTCTATTGTTCACCCTTAGTTGCATTCATATTTGCTTGGGGACAAGCAAAGGTTTGGTTTGGGGAGATTTGATGCGTGTCTTTTATATAAGGTTTTCACCTCATTTTTACACGCATTTCGTGCTTTTACGTAGCATCGGCTACAAATACCCCGAATATTCTACTTTGGTCCGTTTATTGTAATTTGTAGGAATTGACCGAGGAGGAGCTAAATCGAGCCTTAATTGTCCTAATTGTATGCATTCATGGGAAATAAGGAGCCGGAGTTTAGGAATCTTACACTTGGAGGACGTATGAGCTGAGTTAAGGAAGATATTCAAGTCCCGATGCCTTATATAGCTCGATCGAGTGCTTTAGTGCTCGATCGAATGCTTTATACACTCAATATTGGTCGATCGACTAGTTCATGGAGTCGATCGAGGAGGTTTCAAGCGAGCAGTGCTCGATCGAGAGGATATCCTAGCTCGATCGAGTGACTTGGACGTCGATCGAGTAATCATCTTACTCGGTCGAGGGGATTTCGTGTGTTTTTGGTTTATTTCCGCCTAATCTTTTATGGGCTTTTGTAATCAGTCCATAGATTAGGTTTAAGATGTTTTTACAGTATAAGACTGAGGAGAACACGACGTTACTCGGATCTCCTTTAGGACGTACATTTTCATCCGTTACTTTGGTCTTGTTCTTTTGGAATTCTACTCTCTACCTTGCTACTCGGATTCGGTATTATCAATTTAATTATTTCTTTATCGTATTTATTGTTTTTAATTCCCTTTCTCTCTTTACCTTATAATCGTTCAATCAATTAGATTATTCATCATGCTTAGTTTTAATTGTTTGGTCATTGCTATTGTTAATCTGACAATTATGAGTAGCTAATTCCCTATGCAAAGACTATAGGGGACCCATGATTTGAAGGGAGAGTAATCAATTTACTAGGTTAATACCGGCACCGTCTTTGTTGCTTAAATGCTACAAATAATCGTAATTGCCTAATTGAGTCGACGCAATTAGACCCTTATTCTTAGTGGACCTTGACCTGGACCGAAAGGTTGGAAGGGGGAGACTAGTAGCGAACAATAGAGTATTGCAGCGAGGGCGAAAGTTAAACTGTTTACACTTTAGGGTGAATTAAGGACCGAAAGGTGACGTTCGCTACCCCTTAGACTGTACCGCATTGACCTGGGATCTAGATTACTCGACCAGATAATTATGGCAAACCGCTTGTCTTAGCTATCCTCTTTTATCTGTTAACTCCTCCTTTATTTCTCTTTTCCTTACTCTGTTAGTTTAGAAATCACAATTTATAAACCCCCAAAATTGGTTACTTAGACGACCCTAGTTTTAGCAGTCAATTCCCTACCTCTCTGTGGATTCGACCCGACTTCCCTAGCTATATTAGTTAGTTGGCCAGTTGGTTATTTTTGACAGGTACGCGACAGACGTGTCAAAATCCATGCTCACATCTTCCCAAGGTTTGTTTAGTACTGGTAGTGGTGTGTAGGGGCCTGCTTGAAATGAGCTCTTGGATTGCTGGTAGATGGAGCACCTTCTGAGTACTATCTGGACATCACCCATCATTTTGGGCCAGTAGAATTGATCCTGCAAGATGTCCAGGCTTTTCTGGACTCCAAAATGACCTCCTAATCCACTGGAGTGAACTTCTTTTATCAACAAATCCCTATAGGAGCCTCTGGGAACACATAGCTTATTTTCATGGAATAGGAACCCCTTATGTAGCAAGAATTGGGTTCCGTGAATCTTAGTCCCTTCCGTTTGAGTCAGCCAATCCTCATAGAAATCAGGATCATCCTATATAGCTCTTCCATGAATTTAAACCCAAGAACTTTCTGATCCATGACTGATGATGCCTGTCGTTGTGTGCACCAAAAATAATATTTATAGTCCAAACTACTACTATAGTTAGTGGCAGTCAGGGTCGAACCACAGGGAGGCGATGCAATTAATAGTTGTATTATTTAAGTCTTAAGGTAACAGTGTGAGGGGATTTGATTTGATTTGGTCTATAGCTAAAGGCAATAAAAGACAGTAAACTAAATAAACGGATGAAATCAAGTATTAAAAGGGCGCTAAGATGGTCGGTTCACTATAGTTTCGGCGGCAGTATACTAGGTAGGTCTAAAACAAACACGTGAGACGGGAAAATAAGAAGTCCTCTCGGTCCATTCTCACAGGTAGCATCTTTCGATCTCGCTACAGGTCCCTAATATCACTAATTCTAACTTTCGTCCTGAAAAGTGACTAAAAAGGCTAAATTAACTCATCTTTCGATCTCATTAATCTAGTCGTCTTAACTAGGTAGGCTATCTCCCTTCCCTATCTTTCGATCTTTATTGGGTCGGTCAAATCTTAGGTATTCAACTAGTCGAGTGCACTCGATTCGTCAAACATAGCGATTAAATTAATTAAAACAAAGCATATCTCACGTGGCCAGTCAATCGACCAGGGTGTGCGGTCGATCGACCGTGGCGCGATTTAGGTCATACTATTCTAATGCCGCCTACTTCTACAGATTCCCTACATCCTAGAACAAGGTATTTAGCTACTCATACTGGAAATAATAACAACAATAAACTTAACAATTAAAACATTCGAATTCATACTTAAACTAATTAAATGAACAATTAACATAAAACAATAATTTGGCTTCGGGAGATCTAACCTAGCAATTCTATACTACGAATGAAAGCAATAAAACTGAATAATGGGGAAGAAGAATACCGTATAGAGGAATTGTAAAGGAAATATCAAGACCGAATGCAAAACAGAAACATTATTAGCGAAAGATTTAACTAAACTAATGATTGAATTATATGTAAAGAACTAGATGATAAAACTGAATTAAAGCTTGATCCTTATTCTGAAAACCTAGGTTACTTTATATAGAATATCGCGTAACACTAATTCCTAAACCTAATATACAATGGGCTTTGGAAATCTCGTTCTATTAATTCACGTCAGAATTAACGGTTTGGTCGATCGACCATATCAGCCGATCGATCGATGAACTATGCTTTGAAAAAGTAGCTCTTGTAAGTTCAGCGCGTTGGTCGATCGACCATGAAGACGATCGATCGATCGCTATAATCGTAGTCCGCTTCTAACTTCTTCGTAAAGTTATCTTTCAGGCCTCGAAATGCGCACCAAGCTCGTTCCTTGAGTAAATACTTCATGACAAATTCAATGCAAGATACTCGGGGACGGATTTAGCTCAATATCTACTCATTTCCGCATAAATCTGCAATATTACATAAAAATACGAAAGTAGACGAAATGGGGCAAATAGTAGCTTTAAACTACATAATTGAGCTCTGAAATGCGTGTAAAATAGGGTGTAAAACATCATATAAAAGACACGCATCAAATTTCCCCAAACCAAACCCTTGCTTGTCCTCAAGCAAGAACTAGACTCGATCCTAAAACCTAATGGAACGAGTTCAAACTCAGAGCGAAATGCAAACTGTAAAGCCTAAACCAACAACCAATTAGCAATGTGAATCATGCAAACGAGTTATATAGTCGTTAAAAACCTGTTGAACCGTCAACTATAGAGACTTATCAATTCGAACTCTCACGGGTCGCTCATATCACACATAAGCGCAGGTGAATAATGTGAAGATAGAAAGAAGTCAATGTAATGACACTCACCTAACTACGACCTATAAGAACATGCCTGCAATCAAATATAAAAATAATCTCTACAACCGTACATATGCATTCCAACCAAACAAATGACCATGACACATGCCGAGGTAAATATGGATATGTGAGGTATGGGTAAGAAGAGGCTAAGATAAATTTGGATAAAAACAAAGTTAAAAGCCAAGCTAGTAACCAAGAGAACCAAATTATGACAACATCCAACTTCTTGCTCAACTTCCAATCAAAACGGTGCTAATAGCAAGCACAAATCTCACAATCTCCGATATAATTGTAATTCCCCAAATGATATGAATGCAACATGGGAGCAAAAATCGCCATTTAATAAAGACTTTGAATTATGCGAATCTTCTTTTCTCGGGCTTCAGTCGATCGACCAATGAGTCCAGTCGATCGACCGTCCTCTACAGTACACATGCGTTCCTCTTTCTTTTTTTTTCTTTCTTTTCAATTCTATATTTTCTTTCTTCTTCCTTTCCTTTCCTTTTCATCTTCCCAACAACATCTCAAAAGAGCATTAACTACCAAAAACGAAGTAACAATCCCAAGAACATAAACTACTAGCTTGACAAGGGCAGGCTAAATGTAGGATGTAGTTAACGGGAAAAAGGCAATTTTTTTTCAGTGTGAAGCTTATGGGACAAAATGAATAAAGGAAACCTCTTCCACATGTGTCAACTAACCACAAACCGAATGCATAGAGGTATTAAGCAGATTAAGTTCATATTTATTCAAATTTATGTAACATGTCTTACAAGGAGTAACTACTCACAATCCTAGATAAACCGGTCACAGATGTCACCAGTTATAGGCTCTAATCCTCAGAATATGATGTAGTTTGCCAAAAATCTAAGTCAAGTCTCAAGTCCAGCAAGATAAATTAACGAAAACTCGTAGATATGCATATACGATTCTACTAAAAACATGTCAATTAGCAAGGCTTAGGCATAAACAGCTGAAAATGCAATGTCATCATTGAAATACTACCGTTCCGACTCGACCTATATGCTAAAATAAACGTGCGTTTTTTGGATTTTTTTGAAATTTTTCATTTTTTTGAATTTTCTGTATATATAGGAGAAAATAAACAACAATGCAAGAAAAAATGTAAACGTAAAAACAAGCAAATGAAATGCAACGCAAAACCCTTCCCCAAACCAAATCACACAATGTCCCCATTGTGCAAAATCATGTAATGAAATAAAAGGAGAACGGAAATTTGCGTTAAATTAACTAAACAAGACATGAAGTAAGGACTCGGAAAACTCACAAGACTTTAAACGCAGCAAAAGGAAACCTCCCCAAACCAGCGTGAGCTAGGAGGTTTCAGTAGCCAGCAGTGCTACCAATAAGTACTTGAAAAGACAGACAACACCACGCATAATTCCGAGAAAGCAATTTATGAAACGCAAAATTATGTGTAAAATAAAGAAACGGAAGAAAACAGAAATGAGTTGGAGAATAAAGTGGAGAAAAGACTCCCTCAACTCCGCAAATTGACCAAACACAGCAGGGGAATGATCGAAAACAGGTACAGCAACGAACATGGTCGATCGACCACATCACCCAGTCGATCGACCAGGGTGAACAGGAACAGAAGCTCCTGGAATTCGCAGCTCGATCGATCGACCATCGGCTACTGATCGATCGTGGAATACTGTTGTAACTTTCTGATTTCTTCAATTAGCTCAATAAATTGAGCTATCAAGGTCTAAGAACCTGCAAATACACACAATAACGCGCCCAAAATTGTGCAAAACCCAAAGTAACAGTCTAAAGCATATAAAATCCTAAGCAAACTTATTAAAATTGCGAAGTCTCGCGCACACGAAAAACGATAAATAGTCTTAAAAAGCAATAAAATGTTGTTTGAAAAAGCCTTAATAAACTAATAGTTGATCAAGAACGGCCACGGAATGGCCCACTTGCTCGACTTCTGGCCACAAGAAGTAGCCTCTACAGTGCTCATCTCTTCAGCTGCACCCTTCTCAACTCCAACATCCGCGGAACTCAACGGATCAACGGCTTCAGCATCTCCCCAATTAATGACCTCAGCCGGCTCATCAGAATCCAAATCGGACTCCGTCACTTTGACTGGCTCCTCATCAGGCTCCTCATCAGTGCCATAGCTAAGACATCCTAAGCCGCCTCTTTGAACGATTGGCTCCTTCAGAGCTGGAGCAACATGCGGCTTTTCCTTCCCCAAACCAGCTCCTACAACATCCAAAATAGAAGAATCTTCCTCCAATTTGCTCCCAATCTGGGGCGGAGGTGTTATAGCAGAAACAGGCATAGAAACAGGCATGTCAGGAAGCATAAAATAGGATTTCTTTTCAGAAACCGTATTACAAATGACTGGCCACATGGGGTCTTTCTTCTTAGCTGTCTGGGCAAAGACAATATAGTGCTTCCCTACTTTGAAGGTCAATGTTCCTGAACCAACATAAATAACTGCACCAGCAGTGTGCAGAAATGGTCTACCCAATATGATAGGAATGTGAGCATCCTCGGGTATATCTAGTACAACGAAGTCAACAGGGAAAAAGAACTTTCCTATTTGCACGGGAATGTCTTCTAAGACTCCTATAGGCTGGACCGCAGAACGATCAGCCATCTGTACTGTCATGTTGGTGACTGCAAACCTAGTCAATTTCAACTTTCTAGCAAGACTCAAGGGCATGAATACTGGCTCCTAGGTCACATAAGGCCTTCTCTATAGTAAAGGTGCCAATACTACATGGGACTGAAAAACTACCTGGGTCTTCTAGCTTATGAGGTGCAGTGTGGGTCAGATAAGAACATGACTCCTCAGTTAGTGCGACAGATTGCATTGTTTCAAGTGACTTCTTTTTAGATAACAGTTGCTTCATAAATTTCATGTAAGCAGGCACTTGATTAACTAACTCAAGAAAAGGAACTTGTACGTTTAAGATACGAATAACATTTTCAAATTTGTTAAACGATACCTGTTCCTTCGTCGGTACCAATCTTTCTAGATAGGGGGCTGAAAGAAGTAACTTAGCCCTCTCCTCTAGGTCTCTCATGCCGGCGTCAGTGGATTTAGGCTGAAAATCCACTACCTTCTCCTTGTTGTAGCTTGACCCTTCTTCAGACCGTCTCAAGAATGAACCATTAATCGACATCGGGTAATACTTTGGAACCGGGACTGACCCATCAGCATTTGGGTCTTGCCTCAATATTTTCGGAGTAGTCGTACCCCGAAACAAGTGGTCCCTCAAGTTATTTGGCATTGGAGGACGAAAAGACTCACCATCGCGTGCTGTCGGTCGATCGACCATGCATGTTAGTCGATCGACCGACTTCTACAGAGAATTTCGTTTCACTTCGCGGATGGTCGATCGACTGGGTATATCAGTCGATCGACTGACATACCTGCTGATCGTCTTTTTCTTGCTATTATTCGTCTCTGCCTTCTTCTTAATTGGTTCCGCCCCATATTTTTCAGTAGCTTCCTCGACCATAGCGGGCCCATCAAGGGTAGACCCACTCCTCAAAGTAATAGCATTAAGAGTCTCCTTTTGATCCGTCTGCGACGGTAAATGTCCCGGAGCTCGAGTTGCACTCTTGCTAGCCAATTGAGCAATTTGGCTCTCTAACATCTTCATCTCGACCTCTCTAGCTTGAGACTCTTTCAGCAACAAATTTTTCAACTCGGCAAATTCAGAGCCTTGGGACTACTGCTGCTGCTGCTGTGGAACATACGGAGGCTTTTGGTATGGCTGCTGCTGCTTATGAGGGGGCACATAATTCTGCTGCTGCTGCTGTTGTGGAGGTGGAGTCGGATTTAGGACATTTTGGCTAATCCACCTCAAGTTCGGATGGACATTCGGCTCAAAATAGGTGTTTGTCTGCCTATAATGTTGAAAGGCAGCACAAGACTCATAGGAAATGCTGCAGTTATCTGAAACATGTCCTTCTCCTCCACATCTTTTGCAGACGAAAGAACCGTCTGAAACAGCATTCACATGATAGATCCCTCCTTTTGAAGCTCCTCCCAACTCGTACTTATCAAATCTCGCCGTGAGAGACTCTAATGCAGCTACAGAAGGGGATTCAACCCTTCTCCTTTGATTTCCCCTGTAATTTCCATACTCAGCTTTGTGGGTGACCAAATCATCAATAATTTTCCACCCCTTAGTTTCTCCAACATTCTCCTGGAACCTACCATTAGCTGCCGCATCCAGGATAGCCCTCTGATCGTCATAAAGCCCATTATAGAATTGATTACATAGGCTCCATTTCTCAAACCCATGGTGCGGAATAGTTCGCACCAGCTTCTTGAAACGGACCCACGCCTCATGAAAATTCTCATCCAGACCCTGTTTAAAGCTCGTGATCTAAGCTCTAATGGCATTTGTCTTCGAGGCAGAGAAATATTTCTTGTAGAATGCTAAGGCCAGCGAATTCCAATCAGTCATCCCATTAGCAGCTCGATTCAGGTCTCTGTACCACCCTTGCTGCATCACGAAGAGAGAATATGAACATGGTCTCCTTCACCTGGTCCTGGGTCACACCAGTTGGTGGGGGTATGGAACAACAATAATCAATGAATGTCTCCATATGCTTAGTTGCGTCTTCTTTTGCAGCTCCCCCAAATTGGTTTCTCTCAACCAAGTTGATATAGAATGGTTTCGACTCGAATTTTTTGTCCGTCCCTGGTAATGCGAATCCCTTATAGAGATTCTCAGCTGTCGGCTCAGAGTGACTGGCTATACTCGCTTCTTCAGCCATGTCTGGAGATGTGACGGTCTCAGCTGAAGAAGTAGAAATAGGTGACGAAGGTGGATCCTCCTCAAAAAGCTCGTTCTCGTAGTAACTAGACAGAGTACTCAGCTCTTCCTCTGTCGGCAATACCCTAGATGATCGTCTCAACTCACGCAAAGTCTTCTCAATCTCAGGATTGAACGGTAGTAATTCACCACCCTGTGACCTGCGCATAAGAAGAAACTACAAGTAGAATATGAGAATAGTTTAAGGAACATGTGTCCCGTAAACTAGAAGAAAGACTAAAAATAGAAACAACTAAAAATTTTAAACAATTGCCTCCCCGGCAACAGCGCCAAAATTTGATGCCCGTCGTTGTGTGCACCAAAAATAATATTTATAATCCAAACTACTACTATAGTTAGTAGCAGTTAGGGTCGAACCACAGGGAAGCGATGCAATTAATAGTTGTATTATTTAAGTCTTAAGGTAACATTGTGAAGGGGTTTGATTTGATTTGGTCTATAGCTAAAGGCAATAAAAGACAGTAAACTAAATAAACGGATAAAATCAAGTATTAAAAGGGCGCTAAGATGGTCGGTTCACTATAGTTTCGGCGGCAGTATACTAGGTAGGTCTAAAACAAACACGTGAGACGGGAAAATAAGAAGTCCTCTAGGTCCATTCTCACAGGTAGCATCTTTCGATCTCGCTACAGGTCCCTAATATCACTAATTCTAACTTTCGTCCTGAAAAGTGACTAAAAAGGCTAAATTAACTCATCTTTTGATCTCATTAATCTAGTCGTCTTAATTAGGTAGGCTATCTCCCTTCCCAATCATTCGATCTTTATTGGGTCGGTCAAATCCTAGGTATTCAACTAGTCGCGTGCACTCGATTCGTCAAACATAGCGATTAAATTAATTAAAACGAAGCATATCTCACGTGGCCAGTCGATCGACCAGGGTGTGCGGTCGATCGACCGTGGCGCGATTTAGGTCATACTATTCTAATGTCGCCTACTCATACAGATTCCCTACATCCTAGCACAAGGTATTTAGCTACTCATACTGGAAATAATAACAACAATAAACTTAACAATTAAAACATTCGAATTCATACTTAAACTAATTAAATGAACAATTAACATAAAACAATAATTTGGTTTCGGGAGATCTAACCTAGCAATTCTATACTATGAATGAAAGCAATAAAACCGAATAATGGGGCAGAAGAATACCGTATAGAGGAATTGTAAAGGAAAGATCAAGACCGAATGCAAAACAGAAACTTTATTAGCGAAAGATTTAACTAAACTAATGATTGAATTGTATGTAAAGAACTAGATGATAAAACTGAATTAAAGCTTGATCCTTATTCTGAAAACCTAGGTTACGTTATATAGAATATCGCGCAACACTAATTCCTAAACCTAATATACAATGGGCTTTGGAAATCTCGTTCTATTAATTCACGTCAGGATTAACGGTTTGGTCGATCGACCATATCAGCCGGTCGATCGACTGAACTATGCTGAAGAGTAGCTCTTGTAAGTCGTGCATTGGTCGATCGACCATGAAGACAGATCGATCGATCGCTATAATCGTAGTCCGCTTCTAAATTCTTCGTAAGTTGTCTTTCAGGCCTCGAAATGGGCACCAAGCTCGTTCCTTGAGTAAATACTTCATGACAAATGCAATGCAAGATACTCGGGGACGGATTTAGCTCAATATCTACTCATTTCCTCATAAATCTGCAATATTACATAAAAATATGAAAGTAGACGAAATGGGGCAAATAGTAGCTTTAAACTACATAATTGAGCTCTGAAATGCATGTAAAATAGGGTGTAAAACATCATATAAAAGACACGCATCAACTGATAGTAAAGAATATCTCCTGGAGAGTGCATCAGCAACAATGTTTTGCTTCCCCTCTTTGTACTTGCTAGAGAATGTAAAGGACTGCAAGAATTCAACCCATTTAGCATACATGTGGTTCAACCTATTCTGGCCACTGATGTATTTTAAAGCCTCATGATCTGAGTGCAACAGAAAAGGCTTTGGCTTTAAGTAATGACCCCAATGCATAAGAGCCCTGATAATGGCATATAACTCCTTATCATAGGTGGAGTAGTTAAGCTTGGCTCCACTCAGCTTCTCACTGAAGTAAACCACATGCTTCTTCTCTTGAATTAGCATAGCTCCTATGCCGACACCACTGGCATCACATTCTACTTCAAACAAGCAACTGAAATCAGGCAACCTAAGAATAGGTGCCTCACACAACAATTTTTTGATTTGGTTGAATGCCTGTTGTGCTTTCTCAGTCCACATGTATTCTCCTTTCTTCATACATTATGTGATAGGGGAAGCAACAACACTAAAATTCTTGATAAATCTTCTATAAAATGAAGCAAGGCCATTGATGTGACCATAATTGGCTCATATTTAGCCCCCGAATTACCATTGTTTTCATGATTTTTAGTGCCTATTTGGGTCATTTCTTATCTTTAGTTCTTTGTTTTGCATATTCTTTGAGATTTTGATCCCTTGGTAGGAAAGGAGTAAGAATCTTGCATTTTCATGGCAAAACAAGGCTAAATTGATCATATTCAATGACCAAGCATCAAGGAGAGACAAGACTAGAAGGCCTTTGTACATAGCATAGTAGAAGAGCATTGTTGAGAAAGGATCCTTGAGTCCCCAAGGAAATCCCCAAGGAATTCATGAAGAAAAGGGAAGAAAAGAAGAAGAAAAGATGTTGCGGACAATCCGAACGGATTGTATACAATCCGCCCGTCCGTCCAGCCCAATCCGAGCGTCCCTCAAAGGAATCCGCTCGGATTCCCCTCGCCAATCCGAGCGTCTTGCCCAAGGATCCGCTCGGATTCTCCAGCCCAGATCCGGCCGTCCCGACTCCCATCCGCACGGATTTCAAGACAAAGACGTTTTCATTCTTCAAGCCACGATAAGAGAAGCCCTTCTCTCGGAGAATACCGGAGTCTCCTTGCTCAACTTAAAAAGTGTAATTACTAGTTTAGCCCTTAGTTAACCCTAATGCATCCTCCCTAATTTTCACTATAAATACCCCATTAGTCTAATTAGAGGAGCATGTTCTTCTTATCAATAATTAGTGTAGTTAATATCAATCAAATCTCTCTTCAATATTGTAATCAAATATTAATCAAGTTTTAATCCAAGTTTTAGTTCTTTAATCTCTCTCTTGTTCTTACTTTATTTTGGGTAATTGAAGATTATTTGGGTTATTATTGGGAGATTGACAACCTCTCAATCTAGGATTCAAGTACTTCTATTATTCTTGCTTTATTATTGGAATCATTAGTAGGTATAATCTCTTAATCCCTTTTTAATTATTTCTAATTACTTTCATTTATTCATCATGTTTCATTATGTTAGTATGATTGACAACCTTTCTAGCATGATCAATATGATAATGAGTGAGTAGTCTCTTAGCTAGGGTTTAATGGGTGATTAGGGAAACCAACATGGGGAATGATTCATGCTTAAATTAATATGCTTTCATATCTTATTTGCTTGCTTGTTTTGATCTTAATACATGCACATGTTATATTTGATGAAATGCTAAGCCTATGAATCCTTGCATTTACTATCATCTTCTATCCTTTCAACTTGACTTGTAAGACATAACCCAACTCGAGTCTTGTTAGACCATGCATGTGTTGAGTAGGAAAGATTAAGTCGACTTGTAGGTGTTGTACAATCTAATCGATTCGGCTCCGGGACCCAAACTTTCCTAGGATTGTAAGATATAACCCAACTCAATCCATCACAACAATAATTGCTTGCTTATAATTTGAGAACATGTTTGTATGATCATATCCCATGAATCCCCTATGAACCCATGACACCCTAGTGCTTTTAATCAATTGTTTACACCCCTTATTTTATTTACCTTGTTAGTTTATTTTCATTGCTATTTTAGTTTAGTAACCTTCTACATCAACCCAATTTGTGACACCCCTTAGACACTACTAGTTACAATAGAATTCTCATTTCAATACCCGTCCCTTGGGATCCGACCTTTATTTGCCTCTTTACTAATTGTAGAGTTGTTTGTGAAGTATAAATTGTGTTTTGTATCGACCATTGACCAACGACCACATATGCTTAATTGTGAAACGAAATGGACCCGATCAAAAATGGCGCCATTGCCGGGGACGGTGCTTAAATGATTTAAGATTTCTTTTATTGTTATTAGTTGTGTCTTTTTCACCTTGGGGAAGTAAAACTCCTCAAGGTTTGCTCTAATCGTTTTCAAGTTGTTTGATATTTTGCGAGAATGGATTTCATAGATTGTTTTGTAGAGGACCACTTGAGTATCCCTTACTTCAAGGATCTCATGCAAGCATTAGAGGCCTTGGAAGCAAGTAAGGCTAAGAGCATGTATTGGGAGTTGGAGGTGGATCTCTTTGAGGCCGCTCTAGCTAACAAGGAACTCACTCATGCACAATCCGAGTTGGTGCATAATATTCTAGTAGAAGCATGTCAACCCATAGAGGATGAGCAATCCATCCTAGAGGATATTCTACAAACTCAAGAGCAAGAGGAACCCATCATGGAATTAGAATATGATGAGGTTCATGAAAGTGAAGAAGAGTATGTCATGAGAATGGAATGTTTAATGGAGATGGAGCAAATTCTCAATGAAACTCCAAAGGAGGAAAGTGAGGTACAAACTCCTACTTTGAAACCCCTTCCCCCAAATTTGAAATATGCTTACCTTGATGAATCAAAGACCAAACCCGTGATTGTTAATGATAGACTTGATGATGACCAATTGGGAAAATTACTTGATGTGTTGAAACAACATGAGAAGGCTATAGGTTATAGTCTAGATGACCTTAAGGGGATAAGTCCCAACTTTTGCATGCATAGGATTCATCTAGAGGACGACCATAGACCTACCATTCAACCCCAAAGAAGATTGAACCCCCACATGCAAGAAGTTGTCAAAGGAGAAGTCATGAAATTACTTGATGCGGGAATCATATATCCCATATCGGATTCTTTGTGGGTTAGCCCCGTCCAAGTGGTACCTAAGAAAGGAGGTACTACGGTAGTGACAAATGAAAAGAATGAATTAATACCCACAAGAATGATCACCGGTTGGCGTATGTGCATAGACTACCGTAAATTAAACTCCGCAACAAGGAAAGATCACTTCCCCTTACCATTCATTGACCAAATGCTTGAGAGGTTAGCCTCTAACAAATTCTTTTGTTACCTTGACGGGTATTCGGGATTCTTCCAAATCCCTATACACCCGGATGACCAACATAAGACCACCTTCACATGCCCCTATGGCACTTTTGCATATAGGAGGATGCCTTTTGGATTATGTAATGCCCCCGCTACTTTCCAAAGATGCATGATGAGTGTCTTCTCCGATTATCTAGAGACCATAATGGAAGTTTTTATGGATGATTTTAGTGTTTATGGAAAGGACTTTGACTCATGCTTGCATAATCTTTCTCTTGTATTGCAAAAATGTGAAGATGTTAGTCTTGTTTTAAATTGGGAAAAGTGTCATTTCATGGTCAATGAAGGAAT
Organism: Silene latifolia; assembly: GCF_048544455.1. NCBI lineage: Eukaryota > Viridiplantae > Streptophyta > Magnoliopsida > Caryophyllales > Caryophyllaceae > Silene > Silene latifolia. Next base: position 463,950,943 of record NC_133538.1, on the reverse strand, counting down.
TGTTTTGGGTCACTTGATTTCGGAAAAGGGCATCGAGGTCGATAAAGCTAAAGTTGAGGTGATAGAGAAGCTCCCACCTCCCGTGAATGTTAGAGGGGTGAGAAGTTTTCTTGGTCACGCGGGTTTTTACCGTCGTTTCATAAAAGATTTTTCTAAAATAGCAAAACCCCTCACTCAACTTTTGCTTAAAGATGCCCAATTCCAATTTACTGACGAGTGTGTTGAAGCTTTTAATAGAATCAAAGAAGCATTGATCTCGACACCAATCATCCAACCCCCAAATTGGGAGTTACCTTTCGAGATTATGTGTGACGCTAGCAACTACGCCTTTGGAGCGGTGCTTGGCCAACGGGTAGGGAGAGCTCTTCATGCCATCTATTACATAAGCAAAACCCTCGACCCTTCTCAAGTGAATTATGACACAACCGAAAAGGAGCTTCTTGCCATTGTTTATGCTTTGGATAAATTCCGGTCCTACTTACTCGGATCCAAGGTGATTGTATTTTCGGATCACCGTGCTCTTCGGCATCTCTTGATAAAAAAGGAGGCAAAACCAAGGTTGTTGAGATGGATTTTGCTTCTTCAAGAATTTGATTTGGAAATAAGAGACAAGAAAGGAGCCGAGAACGTAGTGGCGGATCATTTGTCAAGGATCCGGTTTCATGATGAGAATGGAGAAACCCCGATCAATGACTCATTCCCGGACGATATTTTGATGGCTATTCAAACTCAACTTGAAAGGCACATCACCCCATGGTTTGCCGATTATGCTAACTATATTGTTGGAAAAGTGCTCCCTCCAAACTTGAACCACAACCAAAGGAAGAGATTCCTATTCGAAGTGAAGAGGTACTTTTGGGATGACCCAAACCTCTACAAGGAGTGTAGTGATGGGCTCTACCGGAGATGCATCCCTCAATGGGAAATCCAAGGAATCTTGGAAGGATGTCATTCATCACCCTACGGTGGGCACCATGGAGCAAGAAGAACCGTTGCAAAAATTCTCCAATCGGGTTTCTATTGGCCCACAATGTTTCAAGATACAAGAGAATTCATCATTCATTGTGATGCTTGTCAAAGAACGGGAAATATATCTTGGAGAAACGAAATGCCACAAAGGGGCATTCTAGAGGTGGAGATTTTCGATGTTTGGGGAATTGACTACCAAGGACCCTTTTTGACATCCAACGGGAACAAGTACATCCTTGTGGCCGTAGATTATGTTTCAAAGTGGGTGGAGGCAATTGCCACCCCAAATGATGATGCGAAAATGGTCACCAAGCTTTTCAAGAAGATAATTTTTCCACGATTTGGAGTTCCTAGAGCTATCATTAGTGATGGAGGAACACATTTCCATGAGAAGAAGCTTGCATCCCTTTTGACCAAATATGGTGTTCAACATCGAACCGGCTTGGGATATCATCCTCAAACAAGTGGTCAAGTGGAAATTTCAAATAGAGAGATCAAACAAATTCTTGAAAAAGTTGTGAACAAGACTCGGAAAGATTGGAGCACAAAGCTTGATGATGCTCTTTGGGCTTATAGGACGGCCTATAAGACTCCCATTGGTGCCTCCCCCTACAAGCTTGTCTATGGAAAAGCATGTCATTTGCCAATCGAATTGGAGTACAAAGCTTATTGGGCAATCCGAGCACTCAATCTTGATCTCAAATTGAGCGGTCAAAAGAGGATGATCCAAATCCAAGAGTTGGAGGAATTCCGACTACAATCCTATGAGAATGCAAAAATTTACAAAGAAAGAACAAAATTGCTTCATGATAAGAGAATTCGACAAAAGGCCTTGCATAAGGGAGACAAAGTCCTTCTATTCAATTCCCGCTACCGACTCTTTCCGGGAAAGTTGAACTCTAGATGGATGGGTCCTTATGTGATAACCGAAGTTGGGAAATATGGAGATTTCGAACTCAAGGCCGAAGATGGAAGCAAGTTCAAGGTAAATGGTCAAAGATTGAAGCCATACTATAAAGGAGCATTTGTTGGAGAGGTCGAGGCTACCTACCTCGGACCTCCTTCCCCTTGAAAGAACCATCTAAGGGAGAGTTTGGTGGAGTCCTCCCTAAACCACCAATTGTCAATATACTAACCCTCTAACTTGTATTTATTATTTAATTGCATTTGTTTAATAGCATAAATTCTTTTCATGAGCGCAAGTGAGGGAGGGTTACTAATGAGTTTTTGAATGAAGGAGAAAATTCCTAAGTGTGGGGATGCATTGAAAGAAAGGAGAAAAAGTCAACACTCGCAGCTAGAATCCGAGCGTCTCTTTGGAAATCCGGGCGTCTGGCGAATACGGACGTCCGGGGAGAAACCGCACGTCCGGTTTGTGTTGAGAATTTGAAAGTTTACGGGACGATGAAGAATCCGAGCGTCCCATTGAAGAAGACGCCGTCCGAGGGAATCCGGCCGGATTAGTGGAAAGACGCTCGTCTTTTCCCCGAGCATTTCAAGAAAATTTCTGTCAAAGAATCCGTCCGTCTTCTCAAGAAAACGCCCGTCCCGACCTCGAAGAATCCGAGCGTCTTATGCTCGGGACGCTCGTCTTGAGGCGAGAAAAATTTTGGGATTTTACTACGTGGCGAGAATCCGGGCGTATTGCCCGTAATCCGCCCGTCCCGTGAGAGAAGAATCCGAGCGTCTTAGCTTCGAATCCGCTCGTCTCCCTGCCCGATTTTCGACCCGACTTTTCTCAATTAAATTACACCCCACCACCCATATAATGACACATCACTACTCCTTCCACTTACCCTATAAAACCCACCTCCTTATGACTCCCATACATATCCCATTCACTCTCTTCACCCACAAGATCAAAAACCCCCAAATTTTCTAGGGTTTTCAACACTCAATCAACAAGTAGCAACCTTACTCTTTCACAAATCAAAAGAACTCAAGAATGGCACCTAGAAGATCCTCCCTTAGAAGTGCAAGAAGACCAAGGATGGTGGGGAGTTCCTCCACTTCCCATCTCAACACCATTAGAAGAGAACATGAAGAGATTGTAGACCTCTCAAGACTCAATGATTTCTCCAATGTGGAATTCCTCAATGATGTGCAAAGAATAGTCTTCCACCGGCTTCTAAGTAAGAATATCCTTCCTACTAAATTTTTGTGTCATTCTACTTTGAGAAAGCTTGGAATTTTCCACCAAGTGGAGGCTTTATTTGAGGTTTTTGGTCTTTCAACCCTCTTTCGCATGTATGAACCCACCTATCGGTCTCTTGTGCTCGAATTCTTGAGTTGCTTAAAGATTACAACTTCAAACAAAGTGATTTGCATAGAGTTTAGGTTGGAGAATGTCTCTAGAACAATGACCCTTGTGGAATTTGCGATTGTGTTCGGGCTTGATGTTTCGCCTACCCGAACATCAAGACCCAAAAAGTATAGTGTCGCACCTTTGTGGAGGGCCATGACGGGCCGGGACTTCATTCTTACCAAGGAGTGTCTTGCTTTTCACATCCAAAACCCGATCTTGAGGCTCACATACCGATTTCTTTTGGGTACCCTCTTCGCCCGCCGAGATCCGGCTATTGTGAATCAATTGGACCTCATGTTCATGGAATCTTATCTAAACATTCAAGGAAGAGACGGGTATCATCTCAATGCACCTCTAGTTTTGCTAGAAAAGTGGGCAAAATTTCGAAATGGAGATGATGATGGGAAGAAGCATATAGTGAATGGTGGACTCATAACAAGACTTGCAAAGCACTTTAATCCTAGGTTCAATGAGAACAATGAGTACACTCCACTCTCGGGAGGAATGAGAATTAATGAAGACCTCCTTGTTGTCCAACACCATTGGATAACCCTTGAGGGGGTTGATAAAAGGATCAAATGGTTCTTTGAAAGGAAGTGATCCTATCTACCTTCCGATGGCCGACCTACCTCGAATTTCCCCAAGGAGAGGACGCTTGTCCCCAATACCCTCCTACCTCATTCAAAGTCAAGAAAGGCAAGCTCCACCCCCACAAGCTCCTCCACCACAACAACAAGAACAACAAACCCAAGGTGAAAAGATAAAGGTGCCTCCCTACCCCTTTCCCTACCAACCTTACAACCATCCGAATCCCTTCATCCTCCCCCGTGACGACTTTGTCACGGTAATCTTGCAAGACTTGCACTACCGTCAATATGAAACCAAGGTGGACAACTATTATGCTCTTTACCCCCAATACCACGACATGGTTCAAAAGGGACGGATAAGTGAAGAAGGAGCTTTTCCTTCATGGGCTCAAATGGAGTTGCTCTTTCCCAACTCGGAGAAGGCCAATGAAGGGGCAAACGGTCGCAAAGGGGAAGAAAGTGGCGACTCTTGTGGAGGTGATACGGTGAAGCTTGAGAGTGAAGAAGAAGATGAATTCATGGATCCAAGTTTAAGTGATGCTTCTAGGGATATTTGGGATACCGATATTGAAGGAGATGATGCCGATATCTAGGAGATTACATCATCACTAGGTGGAGCGGGCAAGAGGCACCCACCTTAGTTCAAGTGAAGTTTTCTCAACTCTCCTCTTTATCTTTATTTTTCATGAAAAAGAACTTTGTATCTTGTTTCTTTGTATTTTATTTAACTTTGACTATTTGTTGGTTTAGTCCTAGCAACATCAAAGGACTCACACCTCGGTTCCATTGAGGTGTTCTTTCTTTATTGTTCCCATTTTTGAAAATCCAAAATGACAATCTAGTTTCATGCATAGCATAGTGTGTGCATGAACTCCCCCATGCTTTGACATTAGCAATAGTGTCTTATTCGGTTTGGGGAAGTTAATGCATACACAACGGGAGGTAATCTAAATTATCCTCTCCGTCATAACAAAAACCATGCATCATGTAGTATAGCTTAGTGTAGAATTGCATTTAGTATAGAAATCATGCATCACCTTTGCATAATTTCCATCATTTTGGCCATTGAGGACAATGCCCATATTAGTGTGGGGATGGGAATTCTAACACTTAACTTTTATTCAAAAACCATAAAAATTGAAAATTTTCAAAAATCATAAAAATTTTAAAATTGAAAAAACCAAAAACAAGTTCATTTCCTTTGTATATATTGTCTTGTATATATTGTGTTTGTTTATCCTTGTTCACTTTGATTGACTACGCCACATCCGAGACATGAGGATATTGAAGACCGCATGGTATGATCTTTCCAATCTCCTTTTTCCTCTTTATGTTAATGACTATGTGGCTTTATTTTGATTGATGCGGTAAAAACAATGTGAACTTAGGACTTGCATTTAGTTTATATGGCATACTAGTTGGTAGAATCATTTGCATTAGGATGTTTATATGCTAGTTGCATCATGGCATGTAGTTGCATGTTAGAAAAATTTTGCGAAACCGTCTATTTGGGAAGCTTGACAAGTGTATATAGGCCCTAGTAGATGCTTTTTGTCCTTAAGACTTTGCTTGTTAGAATACTTGTAAAACACCCTAGGATGTGTCATGCTAGTATCCTTTGACCCATGGTTTAAGGCCTAGTCAAGAGTACCTTGTGGTGTGATAACTCCTTGGCTACCATTTATTCCAAGGTGACCCTTGAAACCATGCATACTTCTATCATTCATCCATGTTCTACCACATTTTTGTCATCAAAGGGAATGGGCACAAAAAGAAATCAATTTGAGTTCAATGAAATGAAAAATGAAAGAAAGTTTGCAAAAATGCATCAAAAGAAAAGAGGAGCAAAATAGAACTCCTAAAGCTTCAAATACAAGGCACCCTCGTTACTAATTGGGGTGACTTTGAAAATGTTCAAAAAGAAATGCAAAAAAAGTTGTCAAGTATTGAAATGCCAAAAATCAAAAGAAATGGCAAGAAAGTGTTCTCAAATGTCAAATGCCAATGAAATTGGGGGGAAAACAAAAACAAAGCAAACTCCCAAAGTGAAACTCAAATATCTATCGATCCCTTTATCCATCATATCCATTTTTGTGCATGGTAGAGAGGGGACGACCCTTCTTCTTGTCTAGGCAAGAGGGGGAATTTCGCGATCCTCCAGTGTTTCTAACACCATAGGGAGTCTACTCTTGACAAAAGCATTTAACGATTGAGGACAAAGGTACCCTAGCTTGACACATTTTGGAGGTGATTTATTGGTATCCTTCTAGGCCTAGTAGTTTGAACAAATTGAATCTATGAAGGATTGTGTACCCTTGAATTGCTTCCCTTGTAGATAATTTCCGCCACTTAGATGAGGAAAGTGGCTATTCTTTTGTAGATGCATCCATTACTTGATTTTGTGTGCTTAATGTTTGGATGTGTCGCCATTTTGGCAAGACCCACCTTGCCTTGCAAGAAGGCATCCTACCTCATGGTTGTCTTGTTGTGAGTTGAAGGGGCGGAGTGAGACCCGCTAATTGTCTCATATCGGCTATTATTATTAGGTTAGGTTAGTATTGGTCCTAGTCTTTGTCACCTCTTTACTCGGGACGAGCAAAGGTTCGGTTTGGGGATATTTGATGTGACCATAATTGGCGCATATTTAGCCCCCGAATTACCATTGTTTTCATGCTTTTTAGTGCCTATTTGGGTCATTTCTTATCTTTAGTTCTTTGTTTTGCATATTCTTTGAGATTTTGATCCCTTGGTAGGAAAGGAGTAAGAATCTTGCATTTTCATGGCAAAACGAGACTAAATTGATCGAATTCAATGACCAAGCATCAAGGAGAGACAAAACTAGAAGGCCTTTGTACATATTATAGTAGAAGAGCAATGTTGAGAAAGGATCCTTGAGTCCCCAAGGAAATCCCCAAGGAATTCATGAAGAAAAGGGAAGAAAAGAAGAAGAAAAGATGCTGCCAGACAATCCGAACGGATTGTATACAATCCGAACGGATTGTATACAATCCGCCCGTCCGTCCAGCCCAATCCGAGCGTCCCTCAAAGGAATCCGCTCGGATTCCCCCTCGCCAATCCGAGCGTCTTGCCCAAGGATCCGCTCGGATTCTCCAGCCCAGATCCGGCCGTCCCGACTCCCATCCGCACGGATTTCAGTACAGCACGTTTTCATTCTTCAAGACACGATAAGAGAACCCCTTCTCTCGGAGAATACCGGAGTCTCCTTGCTCAACTTAAAAAGTGTAATTACTAGTTTAGCCCTTAGTTAACCCTAATGCATTCTCCCTAATTTTCACTATAAATACCCCATTAGTCTAATTAGAGGAGCATGTTCTTCTTATCAATAATTAGTGTAGTTAATATCAATCAAATCTCTCTTCAATATTGTAATCAAATATTAATCAAGTTTTAATCCAAGTTTTAGTTCTTTAATCTCTCTCTTGTTCTTACTTTATTTTGGGTAATTGAAGATTATTTGGGTTATTATTGGGAGATTGACAACCTCTCAATCTAGGATTCAAGTACTTCTATTATTCTTGCTTTATTATTGGAATCATTAGTAGGTATAATCTCTTAATCCCTTTTTAATTATTGTTAATTACTTTCATTTATTCATCATGTTTCATTATGTTAGTATGATTGACAACCTTTCTAGCATGATCAATATGATAATGAGTGAGTAGTCTCTTAGCTAGGGTTTAATGGGTGATTAGAGGAAACCAACATGGGGAATGATTCATGCTTAAATTAATATGCTTTCATATCTTATTTGCTTGCTTGTTTTGATCTTAATACATGCACATGTTATATTTGATGAAATGCTAAGCCTATGAATCCTTGCATTTACTATCATCTTCTATCCTTTCAACTTGACTTGTAAGACATAACCCAACTCGAGTCTTGTTAGACCATGCATGTGTTGAGTAGGAAAGATTAAGTCGACTTGTAGGTGTTGTACAATCTAATCGATTTGGCTCCGGGACCCAAACTTTCCTAGGATTGTAAGATATAACCCAACTCAATCCATCACAACAATAATTGCTTGCTTATAATTTGAGAACATGTTTGTATGATCATATCCCATGAATCCCCTATGAACCCATGACACCCTAGTGCTTTTAATCAATTGTTTACACCCCTTATTTTATTTACCTTGTTAGTTTATTTTCATTGCTATTTTAGTTTAGTAACCTTCTACATCAACCCAACTGCAAACGACCATACAAGCAATGACACCAGTCCCAACTGCAACCTCAACAATCCAACCAAACTGTCATCGATCGTCCCTTTGGACCGATCCCGCGATGGGGACCGCAGCCTGTTCCCACCTAAGCCCCGCTCATCATACGAGCGATAACCCTGCTCATTAATGTGCACATCCCCTTTCGTGGCGGGTTCCACGAAGGGCGAAACTAGGGCGTGAAGCCACTCCCGCAAGTGACTCCACTCAGCCGAGGACGCACCTCGAGAACCATCAACAACAATCACAACCACAACACAATACAATTACTATGTCAAGCAACCACAATACTATCACAACAACCGACACACTAGACGATCTACAACAACTGAGTAGGCGAACCTACCTTTACGCATCCGCAACCAATCCATGCCGACAAACACAGCATCCAGCGCACAAGCAAAGCCTATTAGGGAGAGACAAGGCAAAAGACCACTACCCGACTCAAGGGACGCCCTCCTAAGGCATAAGAATCTTCAAGAGACATCCATGGAGGTTTTGAGGTGAAAGGGAAGGGAAAGGGGTGACCGAAGGATAGGAGGAAAGTGGCGGAAGTGATATGCGGATTTAACAAAACGCGATATAAAACCCTCGCTGAAATCCCGACACTCGATCGAGTACCCAACTTACTCGATCGAGTGGCCCGCTACTCGATCGAGTGCCCTAGCTACTCGATCGAGTAGCCTCTACTCTATCGAGTACCACTCTTACACGCAGCTCAAACAGGTTTTTGGCATACTTTTCTAAGACTACTCCCGTTCCCAAGGACAGTCAAAGATGGTCAAAGGGTACCTAAAAGGGCGGGTATTACACTTAATCCCTCTCAGTGGAGGCAAGCCACTAGGCAACTCACCAGGAAAGACATCCTGGTTTTGATTCAGCAATGGTCTAACTTCTGCTGGCAGTTGATGCTCCACATCCTCAGGGATTTCCTTGGACAACAAGATGAGAGCAGGCTGTTCTTGTTGTATTTCTTCGACCATTTCTGCTTCAGATAGGAATAAAACCCCATTAAGCCCATCAGTCACACTTGGACTCCTATAGTTCTTCTGATTAGGTGGCAAAGGAGTCAATGTGATTTTTCTATTGCCTTGCTTAAAGGAACAAGTGTTGCTCCTTCCCTGATGGACTGAATTCTTATCAAATTCCCATGGCCTCTCTAGTAACAGGTGACATGCATCCATGGGGACTACATGACACAAGATCTTATCTTTATAAACATTTCCAATTGAGAATGGAACCAAACATTGTTTGTCAACCTTGACCTCTGCTCCTTTGTTTAACCATCTGAGTTATTAGGGATTGGGGTGCTCTTGAGTGCTAAGGTTGAGCTTACTAACCATTGTGACAGATGGCACATTGGTGCAGCTTCTACCATCAATGATTAGGTTGCATACCCTTCCATGAATAGTACATCCGCTCTTGAAAATGAGGGACCTCTGATCCTCCTCTAAAGGTGCCTATTCAGAGTGCATCACTCTCCATAAAACCAGACTATGGCCTGTATCAGGATGAGCCATGACCATGTCCTGGGTGAGTTCCTCCTTAAGGGTTGTCTCCTCAATCACAGGATCCTCTTGCTCATATTCAACTGAGCCCTCCTTCTCCCACTCCTCTACCTCAATTGTTGTTAGTTCTCTCTTGGAAGGACAGTCCTTCCTGAAATGACCATACCCTTGGCACTGGAAGCACTTAATCTTTTCTTTGGTCAGAGGTGGGTTAGACTTAGGGAACATGGGTGTCTTCCCCTTATCTCCTCCTGCTTGGGACACTGGCTTGGGTGTCTCAACAATCTTAACACCAGTGTAGGGCCTATAGACAGGTTTTGGTTTGGGTGTAGCAGGTTTGGAGTTTCCCATTTTTTCCACTCTGAGTGCTAGGTTAACAACATCATCATATTACCATAGTGGTTGCATTCTAACCTTAGTAGCAATATTTTTATCAAGCCCTTCTAAAAACCTAGCAATCCTTGCTCATGTTTCTCATTAATCTCACATTGCAAGGTTAATTGCTCAAATTCCCTTAGATAAGTTTCAATGGGTCTCTCATCCTACCTAAGCTTAGATAACTTAATGAACAAATCCTGAGTGTAGTCTTTGGTGAAAAACTTATCCAATAATTTCTTTTTAAGTTTGGACTAAGATCTAACAGGTTCCATCCCTTCCCTTAATCACTGGTGTTTAAGGTTATCATACCACAATGAGGCATACCCCTTTAATTTTAACACAACAATCTTACAAGCCTTAGCATCATTGTAGTTTTTATACTCAAAGATTTTCTCAATTTCCCTAATCCATTCTAACAAATCACCAGGATTTAGGCTACCAGAAAATTCAGGGATTTCTACCTTTAGATGCTTGTCTGTGTGCTCAAGAACCTCCTTCTGAGTCCTGTTGCTTTCTTCAGATTCTGACTCATATCCATGTAGTGGTTGCCCTCTCCCTACTACCATAAAGAAGCCTCTGCCTCTACCTCTTCCTCTGGCAGGTGGTTGTCTTCTTGGATCATGGTTTGGGAACCTCTCCATTAATGTGTGGACAACATTGAGTAGTGTATCCATATTTCCTGCAAGAGTTTCTATTCTGGTTTCAATACCAGTAAGTCTCTCTTCACTCATGGTTGTTTTTTTGTGTTTTTGTTGTAGGTAGGGATAATAAACTCACAATTCTCTCAACCCAAGACTAACACAAAGGTGGAATTGTGTTATAACCTTGGCTCTGATAACCAATTTGCAGTGTAAAACCCAGGGTTCCACAATAATGCTATGAGTATTTCGGGAGTCTATTAAAAACATCAAATGACCCTTAAAAATCCTGAATTTTTTGTGATAATTAAGTTTAGAGGGTAAACTGAAACTGTGCTAAATTTCAAGATTAATACTGAAGTTTAAGTATTTTTAAGACAACTTAGAAACAGCCTGCTCAGGAAGTTGTAGACGAAGGACTGATTATGGTGAATGGATTGAATTGATTGAGATAGGGATATAGTTAATGTAACACCCCCATACTCCAAGTGCCTTACCAGGACCACCCAGGTATAAGGATGTTACCATCTCGGTTACCCGAGGCAATGATAATCAAATAAACAATAATGAAACAACGTTTAAATAGAAATACTTTAGTGAAAGGTTACAATCCAAAAACCAAACCAAAATACGAATACATGTCTCAAACCGATTTGTCTAATCAGCCTAATCGAAATGTTTATGAAAACTACTAAGCTACAAAGCGGAAGACTTCTATCATCGACCGTGGCACATCCCGCCTATCCCAAGACTCAACTCATACCGCTCAATATCGCTCACCATCCTCGAATGGATCACCGCAGGTTTTAAAACAATAAACCGGGGTCAGTACTATTCACACAATTATATACAACCAACAATACAGTAATCAAGATAGCTCAAGCAGTCACACACAATCACCCACTCCAATCAATCTCCATCACCGACTGTCCACTGGACCAGCCCTGCCAGTGGGGGACCGCATCCGTACCCAACAAATCCCCGCTCATCATACCGAGCGATAACCCTGTCCCATTAATGTGCACATCCCCTTCCGTGGCGGGTTCCACGAAGGGCGAAACTAGGGCGTGAAGCCACTCCCGCAAGTGACTCCACTCAGCCGAGAACGCATCTCGAGAACCAGAGACAACAATCACAATCACAATACAATATCAACAACCGTCTGAATCAGTCAACAATCACTAACTACAACACAATCACCACACATTATGTAAATACTACTGAGTAGGGAAACCCTACCGGAAAGCACAACAATCGACGATCTCACGGTGATATCAAAACGCTTCCTCTACGAATCCTCCTCCTAATATACAAGCACATAATCACTACCAATCGTACAAACAACAAAACCCCCAAATCCCCAAATTAGAGTTTAACCAACTTTAAAGAAACATTATAAAAACGGTATATTGATCTTACCCTCGACGCAAGGATCACAACGGTATAAATAAAGGTAGAATCCGACCTTCCAAGCTCCGGGATTTGCCAACAATGTGATTAAAGTGAATGACGTAGTTTGATTCCTCTTCTCACAGTGATTAGGTTTTGAAAAGTGTTTTAAGAACAATGACGGAAGTATTATATACTCTAATCGCTTTATTAACCAAAACCTGAGAATTCACCCCCCGTAAACCGGCTACTCGATCGAGTAACTAAGGTACTCGATCGAGTGCCCCCTTACTCGATCGAGTATCCACGTTACTCGATCGAGTACCCAACAGGTCAGAACTATTTTAATCTGAAACTCGCCCTTACTCGACAGAGTAAGGCCTACTCGATAGAGTACCCAGAGACTCATAAATACGTAGTATTACAGTCTTCCCTCCTTAAAAAGAACTTCGTCCCCGAAGTTCAAACCACAACAAAACAAAGACACACACTACGCACTCCCGACTCAACAACCAAAACAAAACTCAACATAAAACATGTTACTAACCCAACTCAACCCGACTCAACGACAACAACCATACCGACCCAACATAAAAAAAGGGTATAGAAACTCTTAAAAACTCTTTGCGATCATCTCCTACCCCCCTAAAAGAAACAAGGTTATGTCCCCGTAACCATACATACCTGATCAAAAAGGAAAGGGTAACGCTCTCTCATGGCATCCTCTGCCTCCCATGTAGCTTCCTCAGTCTCGTGGTTAGACCAAAGGATCTTAAGCAAAACTGTCTCACCACTCCTAGTCTTCTTAACCTTCCGGTCAAGAATTTGCTTAGGTACCTCAAGATATGATAAGGACTCATCTAGCTCTAAGCTCTCTGCCTCTAACACATGTGACGGGTCACTCACATACTTCCGCAGCTGCGATACATGAAACACATTATGCACTCTCTCTAACGCAGCCGGTAAAGCCAGACGATATGCAACTTCCCCAACTCGCTCTAGAATCTCATAAGGATGGATGAATTTCTGACTCAGCTTGCCTTTCTTCCCAAATCTCATAACCCCACGCATATGAGACACTTTCAGAAGGACCTTATCCCCAACCTCAAACTCTATATCCCGGTGATGTAGATCTGCATAACTCTTTTACCTATCCTGCGCTGCTCTCATCCGTTCCCTGATCATCTTTATCTGTTCAACCATCTCATGTACCATCTCTGGTCCTAGAACCACTGCCTCAGCACTATCGTCCCAACAAATCGGACTCCTACATCTCCTCCCATATAAAGCCTCAAACGGTGTCATGCCAATACTCGTGTGGTAGCTGTTGTTGTAAGAAAACTCTATCAAATCCAACCTCTGTTCCCAGATACCACCAAAGTCCATCACACAAGCTCGTAACATATCCTCAAGAGTTTTGATTGTTCTCTCAGTCTGACCGCCTGTCACAGGATGAAAAGCTGTACTCATCTTCAAAGTTGTTCCCAAAGATTCCTGCAACTCTTTTGAAAACCTTGAGATAAATCTCGCATCTATGTCAGACACTATGTCCTTAGGGACTCCATGTAACTTAAGCACTTTCTTTCGATAAGCCATAGCCAATTGTGCTTTAGTCCATGTATCTTTCATTGGCACAAAGTGAGCTGACTTGGTCAGTCGATCCACTATCACCCAGATCATGTTGTTACCCTGTTGACTCTTTGGCAAACCCACGATAAAATCCATAGAAATGGATTCCCACTTCCACTCAGGTACCTCTAAGGACTGAATCTTACCTTGTGGTCGTCGCTGTTCCCCTTTAACTCTCTGGCATGTCAAACAACGGGCCACAAACTCAGCTGTTTCTTTCTTCATACCAGGCCACCAAAACGTGTTCTTCAAATCCTTGTATAGCTTGTCACCACCTGGATGTACTGAATACAGTGTACAATGTGCCTCTGTCATGATTGTCTTTTTCAGCTTCTCATCATTAGGGACACACCACCTACCATCGAACCTCAAACTACCATCTCGTATGAATAGAGAATCGAGACCTTTGTCCCTTTATCTACTCCACTCTCCACTCAACCATCTTAGGATCTATAGCCTGTTTACCTCGAATATCATCATAAAGATCAGCCGCATTGTCAAATCTCCCACAAAGATCCCCTCTCTCGCATCATATGTATCCGAAACTTCCCCACCTCATCTCTCAACCTCATCAAAGATAGAGCCGTACACAAGGAATGTACACTCTTCCTACTCAAAGCATCTGCAACAACATTGGCTTTCCTTTCATGGTAGATAATATCCATGTCATAATCGCCAATCAGCTCCATCCACCTCCTCTGTCTCATGTTCAACTCCTTTTGAGTGAAGATGTACTTGAGACTCTTGTGATCCGAAAATACCTTAAAGGTCGCCCCATAAAGGTAATGTCTCTATATCTTGAGAGCAAACACCACTGCACCCAACTCTAGATCATGTGTAGGGTAGTTCTCCTCATACGGCTTCAATTGCCTAGAAGCATAGGCAATCACCTTACCGTTCTGCATCAACACACATCCCAACCCATTCTTTGAGGCATCTGTATAAACCTCAAAGTTCTCAATCCCTTCAGGCAATGCTAAGATAGGAGCTGTGGTCAAACGCTCCTTTAATGTTTGGAACGCCTTCTCACAACTCTCATCCTAACGAAACCTGCTCTCTTTCCTCATCAAAGCTGTCATAGGTATAGCTATCTTGGAGAAATCTTTCACGAACCGTCTGTAGTATCCAGCTAAACCCAAGAAACTCCTGATCTCAGCAACATTCTTTGGTGCTTTCCACTTTGTCACTGCCTCAATCTTTGCTTGGGATCCACGCCTACTCCCTCCTTAGAGATCACATGCCCTTAAAAGCAACTTTCTCTAACCGAACTCACACTTGGACGACTTAGCATACAACTCATGCTCCCTCGTAGTCCGTAACACAATCCTCGATGCTCCTCATGCTCCTCCTTAGTCTTAGAGTAGACTAAGATGTCATCGATTAACACCACCACAAACTTGTCTAAAAACTGTCTGAAGATTCTGTTCATCAAGTCCATAAACACAGCCGGTGCATTAGATAACCCAAACGGCATCACCACGTACTCATAATGACCATACCGCGACGTGAAAGCTGTCTTTGGTATGTCCATCTCTCTAATCTTCACCTGATGGTACCCCGACCTCAAATCAATCTTAGAAAAGACTGATGCACCACTTGATACGTGCATATTCTATACACTTTATCTGCGGTTTTGGCACGTATTTCCATGCGTATCTGTTAGCTTTAAGCTACTATTTCTGCCGAAATGGTTTACTTTGCATTTTCTATGATTTATTGTAGGAATGAATGGAAGTAAGCTAAATCGAGCCTAAATCGTCCTCCGGGGGCAACTTCAGGGAAGCTTGGAAGAAGGAGGTTTGTACTCACTCATCTCGGGATGCGTGCATTGGAGTGAGGAGCTGTTTTTGAAGAAAAGAAGTGTTTCTGCACAGCACCATCAGTCGATCGACTATCTTTGTAAAGTCGATCGACCATCAAGTTCATCGACGCCATCTGGATTGCTACCATCATCGATCGACCATGCCGACTGTCGATCGACCGATCCTGAAATGAGATTTATTTCTTCGTGTTAGACTTTTAAAAGCCCAACTTGTAATTAACTTTTGGGCATCTTTTATCAGTAGAACGCAACAATTATTAGGTTATGCTTTTCATTATTGAAGAACTCAGTTTTTAGATCTAGTTTTGGGAGACGGAGAACCTCGAATCGGATTACGTTGTTCATCTTAGTAAGTTTTATGCAAGTTTCCTCTTCTTTTAATTCTTGTTATTTCAATTCTTGTTCTACCAATTTAATTCCAGAAATTCATCTTTTGTCTTTTGTCTTTTATTTAAATTCAATCATGTCAATCTTGTTCTTTGTTATCAATTTAGCAATTTTTTTTAGTTTTAGTCATGCGTAGCTAATTGTTTTGATTGGGAACGAGGTGAGCCATGACATAAATTAGGATTGTTTGTTAGCATGAATTCTTCCGTATCATCTTGTTGTCTTTTGATAAGCCTTTTTACTAGATTGAAAGATTAGTAATTAGAATTATCATTAGATTGGAATTTCTCTTGAGTGAAAGCTTTGAGAAATTTCGGGGAATTAGAAGACCGCAAGGCTAATTTGAGCATAGATCGAAAAGCTTGCTTATACCCCCTGAGACCGTATTATAGGATTTCTGCTACCTTATTGTGCTGACCATTGCCATGGTGAACCGAATTTCCCGATCCTCTTTTTATCTTGTTGAGAAATTTCATTTTAGCAATTAGTCAATTTAGTCAACCAATCTCAAAACCCCCCAATTAATTGTTACTTTTATAGACTGAAAAATAGCAAAAAAAATCAACCTTGTCTCTCTGTGGTTCGACCCTTACTATCACTAGCTATAGTTTTAGTTT
Organism: Silene latifolia; assembly: GCF_048544455.1. Classification (NCBI taxonomy): domain Eukaryota; kingdom Viridiplantae; phylum Streptophyta; class Magnoliopsida; order Caryophyllales; family Caryophyllaceae; genus Silene; species Silene latifolia. The sequence continues at coordinate 463,934,474 of NC_133538.1, read as the reverse complement.
GGAATTATAAATTTAATTTTGATACAAAACGACGGTATCAAATTTTGGCGCCATTCTTGGGAGACGGTGTAATTTTGTTTGCCTTATTTTAGTTTATTTTTCTTGTCTCAAGGAACTTTTGTTCCTTGAGGCCGTTGCTTACCTTTGCTTCTAGTTTTTGCTTTTGCACAGTTAGAAGACAGGTCTTTGAGAGGAAGACTTGAGTACTCTCATTTTGGCAATTATGGCTACAATATATGATAATCTTCAGCCAAAGGAGCACCACCTTCCAAAGGGGCACCAGTTACCTACCCCTACTACCGGTAACTTCGAGTTTCGTTCCTCTTATATCGATTTAGTGGAGCGAAATCAGTTTGCTGGTCTACCAGATGAGGACCCCTTGAAGCATATGGAAATTTTCACGGACTCATCATTGCTCCATACCTATACCAGCTGGGGTGACTCAGGATGAAGTAAAGGGGTTGATGTTCTTATACTCCTTGAAGGATTCGGCGCGAGATTGGTACCGCTACCTTGATAGGGTAGCAGCTGGAGTCACAGATTGGACATCTCTCGCATTGGCCTTCTACAAAAAATACTTCCCACTTGCAAAGACAGATGCTTTGAGAAGTAAAATTTCTAACTTCCAGCAAGGTAATGATGAGGAATTTTGTGAAGCATGGGGACGTTTCAAGAACTTGGTTCGGTCCGTCCCTCACCACGGTTTTCAGCAGTGGTACCTTTGCAATGAATTCTATAACGTTCTATATGATGATTACAAGGTCATCCTGGATGCAGCTGCTAATGGTAGGTTCCAAAACAATACCGGTCAAAATAAAGGTTGGAACACTATTGAGGAGATGGCAGTCCATAGAGCTGAGTTTGGAAGTTCACGTGGAAAGTCACGAAAGCAAAGTGATGAAATGAGTACCGTTGTGACACTCATTACTTCTATCACTACTCGTCTCGAGAAGCTTGAGACGACTGAAGCTCCTAAGGAGAGAGTTGAAATTCCCGTTCATAACTCAAATGAGATCGAAGAATTGAGGGAAATGGTCTGAGGCCTTTTGGTTCAAGTGGCGAATATGGAAGCAGCCGAGATCGAGTCCTCAAAGAATTTTGTGAAGCAGTTGGAGAATATAGAGGCTAAGCAAGTTGCCAATTCTTCAAGTAAATGTGAAGGGCCAATTGAAATGATTAACGCCATTAATCTCAGAAGTGGCCTCTCTTATGAAGGTTCCGACAAGCCAAGAGGAGACTCAAAAAATGATGAAGAAGCTAGTCTAATTTCTGGTACAAAAACGAGCTCAACTGCCAGTACTTCTGGTCGATCGACCAACATTGTCAGTCGATCGACTGAAGCGTCAGATAAAATAGTTTCTGATCAGAAACTATTCACACGCAGCACAATCAGTCGATCGTCCAACATTGTCAGTCGATCGACTGAGTCACCTGATGAAATCAATTCTGAATAGGAACTGTTCACGCCCAGCCAAGTTGGTCGATCGACCACTAATATCAGTCGATCGACTGACCTCCCAGTACAAGATGCAAATCCGTCAACTAGTTTGCATGATTCTTCACTCATTGATGATTTGACGGGGGTTTTAAACCTATGGAAGCCGAAGGTTACTGATCCTACGGCCGGAGTGTTGCGATCCGTATCCGGAGCATTTGAAGGCTACTAAGTGGAGCGTAAGTTTGGTAAGTTTCGGAGATGGTCCGAATCTCGAGGTAACGGTTCCTTTCACTGATTTAGTTACCCAGGTACCCTCTTACGCTAAATTTATGAAAGATATTTTAAATCGTAAGAGAAATTTTCGTGATGATGGTAATGTTGCTTTTGTGGAAGAGTGTAATGCTCTTTCGCAAATTAATGTGCCACCTAAATTAAAGGACCGGGTAGTTTTTCAATTCCTTGCACTATAGGTAACCATGTAATTGGAAAGGCCCTTTGTGACTTAGGGGTCAGTGTCAGTGTCATGCCATATTCTGTTTGCGAAAGGTTAAATATTGGTAGACTTAAGGTGACTGATATTACCGTTCAAATGGCAAATAGATCGACTCAGAGACCTATAGGAGTTCTAGAGGATGTACCCGTTCGAGTGGGTAAGTTTTTTATTCCTGTCGATTTCGTTGTTTTGGACATTGCAGAGGACAGTCAGATACCTATTATTTTAGGTAGACCGTTTTTACATACAGCTGGGGTTGTAATAGATGTCAAATGCGGAACAATAACCTTAGAGGTAGGGGATGACACCATTGAGTTCAGTCTTGCTCACAAGGCGACTGAACCTGCTGATGAGGATATGTGTTATTCCATTGATATTGTTGACAGGGCTGTTACTTGTAATTGGAGGGGATCCTTGGCCAAGGATCGCTTAGCTGATCTAACTAGTTCAGATGAGTGTGCAGGTACTACAGTGGAGAATGCTGAGGAGCCAGATGCTTTGGTAGCCTCAATGGAGAGCTACGAGCTCAATGAGGAAGAAGATGAGATGCTTTTAAGCTTGGCCAACGAGAACTTGGTCAACACTTGCTACACCATTGAAGCTGATTCTGTCTATGCTATAGAGGTAAAAGTGCCAGAGCGTAAGCCACTTCCTCCTAATCTTAAGTATGTTTTTCTAGATGATACGGAGCAAAGACTCCACTATTGTTAGCTCTAAGCTTAATGATGACCATGTCCGCTTTGATGTGTGTGCTTAAGAAAACAGGAAGGCTTTGGGTTACTCTTTGATGACATTAAGGGCATCACCGATGTTTGTATGCACAGGATAGAGTTGGAGGAAGGCCACAAGCCTTACGCATGACATGTGGTCAACGCAAGTTGAACCCGAAGATGCAGGAAGTTGTTATGGCCGAGGTGATGAAACTACTCGATGCGGGTATTATTTTTACGTTGGCAACTCCAAGTGGGTTAGCCAGATTCAGGTAGTCCCGAAGAAAGGAGGGACTACCGTGGTTAAAAATGAGAAAAATGAATTAATACCAACTCGAGTAGTGACAGGGTGGCGGATGTGCATTGATTATAGACAGTTGAATGCCGCCACCAAGAAAGACCACTTCCCCCTCCCTTTTGTTGACCAAATGACTGAAAGACTTGCCTCTAACAAATTTTTCTGTTTTCTAGACGGATATTCAGGGTTCTTTCAGATCCCTATTCATCCGGACGATCAGAGTAAGACCACTTTTACTTGTCCATAGGGTGTTTTTGCATATCGTAGAATGCCTTTCGGGTTGTGTAACGCCCCTGCTACCTTTCAGAGGTGCATGATGGGGATTTTTTCTGATTATATAGAAAATATTATGGAGGTATTCATGGATGATTTCTCAGTTTATGGTAGTGACTTTGATCGTTGTTTAGCTAACCTTGATAAAGTCATGCAACGTTGTATAGATGTTAATCTTGTTTTAAACTGGGAAAAGTGTCAGTTTATGGTCAATGAGGGAGTTGTGTTAGGGCATCTGATTTCTGATAGAGGTATACATGTTGATAAGGCAAAGGTGCAGGTGATTGAGCAATTACCTCCTCCCGTGAATGTTAAAGGAGTGAGGAGTTTCCTTGGTCAAGCTGGTTTTTACCGGCGTTTCATGAAGGATTTTTCAAAAATTGCTAAACCACTTACACATTTTCTCCTTAAGGATGCCGTCTTTGAATTTACTGATGAGTGCCTCACCGCTTTTAACAGGTTAAAGGAGGCCCTAGTTTCTGCGCCAATCATTCAGCCGCCTGATTGGGACCTCCCATTTGAGATCATGTGTGATGCCAGCGATTATGCGGTCGGTGCAGTTTTGGGACAGCGGAAGAATAAATCTTTAAGTGCCATATATTATGCGAGCCGAACTCTGGATGAGGCTCAAATCAATTATTTTACCACTGAGAAGGAGTTTCTAGCTGTAGTTTTTGCCCTAGACAAATTTCGGTCTTATTTGTTAGGTTCTAAGGTTATTGTTTATACTGACCATGCAGCGTTAAAGACTCTCTTTATTAAGAAAGATGCGAAGCCGAGGCTTTTGAGGTGGATACTCCTTTTGCAGGAGTTTGATTTGGAGATCAAAGATAAAAAAGGAGCAGAGAATGTGGTAGCTGACCACCTATCTCGTCTGCAGCTGACAGAAAGGGAGGATTCGTTGCCTATTAATGATTCTTTTCCTGATGAGAGTCTGTTACCTGTTACTACTTGAGGGTCTTATCCACCTCCGTGGTTTGCTGATTTTGCTAATTTTGCTGTGACAGGTAAGATACCACCCGAGCTTTCATGGCAGCTGAAGAAGCGGTTTGCTTATGATGCTAGACAATATTTTTGGGATGATCCTTATGTTTTCAAGGAATGTGCAGACGATCTCATCCGGAGATGCGTACCTCAATGGGAGGTGAAGGATATCCTAGAGGCTTGCCACTCTTCTGATTATGGTGGTCATCACGGTCCGTCTAGGACTGTAGCTAAGGTACTCCAATCTGGTTTCTATTGGCCAACTTTGCATGCAGATTGTCGCAATTTTGTTGCTGAGTGTGATGCCTGTCAAAGATCGGGGAATATTTTCAAGAGACATGAGATGCCACAGGTAGGCATTCATGAGGTTGAGATTTTCGATGTCTGGGGCATTGATTATCAAGGACCCTTTCCGAGCAGTCAAGGTAATAAATATATCCTCGTAGCTGTAGATTATGTATCCAAATGGGTGGAAGCTATTGCTACTCCCCATTGCGATGCGAAAGCCGTGATTAAACTATTTAAAAAGATTATTTTCCCTCGTTTTGGTGTTCCTCGGGTTGTCATTAGCGATGGGGGAATGCATTTAAAAGAGAAACAACTTAGTGCTTTATTGACTAAATTCAGTGTCCAACATCGTAGAGGTTTGGGGTATCATCCTCAAACTAGTGTTCAGGTTGAGGTTTCTAACAGAGAATTGAAAGAAGTCTTAGCTAAAGTTGTTTCTAAATCACGAAAAGATTGGAGTCTTAAGTTAGATGATGTCTTATGGGCTTATAGAAATGCGTTTAAGACGCCAATCGGGATGTCACCATACCGATTGATTTATGGTAAGACATGTCATTTACCTGTTGAGTTAGAGCGTAAGTCTTGGTGGGCTATTTGTGATTTGAATTTGGATCCTAACCTCTCTCGTGAGAAACGCATGACACAATTTGAATAAGTGGAGGAATTTAGGGCCGCGGCCAATGACAATGCAAGGATCTACAAGGAGAAAACGAAGCGCTGGCACGATAAGAGAATCATCAAGCGCAAGTTCCATATTGGCGATAAGGTACTCCTTTTTAACGCTCGTATCCGCTTATTTCTGGTAAGTGAAATCCGGTGGATGGCCCTTACACGGTCACAACGGTCACAAAGTTCGGATCAGTTGAATTGGAGACCTCTGCTGGAGAAAGGTTCAAGGTTAATGGCCAATATGTGAAGCATTATCACGGATCAGATGCATATGTTGGGAAAGTCGAGGTATTGTACTTCGACCCGTTATCGGATGATGCAGAGTGAGGTAAAAAGGTCATGCGGGACCTCTTAAACCGCTTAACCTTAGGGAGGCAACCCGGTTGTAACTTTTTGTAATTAGGAAGTTTATTTTGTTTTTTCTTTTAATTTGCATTTTGAGCTTTATTTATTTGTTTATTTCCTTTTAATTAGCGTTTCTTGGTTCGGAGAGTGTGCGCCTTTGATAATTTTGCAGGAATTTATTTTATGCAAAGTGCGTAGATGGTTTACTGGATATTTGTGAGAGAAAGACAGGTAGTTATGATGGCAAAATGTCTCTTTGACAAATTAAAGTTTGATTGCCAGCGTTGTCAGTCGATCGACTAAGTGAGTCATCGATCGATCAAGTGGAGAAAATGAAACTATCGTAGTATAGGGGAGTGGTCGATCGATCGGGTCATATAGTCGATCGACCACCACGGGAAGTCCAGAAGTTGTGTAAATGGAAAACCAGTCGATCGACTGCCATCACTGGTCGATCGACTAGTTCGCGGGATCAGAATGCAGCTAATAAGGGAAGTCTTCACTCTTTCTTCTTTTATTCTTTCAATTTCCCAAAATCAGAAAATCAAAGGAACCCTTATTCTCTCCCCCTACCTTTCGATTTCCTGACAAACCCTTCCTGAATCTCATCTTTTCTTGCTCTAATCTTCGAGTAAATCTTCAAGGTATGTACCTTATCTTCTTTGAATGCTTTATTTTCGATTTTTACTGCGGTTTAGTGCGAAATTTTCGAGTAATGTGCCTTTGAGACGGAAAATTCGATTTGGCGAAATCGATTCTAGGGTTTGTTTTCTTGTCTTTTTATGCTTTAATTGCTTGTTTTACCCCTTCCCCCTTGATTTTCGAAACTAATTAGCAACGAGGAGGCGTTTAAATCCGTTTTCCCCAAATATTTCGAAACCCTAACTTGATTTTTAATTTCTGATTTTATTCGGGTTTTCTTAAATTGACACTGTTAGGGGATGATTGTTGCTAATTTGATTCTTTTGCAGGTAACAACAATGTCAAAAGGAAAGGAACACATGTTTGAAGGGCAGTCGAGCCAAGGAGCTGCCAAGCGGCCACGAGGACCGCCATCGATGATTTGCAGACACCACGGATAGTCTACCTGACTATCCGCAGGTTATCTTTTCCTCTTCTACTCAGCGGGCTAAATTTTCTCTGTTTGTTGTGAAAATGAAAGTCACAGCTACCCGGTTTCTCCATAAACCTACCTTAGAGAAATTAGGTCGTTATTTAGTCGGTTGTGTCCCCGCTAAATGGGACGGGTATGACAGTTTAGTGGACATGGCGAGTTCACGTATTATATTTTGACCCTCGAATTCTTTTCGTCTTATGCTTTTGATTCGCCGCTTTCGTGGTCGATAAGACTAACCCTTGCATTTCCTTTCGGTTTTTCAATGTCAACTACTCCCTGACATTAGCTGATTTTGCCGGTTTTCTGGGTCTTTATTTCGAGGCGTAACCTCGGATACATCCGATGTTCATCGAGTCATGTGGTCTTGCATCGTTGACTTTCACGGGCCTAAAAGGACGGGCACTTCCGTCCATTTGCCCCCTCTTCGTTATTTTCTCCGGCTAATGGGTAATACCATTTTTGGCCGTAAAGAGTCTAATAATGTGAATAATATTGTTTGTCTATCTTGGCGGGCTATCCGAACGTTGAAAGTCGGATAGCCCGTATTTTTAACATTGCCTAATTGATCGCCGCTCACTTTCGATCGTAAGTGAGGGCACTTTGACCACCATTGCTTGTGGCGGGTTGGTGACACGTATCGCCAACCGTCTTGTTTTACTTTTCCCTCGAGAGGAGGCCCCCATTGACCCCGACTGCGCTTCATGGACCTTCCTTACGCGAGGGTCGTCTATTGGGTCGATAGACGATGCGGTGGAAGATTGATTCTTTCATCCGTGACCACATCCTGTTCTAGGCTACCCTCCTATCCCGCCCCTTACCATCGTTCGTGGGCGCTCGGCCGCCCTTGCCTAGTTACAAAGCTTCCTCCGGTGGCGGCCATCGCATCGTTAGCACTTCGAGGAGACCTCGTGCCTCCTCTTCACAGGCACCCTCTACCTCCACTATCGCTCCCACCGGCTACCCGGCCACTTTTCGACCACCTACTCCTTTGGTTTTCCCTCCGGTCATGGACCAGAGGGCAATGTCACGTGTATTGGGTGATTTGTGCAGAGCTTTGACCAAAGACAGGCTAGACACGGCTCTAGCCCCTGCACCCGATCTACGAGGAGTTAGCCCGAAGGGGGATGCTCCCACGAGTGCTTGGACTCACCCTTCCTACTTTGTTCCTCCCGTGGGCTGCTACCCTCACCGCCAGAGACCCCTCCTACTACTACTCGCTGGTGCCTCCACTTCCGGGATAGCCACTACCGCCGCCGCCGAGGCGGACGAGGAGAGCGACTCGGGGTCCGGAGAGTCTAGTGGAGAGGAGTACGATGGTACAGATTAGATCTTTGGTGACCTCCCCGTTTTTGGCCTGGTTTGGGAGGTCGTATTTTGTGAGTTCCTTCCTTTCTTTATTAGTTTCCTTTTATTTTATTATGCTTTTATTCTCCCTTTTTTTCTGCTGGTGATATGCTGCTGAGCACAATGAGGGCATTGTGCGTTTTGGTTTAGGGAGGGTATTTGCATATGCCTTTTGTTTTGCATCTGCATTTGTTTTTTATTGCATTTCAGTCACATGTTTAGTGCATTTCTGTTTGCATTTGTTTTTTCATTCATTCAAAAAAAAAACACAAAGAGAAAAAAAAAATTGAAAATTCATAAAAATCAAAAATATCACGTTTACTTTTGCATATAGTTGAGTCGGATTGGAGTTATTAATGATGATTTTGCACTATTAGTCAAATATGCCATTCCTTGCCTTTTCACAGCTGCTTAGCGAGAATTATAAGTGATTTCTCAAATTTCGTTATGGAATTCATTTCAGGTAATTAGACTTGACTCATTACTTTTGGCAAACTACTTATACTTTCTAAGATATAGAGCCTATAACTGGTGACATTCATGACCGGTTAATTTAGGATTGAGAGTAGTACTCCCTTCATTTCATGTTTTGCACGTGTATGAGTTTTGATTGCTTATTGCCTATACGCATTGGTTTGTGGTCGGTATTGCATGTTTTGAGAACTATTGCATCCTCCCCTTTCTCATTTTACCCCATTAACTCCACTATAAGCTATAATCGCGCTTGTTGCCCTCAACTACATCCCATACTTAGCCTACCATTGTGCCAAGCTAGGAAGTAGTAGAGGAATTTTTGTCGGATTAGAAGCGGTTTTGGTTCGTTTTGTACTGATGGAGTGAGTATTGATGAGAAGCGAAGGGGGTGTTAATGTTTCAGCTGGAAAGAAAGAAAAAATTAAGGAAAAATTAAAAAAAGGACGCGTTTACCCGGGCAGAGAGCTCTGGTTGTGACAGGGTGGTCGATCGATCGCATCATCACTGGTCGATCGACCACCAGCTCAGAAGTTGAAAAAAAAAAAAGAGTGAAAAAGAAAAAAAAAAGAAGAAAGAATAATAAGATATTTGAAAAAGTAATAATGATTTGGTTGAATAGAGAACACGCCTCATGTGCCTACTTCATGAATTAGAGGCGTTTGATTGGGATATTGTGTTGCCTAGTCCTTTAAAGGCACGATTTATAATTCGAGTTGGAGGAATGGGACGCGGTTTCTAATGGTTCGTTAGGTACTAGCTTGGCTCTTACCTTCACAATTCCATACTTGTTTTGCCCTTCTTTCCCACTTAGCCTCACATATCCAAATTTTGCAATAGTTCGGCATGTAATAGTATTTGACGGTGGTTATGCGTATGTACGGTAGCTAGAATCATTATTCATGCTAGTCAAGCGTACATGTCTTTTCGGTCGCAGTCTAGGTGAGAGACTGTATTTTCTTTCCTCTCTTTTACATATAATCTTACCATTTTGCTTTGCTGAGAGAAGAGTGACCCGGGAGAGTCCGAATGTATGAGTCTTGCAAGTTCGAACGCCCGATTTAATTCCATGATATGCATAAATTTGTTCACTTGATTTGAACTTTGCAGTAGTTGATAATGTGCATTAAACGATTTGGCATTGACTTGTAGCTAGCTCTGAGATATACTCCTTTCCATTTAGTTTTTATATGGGTCATAGTGCTTGCTTGGGGACAAGCAAGGTTTGGTTTGGGGAGATTTGATATGTGCATATTCTATACACTTTATTTGCGGTTTTGGCACGTATTTCCATGCGTATCTGTTAGCTTTAAGCTACTATTTCTCCCGAAACGGTTAACTTTGCATTTTCTATGATTTATTGTAGGAATGAATGGAAGTAAGCTAAATCAAGCCTAAATCGTCCTCCGGGGGCAACTTCAGGGAAGCTTGGAAGAAGGAGGTTCGTACTCACTCACCTCGGGATGCGTGCATTGGAGTGAGGAGCTGTTTTTGAAGAAAAGAAGTGTTTCTGCACAGCACCATCAGTCGATCGACTATCCTTGTAAAGTCGATCGACCACTGAAGTTCATCGACGCTACTGGATTGCTACCATCAGTCGATCGACCATGCTGACCGGTCGATCGACCGATCAAGGAAATGAGATTTATTTCTTCGTGTTAGACTTTTAAAAGCCCCACTTGTAATTAACTTTTGGGCATCTTTTATCAGTAGAACGCAGCAATTATTAGGTTATGCTTTTCATTATTGAAGAACTCAGTTTTTAGATCTAGTTTTGGGAGACGGAGAACCTCGAATCGGATTACGTTGTTCATCTTAGTAAGTTTTATGCAAGTTTCCTCTTCTTTTAATTCTTGTTATTTCAATTCTTGTTCTACCAATTTAATTCCAGAAATTCATCTTTTGTCTTTTGTCTTTTATTTAAATTCAATCATGTCAATCTTGTTCTTTGTTATCAATTTAGCAATTATTTTAGTTTTAGTCATGCGTAGCTAATTGTTTTGATTGGGAACGAGGTGAGCCATGGCATAAATTAGGATTGTTTGTTAGCATGAATTCTTCTGTATCATCTTGTTGTCTTTTGATAAGCCTTTTTACTAGATTGAAAGATTAGTAATTAGAATTATCATTAGATTGGAATTTCTCTTGAGTGAAAGCTTTGAGAAATTTCGGGGAATTAGAAGACCGCAAGGTTAATTTGAGCATTGATCGAAAGGCTTGCTTATACCCCCTGAGACCGTATTATAGGATTTCTGCTACCTTATTGTCCTGACCATTGCCATGGTGAACCGAATTTCCCGATCCTCTTTTTATCTTGTTGAGAAATTTCATTTTAGCAATTAGTCAATTTAGTCAACCAATCTCAAAACCCCCCAATTAATTGTTACTTTTATAGACTGAAAAATAGCAAACAAAATCAACCTTGTCTCTTTGTGGTTCGACCCTTACTATCACTAGCTATAGTTTTAGTTTGGAATTATAAATTTAATTTTGATACAAAACGATGGTATCACCACTTAACTGATCAAAGGGTCATCTATCCTTGGCAAAGGATACTTGTTCTTCATCGTCACTCGGTTCAGCTCCCTGTAATCTATGCATAACCTCAAACTCCCATCTTTCTTCTTCACGAAAAGAACTGGTGCTCCCCACGGTGATACACTAGGTCTAATGTATCCCTTCTCTATCAGATCATCTAACTATTTCCTGATCTCCTCCATCTCTTTAGGACCCATCCGGTACGGTGCTTTAGAGATTGGCCCCGTCCCCGGTTTCAACTCAACGGTGAAATCTACCTCTCTCTTCGGTGCTAACCTCGGAATCTCCTCTGGAAAAACATCTGCAAACTCTCCCACCACTGGTATCTGATCAACTGTCGGACTCTCTATCCGGTCATCTCTCACATGGCACAAGATCAAAGGACATCCCTTCCTCAGATAAGACTTCAAGGTGACAACTGCAATCAACTTAACTTTGGGTTTGACTAGAAACCCACGATAAGACACACTAACACCCTTAGGCCCTCTTAAAGACACTTTCTTTTGATGACAGTCTATCTTAGCTTTATACTTTCCCAACCAATTCATCCCGACTATCATCTCAAAACCGTCAAAAGGAAACTCTAGCAAGTCTACAAGTAGATCAACTTGCCCAACTATCATAGATACATCTCTAAACAACCTCCCACATGATACAGACTCACCCGAAGGTATAAAAACTTTCTCACTTACAGACTCATATACCCTCAAACCCAACCGTTTAACATGACTCGAAGATAAAAACGACTGAGACGCCCCCGAATCAAGCAAAACAAAGGTATGAATACCGTTAACAAGAAAGGTACCAGTGATAACAAGTGCATCTTCCTCATTTGCTTTCTTGTCCATCATGAACACTTTCCATCGGTCTTCCGTCCACCTCCCCGGGACAAGATCTTGGCCGATGTGGTCGGCTTAGCACCCGACCCCTGGTTTTTGTTGTTCGTAGCTGGTTTCTGATAAGAATTACCGCCATTGCGGTTACCTCCACCCTGATAGCTCTGACTTCCCCGGTTAGACCATGACCCACCTGGTCTGTTGCTCGCATAACTCTGTGCAGGTCCCTGAGAATAGCTCCCCCGAGCTGATTCCTGAAAAGCTAGTGCGCTCGTGCACTCATGTCTCTTGTGGCCTACACCACCACAGTCATAGCAAGTCATCCCCCAACTACCACTACCACTACCACCCACACGGCCACGCCCAAAGGAAGCCCCAACACTGAATCCTGACCCAGAAGAAAACCCTCTAGCTTGGGTGTGGTTGCCTTTCTTATGACTAGATTGGCCACCTCCCTCACTCTCAGCCTTTCTTTTCTCACTTACTCTCTCCTGAGCCATGTCTACTAACCTCTCAGCTCTCCCAGCCCTCTCATAAGCTTCCTTAACATCGGTAAGGACTCCTACAGGTAGCTTATCCATAATCTTAGGGGTCAACCCCCTCTCAAACCTCTCGCCACGGGTTCTCCTTACTCAAACCCATATCCTCAAAGATACCTAGACTTCTCATTAAACTGTTTGTAGTACTCAAGAATCGACATATCGATGTCATCTTAAACCCATCAAACTCCTCCGTCAGCTTACTCCTCACATGCTCCGGTACAAACTCTTTCCTCATAGCCCTCCGAAACTCTTCCCAAGGTATAGCAGGTAAGCCCTGGTTCACATACATCTCTCTAGCACTCACCTTCACCGTATCCCACCACTTGCCAACTGCTTCCCTCAGGTAGAACGCAGCTTGTTCTACTCTCATCTCATCAGGACAAGGAACCAGGTCTAGTATATTCTCCATCTCACGATGCCAGTTGTCAAGAAGGTTTGGTTCCCCGGTTCCCGTGTACTCTTTGGGTTAAACCTCGCTATATAAAGACTGATCTTAGAGTGATCAACCTCCTTATCCTTATCCTTATTCACTTTCTTTAAAGCCTCAGTGAGAGCATCTTGGTGCTCCAACATCTTAACAACATCATCTATGTTCATGGTCTCAGCTCTCGCATAGTAAGTGTTTCTCTTGGGCGGCATCTTGAAACTATATAAGAAAGGCTAGATATAAACATACACACTAAAACCTCAAAACACGAAAGCGGACTGCCCAGAACACACTCGATCGAGTGCCTAAACCTACTCGATCGAGTAAGAGGCTACTCGATCGAGTGCCCACCATACTCGATCAAGTGCCTCGACATCAGAACCCAAACAGACCTTCTGATCTCTACCATACTCGACCGAGTAGCCAGGCTACTCGATCGAGTGACCCCCTACTCGATCGAGTGCCCGAGGTACTCGATCGAGTGCCCAAAAACTCGATTCTGGTTGCAAAATCGTCAAATACCCACTCGATCGAGTCAGACTTACTCGATCGAGTCATGCTAACTTGAATATGCTACCCGCATGCTATATCATATCCCAACATAGAAAACAACTTTATAAACACAACATTATATCATAGTTAAGCATAATGCTACTCAATTCTTCATATGATTAACGAAACAACTATATCATGTTATCAAACGCCACATAGTAAACATCCAACATGCTCCTTATTCCAACAACAGTTCTATATGTCTCATCAATCTTTCATTCATATTCTCAACCTTCTACTCCAAACATCTAACAATTACAACACACTTCATCACATCAACACACAAGCGAACAAACAACACATACAACTTGACATACACCCCCCATGTGACCGGTTCAAAATTGTAGGGCGAGTTCGCGACTTTAGGACGTCTCCCAAGCCTTTGCATTAGCTTCTACAACCTTTACCCCGGGTTCATTTTAATTGACTCCCTATATTCATTAGCTTCATTGGTTACAGGTTTCAGGATCGTCGCTCTGATACCATTTTGTAACACCCCCATACTCTAAGTGCCTTACCAGGACCACCCAGGTATAAGGATGTTACCATCTCGGTTACCCGAGGCAAAGATAATCAAATAAACAATAATGAAACAACGTTTAAATAGAAATACTTTAGTGAAAGGTTACAATCAAAAAACCAAACCAAAATACGAATACATGTCTCAAACCGACTGTCTAATCAGCTAACTGAAATATTTATGAAAACTACTAAGCTACAGCGGAAGACTTCTATCATCAGACCGTGGCACATCCTAGTTATCCCAGTTCTCAACTCATACCTGCTCAATATCTGCTCACCATCCCCGAATGGATCACCGCAGGTTTTAAAACAATAAACCGGGGTCAGTACTATTCACACAATTATATACAACCAACAATACAGTAATCAAGATAGCTCAAGCAGTCACACACAATCACCCACTCCAATCAATCTCCATCACCGACTGTCCACTGGACTAGCCCTGCCAGTGGGGAACCGCAGCCGTACCCACCAAATCCCCGCTCATCATACCGAGTGATAACCCTGTCCCATTAATGTGCACATCCCCTTCCGTGGCGGGTTCCACGAAGGGCGAAACTAGGGCGTGAAGCCACTCCCGCAAGCGACTCCACTCAGCCGAGAACGCATCTCGAGAACCAGAGACAACAATCACAATCACAATACAATATCAACAACCGTCTGAATCAGTCAACAATCACTAACTACAGCACAATCACCACACATTATGTAAATACTACTGAGTAGGGAAACCCTACCTGGAAAGCACAACAATAAGACGATCTCACAGCTGATATCAAAACGCTTCCTCTACGAATCCTCCTCCTAATATACAAGCACATAATCACTACCAATCGTACAAACAACAAAACCCCCAAATCCCCAAATTAGGGTTTAACCAACTTTAAAGAAACATTATAAAAATGGTATATAGGTCTTACCGTCGACGCAAGGATCACAACGGTATAAAGAAAGGTAGAATCCGACCTTCCAAGCTCCGGGATTTGCCAACAATGTGATTAAAGTGAATGACGTAGTTTGATTTCTCTTCTCACAGTGATTAGGTTTTGAAAAGTGTTTTAAGAACAATGACGGAAGTATTATATACTCTAATCGCATTATTAACCAAAACCCGAGAAATCACCCCCCGTAAACCGGCTACTCGATCGAGTAACTAAGGTACTCGATCGAGTGCCCCCTTACTCGATCAAGTATCCATGTTACTCGATCGAGTACCAACAGGTCAGAAACTATTTTAATCTGCAACTCGCCCTTACTCGAAAGAGTAAGGCCTACTCGATAGAGTACCCAGAGACTCATAAATACGTAGTATTACAGTTAAGATGCTAAACTCCCACAGAATGCTAATAGGAAATTTGAGAGATTAACTTAAGCAAATATAGACTCAGAATCCACAGTTAACACAGGATTAAAAGCCTATATTGCACAACACAACTAAATGGAACCACAGTCAAGCACATGTTTAATTTAATTATGCTAAACTGACTTTGATCAATTAGCCACAGAGATCACATGCTAATTATCAGGCCAAGGACTCAAACTACAGCTTAAACATAAGTTTGAAAGTTTTGAGAGAAGTCTCAAGGCTAAATTTCATTCAAAAGTATTCTGCTTCAAACAGTTGAGACACAGGTCCTTATATAGGCCTTGTCTTGCATTACAATTCGAATAACCTAGCATCCAAGGGCCAAGATCTCTTTTAGGATGAGTACAAATTAATATTAAATATATTACAAGCAGGAAATTGAGGTAACTAAGTAAAAATTAAAAGCAATGGGGTAAAACAGACTGAAATAAAGCAAGGATGCAGTCTGATAATTTGTCTATTGTGCACAGGTTGCTGTTATTCTTGTTGGGTAGTTGATTTCGTAGGAGAATGGTGCAGTGGTCCTTCTGCAACAGCCTCACAATTGCCTCACCAAAAATAGAAAGAATACTTTATGCTTTATCAATCTTTTTAGCAGCATGTGACTGGTTGTCCTTGCTTGTTTTCTGTGCTGAGATTTACTTTGCATTTGTTTGGCTGGTCTTGGACACTTGGGACTCTTGATGGACTTAGTTTAGGCTCACCCCAGCTGGCCATATTGGTAGCTAAAAGCTGGTCCTAGTGAACCTCTTAACAGGCTGTCATAGTGGTACAGGTGTAGTGTCCTGGCTTGGGTTTGGTGTAGGAGCCCCTAACTCAGCTCCTGCTGCAATATTAACTAGATATATATTAGGACACCCTTGAATATTAGTTTTAATATTTCTAACTATTAGAAAATAATAATAATATTTGAGAGGTTTTTAGAGAGATAAGTTTTTCTAACATGCAAAAGTTGTGAAAATAAAATGAGTAATAATTACTCATAAAGGAGGGGGGTGGGCGAGTTTGGTGAGGAGAGAGGAGAGTGTTTATGGTGTATTTTAATACAACCAATTAACTCATGCATGGATTAGAGAAATGTCTTAGGGAAGAGCATTCCTTAAAAAGAACAAAAGCATGCTTCTTCAAGTATAATGATTATGTCAAAAGAACACAATATTACACCATTTACACGGTTCACTATGTCCCATTTTGGGTCCATTTGTCGTACAAATACGTGTAAATTCCACTTAAATATCGTTTATGATTAAATGCTTCCCAATTAATTTTGTCTAATAACACTCCGTAAATATACATGTACATATACACATATATTTTACGTACTAATACTAATCACATTAGTCGATTAGTACAAATTTAGTGAATTAAAAATTAATTAACTAAAACCCGTCTCACATAATTCATTAATTAATTATCGCATAGTTAAATAAAAAATTTCGTCGTCACGAGTTCATAAATCGTTCTCTCTAAATCAATCGACTAACTTTTTAGTCAATTTATCAAGAGACTAATTAAACTGTATCACATACAATTAATTAGATATTTATTGGGGCTCGTTCCTTTAGGTGTGACCGAAAGGGATCAGTTGATCACCGCCGTCATACGACAATAACGTTAAACTCTAGTCAGCCAAACATAATTGATTTACGTTAATCAACTGACATGGATTACATAAATATAAGTATCCCTATTATATTCATGTAATGAGATTTAATTTGTATACGCACTATTGTGGAGGACACTAACTCCAACAAGATCAGTATAATTATGGTTTTAAGGGTAGTAAAAAGGTCATCTCGGTCCGCTATCCGCCCTAGAATACTTCTATCATGCTCTCGCTCTTATTAGGGTATCCTATTGTCTGTAACAAGTCTAACTCTCTCCAATCTTTCGATCTAGGTCGGAGTTAATCAAATCAATTAATCAATTATACACATTAATCAACTAATTGCTATTAATTACTACAATTAAAAACACAGATTCATATTTATGCCAGATCTAATGACCTAATTAGGATCATCTCACAACCATGGCTCCCCTAAATCCTAGCACAGGAAATTTAGCTACGCATATTTTAATCAATGATAACAATAGAAAATATGATGATTGATTCAAACATAATAAGCAATTGACAAGAATAAATAAGCATGAAAAGAATGAGATTAAGAGAAAAAAGAGAAGACAAGAAAAAGGAATAAAGGAAGATGAAGAGTCTATCGATCCAAAATACTCAAGCGGGGGGGGGGGATGAATTGAGGATTTAAAACTTTTAAAGCTTTTTCGATTGTATGAATATAATTAATTATTTAAAGTTTATTGATTAAACTTTAACTAATTAACTAATGATCAACTAATCGAAACCTACGTCCACTATTCTCGATTAATAAATTTAGTACCTTTATACGGATTACAAATTTACTAACCCAACTCGTACAACTAACTCTAGCTGTAACTCAATGAGTACCGTTAAATACTCGAGTGACTAAATTACGCTATTAAGAAAGCACTAATGATTCTTGCAAAGGTTCACGTTAATGAACAAGTAAGAATTCAATTGATCACTATTATCTTATAACGATAACTATCAAATGAACATACGAGTTTAAACACACGACCTTTTGAAAATAGCAAATCGGTTTTCTTGCTTGAAGCACACAGTTTTGCTTTGTAAAAATAAAATCAATTTTATGCTTAAGGTCACTAAGTTAAATATTGCAAAAGCAAAGTATTTATTGGAAAGGAAGGAGCATGGCTAACGGTTTTCACGAAACCTTAATAGCCGAAATAAAGATATGTAAACAAATCATATCTTCTATTATTTCTTTCCTTAAAGCCTTTAAACATAATAAAGAATATTCCAAAAGAAAGAATATAAATTATTCTATTATCATCTTTTCCATAAATCCTAATATATGATAGGATTTTCCACAACAAGAATATCTTTATCATAAATAACAATATCAGGTAAGGTATAAAACATATGTACAAATATTCCTAGAGAATAAAATCTTTACAATAAGATCTTGTTATATCTTAGGTCACACGAGATATCACGGCTCATATGCCTCGTGATTCGTGCAAACCCTAACTTAATATTAGGTTAGAATTTAGGTTTTAGGAGTAGCTATATTAAAACCCTAATTAGTAATATGGTCCAACTCATAAGTTGACCCAAAACGATTACTAACTAACGTTCAACATAAAACCAAACTCTGCACTAAACCGGGCTTTATTTAATAGATACTTTTACTCAAATATTTAAAATAAACAAAAACGTTTTTCAAAAACAATTCAAGTCGTGCAATAAAAACTCAGCATCTCAATGTTATTGTAGAAGAGCTATAACATTGAGCTCTTTTACTAGTAATGTTATAGCTGTAAAGCTATAACTTTACCAATACAAGAAATTCACTCTTAGTTACCATTACGAGATAATGACCTATACTATTCTAATATTCATAGGAGATCTTTGAGCATAGGCTACTTCATCATCCAAGCTTGATTAATCTTTAGACGGACTTCGTATTCTCATAATACTTGAATGAATCTCAGATAACTTTGATCTTCAATTGAGGTTTAATCACGATATACTTCCATCACAATTCTTCTTTTGTAATAAATAAGTTTAATCTAAAAGACTTAAACAAACAATTACGCGCAACGAGTATATAAAATATAAAGCACCTTGACATCATTAAAACATAAACATAAATATACTATATGGTTCAATAAGTTTCCCCTTTTTGATGATGGCAAGTCTCCTAAAATTGTGACTAAGTATAAAGTTCCCCCTCAATATAATACCGTCATCTTAATAATAAAGATCAACGCAAGATCAAGCCGATTAACATATAATTGAAAACTTAAGGACTTTAAGAGACATTTGGTCTTGACAAGGAGCAAGCTTAGGTAGATGCTTACCATAGACGTTCTTTCCCCCTCTTGACATCATCGATAATATTAGAACAAACATGAAATGACTAGAATAATATCAGACGAGACAAGAGATAAGAACGATATAAAAAGCAAATAAACCACATACAAACATAAGCATCTAGGAATTTAAGTAACATACAAACTTAAAGGAAAACATGTTTAATGCCAACGGGCCGAATGAGAACATGTTTGAGAATTGCTTGGGCCATAACCACAAGCAATATGCCAAAATGGGCCGAATAGAGTTTAGCAAAAAAACACCACTAAGACAGAGAAAATACTAAAAAATAGTAGGTGCTAAATCAGGCAAGGGGTAAGGCAAGCTCATATGTTATAGGTCTTATACGGGTTCACATATTCGGGACGAGTGCGATGTTCCAAGTCATCAAGGCAGTCAAAAGAACTCCTCACAAGAGCAGCGAGACTTTGAAGACTTCGCTCGAAATTAAGAACCTTTAATGACAATGCCTTCGTGGACTCCAACATGAGCAATTGATCGGCCGCCATAGCCGTCCCGTGCATCACCAACGCACCTCCTTGACTAGTAAGGAAGGAGAGACGATCTCCATGTGGGAACAGTTCCCCACGGATGGCCTTTAAATCCCTCTCAAAACCCGACAACCTTTTGTCAACCTCATCCATCCAAGCATATACCCTAGTACAATCCAAACCCGAATCCGAGGACTGAGATGGCCTAACTTGTGACAAGACTGTGGCTAAGGTAGTGGACTGCTCCTTGAATTTTTCAATTAAAGTGCCCAAGAAACTCTCTATCTTTGCACCCATAGTTCCCAAACCCGTGTCATTGACCACTTTCTCAACATCTTTTAAGAGAACCAATTCCGGTCCATCAAACCCGAGACCCATGAGCTTAATTAAACGGTCACACATGCAATCTTTAGCACTAACTCCATAACCATCCCGTCCCACAACTTGTTTGATTTCCAACAACCGAGACACCCACATCCCATATGGAATATCGATAGTTGTAAAAAAAATTTCTTTAGTAACCGTGAGACTTGTTTGGACAATTCGGTTTAGCACAAGACACACCAAGTTGACTTTTTAACCTTCCAACTACGAATAGACAATGATCGCCTCATAACTCGACACTTTGTCCCTTCCTCCCCTTCTCGGCACAATAGTATTTCAAAGGAAATTTAGAAGAAATTTATTTTTTGCCAAAAGAGGACGGACAATTATGTTTCCACCTTCCGACCCAACTTCCTCAAAATATTGTTTAATAGCCAATTCTTTTTCACCAACAATATTAGACCATTCAAGAGTCGGATTTATATTGATTGTGTCATTAGGAACCGAAAAAGCAGAGCAAAAATCCGAAACAGAGACCGTCACATCTACACCATTGATAGTCACATGCAACATTCCCTTCTTAATTTTCACAGTAGCGAAAAATTGGACAACCTCCACATGATAAATTGGACCCGAAAATTGACTAACATGACTCCATTCTTGAAAATCAAGAAAATCGATAAAAAATTTAAGAGCCAGAATAGTAGTCAACTAAGACTTAGGATAGTACCTTCCACCATGGATTGAGTAAGGCATGACCCGAGACACAAAAGTACTCTCATCCTTTATTAATCGGACTTGGTTCAGACCTTCCCTTGTTGCGTTTTTCGGGACTTCTCGAAGTAGGGTCCTCGAAATACCATTCCTAATAACAACTTCGGGTTTATCAACATCATTTCCCTCATCGACAACAACCTTGTTCTTTCCCTTAAAAATACATCGCCTTTTTCCCTCGGACATCACATAATCTCGACCGTGAAACAGAGGAGGAGACGGTTGCGGGTGTGGTGAATCAAAAGTAGAGAAATTAAGGTTATTGGGTGGTTGTGGTGATGGAAGATTGTTGGAGTTTCGGTGGTGTTGATTCCGGGTAGAAGAACGAGTTTTTGCATGGTTAGTATTCATGGTGATGGTGATGGTTGATTGTGATGATGATGGAGATGGTAAAAGATTTTATGAGATTTTTAGAAAGGAGAAAAAGTAAGCAAGTGGATGTGAGGGTGAGGGTTACACGGCAAGGGGGGTAATTATAGTATAACTTAGGTGAGTCATAGGTCTAGGTTTAGGCAAGTAGTAATTAAATTGTGGTAAGTGTCAAAATATGGTAAGTGATACAAATTGAAGTAGGAATAGGAGATGTTAGGTGATGCAAATTAATATGGTAAATAAGATAAGATATGGAAAGAAGCTTTATACGAGATTTTGTGTGGTAAATATTTGAGAGATTTTTATACAATTTGGAAAGAAAAATATGGTGCATCTTAATTTTTTGGGAAATAAGATAAAGTTTGTATGTCAATAAAATTCTAAAATACAAATAGAATATATACGATAAATATGCTTCTATAAACGACATTATTCATGCAACGCAATATACGGACACAGTCATACAATATTAATCTTTACTAGTTAGTCATTAAGAAATTAAACACATATGGAAGCTTAGGTACCACTGATTAAACCAATTTCCAACCGTAAAGTCTCAAATCGTTCTCTAGCTAATGATTTTGTCAGAATGTCTGCCAATTGTTTTCCAGTACTACAAAACTCAAGTTTTATATTCCGTTTCTCAACATGGTCTCGAATAAAATGGTGTCTTATTTCAATATGTTTGGTACGTGAATGTTGTGCGGGGTTTTTAGAAATAATTATCGCACTCGTATTATCACATAAAATAGGAATGCATCCTACGTCAACACCATGATCACGTAATTGTTGCTTAAGCATAATAATTGAGTACATACCAGTCCTGCAGCGATATACTCGGTTTCAGCAGTTGAAAGGGCAACCGAATTCTGCTTCTTTGAACCCCACGTAATAATGCAAGGTCCAACGAACGTGGCAACACCTGATGTGCTTTTCCTGTTTAGAGAACATCCAGCGTAGGATACCATAAATATAGCTTAGCCGTTCCAATTAAGTATCTTAAGATCCTTTTTACGGCTGTCATATGCGACTCTTTGGGAGATGATTGATATCTTGCATAAACACATACGCTAAACATGATATCTGGTCGACTCGCAGTTAAATACAACAACGACCCTATCATCCCACGGTAAGTTGTTTTGTCAACAGGTTTACCGTCTTCATCTAAAGTTAACTTTTTATCTGCAACCATTGGAGTAGGCATAGTATGCGAATTTTCCATTCCGAACTTTCTAATTAACTCCTTGATATATTTTTGTTGATGGATTTTAATGCCTTCATCATTTTGTTGAATTTGCAAACCCAAGAAGAATTTCAATTCTCCCATCATACTCATCTCGAACTCGGAAGTCATCAACTCAGAGAAATACTTTCACAAGCCTTGGTTGGTCTATCCAAAGATAATATCATCAACGTAGATTTGGACAACCAAAAGGTCAGAGCCCTCGGATTTTAGAAATAAGGTTTTATCAACAGATCCTCTATTGAATCCACTGTAAAGTAGAAATTTTGATAATCTGTCATACCATGCCCTTGGTGCTTGCTTTAATCCATAGAGGGCTTTGTCTAATTTAAAGACATGGTTTTCAAATTTGCTATTCTTAAATCCAGGGGGTTGCTCTATGAAGACTTCTTCCTGTAGATATCCATTTAGAAATGCTGTCTTGACGTCCATCTGGAAGAGTTTCATTCCTTTATATGCTGTGAATGCTATCAGAAGTCTAATAGCTTCAAGACGAGCAACAGGTGCAAAAGTCTCGTCATAATCTATCCCTTCTTGTTGATCATAGCCTTAGACCACCAATCTGGCTTTGTTTCTAATAATGACTCCGACATCATCTATTTTGTTTCTAAAAACCTATCTTATTCCAATGACAGATCGATCCTTAGGTCTAGGAACTAAGTGCCAAACCTTATTTCGTTCAAACTGTTGAAGTTCTTCTTGCATGGCTATAATCCAATCTGATTCTGCAAGAGCTTCATTGATATTTGTTGGTTCGATCATGGATAAGAATGAGTAGAATAAGCAGAAGTTATTCAAGGATCGTCTTGTTTGAACACCCTTCTTAATATTTGCAAGAATATTGTCCATAGGGTGTGAGCTCTTGTATTTCCATTTGGTAGAGGTACTTGGCTCTTCATCGTTATTTGAACTTGACGTAACTTCATTTGGCTCAGAATTGGAGGAAGTTCCCCCTGAATCCAATCCAGGTGTTGTAGTAGAGCCGTTTATAACTTCGGACTCTGTACCTTGATTTGGATTCAATGTTATAGTAACATCACCTATAACATTAGGTTGGGAGTTCTTATTTTGAGTCAATGTTATAGTATCATCAACTATAACTTTGGCTTTATCCTTTTTATCTTTTGAGGAACGATCAAGTTCATCATTTATTCCTTCAATCTTATTGTCCTCCAATTCTAATTTTGGGGGATTGTCTCTAGAAAGACGAAAGTCAGGTTCGTCCAAGTCTTCTTCCTCATCCTGTAAGGGCTTATCAAACACGTTATCTCCATCAAAAATAACGTGAACATTTTCTTTAATACAGAGTGTTATTTTATTGAAGACCTTGTAAGCCTTGCTATGATCTGAGTATCCTATGAAAATTGCCTCATCACTCCTAGGGTCAAATTTGCTTAACCTATTCTTACCATTATTGTGAACTGATACAAAATAAAGGTTTTCTATAAATTATTAGGACTAGTTTATTTCCTAATTAGATTATTATTAGTTTATTTTATTTCCTAGTTAACAGAATAAGGCAAGACGGTTTTAGGTAAGTTTCAGATTGTGTTTTAGGTTAGCTAGGTTGGTTTCTAACTCCTATATAAGGATATCTAATGTATTGTTTATCAGATAGATTGAGAATTAATAAATTAAAGTTGTTGCTTTGTTTGTGTTTGCAAGTTCTGTAAACATAGGATCGACGCGTTTCGTTCCAAAACGGTTTCTGTCTGACGCGTTTTCAGACTTAAACTAGATCGACTAGCACGCGCTTTGCTACATAGGTCACCATTGTTCAAAGCATAGGTCTGTTTTGAGCAAATATCCTATTTTCATTATTGTTCCTTATGCTATTAAACCGCTTCCGCTCAATTTTCGTATCATAAGTGGTATCAGAGCTTCGGCTCTTGATTTCCCTAAATCTAGACACGGTCCTAGGCGTGTCAAAACCAAGTTATTAGTTGAATTTCTGATTGCGATTGGAGTTCAAGGGTTAAACTCAAGCAGGTAGTTTGAAGGTTAATCGGTTTTGATCCAAGGAGCACGGTTCTAGTAACTTGCTACTCAAGGCGTGAAGGTTGCAAAAAAAAAAAAAAAAAATTTACTGTTCACGACGCGGTACTGTTCATCCGCGAAAAAAAAAACTAAAAAAAAAAAATATATGTCGGCGGTGTTCTCGTTTGAAAGGTTCTATGAGGAGAAGGTTAAGTTTGATCCGAAATTGCCTCCTATTTTTGATGAATATAATGATGAGGAGACAATTGAGGTTAATGCTGATGTTATTTTTCAAGAACAAGATCTAGTTAATAAGTGCGTCAATGGAAAATTATTTGGTAATGCTGATGGGCATAATTATTTTATGAACCGGATTCCTGTAATTGACATGGGTGATTCAAAAGGATTAAAGCTTGGTGTCGTGCAAGGAGGGTGGTGGGGTGGAAAGCACGAGCTCATATGGGAAAAGATGGATAAGCTTGAAGGCTGCATTGAAGATGACGAGCTGAAAAGGAGAGCAATGATTTTCACGAATAACTTCATGTTCTTAGTCAATTTTGCATCTAAATTTGCTAGGATTGTATTTGATCCCGATGGATTCCATGGTTCTAAGAATCGGGACGATTCTTTTGAAGAAAGGGAGTATGATACAAAATAAAGGTTTTCCATAAATTATTAGGATCATTAATAAAAATCAAATAACCTCATATAAACTTATCATTTATCATACACGCACAATACGAAATTATAACACAAATGAAATAACGGCTTCTCATAAGCAAAACCCAATCATCCAAAAGACATAAAACAATTAAAGAAAAATAAGAACAGATGGTTTGCTAAAAAAAATGAACTTCATCCCGAAGTTTGCTAAAAAACACTTTATTAAACATACTAACATAGGCTGATTAGCACCCACACAATAACAAAATCTCAAAATACTGAACTTAATTAATTAAAAAAACTTTCCTTCCTTAATCTAGTTGCCCTTCTCCCCATTTCCATGCAGTGTGTTAGCTTCTCCAGTGGACTTTCCTTCGTTGCTTTGGTTACCACCATTCCCTTGCTTCTTGTATGAGCCACCTCAGTATCCCTGACTATTACTGTAGTTTCTTTGGTTATTCCACTATCCCAAATTCTTGTTGCTCCCGAAACTCGGTGCTTGGGTTTGATACCCCCTTGGTTTGCACCACCATTACTTCCCCTATGGTTTGCACCACCATTATTTCCCCTAGGCGCAGTCCTACGATCAAAGGCTCTATCTCCCATTTTATTACAATTGAAACACCTCCACCCCCGAATTGGAATCTGGCCTTGTCCCCCTCTCCTATTTTGTGTCACACCTCCACTATAACTAGACCCTCCAGCCGAAATGGTTCTAAATGGGTTGAAATCCTGCTTTTTACTCGTCGTGTCTCCCTCACTGACTGTTTCAGCCTTCCTCTTCTCCCCTTTTTGCTTTCTTTTCTTCCTTCAGCATATCAGATATTCTCTCAGTATGAATAGCTCTTTGGTACAATTGCTCCATACTAATTGGCTCTCCAGCTACAAGCCTCTTTTTAAACTGCGTCGATAGCCCCTTTTCAAACCTCATTGCCAGATGTGGACATGGGCCCACCTGCACGCTGATCTGCAGACGTGCAGCGGTCTGAAAAGCCATGTTTGGGGACGTAAGGAATATGCTTTCGTTCAGATCGCTTTAAATTTGTCGGTTTTGTCTCGATGAAGGTCTCGAAATGATAGGAGATGTTCAGAGTCGCCACCAAGCAATTATAGGGTGCTTGGAAACCATTCGAATCCACTTTGTACCACGGTCAAACAAAGCATAAATCGGAGCTTGAAGTAGGTACTAAAGATAAGGACTCGTCCCTCTTTTAGCATCCTATGGTTGAATGACTCTCGTTGCCATGGATAAGGTCGTCCACTATCCAAAGGTTCTGAGTTAGAGGTGAGGGTACGTATTGGGATGCCCTTTAACCGGACACCCAATCCCGCCTGCGTTAGCAGCCTCTACTGCTCGATCGTGGTTGCTAGTGCAAGAGTTGATACAACGGGTTAAATGCATGAATGCACATCCATTAGTTTAACCTAACATGTGAAAGTTTGCTAAGTCGGTTTGTTTATCCAAGTATCAAGTAATTGATGTTGATGTGTGCATTTTATATACACTTTTCTTACCATTTTGGCAGGCATTTCTATGCACATTAGATGCTTTTACGAGCTATTTTAGTGTCAAATTCTCCACATTTGCTACTTCGGTGTATTCGTATTGGTTTTGCAGGAAAAGACACTTTGTTGCTCATTTTGAGCCGATTCTCGAGCATATGGAGATTTGGAAGAGCTATAGATCGGACTTCCTAATGCTAAGGAAGCTTATCGAACATTTTAAGAGGTTAAGGGTTGAATTAGACCCTTTCTTGGTCATTGGTGATAGTTTGGGGTGATATTGTGAGCTTTATATTGCTAGTGCCTACTTTGAAGAGCCATAAATCAAGTTCTACAAATGATAATCAAGGGATTCAAATTGGAGGTGGAAGCTTATCTTGTTGAATTTCCAACGCCACCAAAAACGCTTTATGTTCCTAAGTAACGAAGAAATGGCGACCTTTTGAAGTTAAGTGCGCATTGTAGGAACCGCGCGCATAATGGTCGATCGACTTTTCTACTTGGTCGAACGACTTATCTCTAGTTTGGTCGAAATATGCTTTATAATTTCGGCCCATTACCCCTCTTATTATTTAAGAGGGACTTAGAAAACATTATAAGGTCATCTTTTTATACTGTTAAACTCTCTTTACGTTTCTTTGCTCTAGACTTTTGAATCCGAAAACTTGTAATCTTTCTCCTCTCATTCGGTAATTTAATTTACTCCTGTTCTTCTGTTGAACCACATAGTATATATGTTTATGTTTTGATGATGTCAAGGTGCTTTATATTTTATACACTCGTTACGCGTAATCGTTTGTTTAAGTCTTTTAGATTCAACTTATTTATTACAAAAGAAGAATTGTGATGGAAGTATATCGTGATCAAGCCTCAATTGAAGATCAAAGTTATCTGAGATTCATTCAAGTATTATGAGAAGACGAAGTCCATCTAAAGATTTATCAAGCTTGGATGATGAAGTAGCCTATGCTCAAAGATCTCCTATGAAGATTAGAATAGTATAGGTGATTATATCATAATGGTAACTAAGAGTAAATTTCTTGTATTGGTAAAGTTATAGCTTTCCAGCTATAACATTACTAATAAAAGAGCTCAATGTTATAGCTCTTTTTCTATAACATTGAGATGCTTAGTTTTTATTACACGACTTGAATTGTTTCAAAATTGTTTTTGAAAAACGTTTTTGTTTATTTTAAATGTTTTAGTAAAAGTATCTATTAAATAAAGCCCGGTTTAGTGCGGAGTTTGGTTTTATGTTGAACGTTAGTTAGTAATCGTTTTGGGTCAACTTATGAGTTGGACCATAATACTAATTAGGGTTTTAATATAGCTACTCCTAAAACCTAAATTCTAACCTAATATTAAGTTAGGGTTTGCACGAATCATGATGCATATGAGCCGTGATATCTCGTGTGACCTAAGATATAACAAGATCTTATTGTAAAGATTTTATTCTCTAGGAATATCTTTACATATCTTTTATACCTTACTTGATATTGTTATTTATGATAAAGATATTATTGTTATGGAAAATCCTACCATATCTTAGGATTTATGGAAAAGATGATAATAGAATAATTTATATTCTATCTTTTGGAATATTGTTTATTATCTTTAAAGGCTTTAAGGAAAGAAATAATAGAAGATATGATTTGTTTACATATCTTTATTTCGGCTATTAGGGTTTCGTGAAAACCGTTAGCCATGCTCCTTCCTTTCCTATAAATACTTTGCTTTTGCAATATTTAACTTAGTGACCTTAAGCATAAAATTGATTTTATTTTTACAAAGCAAAACCGTGTGTTTCAAGCAAGAAAACCGATTTGCTATTTTCAAAAGGTTATGTGTTTAAACTCGTATGTTCATTTGATAGTTATCGATATAAGATAATAGTGCTCAATTGAATTCTTACTTGTTCATTAACGTGAACCTTTGCAAGAATCATTAGTGCTTTCTTATTAGCGTAAGTTAGTCACTCGAGTATTTAACGGTACTCATTGAGTTACAGTTAGAGTTAGTTGTACGAGTTGGGTTAGTAAATTTGTAATCCGTAGAAAGGTACTAAATTTATTAATCGAAAATAGTGGACGTAGGTTTCGATTTGTAAAACTGAACCACTTCAAAAACCGTGTATGTCTCTCTCTTTTGTTCGTTTATTTACTTTGTTCTTAGTTGATCATTAGTAATTAGTTAAAGTTTAATCAATAAACTTTAAATAATTAATTATATTCATACAATCGAAAAAGCTTTACAAGTTTTAAATCCTCAATCCCCCCCCCCCTTGAGTATTTTGGATCGACTGACTCTTCAATTTGTATCAGAGCCTCGTGCTCTTGATTGCCTAATCGGAAAGAGGCTGATCTATCTTTTTCTTATTTATCTTATCGTTTTATATTCCGCTGCCTATCACGTGATAAATGGATTCCAAATACCTCAAGTGTCCCGTCTTTGATGGGAAGAATTACAGGTTATGGAAAAACATGATGACTCACTATGTGAAAGGTCATGATTGGGAGTGCTGGAGGATTATCCAAAACGGACCGCACAAAATTCTAGTCGCATCCGACGAAGGCACTGCCTATGAGAAGAAGGAAGACGACTATGTCGAGGCCGACTACAAAAAAGCCAAAAGAACTCTAAAGCAATAAGTCTATAGCAAAACGACATGACCTCTACAGAGTTTGATCGGTTCTCTTCGTGTTCAACGGCCAAAGAGATATGGGATGGGCTTGAACTAGCTTATGAAGGTACTTCCATTGTTAGGAAGCACCGTATAGATCTGCTAATGCAGAAATATGAGCTATTCATTATGGAGCCTAATGAGTCCTTGGATAGCATGTCTGCAAGGGTTTCAAGCATTATAAACGAACTGAAAAACCTAGGTAGGAAATTTAGTACCGAGGACATTGCAAGGAAGGTTCTTAGGAGCCTGACTAAAAAGTGGCGTGCCAAAGTCACGGCAACGGAGGAATCACGAGATCTTGAAAACATATCCTACCAAGAACTCATTGGCGCTCTCATGGCCCATGAAATTACTCTTAATAAAGATGACGCTGAACCAAGTAGAAATAAGAGTATGGCTTTAAAAAGCAAAGATGTTAACTCCGACATAGAAGATGAAACCGTCTTGTTTGCACACCATTTTAAAAATAGAATCTTTCAAAACAAACAACCAAAATCATCGTACAACAACAACAAGTCGTCCAACAAGAAAGTAACAGAATCAAAGTCATTATTCGCTAATAGAAGTTGCTTCAAGTTTGGAGAATCCGATCACATGATCAAGGATTGTCCAACATGGGAGAAAATCAAGGACAAGGCAAAACGCGAGAAGACAAAGAAAGAGTTCAAACAAGTAATGATGGCTTCGTGCTGGGGAGGTCTTGACTCAGAAGATGATGAAGGATCCGAAGATGATGAAGTATCCAACCTTTGTCTCAGCAGCGTTAGGCTTGACCTAATCTCTGACAGCGATGATGAAAGCACCAACTCTCATTCAAACTATTGCTTTCTTGGAGAATCAGACGAAGATGACGATGAAGAGGTAAGTTATCTTGAACTCAAAAAACATGTCAAGAAATTGTCTAAAAGTGCCTTGATAGAATTTTTTGAGCAATCCCTCGATAAATGTCACGAAAAAGACTTGGAGTTAAAGGATCTGAAGGAAAAAATTCTTGATATTGTAAAGGAGAATCATACTCTAAAGGCCAAAGATAAGAAGTTGAAATCTAAAGTTATAGCTGATAAAGCTACAACATTAGATTCTGCAACGGCTGAAAAGAAGGAATCAGAGTCCAAGGTTATAGCTAATGAAGCTATAACTTTAGACCTAAAGCTTAATATTAAGCACCTTCAAGCCAAAGTTATAGCTAATGTAGCTATAACTTTAGAACTTAGAAAAGGCAAAGAAGTTTTAGAGACTAAGGTCACATCCAGTGAAGCAGTGATCTTAGACCAAAAGAAAGAGATAGATTCTCTCTCAAAGCAATTAAAGGAATCTAAAACTGATATGATCAATGTTAAAAAACAACACTCAAATGTTGTACTTATTCTTAACAAAAGGTTCCAAGACTTTCGTGACAACTATAAGAAGGAGAACGACATTGATCACATGAAATGTCAAGAAGAAATCAAAACCCTAAAAGACTTACTCTTACATGCTAGGAAAGTCCATGATAAGTGGGAAGGTAGCACAAAAGTCCTAAACTTCCTAACCGAACAATATGACAATAATATGAAGATGGGGTTAGGACATGAGTCCTACAGCCGTAGAGATCACTCTAAATGCAAATCAACACCTTCGGATTTTGATTTTAGAAAAAGAAAATATGCTGATCTTCCTGAATATCTGATTTGCAATTACTGTAGTCATACGGGTCACATCCAAAATAATTGTGTCAAAAAGGCTCATGATATACGGAAAAATACTAACCATGTTAAAACGGCTGACACAACTGTCGAGGATACTGAATCCCCCATAGATGAACTGAACGAAGAAAGAAATAATAACTTTCGTCGGTTCTACGACATGGCCTTTGACTACACCAAGAAACCTAGCACTTCAAAAACTCCTTGTCGACCTAAACCAAGCAAACCTGTTCACAAGGAAAATAGTCATAGTAGACCTAGAAAAATTCCTAGACCTAGGGAAACCCCTAGACCAAGATAAAACCCTAAACCTAGAACTCCTCCTAAACAAAATTACCCAAGGTTTAGAAAAACAACCATTAGAAAAGTTTGGGTATGAAAGGATTTGGTATAGAAAGTAACTAATCATAAGGGATCCAACCTAGCTTGGGTACCTAAAAACTTTATCTAATACTTTCTACAGGTAATGGTGAAAGAAAACAAATAATGGTATCTTGACAGTGGATGCTCAAGACACATGACCGGAGATAAGAATCTGTTTCTTTCACTCAAGCCGTTCAACGGAGAAAATATGACGTTCAGAGACAATAAAAAGGGAAAAGTGATTGGCGTTGGCAAAATTGGAATATCTAAGTCATACGCGATCAGTGATGTCTATCTAGTGGATGGTCTAAAGCATAACTTGCTTAGCATATCTCAATTATGCGATAAAGGTAATAAAGTTATTTTCCATACTGATACCTGTCGCATTATCATTGAAGGAACTAGCAATGTCATTCTTAAGGGCCACAGGAAAAGGAATGTATACATGGTAGATTTAAATGCTGTGCTTACTAACTCCTTTTCATGCATAAAAGTTACACTTGATGATCCGTGTTTGTGAAACAAACGGTTCGGTCACATAAGCTCACTAACCTTGAACAAACTCAAGAAGTGGGACTTGGTTGAAGGATTACCTAAGATCAAGTTCGACCAAGAAAAAAATGTGTGACACGTGTGCTAGATGCAAACAAGTGAGATCTTCTTTCAAACCGAAAAGAGTAGTAAGCACAAATCAAGCTTTCGAATTGGTACACATGGATCTTTGTGGTCCTATGAAAGTAAGAAGTAGAGGAGGATCCAGGTATGTCTTTGTTCTTGTAGACGACTACTCCAGGTATATATGGCCTATCTTTCTTCATTCAAAAGATGAAACTTTTGATGAATTTGATTGTCTTATGAAGTGTGTTCAAAATAAGTATAAGACTAATCTTGTATCTATTCATACGGATCATGGCACTGAATTTGATAACCAAGTCTTTATAGAATATTGTAGATTTAATGGTGTAGGACATAACTTTTCTGCACCAAGAACTCCTCAACAAAATGGTGTCGTGGAACGTATGAATAGAACACTGGAAGATATAGCTCGTACAATGCTTTTGTGTAGTGGTCTACCTCGTAACTTTTGGGCTGAAGTCATTAGTACTTCTTGTTATATCCATAATCGTGCTATGATAAGACCTATCCTTAAGAAAACCCCTTATGAACTCCTAAGAGGTCGCAAACCTAACATCCCCCATCTTCGTTGTTTTGGGAGTAAGTGTTTTTTTCATGATACGAAAATTGAGCGGAAGCGGTTTAATAGCATAAGGAACAATAATGAAAATAGGATATTTGCTCAAAACAGACCTATGCTTCAGGATGAAGTTCCTTTTAAGGGAGGAACTATCATATGTAAACTATCTAACCTAAGTTTATATGTACGTACCTAGATTAAACCTTAAACACTTTTACAAACATAAGAACACACACCTATCATATGTTGAAAGAAAGAAAGAAAGAAGAGAGGAAGATGGAATTCGAGCGGAGTACTAGGCCGTCGCATTGTTGTTAAAATCGTGATCCGGATCGTAGGATCGCACGATCCTACGATTCAAAAAGTGGAAAACGATTCAAATGGTCGTAGAATCGTTTTGGTGGTACGATCGGTAAAGGATCGGTCAGGATCGGGTAGGATCGGAAAGGAGCGTACAGGATCGTGTAGGATCGATGGTAGGATCGTTCAGGATCGTAAAATGCTTATTTGTGCAACAAATTTCTGAGTTGGTTGTTCGTCTATACTTAGAACTCTAAATTAAAGGTATATGTAATATATTGATATGATTATTAAGACTTTCATGTCATTAAATAAACTTTTTAACATTATACATCACAAATTATACCAAATAGTTTACATAAACTTGTTTATCCAAGCTATTTGTAGGATCTTACGATCCTATGATTCCATCCTGCGATCCAATCCTACCACCCCTCTTCGATCCAAAGTAGGATCTCGATCCTGACAACATTGCTAATCTCATCTCATCATACATAGACTCCGTAAGTTAATCTTGAACCCTTACTTTTATCAATTGTGAACATTGTGGGCACAAGAACCGAGGCTGACCATTGACCCTTGACCCTTGACCCCACCCCCCCCATTTGTTTGACCACCATGGTTGTTGATAGCCGTAGCCTTGACCCTTGGACTCTGGCTCAGGTTTGGGTAGGGGATTGGCCGAGACCCTAAATTGATTATTGGGGGAATTCAATATTACTGGTTGTTGTTTGATTATCGTAATAATTGCGTATATGTTATTAGGTGCCGAGATTGTGAAGGAGCCGTTCTAAATTGCTTAGCTTGATTGATCGCAGAGTACTTGCTGAAAAGGTAGGAATATCCTACTCAACCTTGGTTATTTTTCTTGTAGTCTTGTATGTATATATGTTACGTTGAATTGGTTATGATAGAGTTGCAGTATCGCTTGAATGGTGGATGGTTGTTAGCTCGGTCGACCGACTTACACAACCTATCGATCAACCAGACGTGTGTTGGGTGACGGATGGTAGGCCGTGTTGGTTGCACGCGAGTGGTTTATTTCAATTGCTATTATTATTGTAGTGACTGTTAATACACTATACGAGCATTGTTGTTGTTATTATATTTAAAGCCAGTGTGAATTATTATTGATACGAGATACGAGTATTGAAATGAGTTGTGCATAGCACGGAGAGTGCTACTTCCAGTTGTGCATAGCAAGATAGTGCTACTGCCAGTTGAGCATGGTACGAAAGTACTACTGCTAGATAGTTAAGCATAACACGGTGTTGAGGGAGTTGTGTTACTCCCAGTGATGTCAATGACTTGTATTCGGTATGATTGGATGAGATGATGATGGTCTGAGATTAGTTGGTTGTGCTACTACAACCGTTTGTCTACGTCGAGTTAATACTGTTATTTAGTTTATTTATACTCAACCTTGGTTGACTTGGTTTGTGTCATGCGTCAAATTGTCACCTATATCCGGGGTGGCCTGTGTTGATCCATTCAATAGTTTCGATTGAATGAGAAGTAGTTAATAAATCAGGTTCAGGTTAGTAGCTGATGTGACGCTGTGCCGTGGATCGTGGGGTGAGTGACGCGGAGCTCGTGGAGTCTAGATATCATGAGACTTTACTTAGTAGTTGAACATTACCCATTTTAGTTAAATTCAGTTGTAAACAATTAGTATGTGACCGTTGTATTTCATTCAGTTTGAGACCATTTATGTAATGATGTAAATTTTTAATAAAGTATCTTTGTATTTTTTCAATTTGATTATCATTGCCTCGGGTTACCAAGATGGTAACAGTTCCGTTTAATGGGGAATGTCTTGCTAAAGAATTCTGCTTAAATGAGGTATTACAAACCACCCCTTCATCCCTTAACCACCAATCCATCAATCAAACGTCAGCCTTCACCACTTCTGCCTTCGTCAATCATCGTCGATTTCCTAATGAACTCATGCCAAACCCGAGCACAAAGCAGCCCAGATTCGTGCCCACCATCACCACGAAGCTTGTCCTCCTCTGACATTGAGCCATCCGCTCGTCCCCCCATCAGCATCACCGCACCAGAGTTTCGCACCACCACTCGATGGCATCAACACCAGAAAGCCACCATCATTCCCCCTCGTGTGATTTACTCTTTCATTGCATTCATATCATGTCGTGAGTATTTGTATTAGTGAAAGTGACGTGTGTGGCTATGTGTAAATTCTCACCTTCTTTAATTGGGATGGCCTGTGATGATCTATATAATATTTCCGATTATATGGAAAGTAGTTTGGAGTATAGGTTTAGACTTGGTGATGAGCGGGACATGGGCAGAGCCGCCAGCATTTGAGTCTATTCGAGTTGTCACATTTTAGTCGACATAAATTTGAAATTGTGATAATTTAATAGCTAAATTCTACACTAATTAACCCTAAAAAAAGAGAGAAAATACAAAGAGATAAATAAATACAAAGAGAAAAAAGATACAACCCCACATCCATCTCAAAATTGGTGACGACATCGCAAAACTGCCACCAAACAGCCGGACCGCAACCCGTAAAATAAGTACGCGGGACGCACTCGTAGTACCGAGACTAGGTGCTAACCGGACCCCTGCCAAACGTCGTGACATCACACTAGTCCCTCCCTCCTCAAGCCATAAACTTGCACTTCCTCCTTGGAGTAGGAAAATCCAAGGAGCGACCAAAGCATAAGACGGTCTCCCGAACCTCCTTACGTCTCCTCAACAACCGTATAACACAACCACAACTCCACCAACATCCACCAACAATCACATATACACCATATGCACACCATATGTCAAGTATAATGCGTTCATATGCACAATGATTACCAAGTATGCCACTTCCTCATGTATAATGGATGCCAAGTATGCCAAGTATGCTATGTACTTTCATGTACCAACAATTGTACAATCCTTCAAGCCACAATCCCCATTAACATGTTATAATGCAATCCCCACAATAATAAGAGACTAATAATAATCACCCAATAACATGTTATAATGCAATTCTATATCTACAATAGAATTCATAACAATGAACATATAGCTAAGCATTCATATTACCAAAACCGAGCAGGGAAACTCTACCTTTTAGCAATCCTCCAAATATCACAAGTAAGCACAAGAATCCTCCTCTAAGAATTTACATCCTATAATTAATCAAGTAACACCTATTCACAAACATGTTCTATAATAATATAATACATATAATTATTTATTACAACTATCTAATTATACAAATCCCCAATTAGTATACCCAAGTAACAAAACTCCCAATTTTTAGGGTTTGTTGGGTCAACATAAAATTAAAAGAGAAGGATGAATGTTAACTTACAAATGGAAAGGAATAAAAAAGAATCAAACTTGGTAGGTAAATCTCCCAAATCTAAGCTTGGTCTCTTGCTAGGGTTCTTGCAGAAGAATCTAGAGAGTTGTGGGTGTCTGAGAGAGTGTAGAGTGTGTTTTAGGGTTACAAAATGAAGAAAGAAGCTGAAAAGGCATATTTATAGCAAGACCCAAAACAAGGAGCCTCACATGCGATTTCTGGGTCTGAGCCGAGTCACTCGGCTCGGCCGAGTGCCACCTAGTCAGGATTAGGGTTAAACCTAGACGTACTCGGTCCACTCTAGTCGGTTGTGAGTGCCACTCGGTCGAGTACTCTTCTGTACTTGGCCAATTGCACTGGTAAAAAGTCAGGGGTATTACATGACGCTTGGTTGACAAGCCGGACTGCTTCACGCCTCTTAATCCAATAATTCCGGTGGTGTTCATTGAATGCTTTGATTAATGGGTGCTGATCAGATGGAAGCCTGACTACAACCTCCACATTTTCTAGAATCCTTTGTGTAAGAAACTCTTCGCTGTTGATTAAAGGGTTAATTGCCATTGTGTTTTTTCAATTTTTGAGTAATGGGGATTTACTTGTGATTAAATTTAAAATATTAATTAATTAAGAAAAATGTCTCCATAGTAAATACACATGTAAAAACACATCAAGCATACGGAAAAAACATTATTGTTTCTTTCAAAAAATTATAAATATACATGTGATGGAGTAATGGTTAAACAAAACAATAATACAACGTTGATTCAAACCAAAATGTAATGAATTTATACCGTTTCCAATCCAACGGTTCATTAAAGGTAAAATAATAAAAACGGTTTAACAAAAAACGTTTTTACATGTAGTAATTAACAACGGTTGTATGTAAATTGTTTTCATATAGAGTACTTTGACCACGACTTTGGTAAAATCTTTGTCATGTTATATAATTAAATTATGTAAACTTCCTATGCATTAAAAGCATTCATATTTTATTTGTATAAAACGTTTTCAATCAACTCTAAACTTCCAATACATTGAAACTTTTCATATTTTATTTATATAAACCGTTTCCAATACAACTCTAAACTCCTATATAAATTGGAATCCTAAACTTCTAATATTCGCAACAATCTAAACACTTCTTTTAATATAACAAATTATATTTTCAAACTATATATTCATCATGCTGTCTTATTCATTTAATGAAGAATCGTACGAATCATATTAAGATATTGTACCCCAAACTAGAATTTTGTATGTCAAACATTTAATGTGCATCATTCACAATCTCTCATACACAGAGGACGGTGATGAGAAGAGAATACTCTCATATAACCTTAACTGGTTAATAGGCGTGGTTCAGATTAAATTTGATTCAAGCTCCACCCGGCTCGTTCGCATAATGGGTCGTTCAACTGTAACACCCCCATTTATCAAGGAGCCTTTAGCAAGACCTTCCCAAATAAATAAGGTTGTTACCATCTCGGTTGCCCGAGGTAGTGAGTAACAAATAAAACAAACACAAGGTACTTTAAGTAAAATTACATAAATACTGAATAACTGCTCAAACTGCTCAATTACAATATCTAACTAAATAACTGAATCAGTAACTAATACAGCGGAAGTCTTGTAACAATGTTTAAAAAACTACAAAGTGATAACTAAACTCATTGAGCTACTTACCCTGCCCTCCTGTATATCACGCCCTAAGGCCCCCATAACACAACAACATCCAGTTCAATTTTTAACACCTGCTATATCAGACTGCTCTCCATTTGACTGAAAATATCAAATAGATCATCATAGGCCACCACTATTAAAGATGG
This sequence comes from Silene latifolia, assembly GCF_048544455.1. Classification (NCBI taxonomy): domain Eukaryota; kingdom Viridiplantae; phylum Streptophyta; class Magnoliopsida; order Caryophyllales; family Caryophyllaceae; genus Silene; species Silene latifolia. Next base: position 463,896,600 of record NC_133538.1, on the reverse strand, counting down.
TGTCATTTACACAAACACACAAGTGTACTAAAACATAATTTTTAGACACACACTCGAAAATGGACTCAATTTTGAACGGTTTCTTGGACTGTTTAATGAAGGAAAACGAATGAGAGATATGACTTAATCCAAACACTAAGGAATAGATTAAACCTATGTTTCACCCAATCACTAAGCAAAGGGATTACCAAACCTCCAAGCACTAAGCAAAGGAGTCCTTCAAGCACTAAGTAAAGAATAATTTAAGAAGAAAACAATGGTTTCAACTTGGTTTATATTCATCAAATCTGAATTTTGCTTAAGGTTAGCTTTGCTTTTATAGACCAAGCAAAACAATCCCCACCTTACATTCAAATACTAATCTAAGGACTCATAGAGACCCACAAAAACCGTGCAAAGCTTGGTCCCAAGGACCTTACACAAGTTGAAAATCAAAAGCTAAAAACAAGGAAAGTAAACTAATAGGACAATGATTATTAAAAATAGAGTAAACTCTTTTGGAAGCATCAAGGGATCCGGCCAAGCTTGTATAAGAGTTGTATAGCAGCAAAAAAAAGCTTTGGGGTTGTCTTGGCTAGTTTTGGAAGGTTGAAAATGACTTGAAAGCGACCTTGTACCTTCCTCTTGCAAACCGTGTAAGCTAGGGCCACCCGGTTTTGTTTCATGCTTTTCTCTATGATTATCTCCTTTCCAAGAAAAAATCTCCCAGACAAAAATACTCTAAACTCATCATAGAAGAGTCCTAAGCCATAAAATGCCATATGTTCTTAGACGGTTTTGGAGTTGGACCTCAAATTAGAGGATGGTCCAAAACCGGGTCAAATGGGTGAATGGATCTATGAATTTGCTTCATTATGGCCATGCAAATTTTATATAATTCCACATGCATTTTTACATAGAGTATGTAAAATTTCGTAATTTGTTATTGAGTTTTGCATGGTTATTGATTTTTTTTATGGTTAAAAAGTCGATAAAATGGGTTTATTTTGTTCAAAATACGGAACGACATTTTCTGGGTATGAGAAATTTTTGTATATTTAAAAATATGTTTTAAAGGTTAAAAGTGAAATTTAAAAATTTTTGTCACCTCTTTTTTAAGTTTATTGGTTTTTATAATGATATAAACCGATAAATATAGATATTTTAATTCTCAAACTTTTATGGGAAATTTAGACTTTTTGGGTCCCTGGATATGTTCCATAATATAAAAATTTTTTATTTTCAAAATTTTGTAATGGATATAATTATTTTGAATTATTTCATAAATGTTATGTTAAAACCGATATAATTCGCAAATAATATCAATTCAAACTAATTAATTATCAACAAATTAGTGGGGACTAATGTTTTAGTTCTAAAACAGTTTAGATAATTAGTTTAAACTTATACATGTTTTAAGCGCTGATTCTTGATTTTTAAACGGTTAAAAATCGATTAAGTCCACCAAACCGAGCTAGATACTTATGATTGTGCTAGGGACGATTTTGGCAATTTTTGTATAACATTTCAGGCATTTTATTTATGTTGAATGAATGAATGTCATTTATTTAAAGTATTTTTATAATTTGTACCTAGTATGGCCTAGTTTTTTTAATCGTTATTACCCTTAATGAATGGGAATAGCGATTTATTTGTAATTTAAATACGATCTCGTATCGTCGTTTTGTAATTAATTAATTTAATTATTATATAAATGGAATTGCTAAGTAATTTGATTATAGTAGTTTTTATTACCGGCGTTTTCATAAGATGGAGTTACCTTGAGACGGTGTTATTTTTGGAAAGGAGTTCCAAATCCCACAAGATGAAGCCATTTTTGGAAGGTGTTCCAATGAAGAGGCAATGGACCAAGGAGTTGGTTTTCAAAATTGTAATAATCTAGTTATTTTTATTAACTAGGGGGCCATACTAGGATTATTTATTTGCTTGCTTGCTTTTATTTTCCGCTCATGCCAAAATCGCCAATCACATGCATTTTATTATTCGATTGTCGATTCACGGTTTTTTGCATTCGCCGACTCAGTTCACTTATAGGAAATTTATAACTAAATTGACAAGATCTATCACATTTAAAATAATTGAGATTAGCCTTATTAACTAGTAACACTTATGAATCTCGTGTTCATTAGGGCAACCACAACGTGGACTCTTTCTACCTCGGGTAAGTAGGGCGATGAGATCACATGCGAAAATTGGGTTGGACTCAACGGGATAAGAGTTTTTTTGGGGCTAGAGGATGGATTTAGTTGAAATTCGTCAACCGAGAGTTCTAAAGGTAGAATTAGTCAAACGTTAACTTACCATTATTTTATATAAAAGGTGGCATAACATGTTCTTTTTTATTTAAGAAGCGGGTCTCGGAATCGTTTATATAATTTCGTGAGGGATCATTATATGCCAAAACTTGATAAAAATTGTTTTACAAGTATATTATTACAAAAATGAATGTTTAAATATTTCCTTATTTTGTTGTAGCTTCATAATTCGCAATGGCATCTTCTTCCACTACTCCACTAGGAAAAGATTCTTGGCGAAGGTACGTAATGGACAAATGTACTTTAAAAGATGGCCGAAGCAATTTTATTTAATGGGAATCCACTATTAAGAGTGCCGCGTTATCCGATAACATGATCGTTTACTTGACCGATTCCCTTCCCATCGAGCCTGGACCAAGGGCTACTACGGCGGTACGGACAGCCTATGACGACTATATGAGGATGTCCAATGATGTCAAGAATGTTTTGATATGGTTGATATCCTCAAAACTCAAGCTTCAATACATTTCTCTAAATGCATACGAGATATTCACTCGCATGACTACAATATTTTCACAAACACCTAAAATCCGCCAATACGAAGCGGCGGTACGCTTTTTCGAAGATAAAGGCTAGTCCTCATGTCCTTAAGATGGTCAAACATATCGACACCCTAGAGCGTCTAGGGTGTAACATTCCAAAAACTTTTGCGGTGGATCGCATTCTCCACTCGCTATCCAACAAGTTCGCCCACTTTAGGGTGAACTACAACATGAATAACATGGATACGAGTTACCATGAACTTCATGCACTCCTCACCCAAGCGGAGAGGGATATGGAAGCTAGTGGGAGTGACCAAAAGGACGTTATTTCAATGAGATTGAAGAACATGTCTCTTGGAGCTAAGAAGGGGAAAGGGAAGAAAAAATCCCAATTCAAAAAACAAGGCAAGAAACTAAGCAAGCGAAAGGGCTAAGCTATTGTGAATTGGAAGCCCAAGTCAAAAGTTGGCACACCATCCGATGCCGAATGCTTTCATTGTAATGGCAATGGGTATTTGAGGAGAAATTGCCCCAAGTACTTGGAGGATATGAAGGAAGGGCGTGTGACGCCAATAGGTATAATCTCCTCCTCTCTCTATATGATAGAAGTTAATTATGCTTGCACTTCCACTTGGGTATTAGATAAGGGATGTGGTTCTCACCTTTGTAATCATTTGCAGGGCCTAAGAAATGTGCGAGCACTAACTAAGGGTGATGTAGATCTTCGCATGGGGAATGGAGTTAGAGTAACGGCCGTTTCCGTGGGGACTTATGTACTCACCTTAGCTAGTGGTTTAGATTTGTTTTTGAATAATTGTTATTTTGTACCAACTTTAACCAAGAACATTATCTCCATCTCCGTATTAGATGCAGAAGGTTTTTGTTTTGTGATCAAGGACAATAGTTGTACTTTTTCATTGAACGATTTGGTTTATGGCAAGGCCATACCTCAACTACTCATGTAGGAGACATTCTTGTATATGCACTTTTAAACAAAGAGAAATCAAACTTCTGCTTACACTTGGAACCCAATACCATCTTATTACTTACTTTACCCTTTTGAGGACTTTCTTTCTTTGCAGTAACAATTTGTTTATTAACAGAAACAATTTGTTTCTTAACTGCAAGATCATCGTCACTTTCTTCATTTATCTTCTTTGCGAAAGATTGTATAGACTTAGATTTACTGTTAATAGTAGCTGATTTACGCTTTCTTGTAAATGGAGCACACTCATTTTTACCATCAGTGCAACTTTCAGTTGGTGGAAAAATAAAAGTAACTTTTCTCCGCTTTTCAGATTTTTTATCTTCCTGCTCCATAGTCTGTAATAATAAAATGAAATTACAAAACAAGTAGAGATAATCAGCAGTTATCTAATTTTAGGAAATGTACATTAATCACAAATATAATGTTCTTTTAGATGATTCAGAACAATTTCTATATTAATAACAAATGACACATTAATTTAAGCTGAATGTACATTATATTATTACCTTCAATTAAAAATCCAAAAATTAACAAGTAGAGATAATCAGCAGTTACCTAATTTTAGGAACTGTACATTAATAAAAAATATAATGTTATTTACTTATTTCAAAACAGTTCCTATATTAAAAACAAACGGCACATTAATTTAAGCTGAATGTATTATATTATTACGTTCAATTGAAAATACAAAATTGACAAGTAGAAATAATCACCATTTACCTAATTTAGGAAATGTACATTAGTCACAAAGATAATATACTTTTAGATGATTCAGAACAATTTCTGTATTAAAAACAATACGCACATTAATTTAAAGCTGTATGAACAATATATATTATTACCTTCAATTAAAAATTCAAAATTAACAGAAACTAGAAAGTAAATGTTAAAAGAATACTTCAGAGATATAAAATTGGGGAAGAACAATGCAAATGTGTTTCTGAAGGTAGAAAAAATAATTCATGCACATTAATCCGAATTAATTTTTAACAGTAAAGCAGTATAAATATCTGAAATCAAAACATCAAAATTATACTGCTATTGAACAATTAAGTGATCCAAATTAAATATTATATTAGAGTTATGATAGAGAAGAAACGAAATTGAAAAGAAAATGCCTTAGTATAACGGAGGAAATTGGGCGTAACTTCAAAATTATCTTTGTTGAACAATTCTCCTATGACAACGTCTATCTTTTGGTAATGTAAAACGACTGAGCTAAAAACTGGTTACTACTTTTATTTTTTTACTCCGTTTATTTTTTCTTGAAGGTAGTTACTTACTAGTGTATTGTAACTGTTAAAAAAATTAGGGAAATGATAAATACATTTAATACCCTAAAATAGTTAGTTAGTTACCTTGAAGCTTGGCCACTGCAGTCCCCGAAAGGGGTGGCTTACATGGTCCATGTGTTGGTGCGAGAATGCATGGACCCGGGGGGGGGGGGGGATTCAACCCCCTCGTAAAAAAAAAGAACAAAAAAAGACATCTGACAGACCGAGTAAACCTTTTTTTTTGGGGGGGGGGGGGGGGTGGTTATACTAAAACGGGACGGGAAAGATTTTAGGGTTGGATTAGGCGGATCCTTGCTTCTCATTTGAAGGCGGCAAGATGATGCGTGTCTTTTATATGATGTTTTATACCTCATTTTACACGCATTTCAGAGCTCATTTGTGTAGTTTAAGCTACCATTTCCCCTATTTCGGTCTACTTCCCTGTTTTTGTACATTATTGCAGAAATGTGAAGAATTCAGCGGAAATCGAGCTAAATCCGTCCCCGAGTACCTTGCATTGCATTTGACGTGAAGGATTCACTTAAGGAACGAGCTTGGTGCGCATTTCAAGGCCCGAAAGACAAATCCACGAGTAGTTTAAAGCGGATCACCAGCTTAAGCAGTCGATCGACTGGCCCACTTAGTCGATCGACCAACCCACGGGATCCAGAAGCTACTGTTCATCTCAGAGCAGTCGATCGACTAGGTATCATGGTCGATCGACCACATCGCTGCTTCAGACGAGAATTAAAAGATCGGGGAACTTGAAGCCCATTGTGTTTTAGGTTTTAATAATAAGTGTTACGTTGGTTTGCTATATAACGTAACCTAGTCGAGAGATACAATCATCCAGTTTTATTCAGAAATTTACCTAGTTTTACATTCAGTTTAGTTTATCGAATAATTAGGGTTCGGGATATTATTTCGCATTGGATTTTCGTTGTGCTTTCAATCATTCCGTTACAATCCTTCTACAAATTTCGGTATTTCTTCTGTTCTAATTTCCAGTTTATTACTTTATTTGCATTCATAGATATAGAATTGTTAGTTAGTTCCCGAAACCATAATTATCGTTTTATGCTAGCCTTTTGTTCCGTAGTTTTAATTATGAATTCTTCTGTTTATTTCATCAATCTTATTGTTGTTATCATTCGTAGTATGAGTAGCTAAATTATTCGTGCTAGGATGTAGGGGAATTATAGTGTAGGCGGCGTAGAATAATGCGGCCTGAATCGCGTGTCAGTCGATCGACTGACATACTTGGTCGATCGACTGACCTCGTGGGGTTTTACTTTCGTTTTAATTGTTTTAATTCTTTATTCGACAAATCGAGTGCACACGACTAGTTGAATGTTTAGGATTTGACTGACCCATTAGATCGAGAGATAGGGACAGTTGTTAGATCACCAATTAAAATGACTAAACTATGTTTAGATCCAAAGATAGGTAAAGTTTAGATTATTAGTCGCTTTTCAGGACGAGAGTCGGTATTAGTGATATTAGGGACTTATAGCGAGATCGAAAGATGCTATCTGTTAAGAGTGGACCGAGAGGACCTCTTGTTTCCCGCCCCATGTGTTTGATTTAGACCGACTTAGTTTGCTGCCGCCGAAACTATAGTGAACCGACCATCCTAGTACCCCTTCTTTTATCTGTTTTATCCGTTTATTTAGTTTATAGTCTTTTATAGACTAAATCAATTCAACCCCCACTTTCATTACCTTGGACTAAATTAGACAATTAGAAATTACATTCGCCTCCTTGTGGTTCGACCCTGTTACCACTAGCCTAGGTTAGTTTTAATAGGAAATTATAAATCTTACTTTTGGTACCTACAACGACGGGTATCAGCAGTGGCACTGCTGGCACATATTACCGCTTCTTTATTGCTTTCTCGGTTTCCTTTGCTGCGCTTAAAGTCTTGTGAGTTTCTAAGTCTTTACTTCATGTTTTATTTATTTAATTTTCTCGCAAATTCCCGTTTCTCTTTTTTTCATTACATGATTTTGCACAATGGGGACATTGTGCGATTTGGTTTGGGGAAGGGTTTTGCGTCGCATATCATTTGCTTGCATTCACGTTTACATTTTGTTTTGCATTGTTTTTTTCATTTCCTATATATACAAAAATCCAAAAAAAATTAAAAATTTCATTAAATTTCAAAAAACAAATGCATGTTTATCTTAGCATTTAGGTCAAGTCGGAACGGTAGTATTTCCATGATGACATTGCATTTGCACCTGTTCTTGCCTAAGCCTTGCTTGATTAACATGTTATTAGTAGAATCGTATAAGTGCATATCTACGAGTTTTCGTTAATTATTTGCTGAACTTGAGACTTGACTTAGATTTTGGCAAGCTACATCATATTTCTGAGTTATTAGAGCCTATAACTGGTGTCATCTATGACCAGTTTATCTAGGATGTGAGTAGTACTCCTTATGAGGCATGTTACATCAATATGCATAAATATGAACTTAATCTGCTTAATACCTGTATGCATTCGGTTTGTGGTTTGTCGACACATGTGGTAGAGGTTTCCCTTTATTCATTATGCCCATAAACTCCACACTGCCAAAAATATCCTTTTTGTCCTATTTACTACATCCTAAATTTAGCCTGTCCTTTGTCAAACTAGTAGTCTATGTTCTTGGGATAGTTACTCAGTTTTTGGTAGCATTTGATCTTATTTGAGATTTAGTTGGGAAGATTAAATGAAGAAGGAAATAAAAAGAAAAAAAAAATAAAATGATTCGAAAAAATGAAAAAAAAAGAGAGTTCTGTACTGTTCATAGCAGTCGATCGACTGCCATCATTGGTCGATCGACTGAGGTTCGAAAGAAAAGAAGAAATCAATTCGCATAAGTTCAAAATCCTTATATTTTGGCGATTTTTGCTCCCATGTTGCATTAGTATCTTATGGGTAGTTAGTTGATTACTTTAATACTGGAGATTGTGAGATTTGTGCTTGCCACAGCACCGTTTCGTTTGATTTTGAGCAAGAAGAAGGATGTTGCTATATGGTTCCGTTTTGGTACTAGCTTGATCACCTGTACCTCCACTTTTCCATAAATGTTTTGCCTCTTCTTGCCCATACCTCACATATCCACATATATACCTCGGCATGTGTCACGGTCTTTTGTTGGTTGAATGCATATGTACGGTTGTAGAGATCATTTTCATATTAGATTGCAGGCATGTTCTTATAGGTCATAGTTAGGTGAGTGTCACTACAAAATTACATCTTTCTATCTTTTATATATACTCACCTGTGCTTATGTGTGATATGAGCGACCCGTGAGAGTCCATAATGATAAGTCTCTATAGCTGATGGTTCAGCAGTTTTTAACGACTTTATAACTCGTTTGCATGATTCATATTGCTAATTGATTGTTAGTTCTAGCATTAAACTGGTTTAGGCTTTACAGTTTGCATTTCGCTCTGAGATTGAACTCGTTCCATTAGGTCATTAGATCGAGTCTAGTTCTTGCTTGGGGACAAGCAAGGGTTTGGTTTGGGGAAGTTTGATGCGTGTCTTTTATATGATGTTTTATACCTCATTTTACACGCATTTCAGAGCTCACTTGTGTAGTTTAAGCTACCATTTCCTCTATTTCCGTCTACTTCCGTGTTTTTGTACATTATTCCAGAAATGTGAAGAATTCAGCGGAAATCGAGCTAAATCCGTCCCTGAGTACCTTGCATTGCATTTGACGTGAAGGATTCACTTAAGGAACGAGCTTGGTGCGCATTTCAAGGACCGAAAGACAAATCCACGACTAGTTTAAAGCGGATCACCAGCTTAAGCAGTCGATCGACTGACCCACTTAGTCGATCGACCAACCCACGGGATCCAGAAGCTACTGTTCAGCTCATAGCAGTCGATCGACTAGGTATCATGGTCGATCGACCACATCGGTGCTTCAGACGAGAATTAAAAGATCGAGGAACTTGAAGCCCATTGTGTTTTAGGTTTTAATAATAAGTGTTACGTTGGTTTTCTATATAACGTAACCTAGTCGAGAGATACAATCATCCAGTTTTATTCAGAAATTTACCTAGTTTTACATTCAGTTTAGTTTATCGAATAATTAGGGTTCGCGATATTATTTCGCATTGGATTTTCGTTGTGCTTTCAATCATTCCGTTACAATCTTTCGCAAATTTGTATTATTTCTTCTGTTCTAATTTCATTTATTACTTTATTTGCATTCATAGATATAGAATTGTTAGTTAGTTCCCGAAACCATAATTATCGTTTTATGCTAGCCTTTTGTTCCGTAGTTTTAATTATGAATTCTTCTGTTTATTTCATCAATCTTATTGTTGTTATCATTCTTAGTATGAGTAGCTAAATTATTCGTGCCAGGATGTAGGGGAATTATAGTGTAGACGACGTAGAATAATGCGGCCTGAATCGCGTGTCAGTCGATCGACTGACATACTTGGTCGATCGACTGACCTCGTGGGGTTTTACTTTCGTTTTAATTGTTTTAATTCTTTATTCGATAAATCGAGTGCACACGACTAGTTGAATGTTTAGGATTTGACTGACCCATTAGATTGAGAGATAGGGACAGTTGTTAGATCACCAATTAAAATGACTAAACTATGTTGAGATCGAAAGATAGGTAAAGTTTAGATTATTAGTCGCTTTTCAGGACGAGAGTCGGTTTTAGTGATATTAGGGACTTATAGCGAGATCGAAAGATGCTATCTGTTAAGAGTGGACCGAGAGGACCTCTTGTTTCCCGCCTTATGTGTTTGATTTAGACCGACTTAGTTTGCTGCCGCCGAAACTATAGTGAACCGACCATCCTAGTACCCCTTCTTTTATCTGTTTTATCCGTTTATTTAGTTTATAGTATTTTATTGCTATTAGTATAGACCAAATCAATTCAACCCCCACTTTCATTACCTTAGACTAAATTAGACAATTAGAAATTACATTCGCCTCCTTGTGGTTTGACCCTGTTACCACTAGCCTAGGTTAGTTTTAATAGGAAATTATAAATCTTATTTTTGGTACCTACAACGACGGGTATCACAAGACAAAAAGACACCCTAGAGGGGCCGAGTGAACCCTTTTTGGGGGAACCGGGTATCCTAAAATGGGATGGGAAAGGGTTTAGGGTTTGATTAGGCGGACCGCTACCGCGGATCCCCCTAATCAAACCCTAAACCCTTTCCCTTTCTTCTCATTCGAAGGCGGCAAGACAAAAAGACACCCTAAAGGGGCCGATTGAACCCTTTTTGGGAGGACCGGGTATCCTAAAACGGGACGGGAAAGGGTTTAGGGTTTGATTAGGTGGACCGCTATCGCGGATCCCCCTAATGAAACTCGAAACCCTTTCCCTTGCTTCTCATTCGAAGGCAGCATGACAAAAAGACACCATAGAGGGGCCGAGTGAACCCTTTTTTGGGGGGTCGGGTATCCTAAAACGGGACGGGAAAGGGTTTAGGGTTTGATTAGGCGGACCGCTACTGCGGATCGCCCGAATCAAACCCTAAACCCTTTCCCTTGCTTCTCATTCGAAGGCGGCAAGACAAAAAGACACCCTAGAGGGGCCGAGTGAACCCTTTTTTTTGGGGGGGGGGGGGTATCCTAAAACGGGAAAGTGTTTAGGGTTTGATTAGGCGGACCGCTACCACGGATCCCCCCAATTAAACCCTAAACCCTTTCCCTTGCTTCTCATTTGAAGGCGGCAAGACAAAAAGACACCCTAGAGGGGCCGAGTGAACCCTTTTTTGGGGGGCCGGGTATCCTAAAACGGGACGGGAAAGGGTTTAGGGTTTGATTCGGATCCCCCTAATCAAACCCTAAACCCTTTCCCTTGCTTCTCATTTGAAGGCGGCAAGACAAAAAGACACCCTAGAGGGGCCGAGTGAACCCTTTTTTGGGGGGCCGGGTATCCTAAAGCGGGACGGGAAAGGGTTTAGGGTTTGATTAGGCGGACCGCTACCGCGGATCTCGCTAATCAAACCCTAAACCTTTTCCCTTGCTTCTCTTTCGAAAGCGGCAAGACAAAAAGACACCCTAGAGGGGCCGAGTGAACCCTTTTTGGGGGGATCAGGTATCCTAAAACGGGACGGGAAAGGGTTTAGGGTTTGATTAGGATCCCCCTAATCAAACCCTAAACCCTTTCCCTTGCTTCTCATTCGAAGGCGGCAAGACAAAAAGACACCCTAGAGGGGCCGAGTGAACTCTTTTTGGGGGGACCGGGTATCCTAAAACGAGACGGGAAAGGGTTTAGGGTTTGATTAGGATCCCCCTAATCAAACCCAAAACCTTTTCCCTTGCTTCTCATTCGATGGCGGCAAGACAAAAAGACACCCTAGAGAGACCGAGTGAACCCTTTTTGGGGGGACCGGGTATCCTAAAACGGGACGGGAAAGGGTTTAGGGTTTGATTAGGCGGACTGCTACCGCAGATCCCCCTAATCAAACCCTAAACCCTTTCCCTTGCTTCTCATTTGAAGGCGGCAAGACAAAAAGACACCCTAGAGGGGCCGACATATTAATATGAAGCAGTTTGCTATTTTCTATCGCACTCGTAAGTTGTTATTGTTTGCTTGACATACTTTGCAATTTTCTTTGCCATTGTTGTATTGCATTTTTAAAAAATTGAGACATACTATTATCGCATAAGTCCTTTCTTTTTTTAATTAATTCCAACTACTAAACTCATTTGAACCTCAACTTGTATGTACCCATTTTATATTAAAAAAATTCAGATTAGGCCAAAGTAGGATAAATGGCCATTTAACACAATGTTAATGTTATAATTTCTCAATGTACTTTCTAAACTTACTAAATGTACTTTTTAAACATTTACAATGTTAATGTTGTAATTTCTCAATGTGGGGAATATCTAATATGCATGAGCAGTTGCAACTATATGCACACGTTGGGAACATAGACCATGAGTCAAACTATCATTCCATGTCTGCATTCTGCTTTTGTTTTATTTCAACTGCTTGAGTCAAAGGGAATTTTTTTGCATTTGTATTAAATAAGGTCACTTTATATTGCAATGTACTGTTCTCATTTTTTACATGTGCCTCATGATTAGTTAAAATGTACCCTTTGAAGAGTTTGATTGTACTTATGGTTGTACGTCATTTGTTTTGTAATTTTAGTTTTTTTCCCAATTGTACACGTGAAACACTTTTTCTTATACGTGGTTGACCTGGTGAGGAAGCGTTTCGTCATTCTTGACAACTCACTCTCAGATGAAGACGCCATCAAGAAATATGGTGTATCTCCACTGTTAACAGTATGTTTGAATTTGACACATTTTTCTTGTTCTATTGAATTTTGACTATTAGTCACGCTTAACACTGGTTTACAATGTTTTGTCATAGATTGATGCTCTTGGAAGGTTTTTGGGTGAGAACCCAAAAACTTCTGACTCTAGCAACATTGTGTTGGCTATGGATCCCATTGTTGCAAAGCTTAGTTGGAGAAATAACTACAATGTTGATGACTGTGGTATATACACAATGAGACACATGAAAACATTTATGGGATTAATCTCTTGAAAATGTGGCCTGATGAAAAATGATGTGAGTGTTGGTTCTTATTTTAAAGAAATTCATGTTCATTGTGTTTTGCCTATCTTGTTAATTGTTGGCTTCTGTTTTGCAGCGGAGCGTGCTTAAAGTGTTAAGATACAAATATCTATGCACATTACTTATGTTCGAGCACAACGATTGCCATGAAACTGTCGCTGATCATGCGAAGAAGGGTCATTTCTCTAAAGCTAGTGATTATATTTAATGTTCAGATATTATCTACGCAGTATGTTAGAATTTGTCTGATGACATCCCTGTTCATGTAGTATGATGTTTTAAATTCTAGTGTACATTAGTATGTGTAATGATTTGTAATTGCATAAGGAAAATGTTGAATTTGTGAACCAATGTTTTGTTGCACTTAATTAAAGTACTTTTTTGTCTATTTTTGGCGTGCTATTTACTTGAACGTTATTATCTCCTTGAATAGCGACTTATGATGTACCGAATTAGCAAAATAATATAATGTACATTTCAGGTCTGCTTTTAAATCTCTTTTGTAAAACAGTACATGCACATTATGAACATACATAATGGACATTTGAATTAAATTGAAAGCACATTTATTTCTATTATACATTGAAAACAGGAAAATAGGTCTAAAATCACGTCGAAGATCTATCTACAGCGACATAATAATCTAAGTATATGAATGAACTTTTGAAGTTTTCTATCTTATTAAACGATCACATGCATTACAATTTAATTAATATTTCATGTTCTTTTTAAAATAATTTAATGTACCTTTAAATATAATGTACATTTTCCAAACAGTGCTTAATGATATTTTAGTTGTACCTAATTATCAAAACATGCACATTATGAATATAGATAATGGACATTTTAATTAAACTGTTTACATAAATTACATAATATATACAGTGTAAACAGGAAAACCTGTTTAATAAACTGTCAAAGATCTATTTTTAATCCCTTCCCAAAAAATGGATTCACTCGCCCCTTGTTGGGTGTCTTTTGGTCTTGCGGCTATACAAACCACACATAAGGGAAAGGGTTTAGAGTTGGATTAGGTGGATTCGCGGTAGCGGTCTGCCAAATGCAACCCTAAACGCTTTCCCGTCCCATTTTAGGATACCTGACCCCCTAGATTTAATCCCGTCCCCAAAAAGGGTTTAGTCGCCCCCTCTAGGGTGTCTTTTGGTCTTGCGGCCGTTCATAATCCAACCGTAAACCATTTCCCATGTCATTCTAGGATACTTGGTCCCCTAGTTTTAATCCCGCCCCAACAAGCGTTCACTCGGCCCCTCTAGGGTGTCTTTCAATCTTGTGGTCATTCGTAATCCAACAACTTGATCTAATTTGTACATTATGAATGTCGAAAAAGTACATTTAGAACTTTTAGAAAATACATTGACAAATTATAACATTGCCATTGTGTTAAATGGCCATATATCCTAATTTGACCTAATCTGAAGTTTTTAATTATAAAATGGGTATATAAAAGTAGAGGTTCAAATGGTTCTAGTCGTTGGAATAAACAAAAAAAGAAAAAAAATGGACTTGTGGAATTATAGTATGACCCAATTTGTTTAAAAAAAACCGCCACTTTAAACTTCTTCTCTTTAATATCTTATTACTTTTTGATAAACCTGTCAATTAAATTGTACCTGCACGTTTTGTCATTCTCAGTTCGTTCACTTACTCTTATCGCTCTCTATCGGAATGAAGGTTATACTCTTTGCCTTTAATTATTTGCTAAAAACAACTGTGTTTAATTTTCATCTGCTTCGAATTTTACATAGTTTCCTTAGCTGTTAATGTTCGAAGATGTTCATTATAAATCAGTCCTAATATTATTTCTCAGGTGCATCAATATGTCGGAATTTATACGCATTGTTTCCTAATGATTTTGATGTACTTTGATATGACTTAATATTTTTAAATGTTTAGGATGTATTTTCTTCATGCACTTTTTTAATGTTTAGCATTTACTTTCTGAATACGTGTCCTTCATATCAATATGTCGGAATTTATACGAATTGTTTGCTAATGATTTTGATGTAGTTTGTTACTAATGTTTAGCATTTACTTTCTGGATACCTGTGCTTCATATTAATATGTCGTAATTTGTACACATTATTTCCTCATAATTTGATGTTCTTTGTTATGGCTTAATATTTAGGATGTATTTTCTTCATGTACTTTCTTAATGTTTAGCATATTCTTTCTGGATATCTGTATTTTTAATGGCTTTATGTTTCTGTCTTATATGTTTTTTTTTTCTTTTTATTTTTTTAAAAAAAAAAACAACATTTAAAACTGAAGAACACGGATGTCATTATGGTTGTGCAAATCAGTCCTGATTCACCTACTGTTTGTCAACCTCCATCAAGATTCACCACAAACTCTTCTTCTTTGAGATAATTGAAGTTTCGCGGTCCTACAATAGGAGTAGTACATCATCCTGGCATTTGTCATACTTTACAAACAGTTGACAAAAAATATTCTTCTGTTGCGATAATTTATGTTCCCGACAGCCCTACAATAGAAGAGATTGTTAATCGTCTAGAGTTCGCCGCACTTCGTGTAGCATCTTAAAAAACTCCTCTTAACCTTTGTTGATTGATGTTCTGATGCCCCATTGAAGATGGGATTGTTGATCAATCTTGTAATCGCCACGCATTAAGCAGATTGTGAGGGACAAACATGACATTGTTAGGGCTACCTTAGAAACAAGCTATGCAGAAGTGCCACCGATAGAAATTCTTGCTCATTTAACTGAAACACCAATTCAAACGTCATATCAAGCGGACCGGGTTTTCAACAAACAACCCACTTACGCTAGCAAACACATAGCGACTCTTCGTAAAGTGAGAAAATTAATTCTTTGAAAGGAATAAGGATGCGCCTACAAACACTGCTTTGTGTGTCATTCGGTTTAGGTGTGTTCCCGAAGTTGAGGACTCTTTGTTTATGCAGCACGGAGCGGGGTAAAAAAAGAAAGAAAGCGTCGATGATCGTCCACCTTTATATCCGAAAAACAGGGAATCAATATCATTTTAGTAAGAGTCCTTCCTTTGAACCTCTCCTTGATGCTATTGACGACACGAATCCCTTCATACCTTTGACATCAATGCAATATCAGATTTCAAATTATGTGTTCACTGGCCACGGCTCTGTGGATAACAGTTGGTAATTACATACAGAAGATTTAATATTTTATATTCATTTACATAGTTCATCTTTATATATCTGCTTCTAATCATAATGCTATTACTGTTTTTTGTGCAATAATACGTTATTTGAGTTCAAAAATAATGTCCTTGGTTAGGATCAACTGTTGTCATTAAAACCGTATCACTATATCTCAAGCTTTGTCATAGATTCTTGGTCGGCATATCTAAACTACAAATAAAAGGATGGGAATCCAACTAATCCCACACGATTCTTTTTTAGTACACTTACATATGTAAGTTTGGTCATTGTTTTCATGTATTTCAGTTTACTATTTCCAACATTTTCACATTACTAAAATTTTATCTTCATTGTGCAGTTGTTATTAATGAAGAACACAGGTGCTTCTATTGATGATCATCGTTACAAACCTTTCAAGCGTCGCATCGAAGTAGAATTAAATGAGTTTGAGTGGATTGATCTTCCATCCATTGAACTAGTGAGTCCCTCACTTCATTTTGTAATTGAAATTAAATTCAGTATCACTGTAGTAGTCTATTTGAATAGAAGTCAGTGAATGTACTGTCAAAGTTTTCAAATGTGCTATTACTTAACATGAAATTAACGTTTATTTGTCAGTGACCTTACAATTGTTTCTTTCCCTGATGCTAGTTCTTCTTACCTATTGCACTTGAGAAACATTTTGTGTTGTACGTTTTCGACCTGCCAAGGAAATGTCTCATTATTCTTGACAATCGCATTAGAAAGGGGAGTGTCTTAGAAGAGTATGGTGATAGTGTATTTGAACTGGTAAATTTACATTCTCCTCAACTATGAATTATTATCGTTCACTTGCATTGGTAAATTCATGTATATTATGGTTCGTCTCGTCTAAATTTTATTATTATGTTACAGGGTGATGCTTTTGCACGGTTTTTGGGTGAAAATCAATCAACTATGGAGAAAAGTAATATAGTAATGGGCATGGATCCTACAATAGCAATGCTTCCATGGAGAAATAACAGAAATATTTTTGACTTTGGTATTTACACCATGAGGCACATGGAAACATTTATGGGAATAGCCACTTGGGACTGTGGACCGTCCAAAATTGATGTGAGTCTTACATTTTAATTGTAACTTATTTAGAACAAATCAATGTTATTTTGTTGGTTATTAAATTCTAATTTCATGTTTTTTTTTTTCCGGATGAGATCGTTGACAATCTTTGAGATTCAAGTACCTATGCACGCTACTAACATTTGAGCACAACAAACATCGTAACAGCATTATTAGACATGCATTAGCGTGTAACGACATTCACAAATAGTTCCTGAATATGATTTATTAGTTTTCTTTTGTACTTTTGATATTTGGCGTATGTACATCGAAGTTGTACTGGATGTGCATTCACCCAAGGTACTTGTTATAATGTACATTCTATAATGATCATTTGTCCATTTTAAGGAAAACAAATGTTCACCAAAATCAATGATGTTCTTGCTTTAATACGAGAATGTTCATTTTAAGGAAAAGAAATTTACATCCTGTGTAACTTTCTTGCTTTAGGATCTCACAATTGATACAATTAATTTATATCGTGCGTGGTCATTTTAATACGAGAATGTTCATTTTAAGGAAAACAAAAAAATATACTCCGTATACACTAATACTCCGTATACACTAATAGCAATATTCGAAATTGAGTAAATATGTACAATTAGTACGTAGTATTTTAATTTAACTATTACTTCTATATCATATGTTGCACACAATTTTCCTACTTGCCCAAATAACCCCAACACACGTAAATCTAGGGTGGACCTAATAATACCTATTATGGAAGTATAGCCAATTTATGTTCAATTATAAAACACACAATTAGGTGTAAATCTAAAATAGATAAAAGGAATACTTCTTTCAAACAATCTTTCCAAAGAAAATAGTTCTTTCAACTACGGAGTATTAGGTAACTTCTTCATAAATTTTGGTTATACTCCACCTTCGTTTTCAATACTTCTTCATTGCTAGCTAATCACGTTCATTTACTAAATTGTCCTGAATTTCGTCCATTCTTTTGGTGTATTTCTTAGGTAATTATACTTGGTTGATTTAAATCATTGACAAAATCACCTAAAAATCACGCCTCTTTTGTTGGTTACATTTTCATCGTTTTCAGTTTAATTGGATGTTCATGTCAAGTTTAATGGGATGTTATTTATTGATTACAATTGTGTGAGATTTTACATGTGTTGAGATAATTGGGGCAAGTACGAAAATTGTGTACAACATATGAAATACGAGTAATAGGTAAATTAAAATACTAATTGTACAATTTACTCAATTTCGAATATTGCTCACAGTGTTCATCGTTTAATTAATAGTGTTTTTAAAGTTTACAGTATGATGTTTTAAATGCTATCGTCCAATGAACATTTTGGAATAACCATTTTAAATCTGTCTACAGAGCAAATCATGTCATTATTTTGCTTGGGATTGGTAACAAATTCTGAAGAGGAAGACAGAAAACAATTCATTGCACATCATCTTGACGCAAAGAAGACAATGCTAGGATGGCTATTCAATGGGAAGGACGCCATAATTGCAGGGGTGGAGGACAACTATGCAAAAAACACAGTACTACAAGATGAAACTTACATGCTACAAATCTTTCAAAAAGTTAATCAAGCTGACAAACATAACATGGAAGCAGTATGCAAGTGTTGGGCTATGATGTCTATCTTACACAATGAGGAAGCCCGTTTAAGAGAGGAATATGAAAGCAGAATACAGACAAGCATTTCATTTGGGGTTAGAACGACTACTAGGGATAATGTAGTGGTTTTGCGAAGGTGTCTTTGTTACTTGACAGACAATCTCTTAACAAGGGGGACATTGCACCTGTTTCAATATCATTTGGCACCCGAGTTAGAAAATCTTGTTGTTGTAGACAGTGAAGAAGAAGATTTTAACTCTATCCCAACATCAATTTCCGACCAGTAGCGAACTTGCTTTTATTCTATTAAATCAAACCGAGTAATACTATATATAAACAGCTGAGGTACATTTGAGTATAAGTTTTATATTTACCTCATACCCCTTGTACCTACTGTTGATTTTCAATGTCCATTCAGAATATAAGAATATAAGTACATTCTCTTATTTTTTAATGATATTTCATTATATTGACGTAGTACCTTTTTGTAATTTTTGAATTTTTGATAGATCATGAAAAGAATTGTCCCATCACTGTATTTACAATGTCCATTACATGCATTAACAATGTACCATTTAAATTAAATAATATAAATTAATGCGTCTAATAATTACACTCTCAGATGCAAGTTGTAAAATAATTCAGGTGAAAAGACACCACTTTTCATGATTATTTGATTAAATGAGACATGTGTCAAATGGCAGTTGTAAACTAATGCATGTGAAAAGACAAATAATACTACACTCATAAATTCTAACTTCTCCTATTCTTATCCAACACAGTTTATATATAAACTCACTATAAATACTTACCTAAACTAGTGTGGTAATTACAAAATCTAAGGAATAATCATACAAACCGTCTTCACTGCCTTAAAAAGGTACTCTAATTTTTGTTTTTTTTTTTGTTCTTATTATTTTTTCCCTGCAAAAGAAATGTATATCTTCATGTAAATAAGTATATTGAATATTATTGCAAGAATAATGCAGTAATGGAATTGTAATATGCTCTGGTAATTTATTTCATACAAATAAATGTTTCTATATAATGTATTCCTACCAATGTCCATTGTCATGCCTTTAAAGGAACATTTATTTTATTGATAATGTTCATAGGAAATATTGTTGTGCACTTTTATATAGCATATATAAAAAATATATTGAATGTTAATGACAGTAAACGACACAATACTATTTAATTAATATTAGAAATACTTACAAAAGCCATTCAAGACTGTTTCAAAATCAGTTTAAATATAAAACTCACTATAAATACTTGTCTAAACAAGTGTGCTAATTACAAAATCTATGGAATAATCATATAGAAAACGTCTTCACTCCCTTGAAAAGGTGCTCTGGTTTATGTTATATAGTAGCCTATATAACATTCAGATTATTTCATTTATAAGTATTATTTGATTAATCAGTATGTTTTTTTATCTTGTGAAAAGAAATATATACTATAGTCTCCAGACGAATTAAAAGTTGTTTCAGGTCTGAAAATCAAACTGCATTTGTGGCTCGAACGTTTTGCCGAAATTAAGTATAGTAGATATTTCAATCTGGCAATGTGCTTAATATTTGCAGGAGAAGATTATTTTACCTTTTGCTGTAATCTGTTTTCATAATAACATTGTTTGCTCTTTTCATGATTATACAATGTGAAAGCCCACGTTAATTTGTTTTACCCTACAGTATGGCCTTAAATATGGTTGAAGTTGGTACTTCCCATAATGCCTTAAGTTTATTGTCACTCTTTTTAAAATACGTTTATTTTTTTGCCTGAATCAGAATATGAGTTCCGTTACCAATGTGGAAATAATGTCGGATATCGAGCAAAAACTCGCTAACGTTGAGTATGATCTTGCTGAAACGAAACATGAAAGAGATTCACTGGATCAACATCTTATTAAGGTGCTTGGTAAAAACGAAGTATTAGAAGAACATCGGAAGGGTCATGTCGAGAAATGGACATAGTTGAAGTGAATGCAAATTCACTACAACAGAGGCTGGAACATTCTTTGAAGCGCTTGAGATGAAGTTTATCACGGTGAAAGAGACAAAGATAGCCCGACAACTTGAAGCTAATAGACAAAAACAGTACACAGAGGCTGACATGGACCGCAAGTTTCTCACCGGTGTCACAGCTGTACGAGAATCATATGCTCTTCTTGATGGTGAAAATACTATACCTTGGCTAGCAGTCGTGAAGGCTATGGAATTAATAGACGGTTATAAGAAACATCTAAAGGAGGATTTGCTGGAGGGTGAGAGCAGTGTTCATCCATCTGTTTGCAGTAAACCCAGAAAGGGTTAAGAACTTTGATGTTAATTTATGTATAATTATAATATGGGGTTAAGTTTAGAAACATATGCGTTTTAATTAAGTATTATTAACAGAACATATTAGCAGTTTATTATGAATGTTCATTTGAATCTAAATTATTATCATCTACCTAAGCTTTAACTGTTTAGAATTGACCCTTTCTAATTTAAAGCCAGTTACAAGACTGATCAACTATAATGTACCTTCATCATTTTACAAATGTCCATATTACTATGTAACGATAAACCTGCATTTCTTTCAAAGATTATCCTCTTAAAATAAGGGAATGGGTTTAAGGTTGGACTAGGCAGACCGTTGTCTGCCTAATCAAACCATAAATCCTTCACCGTCCCGTTTTAGGATACTCAGCCCTTTAGTTTTAATCCCGTCCCCCAAAAGGGTTTACTCGGCCCCTCTAGGGTGTATTTTTGTCTTGCCGCCTTCGAATGAGAAGCAAGGGAAAGGGTTTAGGGTTTGATTAGGAGGATCCGTGGTAGCGGTCCGCCTAATCAAACCCTAAACCCTTTCCCGTCCCGTTTTAGGATACCCGGTCCCCCCAAAAAGGGTTCACTCGGCCCCTTTAGGGTGTCTTTTTGTCTTGCCGCCTTCGAATGAGAAGCAAGGAAAAGGGTTTAGGGTTTGATTAGGGGGATCCGCGGTAGCGGTCCGCCTACTCAAACCCTAAACCCTTTCCCGTCCCGTTTTAGGATACCCGGTCCCCCCAAAAAGGGTTCACTCGGCCCCTCTAGGGTGTCTTTTTGGCTTGCCGCCTTCGAATGAGAAGCAAGGGAAAGGGTTTAGGGTTTGATTAGGGGGATCCGCGGTAGAGGTCCGCCTACTAAAACCCTAAACCCTTTCCCGTCCCGTTTTAGGATACCTGGTCCCCCCAAAAAGGGTTCACTCGGCCCCTCTAGGGTGTCTTTTTGTCTTTCCGCCTTCGAATGAGAAGCAATGTAAAGAGTTTAGGGTTTGATTAGGGGGATCCGCGGTAGCGGTCCACCTAATCAAACCCTAAACCCTTTCCCGTCCTGTTTAGGATACCCGGTCCCCCCAAAAAGGGTTCACTCGACCCCTCTAGGGTGTCTTTTTGTCTTGACGCCTTCAAATGTGAAGCAAGGGAAAGGGTTTAGGGTTTGATTAGGGGGATCCGTGGTAGCGGTCCACCTAATCAAACCCTAAACCCTTTCCCGTCCTGTTTTAGGATACCCGGTCCCCCCAAAAAGGGTTCACTCGGCCCCTCTAGGGTGTCTTTTTGTCCTGCCGCCTTCGAATGAGAAGCAAGGGAAAGTGTTTAGGGTTTGATTAGGGGGATCCGCGGTAGCGGTCCGCCTACTAAAACCCTAAACCCTTTCCCGTCCCGTTTTAGGATACCCGGTCCCCCCAAAAAGGGTTCACTCGGCCCCTCTAGGGTGTCTTTTTGTCTTTCCGCCTTCGAATGAGAAGCAATGTAAGGGGTTTAGGGTTTGATTAGGGGGATCCGCGGTAGCGGTCCACCTAATCAAACCCTAAACCCTTTCCCGTCCTGTTTAGGATACCCGGTCCCCCCAAAAAGGGTTCACTCGGCCCCTCTAGGGTGTCTTTTTGTCTTGACGCCTTCAAATGTGAAGCAAGGGAAAGGGTTTAGTGTTTGATTAGGGGGATCCGCGGTAGCGGTCCGCCTACTCAAACCCTAAACCCTTTCCCGTCCCGTTTTAGGATACCCGGTCCCCCCAAAAAGGGTTCACTCGGCCCCTCTAGGGTGTCTTTTTGTTTTGCCGCCTTCGAATGAGAAGCAAGGGAAAGGGTTTAGGGTTTGATTAGGGGTATCCGCGGTAGCGGTCCGCCTAATAAAACCCTAAACCCTTTCCCGTCCCGTTTTAGGATACCCGGTCCCCCAAAAAGGGTTCACTCGGCCCCTCTAGGGTGTCTTTTTGTCTTTCCGCCTTCGAATGAGAAGCAATGTAAAGGGTTTAGGGTTTGATTAGGGGGATCCGCGGTAGCGGTCCACCTAATCAAAACCTAAACCCTTTCCCGTCCTGTTTAGGATACCCGGTCCCCCCAAAAAGGGTTCACTCGGCCCCTCTAGGGTGTCTTTTTGTTTTGCCGCCTTCGAATGAGAAGCAAGGGAAAGGGTTTAGGGTTTGATTAGGGGGATCCGCGGTAGCGGTCCGCCTACTAAAACCCTAAACCCTTTCCCGTCCCGTTTTAGGATACCCGGTCCCCCCAAAAAGGGTTCACTCGGCCCCTCTAGGGTGTCTTTTTGTCTTTCCGCCTTCGAATGAGAAGCAATGTAAAGGGTTTAGGGTTTGATTAGGGGGATCCGCGGTAGCGGTCCACCTAATCAAAACCTAAACCCTTTCCCGTCCTGTTTAGGATACCCGGTCCCCCCAAAAAGGGTTCACTCGGCCCCTCTAGGGTGTCTTTTTGTCTTGACGCCTTCAAATGTGAAGCAAGGGAAAGGGTTTAGTGTTTGATTAGGGGGATCCGTGGTAGCGGTCCACCTAATCAAACCCTAAACCCTTTCCCGTCCTGTTTTAGGATACCCGCCCCCCCAAAAAAGGGTACACTCGTCCCCTCTAGGGTGTCTTTTTGTCTTGCCGCCTTCGAAGGAGAAGCAAGGGAAAGGGTTTAGAGTTTGATTTGGGGGATCCGTGGTAGCGGTCCGCCTAATCAAACCCTAAACCCTTTCCCGTCTCGTTTTAGGATACCCGGTCCCCCCAAAAAGGGTTCACTCGGCCCCTATAGGGTGTCTTTTTTTCTTGCCGCCTTCAAATGAGAAGCAAGGGAAAGGGTTTAGGGTTTGATTAGGGGGATCCGCGGTAGCGGTCCGCCTAATCAAACCCTAAACCCTTTCCCATCTCGTTTTAGGATACCCGATCCCCCCAAAAAGGGTTCACTCGGCCCCTCTAGGGTGTCTTTTTGTCTTGCCGCCTTCGAATGAGAAGGAAGGGGAAGGGTTTTGGGTTTGATTAGGGGGATCCGCGGTAGCAGCCCGGCTAATCAAACACTAAACCCTTTCCCGTCCCGTTTTAGGATACCCGGCCCCCCAAAAAAGGGTTCACTCGTCTCCTCTAGGGTGTCTTTTTGTCTTGCTGTCTTCGAATGAGAAGCAATGGAAAGGGTTTAGGATTTGATTAGGGGGATCTGCGGTAGCGGTCTGCCTAATCAAACCCTAAACCCTTTCCCGTCCCGTTTTAGGATACCCGGCCCCCTAAAAAAGGGTTCACTCGTCCCCTCTAGGGTGTCTTTTTGTCTTGCCGCCTTCGAAGGAGAAGCAAGGGAAAGGGTTTAGGGTTTGATTTGGGGGATCCGCGGTAGCGGTCCGCCTAATCAAACCCTAAACCCTTTCCCATCCCGTTTTAGGATACCCGGTCCCCCCAAAAAGGGTTCACTCGGCCCCTCTAGGGTGTCTTTTTTTCTTGCCGCCTTCAAATGAGAAGCAAGGGAAAGGGTTTAGGGTTTGATTAGGGGGATCTGCGGTAGCGGTCCGCCTAATCAAACCCTAAACCCTTTCCCATCCCGTTTTAGGATACCCGGTCCCCCCAAAAAGGGTTCACTCGGCCCCTCTAGGGTGTCTTTTTGTCTTGCCGCCTTCGAATGAGAAGCAAGGGGAAGGGTTTAGGGTTTGATTAGGGGGATCTGCGGTAGCGGTCCGCCTAATCAAACCCTAAACCCTTTCCCGTCCCGTTTTAGGATACCCGGCCCACTAAAAAAGGGTTCACTCGTCCCCTCTAGGGTGTCTTTTTGTCTTGCCGCCTTCGAATGAGAAGCAAGGGAAAGGGTTTAGGGTTTGATTAGGGGGATCCGCGGTAGCGGTCCGCCTAATCAATTCCTAAACCCTTTCCCGTCTCGTTTTAGGATACCCGGTCCCCGCAAAAAGGGTTCACTTAGCCCCTCTAGGGTGTCTTTTTGTCTTGCCGCCTTCAAATGAGAAGCAAGGATCCGCTTAATCCAACTCTAAACTCTTTCTCATCCCGTTTTAGGATTACCCCCCCCCCCCCCCCCCGACAAAAAAAAAGGTTTACTCGGTCCGTCGGTGTCGTTTTTTTTTTTTTTTTTATATGTTGACGATGGGGTTGAATCCCCCCCCCCCCCCCCGGGTTCATGCATTCTCGCACCAACACCAGGACCATATAAGCCACCCCTTTCGGGGACTGCAGTGGCCAAGCTTCAAGGTAACTAACTATTTTAGGATATTAAATGTATTTATCATTTCCCTTATTTTTTAACAGTTACATTACAATAGTAACTAACTACCTATAAGAAAAAAGAAACGGAGTAAAAAAATAAAAGTAGTAACCAGTTTTTAGCTCAGTCGTTTTACATTACCAGTATAGACGTTGTCATAGGAGAATTGTTCAACAGCAGTATAATTTTGAAGTTACACCCAATTTCCTCCGTTATACTAAGGTATTTTCTTTTCAATTTCGTTTCTTCTATATCATAACTCTAATATAATGTTTAATTTGGATCACTTAATTGTTCAATAGCAGTATAATTTTGATGTTTTGATTTCGATATTTATCTTTCGCTTTCTTGTTAAAAATTAATTCGGATTAATGTGCATGAATTATTTTTTCTACCTTTAGAAACACATTCCCATTGTTCTTCCCCAATTTTATATCTCTGAAGTATTCTTTTAACATTTACTTTCTAGTTTCTGTTAATTTTGAATTTTTAATTGAAGGAAATAATATATATTGTTCATACTGACTTTAAATTAATGTGCGTATTGTTTTTAATATAGAAATCTTTTTGAATCATCTAAAAGTACATTATCTTTGTGACTAATGTACATTTCCTAAAATTAGGTAACTGGTGATTATTTCTACTTGTCAATTTTATATTTTCAATTGAATGTAATAATATAATACATTCAGCTTAAAATAATGTGCCATTTGTTTTTAATATAGGAACTTTCGAAATATGTAAAGAACATTATATTTGTTATTAATGTACATTTCGTAAAATTAGGTAACTGCTGATTATCTCTACTTGTGAATTTTTGGGTTTTTAATTGAAGGTAATAATATAATGTACATTCAGCTTAAATTAATGTGCCGTTTGTTATTAATATAGAAATTGTTCTGAATCATCTAAAAGAACATTATATTTGTGATTAATGTACATTTCCTAAAATTATATAACTGCTGATTATCTCTACTTGTTTTGTAATTTTATTTTATTATTACAGACTATGGAGCAGGAAGATAAAAAATCTGAAAAGCGGAGAAAAGTTACTTTTTTTTTCCACCAACTGAAAATTCCACTGATGGTAAAAATGAGTGTGCTCCATTTACAAGAAAGCGTAAATCAGCTACTATTAACAGTAAATCTAAGTCTATACAATCTTTCGCAAAGAAGATAAATGAAGAAAGTGACGATGATCTTGCAGTTAAGAAACAAATTGTTTCTGTTAATAAACAAATTGTTACTACAAAGAAAGAAAGTCTTAAAAAGGGTAAAGTAAGTAATAAGATGGTATTGGGTTCCAAGTGTAAGCAGAAGTTTGATTTCTCTTCGTTTAAAAGTGCATATACGAGAATGTCTCCTACAGGAGTAGTTGAGGTAGTTGAACGTTTGTCATACGAACAGTGGTGCGCGCTAGAAGAGATTGGATTTAGTGGGCTATTTTGGTTAAGAGTTCGTTCCATTCCTTTAAAGCTTGGGTCTTGGTTAATTAAGCAAAGTATAACCCATACCAAAACTCAGATCGATCTTCTTGATGGTGAGAAGTTGTACTTGAAGGTTTCTGATGTAAGATCAACATTTGGATTTCCAATAGGCCCTAAAACAGTTGAATTATCCAAAACTCATCCTGAATCAGAAGAGTTTCAAGAGTTTTATGGCAAATGGAAACAACAATTTGGTATAAAAGATGGACAAGTTCCACTCAAAACGCTTGAGAATTGGTTGATAAATCATGATCATGGTGGTGATGAATTCAAGGTTAACTTTGTTGTGTTTGCTGTTTCTTTGCTAATGCGAAACACGCAAAAGCCTTTGGTTAATCATCATGTTTTAAAATCGTTGATGAATGTTGATGAAATCAAAGATTACAATTGGTGTTCCTTTTTGTTAAAAAGTTTGCAAAAAAGCAAGATTGAGTGGGTGGAAAAGGAGACTCACTTCGGCGGGCCATTGTTGTTTTTGAGGTAAAAAGTCACAAAAAATATATTTGAAGTTCATAAATTAATTTAACATTGGAAGGTACGTTTTCATTCTCTTGTAATTAACTTTTTTTTTTTTTTTTTTTTGCAGCTCATCTATGTTGATCGCATTGTTCATGTGGAACAAAAAGTTGAAAGAGATTATTATACGTTGGTAGGTTGGACTAGTAGTTTGTTATCATTGAGAGAGAAGGATGAGATGAAAAGTGGTATGTTTGGAAATGGTAAGTTGGAAGCATCAATGGAGGAGGTGGTTGACAATACAGGTGTCGAATCTGTCTATCAAACAAAGGACTACACGGAGGAGTATATTCTTGATATTGCTAAATGTATACCTAGTTTAGCTCAGAACATATCATCTGTTAAGGCTAAGTTAGAAAAAGGAGCATCAATAATTAAGGAGAACAAGACTGCTCAGAAGCTCTGTGATCATGCATTTAGTTTACTCAATTTGTCAAATGAGCACAGCTCCGCTGATAGTGAAAGTTCTGTTGGTATTAATGTTCTTTGATATTCCGGATGTTGTTCTGCTTCTTTGAGACTGATGTTAGTAATAATCCTTTGGTTGTTGAAGTTTTGAATAATGTAAACATAACTTTAAAAAATTGTATTCAGGTTGAAAGCATGTCATTGAAGAGGCCGATTTTTTATACATACAAAAAGTTAAATATGTTGATCATATTTTTTGTTATATTATGTTAACTTGCTGCTTAAGTGTATTGTTCTTTAATTTGATACATTTCAACTATTCCAGAAGCCTTGTGCATTGAGAAAAGAAGGTGAATTAGTTGACAATGGGAATGAAGATAACAACGAAGGGGTGTCAAAGGGAGAGTCAGAAGAAAACAAAGTTGAAACAGTTGAGGTAGAAAATGGGAATGAAGACAACAAGAAAGAGGAGTCAGAAGGGGAGTGTGACAACAACAAAGAGGTGTCAGAAGGGGAGTGTGAAAATGAGAATGAAGACAACAAGAAAGATGGTGACAAAAATGTACTAAATGATTCGAAGCATCTTTATGTTGATAGTGACGTGGAGAATGAGGAAGAAGCCAATACGGATAATCTTATAAATACCCTTGTATGTAGCATGTTATCTGAAGATTATAGTGAAGAACCCAAGGCAACCAATTCCAATCCAAGCTTAGATATTAGTACTGAACTTGATTTACTAAGAGGAGACACTGACCCATGTACAGAGCCATCTAAGTTTCAGCACTGTATTGTTGAGTACGTCTACTACACCAAGGGAAAATGCACTGTTCTTGCTAGGTATATTTTATTCTACTCATTATGTTTTATTTATTTAATAATTCTGTACATTTCGTTTGGGTATTATGTGCATTATTAATAAAGATAATGTACATATGTGTAATTCACTGACTTGTTTTGTGTAACGTCTGAACCAGTGAGAAGCTCTTTGAGTTTAAGAATGTCGTGGGTACCCGATATCTTTTTGCATCTCTAAAACCACCTCGGTATATAGCAGATGCTGTGGTTGATTGTTGGTCAGCTTACTTGAATTTCAATGTACTTAAAAGAAAATCTTTAGCACCACGTCGATTCATTGATTCAACCCTCGTATTTGTATGTAAAATTTTATTTCATTCTATATTACAATAATTTTATGTTATACAAGTGTATATTAATAGAAGAATATTATGTTCTGTGTGTGCAGCAAGTATTTCAAGGGCAAAGGAAAAAATTCAAATTTGAAAGAGAATTGGAAGTATTCAAGAGGCATTTTAGAAATGAGTTAAATCATGCTGGGATTATTGATGTGATAAAAGTTGATATGGTTAGCTCAAACAATATATATAGTCAATACAAAGTGTTTTCTGCTGCTAATTTACTCTCGTAACAAATTTTATGTCTGTTGTATCGTCTAATCATTTCTTATATAAAACAGTTTTTTTTTCCCAATAATTTCCGACAAGCATTTTTACCTGTTCGTATTCAATATGGAGAAGAACAAGTTTGTCATTCTTGATAATCAACAGCATGATGAAACCCCAAAAACTCGTTATGGAAACAAACCTTGGAATATGGCCTTTCATTGGTTATTTTTTCTTTTACAATGTCATATTTTTTGCACGGTCTCTCTAGACAGTTTGATCTGAATTTTTCCATGCAGCGTAATGTTTTGGCAGAATATTTCAATGACATTGGTGATTTGAAGGAAAGAGTAAGAGCAATGGAGCCTGCTGTATTGAAAATGCCTTGGAGAAACCATCAAAAATGTTGTTGACTGTGGTATTTACACAATGAAACACATGGAAACGTACAAGGGGGGTCAGTATTGGACTTGTGGGTTGACAAAAAACAACGTAAGTTTCTAAATAATTTATATCCAATAATTGTAAATGTACTTTTGGTTTAATTAAATGATCTTTCTTAAAGTATTAAAAGCACATTCTTGTTTATAAGTTAACTATCCTCAAGATATTTTAACTTTTGTAGATGGATGGACTTCGAATATTGAGAATCAAATATCTTTGCACTTTGGTTTCATCCAAGTGCAACATTGTTTATGATGACGTTTTAACAAAGGTGAAACAGTATCAAAAGAAGCCCTTCCCAAAGAAACTGGATTCGTCTGATGAAGAATTCTACGAGGGTGATGAGACTGTTGGTGAGGAGAAGATAGAAGATGAGGTAGTTGGAAAGAAAGAGAAGAGTACCAATGATATTTGTGTCCCTGACAACAATGAGACTGTTAGGGTTAAGAAGAGAACAATGGAGGTAGGTTGTACAGAAGGGAATATTATACCAGATGGCTATGATGCTTCTGAGAAGAATGAGAACATGACAGATGTGAGTAATACAAACGACAAGAGTATAAATGAGCATAATCGGTTGTGGTGGTGACACTACCAAGGGCGAAGTCATCAACAATGAAAATGTTCATGAACATGAAAGAAGTCAACCGAGTCTCGAGCATCCTTGCAAATCGTAATTTACTAAGCACGAGATACATGCATTATTACTCCTCTTCTTCGAGTTTTGAATTGCATTTCGATTATGTGTCGTATAGTAGAGGAAAACATACCGATTTAGCTGGTATATAAATATATATATATATATATATATATATATATATATATATATATATATATATATATATATATATATATATATATACTACATGTGACATATTGTGTGACAAATGACAAATTGACAAAATAAAATGGATGTCCATTTTAGCTAGAGTGACCCAAAATTGGAGGGTGGAAGGAGTTAGTGGATGATTTGTTTTATATAATAAAATGGACATAATCATTCCTACTCTTACTATCCTTACACCTACTATTCTTGTGAAGAACAAAAGCTAAAGCAAGAAGGCCATGCATTGGCCTTCCTTCACCCTTCAAACCGGCTCCCTCCCTTTACATATAGAGAATTTGTTCTCTATATTGATATTCATGCAACTTATGCAACATTCATTTTCATCTCCTCATCTTTTCTCTCTAAAATAGTTTTAGAAACTCTAAAATTATTCATCTAATATTCTAATATCAATATATAAGATTACTAGTGTAGTAATAAGAATATTATTAGAATTATTTTAGGATACTAGTATACTAATCTAGTTAATTAGTATATTAGATTTAAGGGTATTGTTTTAGGTGCAACAAGAGGAGGATCTCAATACTTGGGATTTAGGAGGATCATCTATAATACTTTAGCTCAAGAATGCCCAAAATTTCGAACCAACAACATTGTAAGAACCATTGTTTTCTCATTTTATTTCTTATTAAGTTATGCATGCACTAGATCCTTAGAACTGATATTAAAATGTTAATTAGTTCATCATTAGAAATGTCTAATAATAGGTATATGAACCTAACAGTTGGTATCATAGCTTTGGTGTTGCATGCATAATCGGTTTGGGTTTTCCGAGTTAAATGTAACTTAATTAAAACTAGATATTTTGTGATTTATGAGGATAAAGCCACAAAACTTTTTGCATGTTATACATTCTGGTTCTAAAATATGTTTAGGTCATATTGATGATTTATGGATGATTATTGTTTTTTTAATGATTTTTAGTGAAATAATTATATTTTTATGAGTAAAATGAACTTTTATTTACTAAAAATAGTTAAACATCACCACTGGCCGTGATTTTTTTAGTATGACCTCACATGCAGTTTTTATGTATTTTATGTAACATTTCGTATTAATGTGATTAATAATGCATGATTTAAGATTTTTATGTGATAAAAATGGTATAAATGGAGGTTAAATGACTAAAAATAGTTAAGCTTCGAAATAGGCCATGAAATTTTAATATAATGTGACATACATATTTTACAGATTGTATGTAAAATTTGAAATAAATCTGATTCATTATGCATGATTTATGATTTTAATGGTTAAAATGATATAAATAGTGAGTATTTTTAGCAAAAATAGCTAAAGTAAATTTTATGGAATGAAATTTTTCCTTAATGTTGTATATGTGATATGAACATCAGATCTAAAGTTGCATGATTAATTTTGATCGATTTGGTATGTTTATTGATTTTTAGGTGACAAAATCGTTAAAAGGGCAACTTTATTAGTTAAAATAAATTCGAAATTTTTGCTTGAAATTTTGCCATTTCCAGGATATGGAAATTATTTAAGAATTTTCAAAATTTTGATTTTGATTTTTCCATAATTTTTATGTTTAATTTGGAATTAAATGGTAAAAGTTATGTTTTATACGATTTATTAATTAAATAAATTATAAATATTTTGTGAGCAAATTTTATTGAGTTTTTGGAATCTTGGTAATATTCCAGTATTTACAAAAATATGATTTCGAATTTTTCCAAATTTGTATGATTTATTGGGAATTATTTCATAATTATTATGGTTAAAAGAAGTTTAATAAGGAATAATAGAAAACCAAGTTGAATTATTGTCAAAAAATGAGTAAGGACTAATTTTTGAGTCCTAATTGAGTTAGGGTAATTAACTTGAGCTTAAATTTGATTTAAGTATTGATTTGTGATTTTAATAAGCTATTACCACACATTTCCATAAAACCGGATTATATACGATATAAGGTTTAAGTAGGGTGATTTGGCACATTTATTTGGCACGTTAGACACATATAATAATGCTGCATTTTTTTTTATGAATGTCATAATTTTATTTATGTAATTTTGAATTATGTAATTTATCTTAGTATGGCCTTAGTTTTAATTGATATTACCCGTAATGTAAGGGGATATTGATTCGGTTGTAATTTAATGTGATCTCGTATCACTTTTATTTTTTACTAGTTTTTCATATTACAAATGTATAATAGGAATAGCTATGTATTTTATTATTATTTGTAATTCCGGAGTTCCGATCAAGACGATATTACCTTGGGAAGCGTGCCACTTGAAGTTCAAGGGACCAATGGAGTTGGTTTCTGAATATGTAATAGAGTATTAGATTTTCTATTTTAGGAAGGCCATACTAGGAAATTTATTTATTGCTTTGCATTTTTCCTTTATATGTTTGCATGCATTGCCAAATCGCCATAAACAACACATGCATATCATATCGAGTATTCGACCGTGTCAATTATGATTATCGTTAGTTTGAAAATTTAGTTCACTGAAATTTGATAGATAACAAATTGACTCGACCTCTCACGATATTTAAAAAATTGAGATTAAGCCTTACCAAATAGTAGGACCCATGACTCCCCGTGATATTTGGAGTAGGTTCGGTTTTCTTGGGGTGCTTTCGTTTATCATTGGGTAAGTGGGGTAATTAAACGTCGTTACATGCAAAATTTGGTTGGACTCACCGGGATATGAAGACTAGTCTTATGTTCCGGGGCTAGAGATGAACTTAACGTAATTTTATCGATCGAAAATTCTAATTGTAGAATCGGTTAAAGAGTTAACCCACCGAGTTATATATTAGTGAGGGATGTATCGGTTTCCCCGTTCCCGAGTTAATATGAATTTTGGGTCTCGGAATCATTTATATAATTGGGTGGTGGTCATTACATAAATGCTAAAACAAGCCAAAATGTTTTAGATATAACGATGAATGTTTAATTTTCCCACTATTTCGTTGTTTTAATGTTGTTCTATTTCATTACTCCTACTCATATGCGATATCATTCGTTTGTAACACGAGTCTCCGCTAAACCACTATTGCTAACGACAAAAATCTCTTTCTAAAATTGAACCGTATCATAGGTTGTGGACTAGCTCCATAGGAATTATTTTATTCCATAGAACTCGATAGGAATCGTTCCTATGCAAATATAAGATTAACATCTTAAATTCCTTACATACCCATGTATATGAAATCTCTTATGAAGAAGAATAAATAGAAGTAGTAATTAGTCAAAATATGTTTTGATAATTCTTCTATGCATCCATGGTTCAAAAGTCTTATTGCTCAACCTAAACACTTGTCATCAAGCAATTAAGTTGTTAAGAATATGACAATGTTAAATTGGTAAATTGATTTGCTAGAAATTGTGATTGACCAAATACCACAATAAGAGTTCATCCTTGTGAAGGATTAACTCGGAATTTATATGAAGATAAGTCTTCATCAAATAGAAATTCTTGAAGTGAGTGGGAGCAATATGAAGTAAAGTTCCTATCTTAATTGTTAAGGCTAGAACTAGGATCGAAAGAGAAGGTGTTAGGCACTAAAATAGAGACAAATCCCAATAAGGAAAGATCAAGGAAGTTGGTCATGTGACTCCAACATATTCCTTCCTTAATATCTATGACATTGACATTGCATTATTTCCAAATATCATATCATGAGTATTTGATACAAACTTATGGATTTCATCATATTTGGCATTATCGTGTGACGACAAGCAAGAATAAGTTCTGAAATTTGCATGAATGGAACTAGGGTAGTTATAATTTCATCCATGAACATTTGAATGTTGTAGTGTACTCATTTTAGTTTTGTATTTAGATATGTACCTCAATAATTATTATGATGAACAATATGTCTAAATAAGAATATAATTTGAGTTTTGCACAAAAGGTAAAGGGTTTTACCATTATGCAATTAAAACAAGAGTTGTACCCGTACATACCACGATTAAGTTTATGGTGAGACCATACAAATCAAGGTAATTATATTCAAACTAAAAATAAATGTCATATATACAAGACTCAAGTTGGTGACCCCTATCATTCCTCAATTCTTGATTGAAAATCGCATTAAGAAACTAGTTTTGACTAGTCTCTCAAACCATTTGATTGGGAATTCTTTTAGTGTGTGCAAATCTTGTATTCAAAGCAAGATGTTTCGTGACTTTTCTTGAAAAGTATAGCGAATAGAATAAGTTATTCACCAAATTACACTTCAATGTGTATGGTCAAAAATATTTTCAATCTGAGAAGGTCATTATTATTTTTTCTCTTTTACCAATGGATTAGGTAGATATTTGGTATCCACTGAATGAGGTAAGAAGAGAAATTCTTTGATTAAGTTCAATGAATGTTTAAAAAGGTATTAAAACCTACATATTATAAAACCAAAGTATTAGTACTTTGTTAAAATGGGGAACAATAAAGTGATGACTTTTATCTGCACCAAAAAGAGTGTGATATCGTATCGGAAGTTCACTTTCATTATGATATGATTGAATCATTACAATATAGTTGAAGGTAGTTTCTGTTATAAAATTTGTTTGGCATTTAAATTTTCCACTAAAATAAAACATGATAAAGCAATCATCTACTTTTCATACGAGATATGGTTAGGCATGGTACCTAAATTGTAGCTTGTTTCGATAGTAAACATGTGATCTCTCTTCCTACATGATCAGAAGAACAAAGGGTTTGTGGCTCATGATGTTATCTATTAAGAAAAGAGGGTTATTTATTAAAGACAGAGTGAGAGAAAATGTTCAAGAGCCACAAACTGAGAATAAGAAGTAGGAAGATGTTCCTTCTTGGTCAAAATCAGTAATTATTTATTCGAAATCTAAAGTGGACAGGAGCCTTGTTATTTTTGAAAGTAACAAGCCTGTAAATTATTAAGATGCTTTATCTAGGTTCAACTCCGCAAAATTTCGAAGTGAACATAAACATAAAGATGTTTATGTAGCCTGGTTGGTTGGTGGCAAAGGGTTTTGCACGCAACAACAACGCCTCATTAAATTCGGATTTTATAGTTGGATTTTAAAATCATCTTGCATGAGTTTTGAAAATCGCAAATATCCTAAGGTAGGATATGAACTTGAGAAGAAAACTTAAGTAGAAGTTAAGGAGTTGAATTGTATGTTTTGATCATGTGATAAACATTACTCGAATTGTCGAGTAGTTCTGTTTATACATGGAGTTTAGTGGGAGTAATATGGTGTTACTAGTCTTATATGTAAGGGACATATTGATTGTAATACCCCGTATTTTTATATAATTAATTAAATGGATATTATTATTAAATATTATTTATTATACATTTTATATCCCTAATTAAGTCGGGTAGATTGTTGGGTCGATAATTATGTTAGGTTATTTTATTTAACTCGCGCTGTATCGATACAAGTTAATTGAGACGGGTTTATATAGGATTCGAAATGTGAGCTAACCATTTGAGTTGGGCCATTAACTGTTCAGCCCAATTAAACCCTAAGCCCAACTAAACCTAACTAACCCTAATAGTATACCCTAACCCTAATAACCCTACCCAAACCGCCTCCCTCATCTCACACTCCCTCAGCCGCCTACCTCCTAAAACAACACCAAAACTCCAACTTTCACGCATAGGGAGAGAGAGAGAGAGGCCGTGGGTGATGACAGTGATCTTTGCAAGGAAGAGCTAGGGGAGATGGTCGACAACCGTGGGTGGCCCTAGTGGCGGCTGTGGCGGCAGGAATGGTAAGGGTTCAAGCTTTTCTCTGTTTTCATTATTTAATGTCGGGTTTTAGGGGTGTTGTGCGTGTCTGTTAGAGGTGTTCCTGGTGGTGGTTGTCGGGGTATATGGGTAGGGTGATAAGGGGCGAGTGTAGTGGTGGTGTTTAGGGCGGTTGTTGGTGTTGATAGTGCATTTTGTAATTGGCGGCATCGACAGGGTGGTAGAAACGGGTTATTACACGGGTTTTCAGGGGAGTTTAGACAGGTGGGTTTTGGGTGGCACCACCGTGGACTAGGGGAGGTCGAGACGGTGGTGCTATGGTGTCCGGGTTCGTGGGATGACGGAGAGCAAGGTCGTGGTGGTTGGCGGGGTAAAAATTTGTTGGGTGCGGTGGTGGTCGGGGAGAGGAAATAGGGCGGTTGGTGATGTTCGGTGGTGGCGGCAGGTTGGCAGCCCTGGTTCGACTCGCCGGCGGCGATCGACAGGGTGGGGTTGGTTGCGGTGGTGGGGTTGAAGTGGGTAGCACGGTGGTGGTGGACGCGGTGGTTGAGCGATGTGTGGTGAGTTTGGGTGAGAGTGAAGGGCGTGTGTTTAGTCGGGTTGTATTCGTTTTCTTTATTATTTAAATTATCGTGTTTAGTAGTCAAATTAACTTCCGAGTTATTTAAAGACGGGTTTTCATAATTTAATCGTTATATTTCGTAATGGGTCGTATTCTTAATTAATTAATCTAATCCCGAGTTATTTTAATAATTAAAGACGAGTTTAAGTCGGGTTGTGAGTTGTTCAATATTTGATTCGGGTTTTTCTTAATCGAATGATTCGTTTAATCTTTTAATTATCATATAGGTTATTTAATTTAATTCCCGAGACATTTAATAATTCAAGTCGGGTTTGAGTCGGGTTTGTTAAAAGAGAAAAGTTACTATATCGGGAAAGTTTCCATTTTAGGAAGTCCTATCATTAATAATCCTCTATGTTGGGAACGGGAATAGTTAAGTAATTGTTATCATCATTTATCTTTCAGAGAACGATTTTGTGATGGAATATTATTGGACATCTGTCCATTGGACTCGTTTAAGCGCTTAATTGGAATCTTGGCACTTTGAGGTAGGGAAATACACTTGTCCTATTATCGTCATAGTTGAATTGTGTTGACTTGATTCCTGGTTGTTGATTTACGTTATCATTTATATTTGGGAAGTGATTGACTGAATTTATCGTATTGAGTATGATATCACAACATCGGGTATCTGGCATGACTTTATGATTTATCGATTCGGTGAATTATATACATATTGCATTGCATTAATTCTTGTTGAGCATTTCATATGCATTGGAGTTGGAGGATGATGTGGTGGTGATGTGGAGATACGATGTGATCTTTGTGATAAGGCCCGGGCGGGTTCTGCGGGACTTGCCCTGGTGTCCTCGGTGATTGGTGGCGGATCGGCCGGTCGATATATAGTCTACCGGGATCGGTATGGCTGGGCGTTCCGGGGTATGAGATGTGTGTGATGAGTTGAGATGGAGATGGAGGTGTCGGAGTATCATGCATATCATATTTCTTGTTTTATTGTTTTCCTACTCAACCTCGTGGTTGACCCTGTGTATTCGTGAACACCTGTGATGAACCGTTTTATGGGGAGCAGACTTGACAGGTTTAAGAGATAGGACGGGAGCTTGATGGGCGTGAGACACTGGATCAGACGACCTAGTAGCTAGATCATCATCTAGAAGACCTCACTTTTATTTACGTCAGTTCTTGTAATTTAATTTAAAAAGGAGAATTTGTAATAATTAAGTTAAAATATTAAATAAATTGCCTTGGAGTTTAATTTGTTATTCACTACCTCGGGAAACCGAGATGGTAACACCATCATTTATCTGAGGAGTCCTAGTTCAGGCCCTTAAATAAATGGGGGTGTTACAAAGTGGTATCAGAGCAAACGATCCTCAGGCCTAAACCAATGAACCCAATGAACATAGGATGTGTCTAAATAAAATGAACCCCGGGATAGAACTGTTAGGAGCACTCTACGGTAAGGTATGAGTTAGGGGCCCCCTCACACCGAACACGGCCCTCTCGTTTGACCCGGAAACCCCGAGTGTATATGAGAGAAAGGGTAGAAAAGTTGCTTGAGGTTGAACATGAAATTCATATATCGTTGCCTAAGTGTTAACTGATTGATACATTGATTATTGCATAAAAGAGTTGATGTATACCTTGAGACCCATATATTCTAACCATTCTGCAGGACAACGCTACGGTAAGTATTTTGTATGAATGATGACGTGATCATATAATGTTGTGGAAATGAGAAATAAAATTTCGAGTTCAGGTTAATAATCAATGAAGTGTTGTGGTAGTCGTGAGCATGAAAATAATTGCGAGTCGATGATAGTTACCTAGGTGGATGTTGAATGATGTGCTGATAGTAGTATTATGTCTAGTAATATGCGGTTATGTGATCCCAAAGCCATGCTAGTATAGTCTTGTGACAGTAATTAGAGACACTTTTGAATTACATGTTTATAGTCATAGCAATCGTGATTTAGATGTACGGAGTAGATCGATATGCGAAGGGATTCTACGGGATAGATGTTTACGAAAGTACAGTGTGAGATTTAAGTTAGGATGGGTTAGTATCGATAATATGGTTGTAAGAGTTTGGAACATAGAAAATGAACGACTTAGTCTTTGAAACTTGCTTTGTTTGATTGTACTCTTTAATTGACCTTACTGCCATTTCTTTTCTGTTTATTGCCTATGGATGAAAATTTTATGGGAGATAGCCTCGTGAGTTAGTGTTCATTTGTGGTTGGTTTCATGCTTATAGGATATACGGATTAGGAGTAATAAATATTTTAGTGGGCTGTGGTCAGGAAGTTTCTGTGCAGTGATGTTTGACCAACAATTTTGTAAAAAAAAAAAAAAAAAAAATCCTCATTTAAATTGTATTAATCATTTTCGCATAATTCCAACTCCATCAGACATAAAATTCGCATATGTTTTCAAATTGATAAGCCACGAAATTCTTGATGTCTCTATATTAAACGGTAGGTTTTGCAAACTGACCCAAGTTTTGGACCAATTCTTTGTCACATGTTTGTTTGGACCAATGAGTTGTAAAATTTTTTTAAAAATGAAATTTTTGTGCTTTAGACCTAATTCTTTTTCCCCTGTGTTTTTACCTCTCCGTGTTTTATAAAAATAATATGAATCAAGTTTTAATCGAACGGTTATTTATTCGCGATCCTTGAAAGTTACAACGTGAAACATGACTTGTAAATGTGTGTTCTAGGTTGAGTTTCATACAGTTGTTTGATTAATTCATGAGCCTTAGTAATGTGAATTTATAATGCTTTATATGACGATAGTAGCCCGCATGTTCAGTAGTTATGTATCTTAACAAGTGATAAAATTAAAACTTAGTTGATAACATTGTTGGCATGATAGCGTGAGTAAAATTGGATAGCTTAAATTGATTCTTAATCAAGGGTGAAATATTTTAAACGAGTCCAGTTGTTGCATATTTTATGTATGTTTGGCATGTTGTAATATCTCTAATATGTTCATCATATTTGCATGGTGGTCGGATATATATAAATATAAAACTAGGTTGTCATATCTTGGTAAAGTTGATGGCGTTAAAAGTTAATTTGATTGTTCTAATATACTCGCATGAATAATTATAATAATTATGTCTAAATGTTTACATATGTAAGATAGTAATGAGTATGTCTAAATGTTCACACATGTAGGATGCATCTAAGTTCTAATGTCTTTCATATGAGTTGTGTGCCAATAGTTATATTTATTACCTTCATCACATTAAATTATTTCAGTTGGACCTAAAACTATAACATGATAATAAACAATGTTGTAATTCCTTATTGAATATGTTCGTTATTATATTGTCATAAAATGCTAAAGTGATTCTTGCAATTGTATGGGTGTGATATAAATGAAACTGTTTGATATAACATGACAATTGGCATATCTATATTCTCGAGTCGTTACTATCAATTATATTATAAAAAAAAAAAAAAAAAAAAAAAAAAAAAAATTGTCATGATAACTATGTTGGCAATTATAATGGGATAACTCTTTTGATGATTCACATGATATGCATTGGTTTAAATGATAGTCATTATAGTTACATTTAATTGAGCCTACGAGTTGCCTAATTATTCAATCATGCAAATCGGAGGAGTTGTTCAAGTTGCTAATCTTTTATCATAGCTAGTGTTCTACAAAGTATATGATGGCAAATGTATATGTTTAAACTATTTATACAATATCTCTTGTTTTGCGGAAAATGAATTATACTAAGTTCTTTGGACACAATTGAATGATATGGTTGCTAAAATGTGAAACATAGGTGTGATATGGAAGTAATGTTGTCGTTGTCATAGATCATATGTAGTTACTTTTATTGGGAAACATGTTTTCAGAATTGATATCGTGCAAACAATTGTTATAATTTAAAATATGAATTATGAGTATGTTGTTGATTGCTTAAATTCATCGACCTAATTCGTGACCTAAACCAGTGAGTGAGTAAATGGTTGTATGGACATGTCAATAAGATCCTGTGATTGTGATAGATAGTAGTGGTAGATCTATTTCTGTGATATGTTTACAAATGTGAGAAGTTCTTAAATTGTTTGTTGATGTTGCTCTCGCGCGTTCATAGTCTATAATTGATCATCAAATTTGTTTAGTTGTGAAACCGTGTAAACCATGATTCCTTTCTTGTTGTTCTTTTAGTTTGATGTTGTGTTTTTAAGTTACGCATGAGCTAGTAATAAATGTTACTTGTTGACAACCAGTTAATTCCTTAATAAAACCTTGTTTCGACCTTAATGTTGATGCGCAATCTCTTACCATGTATTCTTTCCTGTCACATGTGGTTGATAATGATTTTGTTGCATAGGTATAATGGTGGTTACGAGGACGTAACCATGTTCTTAGTTGGGTAGGATTGTAAAATCTTGATGCTTAATTTGCACTTGTTTGTAGGTTATAGTTGACCAATTTGACGTTTAGTTGTGGGGTACTTATGCAAATGAGTTCTATATGTTTTGTTCCTACTTCGGTTAGTTGATTGATGTGAAAAAGGAGAGTGTGATTAAACTACTGGTAATGAGTTATGAGTTGGCCTATGAGCCGAGTGATGATTACGGGAGTTATGTTTACGGTCCAGTGCGACCATGGTTATTGAGTTACTTGAGTTTGAGATTGGAATTTAGATGAAGATGACGGTGTTCTCAGATGATTATATAGTTGTTATATATCTGTGTTCCCAGGTAATTATTAGTCGTAGTTAGTTGGGTTAAGTAAAGATGAGTTAAACTTCGGGACGAAGTTTATTTTTAGGAGGGCAGAATGTAACATTCCGTATTTGTTATGTTAATTGTTGTGTCAAAAGTGCGTGTTAACCGAGTTAGAAATGCGTGACGTCCGTAAGTACGATATACAATACCTTTCAGAGGTTTGGGTACGGGAGCGAACTTCGGGACGAAGTTCATTTTAAGGGGGGAAGACTGTAATACCCCGTATTTTTATATAATTAATTAAATGGATATTATTATTAAATATTATTTATTATACATTTTATATCCCTAATTAAGTCGGGTAGATTGTTGGGTCGATAATTATGTTAGGTTATTTTATTTAACTCACGTTGTATCGATACAAGTTAATTGAGACGGGTTTATATAGGATTCGAAATGTGAGCTAACCATTTGAGTTGGGCCATTAAGCTCAGCCCAATTAAACCCTAAGCCCAACTAAACCTAACTAACCCTAATAGTATACCCTAACCCTAATAACCCTACCCAAACCGCCTCCCTCATCTCACACTCCCTCAGCCGCCTACCTCCTAAAACAACACCAAAACTCCAACTTTCACGCATAGGGAGAGAGAGAGAGAGGCCGTGGGTGATGACAGTGCTGCAAGGAAGAGCTAGGGGAGATGGTCGACAACCGTGGGTGGCCCTAGTGGCGGCTGTGGCGGCAGGAATGGTAAGGGTTCAAGCTTTTCTCTGTTTTCATTATTTAATGTCGGGTTTTAGGGGTGTTGTGCGTGTCTGGTAGAGGTGTTCCTGGTGGTGGTTGTCGGGGTATATGGGTAGGGTGATAAGGGGCGAGTGTAGTGGTGGTGTTTAGGGCGGTTGTTGGTGTTGATAGTGGCTGTAATTGGCGGCATCGACGGGGGTGGTAGAAACGGGTTATTACACGGGTTTTCGGGGAGTTTAGACGGGTGGGTTTTGGGTGGCACCACCGTGGACTAGGGGAGGTCGAGACGGTGGTGCTATGGTGTCCGGGTTCGTGGGATGACGGAGAGCAAGGTCGTGGTGGTTGGCGGGGTAAGGTGTTGGTGCGGTGGTGGTCGGGGAGAGGAAATAGGGCGGTTGGTGATGTTCGGTGGTGGGCGCCAGGTTGGCAGCCCTGGTTCGACTCGCCGTGGCGATCGACCGGGGGTGGGGTTGGTTGCCGGTGGTGGGGTTGAAGTGGGTAGCACGGCTGGTGGTGGACGCGGTGGTTCAGGCGATGTGTGGTGAGTTTGGGTGAGAGTGAAGGGCGTGTGTTTAGTCGGGTTGTATTCGTTTTCTTTATTATTTAAATTATCGTGTTTAGTAGTCAAATTAACTTCCGAGTTATTTAAAGACGGGTTTTCATAATTTAATCGTTATATTTCGTAATGGGTCGTATTCTTAATTAATTAATCTAATCCCGAGTTATTTTAATAATTAAAGACGAGTTTAAGTCGGGTTGTGAGTTGTTCAATATTTGATTCGGGTTTTCTTAATCGAATGATTCGTTTAATCTTTTAATTATCATATAGGTTATTTAATTTAATTCCCGAGACATTTAATAATTCAAGTCGGGTTTGAGTCGGGTTTGTTAAAAGAGAAAAGTTACTATATCGGGAAAGTTTCCATTTTAGGAAGTCCTATCATTAATAATCCTCTATGTTGGGAACGGGAATAGTTAAGTAATTGTTATCATCATTTATCTTTCAGAGAACGATTTTGTGATGGAATATTATTGGACATCTGTCCATTCGTTTAATCGCTTAATTGGAATTCTTTGGCACTTTGAGGTAGGGAAATACACTTGTCCTATTATCGTCATAGTTGAATTGTGTTGACTTGATTCCTGGTTGTTGATTTACGTTATCATTTATATTTGGGAAGTGATTATTTGAATTTATCGTATTGAGTATGATATCACAACATCGGGTATCTGGCATGACTTTATGATTTATCGTTGATGAATTATATACATATTGCATTGCATTAATTCTTGTTGAGCATTTCATATGCATTGGAGTTGGAGGATGATGTGGTGGTGATGTGGAGATACGATGTGATCTTTGTGATAAGGCCCGGGCGGGTTCTGCAGACTTGCCCTGGTGTCCTCGGTGTTGAGTGCGGATCGGCTTCGGTCGATATATAGTCTAGGGGATCGGTATGGTGGGCGTTCGGGGTATGAGATGTGTGTGATGAGTTGAGATGGAGATGGAGGTGTCGGAGTATCATGCATATCATATTTACTGTTTTATTGTTTTCCCTACTCAACCTCGTGGTTGACCCTGTGTATTCGTGAACACCTGTGATGAACCGTTTTATGGGGAGCAGACTTGACAGGTTTAAGAGATAGGACGGGAGCTTGATGGGCGTGAGACACTGGATC
The DNA here is from genome assembly GCF_048544455.1 of Silene latifolia. Classification (NCBI taxonomy): domain Eukaryota; kingdom Viridiplantae; phylum Streptophyta; class Magnoliopsida; order Caryophyllales; family Caryophyllaceae; genus Silene; species Silene latifolia. The sequence continues at coordinate 463,853,112 of NC_133538.1, read as the reverse complement.
AGACGACCTAGTAGCTAGATCATCATCTAGAAGACCTCACTTTTATTTACGTCAGTTCTTGTAATTTAATTTAAAAAGGAGAATTTGTAATAATTAAGTTAAAATATTAAATAAATTGCCTTGGAGTTTAATTTGTTATTCACTACCTCGGGAAACCGAGATGGTAACACCGTCATTTATCTGAGGAGTCCTAGTTCAGGCCCTTAAATAAATGGGGGTGTTACATTGATCATTGTGAATGATTGAAGACTTAGGAGAAGAATAATACATCTCTAAGGTACCCAGACCTGTAAACATAGTTCTAAAAGGATATTAGAGTTAAATGAATATTCTTATGTTAATAAGAATGTTGACAAGTTCAAAAGTATTGAACATGTAGAAATTGAATCCACATGCTTTCGCTGCGGGATTAATTCATTACGCTAAGATGTATCATCATTCTTAAACTTCGTATACTTGGAGTATGACGAGAAGTTACAAATTGAATCATTGAGAGAAGTCTCTATATAGCCACATAGTTCATTAGTTAGTACTCAGGAAGTACTAAAGATATGATGCTAAGTTATTAGAATTGAGATGGATTTATGTGCAAGGAGTTACACAAAAACCATATTCTAAACACATAAGGATGGTTAGAGAACCATCTTGTCTATATTATTTAAGGAGGAGATCTGCTAGCACATCCTAGGCAGTTGAACAATGAGATTTACACAACGGAAATTGAGTACACTTGCAATAATGACATATGCAAGAAGGAAGGGATATTAGGATTCAGTTTTATGAATTTGAGGAACTATGGTAGTTCGTTCCAATAACCGAAAGTCCTATCCCCACTCACTATGAGGACAGTGGGAGTTATTCAAAGGCAAGAGAGCCTATGTTCAGATTGGATCTAGACACGTACTCAAAAAGGTTCATATATTACAAGATTATACACAAGAATGGGAAATAGTATATAGTAAGGTTAGGAAAGTGCAAACTGTTGCTAAGACTTACTAACCAATGCCTTATCATAGGCTTAGCATGATAAGTCATGACATTTCAATTGAATTGAGATGATCAACTATATACAAAATTAAGAATGAATTATAGATTTTGCAGTAATTGATATTGTATCAATTTTACATATGTGATAATGCATTCATCGTTTGAGTTTTATACAAAACTCTTTTCTTTAATCCTTTGTTTTTCCAAATAGGTTGTCGAGACAATGTTGAACCCTATTTAAGTGAACTGGAATAACATAGTATTGGCCCCTAGTTGCTTGTATGAGGTGACGTCTCGAAGTGACTAGAGTGTAATGCGATTGATGGCAAGTTCAAGTGCCATAGAGTCATATGGGATGACTAGTCGGTCACATAGGCAGACTGTATAGGACACTCTGTAGGGCAGTGATTGCTTATAGAGTTCTGGTAATTTTTATAAAGCCTGGTCGTGGCGAGAGCTACTATAGTATTATTTTGAGTCGATTCTTTGACTAAAGACTATTCGCCCAAGTCGGCAGAGTTTCTGATTGACTTTAATTTTTGCCCCAAGCCATTCTGTCAAAAGGTGTGAGTCTGCATCTTTTGGGTCATGATGAAGTGTGGGTGTACGAAGGGAACAGTGCGATAGGAATTGTCCATCCCCTTGTCAGGGTTATCTAAAATCTCAGGGCCACTCGAGGAGTAGTGAATTAAAAATGTGTGGCCACGCTCGGAAGGTATCTACGGTAGATAATTCCGGTCAGACAGTTACTCTCCAGATCGAGGAAACCACACAAGATATGATCAAATGCAAGTACGACCTGCAAGACACATTGCATTAAGTGGGAGATTATAATAGGACAAGAGAATTGGTGACGCACACTTGTCTCGGACAAGTGGGAGATTGTTGGAGTAAGTGTCCTCAACAATAGTGCGATCATATGGTTAAACATCATAATTAAATCTCATAATAAGAATACGTAAGGGATGATTCATTATATAGTCAATTGATAAACATTAATCAGTAATGATTGGCTAACTAGAGTTTGACATTACTGTCATTTGACGGTGTTGATCAGTTGATCCCTTAAGGTCACACCTATAGGACAATTCCCTTAATAGATAAATTGATTAATTATATATCGATACAAGTTGATTAATTCCTTAAAATTGAAAAAATGTTTTGTTAGTGATAATATTTATATCTTATTGTAATTTTATTAAATAAGATTTATTTTAGTAATTAAAAGATTTCATTACTAAAATTGATTATTGTTTATGAAACAATTGAGATATGAATGAATGGTTAATAGTAATTACAAAATATTTTGAATTTTATTAACATGACCCATTTTATACAATGTAATTGTGAATTACTAGACAATTTGTTATATGTAATTTAATTAATGTATATAATGATATTTATTTGATAAATATGCATTAAATTAATTAATAACATGTTACATACTACATGTGACATATTGTGTGACAAATGACAAATTGACAAAATAAAATGGGAGTCCATTTTACATAGAGTGACCGAAAATTGGAGGGTGGAAGGAGTTAGTGGATGATTTGTTTTATATAATAAAATGGACATAATTATTCCTACTCTAACTAGCCTTACGTCTACTATTCTTGTCAAGAACAAAAGCTAAAGCAAGAAGGCCATATATTGGCCTTCCTTCAACCTTCAAACCGGCTCCCCCCTTTACATATAGAGAATTTGTTCTCTATATTGATATTCATGCAACTTATGCAACATTCATTTTCATCCCCTCATCTTTTCTCTCTAAAATAGTTTTAGAAACTCTAAAATTGTTCATCTTTTATTCTATTATCAATATATAAGATTACTAGTGTAGTAATAAGAATATTATTAGAATTATTTTAGGATAATAGTATACTAATCTAGTTAATTATTATATTAGATTTAAGGGTATTGTTTTGGGTGCAACAAGAGGAGGATCTCAATACTTGGGATTTAGGAGGATCATCCATAATACTTGATCTCAAGAACAAATAAGGAAAGAGTCCTTATTTGTGCCCAAAATTTCGAACCAACAACAATGTAAGAACCATTGTTTTCTCATTTTATTTCTTATTAAGTTATGCATGCACTACATCCTTACAACTCATATTAAAATGTTAATTAGTTCATCATTAGAAATGTCTAATAATAGGTATATGAACCTAATAGTTGTGTGGGTTGTTGAGAGAGGACCGCATCGTATCGTACAGTCTCGCGATGCGAAGAGGCGGGGGGTGGAGACAGAGGTAGTCGACGCTTTCGTCCGTGACTGGGAGGCAAGGCGAGTTCAGGCCCTGCGGGGGCTGAACTTGCCGGCTGCTCCGGTATGGGCCGAGGGCTAGGACGGTAGCCAGCTATTGCTGCGGCTTGACATTCACATATTCTACCATGCTCATGAGGGCTTGGTAAGTTTGTTTTGCTGAATTTCTCTTCTTTATCTGTTTTGAGCCTGAATAGACATTCTGATCTCGTCTGATTTTAATCCCAGGAGGTCACTGATATGAGGATGTTATGGGACTTCTCGACTTGCATGGGGTTTTACGACTTCTTGCGAGTGGGCTCGAGGGAGTAGATAGAGAAGTCGGCGATGGCCCGCTGGTGGCCGCTTGGCTTGAGATTCACGGGTGTTCGATTCGATCAAATGTCTGTCTGATTCGCGAGATGATAGATTGGTATTGGAACACGACATCATCGTTCCACATGTAGTTAGGCGAGATCGGGATCACCTTAGAGGATTTTTCCATGGTGTCGGGTCTTCCCCTTGGTGAGACGCCTGTCGAGTTTCCCGAGACACCGGAGAGATTGTCATTTATTGTGATCAAGGAGTTGATCGGCGACGTTTTGCCTCCACCGACTGATGTGACTCCCTTTCTGATGGCGAATACCTTTGTGAGGGATCACTTTAAGACGGGAGTGGCTGGGGCGGTTCCCGCGCCGTTAGAGAGCCCTTAGGCGGAGGCTCGAGCTGACACGTAAGAGGTGCGGTTGTGTTTATGGTGCTTCTTGGGTGCCACAGACTTTGGCGACAAGGGCAAGCGCTTGTCAACCAAAGTACTTCCTTTGCTAGCTGACTTGGATGCCTTGGGTCAGTACGACAAGTTGACACCTGCTTTGGCCCGGTACACTTGTTACCTGCACGCTGCAGTTCGTCAAGAGACGATGGACGAAGAGAGTGATCCTCCTTTGGTTGGTCCCGGTAATGTTTTAGAGGTATGAGGGCTTTTCTTTTTGTTGTTTTTGTTTTCTATAGTTTTTTCGTGGATTTTTGTGCTTGTTTGCGGTCCTTATTTTGAGAGTTGGCTGCTTTTGTTTTGCAGGCTTGGCTGAACTCTTATCTACCAACGTTATGTCCGAGGACGGTGGCCCAGAAGACTCCACCAAGTCGAGTTACTTGGAGTCTACACGTCAGGTGAATGCCCTTCGGCTGGGTGACGTAAGTGTTCTCCCCTTATTCTTTTGTTTCGTGAGAAAAAAGTAGAGATAGGGTGACTAGGTAGCTATAAAGCCCCCCAGTTAGTTGACCACTTTTGCTATGACCTAAATTTGTTACGAGGCCATGTGCGGACTACACGGGGGTGCTAGCCTCCATTAGAGAGCGTCTGCGGCCTCGTAGTTCTTGTCGCCTTTACCTGGAGACAGCGATCAACCCAGTGTGGTACCTTGGGGAGAATTTGACATGTCAGTGCTTTAGTGAGACCATTGTGGTACCTGTCGACCTGCCTAGAGTGTTTTTCTAGGGGTCGATGCTTGAGGGGGCTTTGGAGCACCTTCACGGTCGTGGAAGTCAGGATTTGCTGTTGCGGGAGGTGTCGTACGAGACCTTTCGCTTGTTGAGGCTTGCTTGGTACCCGATTGAGGTATGTTATTACCTCATGCTCAGTTGTTTGCTTTTGTAAAGGGTTTATTATTGTTTTTCCTGATGTAGCTTCTCGTGTAGGTGACCGACGTCCGCCTTGAATGGAGGTTGACGGTTTAGAGGGTAAGTTAGTGGTTTGAACTTTTCGTTCGCTCGGGTTTTGTTTTGCGTCGTGTTTTTTTTTGTTGAGGGTTTTGTCTTGTTGTGTAGGTGTCGATAGGTAGTCATCAAGCTTCGTGGCGCAGATGGCTAACCGTTGGAGGGCACTTGTTAGTGACCTAGCTACGAGGGAGGTTTAGCTTGTCTAGGTATTGTTTTTTATTGGTTGTTTTTGTGTTTTGATTGTTGTTTGCTGTTTTTGGTTTTCATGGTTTCGAGGCTGACGACCCATGCTTTGTTTTGTAGAGTACTGCGGATCTGGCGGAGTTGGCTCGGGTTCGTGCTGATTTGAATAGAGCGAGGGAGACGGTCCAGGGCAGGAGCTCGGGATCATCACTCGTGACAAGGAGCTGCGCCGTCGAGAGGATGAGTTCCGATGCCGGGATGCCCAGATCGTCTCGTTAAGGGTTCAGTTAGCTGCGGCGGAGGGTCCTCATGCTACGGGGTAGACGGGGATCGTAACGGAGCAGGAGATGCTAGAGAGTGAGGACACCTGAGTACTAGATGGTGTCTGTTTTGTTTGCGTCTCCTGGTGAGAGCGAGGCTAGTCCACGAGGGGGTGCTGAGTAGTTTGTAGTTGTTTTATTTGTCTTTCAGACTTTGGCTTGTATCTTTTGGACTTTGGTTGGTGCATATATATATATATTCGGGATCCTGTGTGAACCATCAAGATAATGAGAAACTATGAGAACCACTCACAGCCCTTAGATCTAAGACGAATTAACAGATAAGATTAACTCATATAACCCATCAAAAATACACACCCTTCAACCCCTGTATCTCAAATCATTTACACAGTTTTCCTTTGTTACTCATCTTTCTTTCTCTCTCTTCGCACATCACACTCACAACTAATTCTTCATCTCCCTTCGATTATCAAGTTGTCCTACGATGATAAACCGCCATTGGTATGATTTTGAGCACATTACTCGGCAATCTTCAACCTTGTTGCCATCTTCGTTCTCTCTAATTTCATCTACAGTTCTCTTCATTTAGGTAATTTTTCAATTTCCCCTTTTTCTTTCTTTTTCCTCAATTCTTATAATTTTCATGCTTCTCATTAGTTCGTTAGGTTTTGCATTCCTGATTTGTGTTAGAAATCTATATCTCTTTACTTAACATATTCATATATGTTTTAGTTTTAATTTAGTCATAAAATTAAATATTGATCTTATGCATGCAAACAATAATAAGAATAACGAAGAAATCATCATCTTACATTGAAGATTTCAGATTATTTGGGCACAAGTGACTTCTCCTACTCACTTGTTCTTGAGTTTCCTTAAATAGATGAACAAGGATTCAAGTAGAGAATCCCTCCCAAAGATTAATACCCAAAGTAACAACTTAGTAAAATTAATATTATTATTACTAGAACAATATTAATTTTTGTAGAACATTGACCAAAATATTATTTTGTTCTCTCAATATTTCGGTTAAGAGAAAAGGAGAAAGAGGAAGAATTTATCTCTCTAAAACTCTTATTTTTAGATGTGTGAATGAATAATAAATACACTAATGTTTTTGGTAGTGTATATTAGGTAAAAATTTGAAGGAAAAACAGGGTTTTTCCTCTCACAAAACTGGGTAGAAGAGGGAGGTGGTGATGTCCAATGCATGATCAAAGTGCTCTTCACAATAACCACTAGGTTTGCATGGCTAGGTTTTAGGCAAATGATTATGTTTACCACTTACTTAATCAACATAATATATTCCTAATATCACCCCTAATTTCGGTCCATATAGTGTAAAATGGAAAATCCATTTTACAAATTATTTTGTCAATTTGTCACATGTAACATGTCATGTAAAATTGTTATGTATTTTTAACATATTAAAAATCAACGCATTAATAAAAATACGTCATATACAAAATTGACTTAGTAATTCATAATCACTTGTACCAAAAAATTTTACCTATTATAAATCACAACATCTTGTATTTATAATAATTTATTCATTCAAATGCAATTGTTTCCTTAAACAATAATTTCATCTAAGTAACAAAACAATTCGATTACTTAGACCGTATCTTATTTAATCAAATTACAATGAGACACGTAAATATTTCTTCCAAAATCGTCCGTCAATTTTAAGTAATTTAATTAACCCGTATCGTCATACGATCAATTAAGAGTGTTACACTTTAGGTTTGACCTAAGGGGATCAACTGATCACCACCGTCGCACGACAGTAATGTCAAACTCTAGTCAGCCAATCATTACCGATATGAGTGGACTAGTTGACAGTAAAATATTACTTCCCAATTGTATTCTTTAGAATGAGATTTAAACATGTGATCATCATGATCAACAGTTGTGATCACATTATTGTCGGAGGACACATATTCCAACAATCTCCCACTTGTCCTCGACAAGTGTACGTCACCAATTATCTTGTCCTATTACTATCTCCCACTCAATGCAAGGTGTCTTTCAGGTCATACTTGCAATTGATCACATCGAGAGTGGTTTCCTCGATCCAGAGAATAACTGATTGACCGGATTTATCTACCATAAATATCTTCCGAGCGTGGCCACGCATTTCCAGTTCATTACTCCTCGAGCGGCCCTGAGATATTGTTATAACCCTGACTAGGGGTGGACAATTCCTATCGTACTCATTTCCTTCGACTAGCCACAGCCATCATAACCCAAAATATGCCCATTTGACCCCATTTACGAAGGTCGTAGTAACACAAATCAAAGTTAATCTGAAATTGTGCTATCTTAGGCGAATAGTCTTTAGTCAAAAGAATCGACTCATTAGAATACTATAGTAGCTCTCGCCACGATCAGGCTATATAAATTTGCCAGAACTCTATAAGCGGTCATAAGGCCCGACAACGTGTTCCTAACAGTCTGCCTATGTGATCGACTAGTCATTCTCATATGACTCCATGGCGCTTGAACTTGCCATCAATCGCATCACACTCTAGTCACTTCGAGAGGTCACCTTATGTAAGTAACTATGGGCGAATACAATGCTAATCCGTGTTCACTTTAACGGGGTTCAATTGTCTCTACAACCCGTTTGGATGTAACAAAGTATAAGGTGAGTTTATAATAACTCAAACGATAAATGTCGACATCACATTCTGGTAGTCAATACCATATTACAACCTTGTGATGCATATCGTAAGTGTGTAAACACCAGACGATTGCAATGTAAGTTTAACATACCATGTGTCCATGTGTTTAAACTTCTTTTTTCGCATTTTCCTTTACGTTCATGTTATCTCTCATAGCATGAACCTCACCAAGTACACATATAGGTTCCCAACCTCAGTTTGGGTTCTTTATCTTGAAAGAACTTCCCTGTCGATTATCACATAACCAATGAATTTGTGGTGAATGACATAACTTGCACTGATCAAGTACTCCACCCACTCACAATGCACTAGGTAAATGTTTTGTAGAGTCTTGCAACAATTTGTCAAGATGATTAGCCCAGTACTTCTCACAAGTCCTAGCATATTAGAAAATATTAGTTTTGAGTAACTTCTTACTACAACTAAGTATCTTTCCTAACTTCTTATTTCTCCTTTTAGCTTGAAAAGCTTAGGATTTTCATAAATCCTTACGCGTGTTTGAACTTTAATATGTGCAACCTCTTGACACACAACAGAGTGTTCTGTCCAACACTGAAATCGTTCATTGGATTCTCCTCGAGAATTCATAATGATTCTTCTATGGCATACCAATGAATAATCATGCTCTTATGCATATGATTCACTATTGGGCATGTGCATAATTATTCTAATGGCGGAAACATTAGTTATTAATAATCATGTGATCAACCATTCTTAGGTTCAATGAACGACCATGACTGCTAATGGCAATTCCATTATCATTGACATGAATAACCTATATTTCTCGTTGATTCGATGTGTATATCTCAATACCTATCCAACATCTCATGATGTGATTGGATTCATCATAGTCCATTTTCATCCAGAATTGAAAACTCAAATACTTCTTTGTGAAAGTAAGTATTAGCTCGTCATTCTCAATGAGTAATGAGTTATAAACTTTTACAAGATGATTGCTCCCACTAAATTCCATGTCTTCACATGATAATTTCCAACTCCCACTTAATTCCACATGTTTCGCAATTGACTACTCAATCGAAACATTTCAAGAATTTGAAATATATTTTTTCTTTGCCAAGTTATTAAGATAAAACCATATATGTTCCTATCATATCCTTTCAAAATACCTATTTTGAAAAGGTTTCAATCTTAACCTTATGGAAAGAGATTCTAATCTCTAACTCATTCATTTTATAATGATGCGCGGCTATGTCATTAGATTAAATGTGAATTATATCTAATACACGTCCTTCTCAAAATACCCTTTTCGAAAGGAGGTTTAACCATTTCATTTTCATAATGAGGTTAAGTAATGACATTAGCGTGGTTAATACTTAACTCAGCTCTTGTGGATATCTGCATATCAACATTTGCAACTTTTAGTCATAAATCTCATTTATTTTCGAGGATGCAACTTTGTTTCATTTAGGCTCTTAAGTAAATATCAATATTGAAACTATTGGTCAAATGTTGTTCATAAACTAAGTCAAAACTTATTGTTAAGACTTTAAATTAGTCATTCTCATTCCAAAACTTTATTTTGGTCTCCTCGTGTAGTTATATTGAGAACATATTCTTTTGATTACTTCATTTGGTCTCTTTTCTCATGTAGATATCATCTATTCGAGACCATAGATCTTATCTATTCGAGTATACTATCTGTATAGGTATAAAAATCATTCTTTCTTGCATACATCTCATTTACACAAGTACACAAATTTTGCTTTATGTTCTTTGTGTCTTTATTTTCTCCCACTCTATCTTTAGAATGAATACACTAGAGATTCAAAGATAGATTATGAGACACATATAATGATTTTGAAGTATAAGGAGGACTATCTCATAGGTTGACTAATTGTTTTAAATTTAACGATTGTACTTGGTGATTGACATTCCTTTAAGAGAGTTCATCAACTCAATATCACTTTATAATTGATCATACATAAGCCTTAAGATTGTGGACATATAATGAATCCCATCATTGTAGTTGTTTAGTAGATCACTTTAAATGATCATATGTTTCTATGAGCAAGCGGATAAAGACGAATTTTAGAACAATGATAAAATACGATAAAACGGGTGACTTGGGTTGCAAACCAAGCCACCATTATCCAAAATACAACCATTATCCAAAATACATTTCCATGTCGAACACGGAAATCAAAAGGTTCTAAAATCCGAAATATAATTAAAATAAGACAATAAAAAGCGAAGCTTCATGGAAGCTACTCCTAGCTTCTTGATGGTTTCTCAAGCTTGCTTTTCTTTTCCCTTGTCCTTGCTTGGTGGAGGCCCTATTTACAATAAAAAGGGGATACATTATCACAACTTTGTATCACAATACCATAGTTGAATTAGAAACATAAAAGAAAGGATAGTCATTTACCTACTGGAGTGATCTTTCCAGCCTTAATGTCACCAAGGTATTTGGAACAATTTCTTTTCCAATGTCCAACACCATTACAATAATGGCATTTATCAAGAGGACCCTTCTTGATCTTGGAAGTGCTAGCTTCATAAGTCTTAGCTTTGGTGAAAGTGGGAGCTTGCTTCTTACTCTTCTTCCCATTCTTTTTGAACTTCCCCTTGCTTTTGGTGCTTATGTTAAGCACATCCTTAGGTGGGTTAACATTTAACCCCATGTTTCTTTCGGCTTGCACAAGTAACTTGTGCAACTCTTCAAGAGGCACGTCCTTGTCTTGCATGTTAAAATTCACCCGGAATTGAACATACGCTTTGACTTTGGATAAGGAGTGTAGAATCCTATCTACAATGAGTTCTTTGGGGATTTCAACTTTTTGAATCTTCAAAGTCTCGACTAGCTCCATTAATTTGAGCACGTGAGGGCTAACCTTTTGGCCCTCTTTGAAGTCAAGATCAAAGAATGCCGCGACCGCCTCATATTGGACGATCCGCAGAGTTTGTGAAAACATTGTCACAAGTTTGGAATAAATTTCATTAGCGGTGCCCATCTTAAAGGCTCTCCTTTGGAGATCCGCTTCCATCGTAAAGATCAACACATTTTTCATTGCGGCGGACTCCTTGTGGTAAGCCTCATATGCTTCCCTAGTAGCGGCGGTCGACCTAGTATTAGGTTCGGGTAGAGAGGCCTCGGTAAGGTAACGAAGCTTGTCGTCACCTTGGGCGGCTAATTTGAGTTGGGCATCCCAATCGGAGAAATTTGACCCATTCTTTTCAAGTTTACAATGATCCATGAAGGATCGGAGCCATGAAGTATTAGTGAGAGGTGTGGCGTTGGTGTTTGGAGTGGCCATTTGTTATGAGAAATAAGAGCGGTCTACAAAACAAAATATAGAAGGAATAAAACATATGTCGTTTTCAAAATAATAATACTCGTAAAATTCAATTTAAATTTAAACAAGTTTCATTGCATTTATCTAGTGACCTCTACCCAACTTGATACATGATTCCAAGACCAAATTCATATCAACTTAGGCACGGTGTGCCGAAATACCCTTTATTAACATAACTTAGTGGATTAACCTCTTAATCGATTCTACTTTTAGAACTCTTGGTCGATAAAATTATATTAATATTTATCTCTAGCCCGAAACACATCCGGAAATCGTCGTGAATACTTTCGTTGAGTTCAACCCAAATTTCGAATAAATGTGTCCATGATCCAAACTCATATCAACTTAGGGCACGGTGTGCCGAAATACCCCTCATTAATATAAATTCGGTGGATAGACATTTATCACCCACTTCCCCTACATAACAAGGTTTGTACCCCGGTAGGGCTGAGTGCACTCCCTCGCGAAATAGGTTTTCATGATTTCTACTTTTTGGTAAGGCTATGTCTCAATTGATTATTTTAGCGAGAGGTCATGTCAATTTATTATCTATCACGCTTTAAGTGAACTAAAGCGATGAACTACGATAATTCTAATTGACACGGTCGATAAACACGATTAAAAGATGATGCATGTTTTAGTTATGGGGATTTAGCGATGCATGCAACATATAAATAAAATGCAAAGCATAAAATAAATCCTAGTATGGCCTTCCTAAAATAGAAAATCTAATTAACTATTACATATTCGGAAACCAACTCCATTGGTCCCTTGAACTTCGGTTTTGGCACGCATCTCGAGGTAACACCGTCTTTATGTATCGCCTTCTTGAGTGACACCGTCATCAAGGAACTCCGGAATAAATAAATTACATAACAAATTACATAATTTCCTATTATACATTTTTAATTCAAATAAAATAAATCTATTAAATTACAAAACGGTGATATGAGATCACAATAAATTACAATCGAATCGATATTCCCATACATTTCGGGTAATACCAACTAATAACTAAGGCCATACTAAGTAAAAATTACATAATTCAAAAATTACATAAAATAAAATTATGACAATCATAAATAAAATACAGCATTATAATATGTATGAACATGCCCAATTTTATGCTAAATCGCCTTTAAGGAGCCATTATCGTATATTAATCGGTTTTTACGGATTTGCGTGATTCAACCTTTTAAAATCGCAATAAATTACATAAAATCATATTTATGCATAAGTTAATTACCCTAACCAACTTAGGACTCAAAATTACAATAAAATTCTATAAAATTAAAATAAATCACAAAAATTTTAAATAAATTAAAAATTTGAAATTTAAACTCATGAACATTCTGGAAAAAAAAAATACCATGACAGTCATAATGTTCAAAAACTTAGGTTAAAAATTTCGAAATTTATCGGGAAAAACAATGTTGCGGTTTATCGGATTTATCAAATATAATCATAAAACATGAGAAGAATTATATTTATCAAATTTTCAATTTTAGATCTGAAATAGGTAATAAAATTCAACATGTGACGTTTTTCCTTCGTCATGAAGTATGTTTTAGCAATTATTCACTAATTAAAGTCACTATTTATGCTATTTTTCATCAAAAATTCATAAATTATGCATAGACACTTCATAATAGTCTATTATTTTACACATATATTTTAAAATTGCATGTGACAACATACTAAATTTATATGACCAGATTCGAAATATTTCTCATATTAACCTATTTTTCATTTAAATTCGATTTTTATCATGAAAAATCCATATTTCGAGCATAAAAACTCCAAATTTTTTTAAAATTTACAGGTCATATAAAAATAAAATATGGGAAAACATATCCAAAAACCACTGGAAAATTCGAAGTTTAGCTAATTTTAGTCCGAAAATGACATTTTTATCATAAAATCACATTTTTAATGCCATTATTATATAAAATGAACAATAAAAATCCATAAATTAACCAAAATATCCTAAATACATTTTAGGATCAGAAACTTTAACATGTGTAATTTATTTCGTGATATATCATAATAACACAAATTCATGAGTTTTATATGTTAATCGTATAACTCGGAAAAACTATAACCGATTTGCATGCAAACAACCTAAGGCTCTGATAGCACTTGTTAGAAATCTATATCTCTTTACTTAACATATTCATATATGTTTTATTTTTAATTTAGTCATAAAATTAAATATTGATATTATGCATGCAAACAATAATAAGAATAAGGAAGAAATCATCATCTTACATTGAAGATTTCGGATTATTTGGGCACAAATGAGTTCTCCTACTCACTTGTTCTTGAGCTTCCTTAAATGGATGAACAAGGATTCAAGTAGAGAATCCCTCCCAAGGATTAATACCCAAAGTAACAACTTAATAAAATTAATATTATTATTACTAGAACAATATTAATTTTGTATAAAATTGAACAAAATATTATTTTATTCTCTCAATATTTCGGTTAAGAGAAAAGGAGAAAGAGGAAGAATTTATCTCTCTACAACTCTTATTTTTAGATGTGTGAATGAATAATAAATACGCTAATGTTTTTGGTAGTGTATATTAGGTAAAAATTTGAAGGAAAAACCCATGGTTTTTCCTCTCACAAAACCGGGTAGAAGGTGGAGGTGGTGATGCCCAATGCATGATCAAAGTGCTCTTCACAATAACGACTAGGTTTGCATGGCTAGGTTTTAGGCAAATGATTATGTTTACCACTTACTTAATCAACATAATATTTTCCTAATATCACCCCTAATTTCGGTCCATATAGTGTAAAATGGAAAATCCCTTTTACACATTTTTTTGTTAATTTGTCACATGTAACATGTCATGTAAAATTGTTATGTATTTTTAACATATTAAAAATCAGCGCATTAATAAAAATACGTCATATACAAAATTGACTTAGTAATTCATAATCACTTGTACCAAAATATTTTACCAATTATAAATCACAACATCTAGTATTTATAATAATTTATTCATTCAAATGCAATTGTTTCCTTAAACAATAATTTCATGTAAGTAACAAAACAATTCGATTACTTAGACCGTATCTTATTTAATCAAATTACAATGAGACACGTAAATATTTCTTCCAAAATCGTCCGTCAATTTTAAGTAATTTAATTAACCCGTATCGTCATACGATCAATTAAATGATCAATTAAGAGTGTTACCCTTTAGGTATGACCTAAAGGGATCAACTGATCACCACCGTCGCACGACAGTTGTGATCGCATTATTGTCAGAGGACACATATTCCAACAATTTGTTCGTTATTTGTTGATTAGTAACCTATTAGTCGATTCAATTTAGTAGTTAATCATTGATCTGTCTTCTTGGCCCTTTGATCATCATGTTTTCGACGTTCTCAAATTCGCTTATTAAATTAGGGTTGAACTCATTCTGCAGAATCAGGTAATATACTTCTCAAGTTGTGTCCTACTATTAACCCTAATTTTCAGTAGTTTTCCTAATTTAAGCTAATTCATTGCTCTTTCCCTAATTTAACACTTAAAACAAAGAGGATTTATTTCACAAGACTAAGGAAAGTACATCAGAGTGGAAAAGGTACACTGCTCAATGACATTAAAAGTTGCTTAAAAATGAAACCATAACATGATCAAACCTAAAATATTCAGAATATAAGATACACAATTTATTAAGTTGCATGTGTGCACTTTCTTACAAGCATAATAGGGCCTGAATTACATAAACAACTGCTATTTTAATCGACTTCTGTCGAAATTGAATCAGAAAGGCACCACTTGCGGGTTTGAGGTTTATATAAGTGACTGATTTATTTGTGCTTTGGCTGTATTATTTTTGTAATGCTGTCGGATGTGCAACAAAAATTGTATATTGCTGCCCACAGGGGTGTTACAGTCTCCCTTCTCCTTATAAACGCTGTATCTCGCTGAAACGGGAGTATGTATTTTAGTTAGGATGAAAAAATTGCCATCCGTAAACGCAACATAAAACAAACTTATTACCTTAATTAAGTCAGTGTATTCATTAAGATGTGTTGATCATTCGAACTTCCTTTACAAGGATTAAGCTGATAATTCTTAGGATAACATTCTTGCAGCAGGTTGTAGATATTTTTGGTCTTATTCTTAGTTATTTGAACTCGTGATTGTGGATGTAAAAGCAAGTGTACTCCATATCGAGCTTATGACTTTGCAATTGATGGGAGGGTATAGGAACTAGAATCACATGCAAATTGTTTACGCCTATTTATGGAATTTTAGTTTTAATACAATTCAGCACATTTGAATGACTAACTGATCACTGTTTTGATTTATCTAATACGTCTTACGCAAAGTTTAATAGTATCGAGCCAAGTACATTTTATTTTTCATAATAGATATGCTAATGTTACAACAATTTGTGTGTTTAACTGTGTTAATATATCACTAAAATCATTAACAGATATGAGACGAAAGACTGACGTGGTCAAGAAAAAAGCACCAATCAAAGCTTATTCATCTATATCTACAAGTAAGAAAATCCTAAACCATTTTTATAAATTTTTGGCCTACTTATAGACTCTTTAATTAGTTGTATTATATTAAAGTGAATGATAGTGAATGATAATGAGTTGTAGATGCTTATTAGGTACTATGTGCATGGAATAAGGTTCTATGTACATGAAATAAGTGTTAAATGGGCATGAAATAAGGTTCTATGTGCATGAAATAAGGTTTTATGTGTATAAAATAAGTGTTAAATGGGCATGAAATAAGTGTTTTATGTGCATGACATAAGGTTCCATGTGCATGAAATAAGGTTCTATGTGCATTAAAAAGTTCTTCAGTTGCATCAATAGGTTATATTATGATCCTAATTACTATTGGTTAAGGTCGTTAAGTTTATATGTGCATGAAATAAGATTATATGTGCATGAAATAAGGTCCTATGTGCATGAAATAAGGTTCTATATATATGAAATAAGGGAAATTACTGTGGAGGAGATTTAATGTATTTACCGGCCTATTTTTGTTAATGTGGTATAAAAAACAGGAGCATTCATTTATATGAATTTCCAGCAGGTTTTGTCTTTTTTACTCTTCTGCTACTCTTTGCTGGGTGTAGTGCTAGACCCATATATAGCCCTCATCTTTGTTTAACGTAAATTAAAAGCTATTAGCTCAATGGTAGAGCGAAGTGTTAATTTTGCACAAAGATATGGGTTCGAATCCCATATAGCCTATCAAATAACAAATTCCATGATTGCATCTTGTCGAAAACGAGATGCAAGCGGTACAACCCAGCTAAGATTAGGCATGCCATAATCATATATACATTCATACTTGGCCAAGACGAGCATGCCGTAATTAGACTTGTGCAGTATCTTACAAAATGTGTACCCATCTCTCATTCATACCATTATAATAACTATACCTTTATGACACACCAACAATTTCACCAAGTAAAGTGTAAGCAAGCAGGACACCAGATGTAATATGCAGTATCTTACAAAATGTAGCACACTATCAAGAGACATGTCATAAACTCACTTCAAGAATGTTACCGTTATTGTGACACGAGAAAGCCATAATTGTAACAAAGTATAATTGTTATTGTAACACGAGTAAAGTATACATTCCACGCGTTATACATCTCATTATAGCATTAGAGTAACAGAACACCATTCTTCAATTATCGCAATTCGTCATTGAGTAACACACTTATATCGTTAAAGTAACACACTCAAACCATATGAGCCACTTGATGCTCTTCAGTTTCACTACCCATTATCTGAGATGCAATGTGATGGACATAAAATTTTTTTGTTCTTATCTGCAGCGATTTCAGCAAAAAAAGTGACATTGTAGAGCGCCGAGAATCTTCATAACTGGTAGAGTTTCCCAGTGAGAGCGAATCAAATCCATATAGTTATGCTGAATCCTTTCTTCGTCTAAGCGGCCATCAAAATCAACTACGACTGGTTTCAGGCTGAAATAACTTGGATATTTCTTATGTTCATAATATGTTGCATCACAAACAAAGTAAACATGAACAACAATCATTTTGATATTCAATAAACATAAAGAAAGTACCCTTCTGATACGAGTAGGATTCAGTAACTTAGTCAAATAAAACTAATCCTAGGATTAGATTTAGTTAGCTGTTAGTTTGTTGAATAAGATTTAGTTATCTGGTTGTTATTAGTTGTTAGATTAAAATTAGGAGGAGTTAGATTAGGAGTCTATCTAGTTAGCTATATAAATAATCATCTTGTATTCAGTTTTTAGTCAGTCAAGTTATAAGAAAAAACGCAGCTTTGTGTAACCCGGATTCGACGAGTTTTCGATCCAACTTTTGTTACTGTTTGACGCGTCTCAAGCAATAACTCGAATTGTAGTCAATAGGTCTTGACTATATTTCACCATTGTTCGGATTATAGGTTACAATAAAAACACAAAAAACAACCCAATGAGTGAAGAGAGACTTGCTGATATTGAGACAAGGATAGAGAATTTGGCAGAAATGTGGATATTTTGCTCAATGCTATCCATACTGTCATAAAAAGAATTCCAAACCATGACCCAAGAAGGCAACCACCACCTTTCAGAGGAAGATGAAGGGGGAAAGGGATTACAATGGGAGCAGGAAGGAGGCAGCCACAACATGATCCATATGAGGAAGCCATCTCTGAATCAGATGACTCCAGACTGGAGGAGGGAATCTATGATGCTAGAGACAAAGAAGTAAAGGTAGACATTCCTTATTTCCATGGTAGTTTCAATCCTGAGGATTTGTTAGACTGGCTTAGATCTGGTGAGAGAGTAGTTATGATGACAGAAAAGCTTTTAAAGTTGCTATCTTAAAACTCAAAGGATATGCATCTCTTTGGTATGAAAGTATGAAACACCAAAGGATTAGAGATGGTAAGGAACCAGTCAGGTCTTGGGCTAAGTTGAAAAAGAAATTAAAAGAGAAATTTATAGCCAAAGACTATACCCATAATATCTTTATTAAACTGACTCAGTTGAGACAAGAATAGTTATCTGTTGAGGCCTACCTTAGGAGCTTTGAATAGCTAACCCTGTAATGTGAGGTTGCTGAGAAATTTGAGCAAAATATTGCTAGGTTTATTGATAGTTTGGATCCTAAGATAGCTAGCAGGGTAAGGATGCAGTAGGTTTGGTCATTTGATGAGGCAGTCAACCTAGCCTTAAGAGTTGAGAAACTGGTAAAGTTAAAACCTTTAACACCTAAACTCCCCACCAGATCAACATTCAAACCTTATACTGGTGTTAAGGCCGCTGAGACACCTAAACCAGCAACCCAAACCATAGGAGATAAAGGGAACGCACCTTTAACCTCCAAGGTCAATCCTGTTGTAACAAGAGATAAGATAAGATGTTTTCAGTGCCAAGGATTTGGTCACATTAGGAAGGACTATCCCTCTAACAAGGCTCTTACCTTGATGGAAATTGAAGAATGGGAAAGAGGGCCTCATTGAGTATGAGGAGGATGAAACACTAGTCCCAGAAGAGGTGGAAACAGAAGAGGGGTCAAGCCAGGGATAATTTGTTGCTCCTCCTGATATAGGACACAACTTGGTCTTATGGATGGTAATGCACTCCTAACAGGCTCCATTGGAAGCTGACCAAAGGTCCCTAATCTTTAGGAGTAGGTGCACAGTCCAGGGAAGAGTTTGTAATATGATAATTGATGGGGGAAGTTGTACTAATGTTTCCTCCACTACTTTGGTTAGCAAGCTGAGCTTGCCAACTCAAGACCACCCAAACCCATATAAGCCGAGGTGGTTGAACAAAGGATCTGAGGTGAGAGTTGACAAGCAATGCATTGTGTCATTCTCCATTGTGAACGTGTACAAAGATGAGGTGTTGTGTGATGTAGTGCCCATGGATGCCTGTCATCTCTTGTTGGGAAGGCCATGGGAATTTGACAGAAACACTACTCATCAAGGCATGGACAACACTTATAGTTTCAGGCACAATGGCAAGAAAGTCACCTTGACTCCCTTGACACCAAACCAAAGAAATTATGGGAGTCCCAACATGCCCGAGGTGCTAAATGGTGTACTATTTCTATCAAAAGCAACAATGATAAAAGAAATCAAGCAGGAATAGCCAATACTGGTTTTGCTGTCCCAGAAAATTCCGAAAGAAGAAGGTAATGAGGTGCCTGCAGAAGTTAAACCACTGATTCAGAAGTATAGGGAAGTTTTTGCAGATGAGTTGCCTAGTGGGTTACCCCCACTGACAGGGATTGAACAGCACATTGAACTGGTGCCTGGTTCTGTGCTACCTAATAGACCAGCTTACAGATGTGATCCACCTGCAACCAAAGAACTACTGCACCAGATTGAAGAATTGCTGACCAAGGGATGTGTGAGGGAGTCACTGAGTCCATGTGTAGTGCCTGCCTTGCTGGTACCAAAGAGCAATGGGACTTGGAGGATGTGTACTGACAGTACAGCAATCAATAACATTACTGTCAAGTATAGGTTTCCAATCCCAAGATTGGATGATATGTTGGATGAGCTTAGTGGGGCCACTGTCTTCTCAAAGATAGATCTCAGATAGGGTTACCATCAAGTTAGGATCAGGGAGGGAGATGATTGGAAAACTGCATTCAAGACTAAACATAGCCTCTATGAGTGGCTGGTTATGCCATTTGGGCTCCCTAATTCCCCTAGCACATTCATGAGGTTGATGACAGAGGTGATGAGACCATCTTTGGGTAAATTTGCTATACTTTACTTTGATGACATTCTGATATACAACAACAGCTCTTCTGAACATCTCAAGCATCTAGAAGCTATGTTCAAAATCCTTAAAGAACAGAAACTCTTTGGCAAGCTAGAGAAGTGCACTTTTATGGTTAAGGAAGTGGCTTTCTTAGGATACATAGTATCTGTGAGGGGTATCTGATACGAGTATGGATACGGCCCAAAGGAGCTGATGGCACTCGGTCCAAGGCACCCACATTTGAAGCTAATAAAATGATCCATCTTTTATTTACATACTGCTAATAATGTATTCAATAAGTTTGTAATTACTTTAAACCTTTCATTTTACTAGCTTTATGATTGTAATTAGTGCAGGAGTAATGACAACTCCTCACTTAGCTAAGTTTTTCAAGCCTTGGCTGCCTATATAAGGCCATGAGCTTTCAACAATAAGGGAATTCAGAAATATATGAAAGATTAAGAAAAGAAAACACTTGTGTTGTTGTTGTTTTTGAATATGTAGTTTACATACCAAAAATCCGTTATTTTTCGACGCGTTTCGAGTCTAACTCGATCGAACTCAAATCGTAACTCAATAGGTCTTGAGTTCGATCACCATTAATCGTGTTATAGGTCTAACACCGAGTAAATATCCCATTTACTTGAATTCTACACATGAATTCAAGGCAAATATCCTTTTTGTTTATTTTTCTGTTATTCCGCTTCCGCTTTTCGCATCATGTGATACCACTTATGATACGAGTTGAATTCAAAATAAAGGAACTCTTATGGGTGCAGCAAAAACCAACGAACTGAATAGTAGTCGAAGCTGTCTGATTGTCAAGTTTTATGGGAATAAACCACTTATAATGCGAAGTCTATTCGAAGGAATAAAACTCGTGTGGGTGCAGCGGAATTAACGAAACTGAACAGATTCTGGAGCTGTCCGATTTATGAATTGTCTGATTTCAACGGCTTTTGGAACTGTCTGATTGTGAATATGAAACCGTTAATTTTTATGTGTTTTTGATATTTAACAAAATAAGAAAACAAAAGGAATATTTGACCGATCTAGACCTATATATCCTTCAATGGTGATCAATTTCGCAAGACCTATTGCTAGTTAATCGAGTTAATGTTTGAAAACGCGTCAAACAAGAACTAAGGTTGGATCGAGCGCAGAAATCCGGATCAGCAATTTTCATACAGCAAAAATACTAACAACTTGGTTTTTTTTCTCAAAATCGTTCACTAACATAAAAGGAAACAACCAGGCCTTATTTAGCCTAATCACACGCCTATTGTAACCGAAAAAACATCTAAAAGGTCTAAAATAAGTATCACACTTATTAGACATTAAACCCCCTACTAATTAGACTTAAAGCCTCTTAATTGCTAAGATTAATAGGCTATTAAATGTTGGAGTTTATGTCCTCCACAATAGTGCGTTAACATAATAAATCTCATTAATGGAATATCATCAGATATTTAATTATTTGATCCTCGTCAGTTGATTAACGTAAATCGATAACGGTTGGCTGACTAGAGTTTTACGTTATTGCCGTGAGACGGCGGTGATCAACTGACCCCTTTCGGTCACACCTAAAGGAACGAACCCCAATTGACAACTAATTAATTGTAAGAGATACAATTTATTTAGTCCCATGATTTGTAGACTAAAATGTTAGTCGATTATTTGTAGAGAGATTTCGAGTTGCGAACTCGAGGCACGGTAGTTATTATTTAATTATGTGATAATTGAATAATAAATTTTGGGAGACGGGTTTTAGTTAATTAATTATTAATTCACTAAATTGTACTAATTGATTAATGTGATTAATATTAGTATGTAAATAATATGTGTAGTGGTACACGTATATTTACGGAGTGATTTGGACGAATTAATTATGGAAGTATTTAAACATGAAACGATGTTTAAAATAAAATTACACGTATTTGTGCGACAAATATAAGAACCAACATTGACACGTTAATGGGCAAGTGGACCGTGTAAAATAGAGTAGTGGATGATTAGGAACATAATCATTTCACCTTACTTTATATACTACCATAAGTTATCTTATATAGATTTTGCATGTGATGTAAGATTAAAAATATAAGACAAATTGAACACTCCACCTCACCTACCCTCCCACCAGTTTTCCCCCATATACACTCAAGATGTTTGCTCATTTTTACACACAACAAGACTTGAACATCTTTGCAAGTGTATCTTTTCTCTCTAAAAATAATAGAGCATTCTCTTACTAAGATTGTTAGTATACAAAAATTAATATTTACTAAGAAAGTTAGTAATATTATAATATTATCAAGGTTATAATTTTAACAAGTTTCTAATTAAATATTTGTTCGATTTTTGGGTCAAGTTCTTGGGTGCATCTTGAAGGAGATCTTCTATTTGAAGATTTGTAAGGAGGATCATCCATTTGTTATAAGCTCAAGAACAAACTAGTAAGGTGATCTAGTTTGTGCCCATTTTACCATAAAATCTATGTAAGGAAATTGTTTTTCCTTAAACTTTCATTTTTATGCTTTTATATTTGCATGCATGTTACATAGATTATCAAAATGATAAATTATGAGATAATTTAATTTTTATTAGAGAGTCTAATATGGATCTATGATCTTTCAAGTGGTATGAGAGCTTGGCTTGTAATTTGCATGTTGATTTTAAGCATTTTAATGAACTATGAGATAATTTATAAAAACTCAAAAAATTGTGTTAGAAGAGGGTATAGGACGAAATTTTTGGGGCATGCATACCTACTGATCTTAAAAGGTTTTTGGTTAGGTTTGGTGATTTTTGAAGTTATTTTGCTATTTTTAATGTTTTTTGGTAGAAAACCGAGTCAAAATGCCATATTTTAGTTAAAAATTGACTAAAATTAGTTAAAAGTTGATTCGGCCCATGAAATTTTTATGGTATTTCATGCATGTTTTCTACTGATTGTATGCAAAAGGTTGAAGGTTGGTTCGATTTTTTTGCATGTTTATTGATTTTATGAGATAAAAGTGAAATAATTTAATGATAATTTCGAAACATTTTATTCTGCCCTTGATAAATTTATGTACATTTAATAATATTATTTAAATGTTAAAAGTGAATTTTAAAATGTGTTTTCACCTTGTTTTGATATTTATTGGTTTTAGTGGTTAAAAACCGATAAATATAGATCTTTTTCTTCATAAATTTTATCCGGATTTTTGGGGCTTTCTTCTGACATTTTGGTGTTCTTGGGAGTGTTCCAGAATACTCAAAATTTTTGTTTCAATTTTTTGGGTAATGTTTCAATTATTTTTAATTTTTACTTAAAAATTATGATTTTACTGATTAAATTGGCAAAATATCACCAAATCAAACTAATTATTCATCATAAAATTAGTGAGGACTAATTTTGAGGTTCAAAACAGTTTGGACGATTAGTTTGGACTTAAATGAGATTTAAGAGTTGATTATTGATTTTTACATGTTAAAAATCGATTAAATCCACAAAAACCCGAGATGGATACCAACGATTGATGGATAGGGCGATTTTGGCATCATTTTACAGAATTTTAAGCATATTTATTTAAGTTGAATGAATTATTGTCATTTATTTAAAGTATTTAACTTGTTGTACCTAGTATGGCCTAGTTTATTTAATCGTTATTACCCGAAATGAATGGGAATATCGATTTGTTTGTAATTTAAATACGATCTCGTATCGTCGGTTTGTAATTAATTAATAGTTTTATTTATTTTATTAATTAATGTATAATAGGAATAGCTATGTAATTCAATTGTAATAGCTATTTTTACCGGCGTTTCCAAAAGACGGATTACATCGAGACGGAGTCTATTTTTGGAAGACGTTCAAAATCCCATAAGAAGAAGCCAGTTTTGGAATGAAGAGGCAAGGGACCAAGAAGTTGTTTTCCGAAATATAATAGACTAGTTTTTATTAACAAGGTGGCCATACTAGGATTCATTCATATGCTTACTTGTTTGCTTGTTTTATTTTCGCGCATGCCAAAATCGCCATTCACATGCATTTTATCTTCGCGAATGTCAATTCACGTCATTTACATGCACCAAATTAGTCCACTTATAGGGAATTTATGACTAAATTGACAAGATCTCTCAAATAACTAAAATTGAGATTAGCCTTACCAATTAGTAACACCTACGAATCTCTTGTTCATTAGAGCCACGCTCGCCCAAGCAGGGTGTTCTTTTTTTAACTTAAGTAAGTAGGGTGGTAAGCGGTTATCACACGCCAAAATTGGTTTGACTCAACGGGATATAAGACGGTCTTGTGTTCCGGGGCTAGTAGATGGATTTAAGGAAATTCGTCAACCAAGAGTTCTAGAGGTAGAATTAGTCAACGTGACTTACCGAATTTACACAATTATGGGATGTTTCGCCCAAGCGATGCTCATTTTTGTTTAATATTTGGGTCTTAGAATCATTTATATAATTTAGTGGGAGATCATTATATAAATTTTAAAACTTTTGAACATGTTTTCACAAGTATTTTTTAAAACATTGAATGTTAATTTTTCCTATTTTTGTTCTTTAACGTATTTACTAAGACATCGCGCACTTCATCCTTCTTTCATCCTCTATTTATTATTATACTCGTTTCGTTCTTTCATAGGAAGCGGTTTCTTTGAAGGAATTTGATTGCAATGATTGGATATATTATTTACCAATTCACCTTCATAAGCTTACAACGATTTTTGCGATTAGTATACAACGTAACATCCATACATATTTAAAAAGGGGTTTTCATGTTGCAAACTCTTATTACGAGTTTAAAAGGGAGTCATATTTTATCAAGAGAGTCTTGATTTCGGAAGTGACACCTCCGTCATGAAGATGACATATTAGTTTTAATTACTCAAGAGTAATTCAAAAGTTTGCGAAAAGAGTTTTCAAAAACACAAAGAACACTCCAATATGATACCGTCAAATGGCTCAATTCGAGAAAGGCCAAATCGATTGTTTATGCGCTAAAGAGTTTAGGCATATGATAACAATTGAACGGTTAGGTAGTCCAATTTCGCAAGAAGTTGAGATTTTGCCACATGTTGCACTCACTTTATAGTAATTCACTCATACTAAGTGTATAAAATATCACGAATGACATGAAAAGAGGTCTTCATAAGATTCATCTTTGCTTGTTGAAGCAAAAAGGAATGTGAAAGTGAGTGGGAGTTAACAAGAAGTAACCCTAGATGTATGCGATAGGACAATGTTGAAAGAGACGTCTACTAAAAGGATAGGCTAGTTCCACTATCTTGGTATGAGATATCAAGTATGGATCATTTCTTTGTAAAGAAGTTTACATGAATTGATAGAACGTAAGACGTCTAGCATAGGACATTTTTGTATCGAAATGGTGCTAGAGTTGCAATGATTTCGATGGGGACAAATGTAACTAAATTTGGTTTTAGAAGAATGTAATCATCTATGTTTATACATAGAAGGTATCACTTATGTGATTTAAAACAAAAGGTTGTACCTACTCCTATGATAACTTGGGTGGTTGGTTTAGACCACTCAAGTTAGAGGAATTTTACATTATTCACGAAAACTAAAAATTACACTATCTAGTAGATTTTAAAGTCTCTAATCTGGTGAGCCCAATTGATCAAATCTCAAGTAAATTCGTTTCAAACGTGTAAACGAAAAGCACATTGAACAAGCATTTGATTGTGAGTCTTAGGGTATGTGTGCATGTATTATGTTTTCTTTTGTAGAAAAGAAACACAATAGTGAGGTGATTGACCATATACATACGGATGTGTAAGGCCGATAGTTGGTAATATACATACTTGGTTACTTTTACCATATTGTTAAGTAGATATGAAAACCTCGTATATATTTAATAAGACATAAAAGTGATTTTTAAAATGCGGAATATTTTCAAAATGAAGTAGTAAATCAAAAGCACGTCAAGATCAAGATGTTGATCGGAAGTTTCAAAGTAATGACTTTGAAGATCAAATGGGTAATATCAAGTAATGACCTTGATAATCACTAAGAAGATTGTGAACCAGTTCACATAATACCTTCTCCTTAGGACACCATAGAGTATGGTGTAGTTAAGTATATAAACCGAACTTTATGAGATATAGTTTGAGGTTTTTCGCAATTTTTTGTAAGCTAATTTCTCACTAAAAGTTTAAAACCCGACTATAATAGCCTAAATGACTCCATATGAGATATGGATAGGTGGAGTCCCTAACTTGTCTTTTTATACATTTGGGATCATAAATGTTTATGTTCAGAACCAATTTGTGTATTTGTGAGGGTTATCCAAAATTGAACCACTTGGTTTTTACTCCTCCAAAACGAGAACAAAGAGTTTGTGGCTCATAATATTGTCTTTCCAGAAAGATTTTCATTTTCTGGAAGACAGAGTGGGAGAAATTTTGAACTTACGGAAGTCCAAGACCCACAAACTGAGTACAATGCAAGAAGACGTTCTTTATTGAGGCTCAGTGGTGAGTACAATGCAAGAAGACGTTCTTTATTGTGGCTCAGTGGTTATAAGGAAATAATTTTGCGATAATATTGCGTTACTTTTAGAAAGTGACGAATCTTAAACCCTCAACAAAGGCTTTTCTATAGTATGAACTCTATATGATGGCGTGTCACCATGCAATTCGAATTGATCTCCTTGCACACGATGCGATAAGGAAGGAAACACGAGATGTTTTCAAAGACTTGATTTAAGGTGAATACTTTGGTTGGTTACCTTGATCTTGTCGTAAAGGTTATATAAGATGTTTAAAATTTTGGGCTTGTTATAGAGAGTTTATGACAACCCAAATGCCTTTAGCAATTCGTATGGTCTTAGCAATATAGCCTCTCATGAGGATGAGTTTAGGCAAAAGGATAACGAAACTTTCTCCTTGAATGTATCTTATGAAGGGAGAACTTTTGTTGATGTTATCAATGCTAAGAAGCTAAGCATGCTTGGAAGATCCCTTTTGTGATCTATATACGTCAAAGAGTTGGAACTTTGGGTTCAATCATGTAGTCTATCAAAATGGTATTACTCGAGTGTCGAGATAACATGACAATACATGGAGTTTAGTGGGAGCTAATGTGAGTTTCTTAGTCTAAATATGTGCTTGACACATTAGTGATTACAAATGTAGCTAAGGTGATGTTTCTTAGTCTAAATATGTGTTTGACATATTAGTGACTTGAAATATTCTCGGGTGAATATTTGAGAGTAGCATGGCGCATCATAAATATCCGGATCTAATGAGATAGATCTCCATGGATATTAGCATTATAGTCAAGAGACTTATGTGATAAGATTCTAGTCTCGTTCAAGTTGTTGAACAATAAAAATGATCTCTTGTGCTTCCGCTGCAAGATCTCTTAAATATGCTAAAAGCTTCTCTCGTCGGGACTTATCATGTTGAGAATATGAGAAGTCATTACCAATCATTTCCTAGTGAGTGTCACTAGATGATTATTAAGAGCATCCTTGAGTACTTGAGAAGCACTGAGGATTTACTCTTGTAGTATGGAGGAATTTATGAATTTTGTGTAAAAGGATTACACGGAAACATTCCTATGCTTATAAGATGTTATGGTCCTCGTTAAGGAACGATTAGCATGTAAGAGTGCTATGTGCATAAAGAATAATATGTATAAGAAGTTACACATATGTGTATGAGAAGTTATACATGTATAAAGCTAACATGTATGAGGAGTCATACATAAAAGATGTCATATGAAGGATGTGTATGTATAAGTGTTATACGTACAAATCATGAACGAAAGCTAAGGACATTACATCATCCGATGTTGTAAGAGAGATAGTAGATAACCGGAATTTAATGGGACTAGAGTAGTTCTGTTAGCCGAATATCGTATCCCAAGAGACTGTGAAAACAGTGGGAGTGTTTGACTGGCTTTAGAACCAGAGTCTAAAAACTTGTTTAGACGTGTACTTAGATATGCTCTATGTGATGAAAAGATTGCATAGAACAAAGGAAAATAGCAATGGAAATTAGAGTGATGCAACTGTTGCTTATCCTCTAACCAAAGCCGTAGGCATAAGGTAGACATGATGGTTATGTCATCACAATGTGAATTGAGGAGTAAACCTTAATTGCTAAAGATCGTTATGTAAATATTGGATAGAGTATTGATATTTACATAAGTGATGATCGCATTCATTGTTAGAGTTTCTTTAAGAACTCAATTATTCAGTTTTACTGAAAACATTGAATACCTTGTTTATCTGAATAAGTAATGGAGACAATGTTGAACACTATTCAAGTGAACAAGATGAACATTGTATTCTGTCCCTGGTCACTTAATGAGTTGACGTCTCAAAGTGACTAGATTATAAGTCGATTGATGGTTGTTCAACACCATAAGGTCGTACGTGATGACTAGTCGGTTACATAGGCAGAGTGTGTGACACTTTACCGGACAGTGACCATTTAGAAAGTCCCTAAGTTCTATTATAGACGCCTGGTCGTGGCGGGGATCTCTAAGATGTTCTAATGAGTCGATTCTTTTGACTGGAGACTATTATCTGAGCAAGTGCAGTTTTCGAGTGACTTTGGTTTTTGTCTTAGGTCGTGCCGTGAAAGGACGTCAAAAGGGCCTTTACTAAGTCATGGTGATCTGTATTGTGCAATAGGATAGATAGGGCATACAGGAATTATCCACCCATGTTGGGTAACTATATGTCAAGGGCACTCGAGGAGACAATGACTACAAATGCGTGGCCATGCTCGGAAGAAATCTGTGATAGATTTTTCCGGTCAGGTAGTCACACTCCCGATCGAGAAAACCACTCGCGATATGTTTGTGTGCAAGTGCGACCTGAAAGACACCTTGCATTGAGTGGGAGATTATAACGGACAAGAGAATTGGTAGCGCACACCTTGTGTCGGACAAGTGGGAGATTGTTGGAGTTTATGTCCTCCACAATAGTGCATTAACATAATAAAATATCATCAGATAGTTAATTAATTGATCCTCATCAGTTGATTAACGTAAATCGATAACGGTTGGCTGACTAGAGTTTGACGTTATTATCGTGAGACGGCGGTGATCAACTGACCCCTTTCGGTCACACCTAAAGGAACGAATCCCAATTGACAACTAATTAATTGTATGAGATACAATTTATTTAGTCCCTTGATTTGTAGACTAAAAGGTTAGTCGATTATTTTTAGAGAGATTTCGAGTTGCGAACTCGAGGCACGGCAGTTCTTATTTAATTATGTGATAATTGAATAATAAATTTTGGGACACGGGTTTTAGTTAATTAATGGTTAATTCACTAAAATTGTACTAATTGTTTAATGTGATTAATATTAGTATGTAAATAATATGTGTAGTGGTACACGTATATTTACGGAGTGATTTGGACGAATTAATTATGGAAGTATTTAAACATGAAACGATGTTTAAAATAAAATTACACGTATTTGTGCGACAAATATAAGAACCAACATGGACACGTAAATTGGCAAGTGGACCGTGTAAAATAGAGTAGTGGATGATTAGGAACATAATCATTTCACCTTACTTTATATACCTACCATAAGTTATCTTATATAGATTTTGCATGTGATGTAAGATTAAAAATATAAGACAAATTGAACACTCCACCTCACCTACCCTCCCACCGGTTTTCCCCCATATACACTCAAGATGTTTGCTCATTTTTACACACAACAAGACTTGAACATCTTTGCAAGTGTATCTTTTCTCTCTAAAAATAATAGAGCATTCTCTTACTAAGATTGTTAGTATACAAAAATTAATATTTACTAAGAAAGTTAGTAATATTATAATATTATCAAGGTTATAATTTTAACAAGTTTCTAGTTAAATATTTGTTAGATTTTTGGGTCAAGTTCTTGGGTGCATCTTGAAGGAGATCTTCTATTTGAAGATTTGTAAGGAGGATCATCCATTTGTTATAAGCTCAAGAACAAACTAGTAAGGTGATCTAGTTTGTGCCCATTTTACCATAAAATCAATGTAAGGAAATTGTTTTTCCTTAAATTTTCATTTTTATGCTTTTATATTTGCGTGCATGTTACATAGATCATCAAAATGATAAATTATGAGATAATTTAATTTTTATTAGAGAGTCTAATATGGATATATGATCTTTCATTAACTACTCTAATTATTGCTGAAATAGTAAACTAATTATTTAATTTGGAAATAATATTACTTTTAAATAATAAAACTAATTTACTAGGATATGACTTATTTTAGGAAAGGAGTCTCGACACCACTTCCTTGGGCGCCAAGTAACTCCGTGATCTACTGCTTCTTCTGGGCATTCAACTGAACAGACACAGAGACTGTTCATTACGAAAACTTCCTGCATCATTTTCGTATCATCCCCTCCCCCTTGGAAAGGAATTGTCCTCAACTCATGACGCTTCAATACCAAGAGATAAAAAATAAAGCTCACAAATCTGGATGCAAAAGCGTTGATAAGTAATAGAGATGGACTTGAATCCTTTAGCTCATTATCTTCGATAAAAATATCAAGCTCATTCATCCGCTTTGATTCCAAGCTCCTCTTATGCTTTTCATGTTCATGCTTTCGGTTCTTTAGCCTCCTTTTCTCGTGCCTTAACTGTTTGTGCCTTCCACCCCTCTTCCCTCCGTGCACATACCTTAATAGACTACTATGAACCCCATTGATTAACAAGCTATGTAAACAACACAGATCACTCAAAGTTACATGATCCTTTTGCATCTGAAAATCAATGAAATAATAATCTTGCCGAATCTGAATTTCTTTAGAACTGATTATACTCTCGATTGGCTTATCAAATAGTTCAAACTCATGGCCGAAATCAAACAAATAACACAGCTCGATGACCAAAGTAAAAATCGTATCCACATCACCATAAACGTCAAATTTTGGAGGCCGATCAAAATCTATGGTAGAACCAACATCGTAAACAACACATTCTTCACCCATGGACAAAAACGGTTCATCATAATCATCAAAGACCGGAGGTAAATTCAGATTCAAGAACGAACTACCTTTCATCTGATTTTTTTTCGTAAAAGAACAAATC
Organism: Silene latifolia; assembly: GCF_048544455.1. Lineage (NCBI taxonomy): Eukaryota > Viridiplantae > Streptophyta > Magnoliopsida > Caryophyllales > Caryophyllaceae > Silene > Silene latifolia. The sequence continues at coordinate 463,821,863 of NC_133538.1, read as the reverse complement.
TCCATAGCCTTCCATCTCAACAATCCCCATAGGACCGTCTCGATTTATGGAAATCAAGAGTCGAAGCTCTGATACCACTTATGATACGAATTCTATTCGAAGGAATAAAACTCGTGTGGGTGCAGCGGAATTAACTGAACTGAACAGTCACTGAGACTGTTCGAATATCGATTCTGGAATGAAATTGATAATAAGTAACAGTCTTTGAGAATGTCTGTTGAGATTTTTTTTATAAACGAAAACAAAGTAACAAAGGATATTTGTTTCGAAATATGTGAATAAATCGAACCAATGGGATTTTTGTTCAGGTTAGACCTATAACACAAATAATGGTGAACTATAATCAAGACCTATTGATTATAACTCGGGTCAATGCTTGAAACACGTCAAACAATAACAAATTCGGAACGAAACGCGTCGATCCTATGTTTACAAAACTTGCAAACACGATAAAGCAATAACTTCAATTTTCTTATTTAATATCATTCTTGGATGTCAAATGCAAAGATACAACCAGGCCTTATATAGCCTTATCACATGCCCAACATAACCGAAATAAGCATCTAAAAGGTCTAAATAAGTGCCACACTCGAATTAGACTTAAAGCCTCATAATTGCTGACATTAATAGGCTATTAACTACTCTTAAATGCTGCTGAAAGTTTAAGCTTATTTCACACATTACAAACTTATAAAATAAAATGTAATAAAATGTAAATGGGCTTGCGTTTAATCAAACTAGCTTGACGTGCCATCAATTGAGTTCTTGGAGTATCACTTGAACCAGTCAGTAGGACTGTCCATATCGACATCCAAAACCAGCTCATCGATGCTATCCCAATTCGTATCATACTCCCTTTCTTCAAAAAGAATCGTCCCGATTCTTGGACCTATGATATGGGTTATCAAAAGATGATCAACCCTCGAACTACTTCGCTAGAGTTTAACCTTTGAATTCCAATCGCAATCGGAAGTTCAACATCTTGACTTTGACACTTCTAGGACCGTCTAGATTTAGGAAAATGAAGAGCCGAAGCTCTGATACCACTTATGATACGAGTTGGATTTAAAAGAATATAACTCGTGTGTTTGCAGCGGAATTAACTGAACTGAACAGTCGCTGGGGCTGTTCGAATATCGATTCTGGAATGAAATTGATCAAAAGTAACACTCTTTGAGACTTTCTGTTGAGATTTTTATTTGTAAACGAAAACAAAGTAACAAAGGATATTTTTTTCGAAATATGTGAATAAATTGAACCAATGGGATATTTGCTCGGGTTAGACCTATAACTCGAACAATGGTGAACTATAATCAAGGCATATTGATTATAACTTGGGTTAATGCTTGAAACGCGTCAAACAATAACAAATTCGAAACGAAACGCGTCTGTCCTATGTTTACAAAACTTGCAAACACGATAAAGCAACAACTTCAATTTTCTTATTCAATATCATTCTTGGATGTCAAATGCAGAGATACAACCAGGCCTTATATATCCTACACATGCCCAACATAACAGAAATAAGTATCTAAAAGGTCTAAATAAGTGCCACACTTATTAGGCATTAAACCCTCTACTAATTAGACTTAAAGCCTCTTAGTTGCTGAGATTAATAGGCTATTAACTACTCTTAAATGTTGCTGAAAGTTTAAGCTTATTTCCCACATTACAAACTTATAAAACTAACGGAAATTTCCCATGGTACCCTCGAGTTTTGGAATATTACACATGGTACTCCTCATTTTAAATTTCTACATATGGTACCCCCATGTTTACCTTTTTCTTTCCCAATATACCCTTTCGAAAGCTTCCATCGTCACTCTGTTAGCCCTTTTAACTAATGACCCTTTTTTTGTTATTTAATACACTAATGCTCCACATCTAATACATTAATCCTAATTTTATAAAATAAACTAACTTTAATTATAAATTCTTAAGGCACCCATTATCATCTTCTCCAAAATCACCCCAAAAAAACCCCTCTTTTACCCACCACCATACTAACCATCATCATCTTCTTCTTAACTGCCGCTACCTACCCTGCCCTCCTCTAAATCCGCTCCCGATCCCAATACCAAGGTGGCTGGATAGGCTTAATCAAAATAATGGCTAGACTCCTCTCGATCAGCCACCGTACTCTGCCACCTCTCCTACACAGTCTTGCCACCGTCCGTCACCATTTGTCGAAATCATTAGCAGCAGTGGCTAAGCAGGGGGAAGCGGTACATAATGAAGTTGTCAAGGTGGTTGCGGGTTTGGTTAAGGAGGAGATGGAGGTGCGAAAAACAGTTCGTTGTCGTCGCCATTGCCACGTCATTTTCCGTCGACGGAGGTTCGAGGTAGGTGGTTTTCAATTGATCGATTTGGAAATCGATGGTGGGTTTCTCCCTGACAGTGTTAATCCCGTCAACGCTGGATGATGATGCAGATTATGGTGGCGGGTCGAGGATTGTTTCGGGTGATTGATTTGCTAAACCATGATGATGGTGGTTCGTATGGTGGTGGGTGAAAAATGAGGTTTGTTGGGGTGATTTTGAAGAAGATGATAATAATGTGGTTTGGGGATTTAGATTTTAAAGTTAGTTTTTTGTATAAAATTAGGATTAGTGTATTAGATATGAGAATTAGTGTATTAAATAACAAAAAAAATGCCATTAGTCAAAGTATTAACGGAGTTATGACGGAAGTTTGCTAAAGGGTATTTTGGGAAAGAAAAAGGTAAACACAAGGGTACCATATGTAGAAACTTAAAATGAGGGGTACCATGTGTAATCGGGCAAAGTTCGAGGGTACCATGGGAAAAAACCGTAAAATAAAAATGTAATAAAATGTAAATGGGCTTGTGCTTAATCCAACTAGCTTGACGTGCCATCAATTGAGTTCTTATTCATGGAAAGTCGGAGATCAGTTTTGTTAGATTCATTAATCTCATAAGTTTACATATTGAATATGTGATAAATTAATTTAGTCATAAAATTAATTCTAGATCTTATGCATGCAAAACAAAATACAAGAGTGAAGAAAATCGGTCCCTTACAAATGTATTTTCGTCTATTAGGGCACTAGTAAGGTCTCCTACCTTACTTAGTTCTTGAGCTTTCCAAATGGATGAACAAGATTCAATTTAGAATCTCTCCTCAAGGATTGTACCAAGAAAATCACTCTTAATACAAATATTAATTTGATTACTAGAATTAATATTTGTTCCCTTAAAATTACTAATATTAAGTGATTACTACTTCTAGTAATATGTTAATAATATTAGAGATTTATGTGAGTTTATCAATTTTGTTCAACAACAAAAACAAGAGAGGTTTTGGTTTTTCTCTAATTAAAACTCATAAGAATGAGCTAGTGAGTGAAAATACACTACTTTAGAGTATAAAGGGGGGAGGCCACGGTTTTGCCAAGGGTAGAGTGTCCAATACTTGCACACATTTGTTCTTCTCAAGACACATAGTGTAGGGTTAGTTTTAGGTCTATAAAGGACATAATCATTATGCCTAATTCTCAATTAGAGCACTAATTAAATCCTAAACTTACCCATCTCCCTCCACTCACACGGTACACCTATATAAATTGGGTCCATTTTAAGTTTTGTTAATTTGTATTGTGTGACAATTGGACATGTTACTAGACATGTTATTTAAATAATGCATTTTTAACAAATTAAAATCATTATATAAATGAAATAAATCACATACAAAAATTAACTAGTAATTCACAATTACAATTACTTAAAATGGTTATATATTTATAAATCACAACTACTTGTATTTATAATAAATAATTCATTCTTATTATAATTGTTTCATAAACAATAACTAACCTAAGTAATAAAATAATTTAATTACTTAGTACGAATCTTATTTAATCGAATTACAATAAGATTCGTATTTATACTCACAAAATCATTTCTTCAATTTTAAGGAATAAATTAACTTGTATCGGCATACAATTAATAGTCAATTAAGAATGTTTCCCTAGAGGTATGACCTTAAGGGATCAACTGATCACCACTGTCACACGACAGTAATGTCAAACTCTAGTCAGCCAATCATTACCGAGTATTGTGGATCAGTTGACAATAAAATGTTACTTTCCCTTTAGTATTCTTAATATGAGATTTAAACATGTGATCGCATTATTGTCGAGGACACATACTCCAACAATCTCCCACTTGTCCGCGACAAGTGTGCGTCATCTATTCTCTTGTCCTATTACTATCTCCCACTCAATGCAAGGTGTCTTGCAGGTCGTACTTGCATTTGATCATATCTAGAGTGGTTTCCTCGATCTGGAGAATAACTGTCTGACCGGAATTATCTAACATAGATACATTCCAAGCGTGGACACGCATTTCCAGTTCATTGCTCCTGGAGTGGCCTTGAGATATAAGATAACCCTGACGGGGATGGACAATTCCTATTGCACTCTTCCCTTCAATTAGCCACAACTCATCATGACCCAAAACATGCCCATTATAGCCCAATTACGAAGGTCGCCGGACATAAATCAAAGTCACCCTGAAACTGTGCCATCTTAGGTGAACAGTCATTAGTCAAAGAATCGACTCTAAGAATACTATAGTAGCTCTCGCCACGACTAGGCTATAAAATTTGCCAGAACTCTATAAGCGGTCATAAGCCCTACAGAGTGTCCCACACAGTCTGCCTATGTGATCGACTAGTCATCTCTTTATGACTCTATGGCACTTGAACTTGCCATCAATCGCATCACACTCTAGTTACTTTGAGATGTCACCTCATATAAGCAACTAGGGGCGAATACTATATTAATCTTGTTCACTTTAAAGGGGTTCATGATTATCTCTACAACCCATTGGATATAACAAAGTACAAGATGAGTTAATGATAACTCAAACGATAAATGTGATTATCATATGAGTAGTCAATACCTGATTACTACTTCATATTCTATAATCCAATTTAGATCTTGTATGTAGTTGTTCATCTCAATCCAATTGAAATGACATGACTCATCATGTTAAGCCTATGAATATGCATTGGTTAGTAGGTTTTAGCAACTCCTTGCTCAACCTTGCTACACACTTGTTTTCCTTTCGTAATGCATATACTTGTATTACAAAAACTTTCAGAGTACGTGTCTAGATCCAATCTAGACATAGGCTCTCTTGCCTTAGAATAGCTCCCACTGTTTTCACAGTGTGCAAGTGTACTCAATTTCCATTGTAAGCATCTCTCATTATTCTTTATTGCTTAGAACGATGCTAACAAATCCATTTCTTAAATAACATAGCCACAATGGTTCCTTAACCATATTTAGGTGTTTTGAATACGGTTTTTATCCGAAACCTTATACAATCACAACAGTCATTAGTGTAAGCCCTTACACAAATTAGTGAATTGCATCAAAACCACTACTACAAAAACAGACAAAGAGGATGGTTCAAAACCGTCCTTAAATCTTAAAACAACCGTCCTAAAATCACCCGTCCTCGTTGCCTAAGAGGACGGTTGGAGTGAAGTCAAACCGTCATGTTTTGTTTTTAAAAAGAGAACGGTTGTGGATTTGAACCGTTTTCTTTTCATTTACAAAGAGGACGGTTGCGCCTCTCAACCGTCTTGTTTTAAATTCATGGCGCGCGTAATTTTTGTGCCAACTTGAGAACGCTTTCTCTTAGAACCGTCTTCTACACAGTTTTTTTGAAAAAAAATTAGCGCGAATTTATGAATTTTTCCAGCAAATTTGTGGCACGCATCCATGCTCCGAGACAATTAAATGTTTGAAATGGAAACTATTTCATTCACACTCTATACGACTATAGTTGTATAGCTTAAGTATTATATAAGGCTACATTTCAGCAATTCTTACATTTATACTCTAAATCCAACGAAACAAAACGGAATAAGGTTTGAACCTCAAAAATACAAACTATCGAGAATTGATTTTTAAACACAAGCACTAACATTAGTTGAGCCTAAATACTTTAAGACGTAGATATCAAATATTTGCGCCTTAAACTCCAATGCATATTTAGCCCAAATTTCCCGCACCTCATCAATTTGCTCAAACGAGTATGTCTTCGGGACTTTAACCATGAACTACGTACAAAGTAACCAAAAAACATAATTACAATTATTTATATACCAACACGTGTAATTTATATAAATTGAACTAAAAATATTGAAACAAAAGAATTAAATGAAATGACGTACATTTGGAATAATATTAAAATATCGTTCCCTGATGATCTCGGCTAACTTATATCCACATAAGACGGTCCTAAAGCGCTGTGTATGACACTAAAATCGAAATTATGTCAACTACAACGTATATACAATAAGCCTACAACAATAAAACATAGACTATTATAATTTAGGAGATAAAAGTATTATTAGTTGAAAGGTACCTTTATTATTTTCCATTCAAGCTGTTTTTGCCGGTGACACCCGAAAAGTGGATCCATAGAGTTTGTGTTCGTAATTGCCTTGTGTTAAATATATGTTATAGACTTGGCTTAATTATATTTATTTTACTAAAACAAATGTAAATCTATGAAATAATTGTAATTTCTTAAATTGTATACATGCTAAACTTACATATTAATTGTATCGTTCAAAAATTTTCGAGGCTCTAGAGTTCCAGCTAGATCACAACTATATACTACACAATCCTTTGGATTAATGGCAGCCATGTTGGAGCTTGTGTCCTCCACAAATTAGTGTGATAACATTTATAAATCTCTTATAGGTTCACAAGGGTATACATCGTATTTTATCAGTTGATTAACGATTACCTAATAACGGTTGGCTTGCTAGAAAGTTTGACGTTATTATCATACAGATGGCGGTGATCAACTGGTCCCTAAAAGTCACACCTAAAGGATGTGTTTGAGAGATGTGGTTATGGAAATGAAATCACATTGATGCCTTATATGACTAAACAGTTAGTCAACGTGTTGATGAGACGATTATTTAATGCCGATTAAATAATATTAGCTGAGACGAATTAACTGTCAATTCTTAAATTGAATATAATATGTTATATTTAATTAATGTATATAATGTTAAGTTTGGACGAATTAATATGTTAATTCGTAATTAAATGTAATCGGTTATATTTAATTATCTAATTATAAATATGCGATATTTATAATTAAAGTATATATTATACGATATTGTCATAATAAACTATTACGGACCGACATTAATAAGTTATTTGCGTATAATTTGTTGTGTTTAGACTGATTAATACGGAATAAATAAATGACAATATAATTATACACTTTATATACATATTGTATACTACCAAAATAAGAAGATTTAATCTCCTCATTTTGGGTAGGTAGGAAAACCGAAATAAGGAGGATATTCCTCTTATTATTTCGGTATATGGGCCGAAAAATAGGAAGAAAAAAAAAACTACCCTATTTCTCTTCCTCTTTCACGGTTTAAGAGGGAGGAAGGGGACTTATTTTTCTTTAACCTAATTTGACCTAGCCTCTTCTCATCAAAGAAAAACACAAAAACCTAAACAATTTACAGAAAATTGGGGATCGATTCTAGCATTAAGAAAAGGGCATATCTCATATCATCTTGGGTGCAACTAATAGGTGAATATCATTGCAATATTGTTCTTAGGCCGATTTTGCTAGGAACGAAGGTTGTTTCTTCATTCTCTACTTTTGTTTCTGCAATTTATTTTATGACTTGTAATCATCTTATAAATTCGTTATAATCCTTAATAATAAAGGAAGTATACAGATTATTTCCCACAAGCCAACATCCACTGATTACTACCATTTACAAAATAAAACAATCAGCGTCGCGTATTAATAAGTAGGATCGAATACTATAATTAATAGTAGTACGGAAAAAGGTACATACCCTTCAAAATATGGAGCAAAAACCAGCTTTCTACCCCTTTCACAACCCGTACATGCCATAGCCTTAACAATATAGTCTGACTGATTATCTTCATTTTCCATATGAACTTGTACATTGTAAACTCTTTACCACTTCAGTCAGATAACTACCATTAAAAAAATGAAAAAACAAAATTCACAGTTGGCAGACTCAACATTCTCGATCATGTGTAAAGAAGCTTAGTTAAAAGGAGTTGGTTGGCTTTTAAAAATTCAAATTGTGAATACTTAACAATCACAAGAATCCATATAAATTAATCACCACCATTATAAGCAAGGTGTTTTCAAAACTAGCATACTCAACATTCACAAGAATCCATATGAACTGTGAATTTTTAAACCTAGCGATGTGCCATAAAAGCAAGAAAATAAAGTAAACTCTTTCACATTGACCATATCCATAATCCATATAACCAGGAGATAATTTGATTTTTAAATACATGTGCAAAATTTGAATGAAAATGGGGAAGGATGTTTGCAACAGGAGCTAAAGGGTAGGGTCGTTGAATTTCATGCTAATATGAATAGCTTTGAGACAATCCAAACATTCTCCACAATTGGAATGCAACATTGGACATTAATCTTCAGTTTACAAGGCTGCATTTAAGGCTTTATATATCAAGTTCTAATCATTCAAGTCCTATGATTATTATGACATTAGAAAGCTTGAAGTGTTAGCTAAGTGTAGGTCTTGGAATCAGGTTCATATCACCTCTGTATCTTGAGTTATAGCCAAACAATCAGACAGTACACGGGGAATGCTCTGAAATTCAGATTTGACCTATCAGTACAAAAATGCTCATATCTCCCATACAAGGCAACACCTTAGGGTAATACTTTTTGGAGGCGGTAGATAACTCAACTAGATTTCATTTGATGTATCTTGGGCATTTTTATTCGAGTTGAGCTAAGAGATATGAAGTCTTAAAGTTACTACTACTGTACAGAGGAATGCTGTACGTGTCAATTTTCTGACTTAAGAAGTCGGGTCTAGAAGTTTAAGGGAGAAGGAGAGGTCGGACTCTCGTGTGAAGATTATGGTGTGTGATGGTGGGTATTTATAGAGAAAGTTGGGGAGGTAGGTCGGTTGAGTTTGTTTAGAGGGTAAGCAGACACCTGCTTTAGGCGCGAGCTACCCTGTGATACAAATGGGTGTATTGTCCTTTTCAATTTGGACGTGGCCTTTGCTCTATCCCTTGTTTGGTTGGTTTGATATGTGGTGTTTATATTAGATGTCGTGTAACAATATGGGCATCTAATAAGATGATTTTGGTGTTACTTGGGGTAGGTAATTTATGTGCTTGACTCGGGTTTGACCCGTGTGAGTCGGGATTTGAATTTGGAGTCGGTTTTTGGCTCGGTGTCGTTTTTGACTCTAATTAGGGTCATTTTAATGCAAATGGCATGATAAAAATATTCATGGCATTATTTTCGACATTCGAGATTTGGTTTGATTCAGGTTGACTCGAGTTGCGAGTTTTTGAGTCGGTTTTGGGTCCGAAGATGGTTTTAACTCTAAATAGTGTTATTTTAATGGAAATGAAGTTAGAAAACTTTTGAAATCATTTTTCATATTCGAGTAGTGCATTAAACCGTCTCATGTATAGCTAATCCACACACGCATATCAAAAACACGTTATAGTCCGATCATCATCGGGTGGTTTTTGTAAGGTGCAGATACTGGGTATCTACAACATCTTACATAGTAATACTAGCATAAATACACAATACATAGCTAGTACAACATAATAAAAACACACAAACACTAATACAACATAATAATAAAGTAGGTAATGGAGGTCTTCATTATTCCATTCTACCCTTGCCTTTTCCCTTGGGGTACATCTTCCCCTTATTCTTCTTGTTAGCCCGCCTAGCATGGACTTCCTCTTCGGAACGGATCCTCAACGGATCTACAACGGTGACGGGATCCGATCTTCTACAAGACCCCATACTCGGCCCAAGTCGAGCCCATACTTGGCTCGCCATCTCTTTGGGACCCAAACTCTTCCTCTTCGGTGGCCTCACCACATCCGGGCTAACATCATCGGCAAAGTTGTCAAAGAAGGCATGGTTGGCCTTTCCAACCTCCCTATACTTCAAGTCAACGACTTCATCTTTATGAAACTTGGACCTTTCTTCCAAGGTTTGAACTCTTGACCACTTGACATAAGCGGGAGTCACCCATGTCGTTGAAGCGGGGTTTGGTACCTCCCAAGTCGGCCGAGTGGCTCACCACCTCTCGAAAATCTCCACAAGCTCAGAGTTTTAAAAAACACTCCCTTGGACAAGAGTATCTTGAGCGGGCACCTTTTGTTGACGGCCCATTTGCCTCATAAGCCTTTCGGGATAAATGAAAGAAGCAACCTTCAAACCCACCACCATCAAGGAACAAGAACAAGCAGCCGGAGAGGGCAACCCCGTGAAGGACCTCAAGTGCCACCACGACACCACCCAACGGATATGAGGACAACCCTCCCCCACCAATTTCGAGGTCCAATAGGCCTCGGTGGACGCAAAGCTATCCGAATACAACTTCTTTCTCATAGTAAGGTGACGAAAGGAATAAGAAGAAGCATCAACCAGAGGCTCTACATTGTTGGAAATCTATATCTCATTATACTCAACATATTCAAATATGTTATAATTAATTTAGTCATAAAATTAATTCGTGATCTTATGCATGCAAACTTAAATTAAAAAGAGAAGAAATCATCAACCCTTACAAAGATAATTTCGGATTTTTGGGCACAAGTAAGATCTCCTTCTTACTTGTTCTTGAGCTTTCCTTATATGGATGAACAAGGATTAAAGATTAGAATCCCTCCCAGATGTGAATACCTGATAAAGGTTGGATATTTTTCTCAACTCGAATCCTGCAGATATAAGCACAGTATGAAATGACCCAGAAAAATATACTTAGTCTCCAGTTACGGCAGACCATGAGAAAGAAACAAAAGTCACCCAAAAACTGCCTTAATCTCAAGATAGTCGATAGTCAAAAGAATCGACTCTAGGAACACAATGGATGTCCTATCCACGACCTGGCACCGAATGTTTTTAAACATTTAGGACTCCATTACGTTGTCACAAAAATAATTTGTCCTACGAGGTATCGTTATAATCTCGCATCAGTGATCGATCAGTCAACCGTTTGACTTATGGCTCGTTGAACCCACCATCAATCCACTGCACAATATAATAGCCAGAGTTATCAGCTCATTAAGGCGATTACGGACCAAAACAAATATAATGTAATTCAGTACACTTTATGGCGTTTAATGTTATCGGTACAATCCACATGAAAAACAAAATATTATAAAAACGATGAACTTATAAATAGTATATGAAAAAGATAATGTATCAAATACATAAACAACTACTACAACTCAGGAACACATTTAATTCCCATGGAAATAACGTGCCCTTCATGCTTATCAAAATTCAACGGTTTAGTGAGAGGGTCCGCGATGTTATCATCCGAAGCTATCTTGTCAATCACTATCTCTTCTTGCTCCACGTAATCACGGATCCGGTGAGCTTTCCGATGTACATGTCTAGATTTGTTGCTAGACTTAGGCTCCTTAGCCTGGAAGATGGCACCTCTATTGTCATAATAGATGGTGATCGGGTCATTCGAACTAGGAACTATCGTAAGTCCTTGCAAGAATTGACGCATCCATATCGCTTACTTTGCTGCTTCCAAAGCGGCATAGTACTCGGATTCAGTGGTAGAATCTACTACAACACTCTGTTTGGAACTCTTCCAGCTGACCGCAGCACCATTAAGAGTGAAGACGAACCCGGACTGAGATTTTGAATCATCTCGATCCGTTTGGAAGTTAGCATCTGCGTAACCAATTGCGCATAGCTTAGTATCGCCTCCATAAGTCAATACCCTATCCTTAGTCCTCCGTAGGTACTTGAGGATATTTTTAACAGCTATCCAGTGTGTTTCACCTGGATTCTTTTGGTACCGACTCGGCATATGCCACGTCTGGACGTGTGCATATCATGGCATACATGATTGATCCTATTGCAGATGCATAAGGAACACGACTCATGCGCTTAATCCCTTCAGACGTCGTGGGTGACTGAGACTTGCTCAATCGCATCCCCAGGCGTCATTGGAAGGTTACCCTTCTTGGAGTTGGTCATCTTTGAACCTCTCAAGAATCTTATCCAAATAAGACTCCTGACTAAGTGATAACGTCCGTCGTGATCTATCTCGGTAGATACGGACTCCCAATATGCGTTGTGCCTCACCCAGATCTTTCATCTGGAAATGGTTCTTCAACCATTCTTTAACCGAACATAGGAGAGGAATATCATTCCCAATCAAGAGTATGTCATCGACTTACAATATCAAGAAAACAATCTTGCTCCCACTCGACTTGATATATAAGCATGGTTCCTCGACCAATCAAGTGAAACCATACTCTTTTATCACCTGGTCGAAACGATGATTCCAAATCCGAGAAGCTTGCTTAAGTTGATACGTGCATTTTATATAGTCTTTTTAGCCTAATTTATGCACGTATTTCTACGCTTTTATCGTAGTTTATGCTAAGAAATGCCCCGAATATGCTACTTTGGTTTGTTTTGTCTTATTTGCAGGAATGAACCAGAAAGTAGTGAAATCAAGACTTTTACCGTCCGTTTAGCATGCATTTGGAGGAAGAGATAATTTGGAGGGAATTATTTTGTCTTGGGATGCGTGAAGTTGTTTCGGGAGCTAAAAGGACAAGTCAAAGTCAAACTAACGTGAATAATGAGCTTTGAAGTCAAGACCCACTTGATCGAGTATTTTCCACTCGATCGAGTGGTTTTAGGTTTAATAACTAGTCGCTCGAGCAGTTTTATGGTCGATCGACCAGTTCAATAATAGCATTTACTCGATCGAGCACTATTCTTGGTCGATCGAAAGCGTTTTGAATTTGAGTTTGCTCGATCGAGTGGTTTTATTACACTCGATCGAGTGGATTTGTCTACGAGCTGGGCTTTTTAGGTTTAATTCCGTCAATTAGGGTAATAAATCCTATTTTTCTTATAAATAGGAAGTCAGTATGTCATTGTAAACTCTCTCTCTGGTCTCCGGGGGCTTCTCCTCTCTAACTATTCTTAACACTCTTTATTATACATTTCTTCATTATTTTAGGATCAATATTTGATAATTCATTCCTTCTCTTTACTTTTATTTAATGTTTATTTCTCCTTTATTTCTTGTTCTTCCTTTAATCATGTCTAGCTAATTCCCTTAGTATGTTAGGATTAGGGAAGCCGTGGTAGCGATATGATAGGACAACTTGATTAGATTAGTCTTGCGATAAGAATTGTATTAGGCAATATAATTGTTATTAGGTTGAATGAATGCATGCAGGAGACCATTTATCTAGTTAACCCCGGCCTGGATCGAAAAAATTGGAAGGGAAGGCTTGCTTAATTACAATAGGTGATACCTAATTGGGACGAAAGCTAAGTTAGGAGACCCTAGGGCGGTTTAAGGACCGAAAGGTGACGACCATAGCTCTTCTTATCAATAGTTTAATTGAATCAGTTGACCCGTTAGTGTAGCTGCCACGGTAGACCGACTCCTAGCATACTCCCTTCTCTTACTGTTAATTTCCCTTATTCATTTCCCTCTCGCTTTAGCCTCTTTAGTTTAATCAAAACATTTCAAACCCCCATTAGTGACATTAGACAGATAAAATGAATAAGTAGATAGTAAACCGCCTCCCTGTGGAGATCGACCCTACTTACCGCTGACTTCTGTTAGTAGTAATCTAGGAATATTTTTTTGGTACGAAACGACAGTATCAAATTTTGGCGCTGTTGCCGAGGAGGCAAATAAATATTTACTTGTTTAATTTTTGTCTGCTCTTAGCCCAGGGGATTTTTCCCTTGAGGTCGTTCTAATCTTTCCTTTAGAGCTGTTTTGATAGGCCTTACAGGTACTACCTAGATAGTTCTAGGTGAAAGATCGTCAAAGGGAAGGCTTGAGTAACTTTGACCCATCACCTTGACCCATCACCAATGTCCTACTATATAGAACAGCCGGTGATTTGCTGCGGGAGATGTGGTTCAGCTGAGCACAATGCAGCTGTAATTGCGCCGCCACATCCACCCTATCAATGGCCACCGCAACAAGATCCTCCTGATATACAAGAAGAAGAAGTTGCGGAGCTGAAATATTTATTGGAGACACTTGCATCTCAAATGCAAGATTATGATCGAGTGACGCAAGATTATGATTGACGCACTTATTCGCGACTTGATTAGCTCGAAACTGAGATTGCTCAGTTAGCAGCTGAGATGCAAGAAGAAGAGGTTGCAGAACTGAGGTCTTTAATGAAGACATTCATATCCATGAGGCAAGAGAGTGATAGATGTATGGATGCTCAAATCACCGAAATTTGAGTGCGAAATTGCTCGATTAGCAAAAGTGAGTCGAATAATTGGCAACGAGAAGAGGTATACCTTCTTTGAGAGCGGTTTTTCCCCCGAGGAAACCGTGTTGGCCAATCGAGGATGACTTTTATGACTCGGACGACGAGTTTCTATCACATTTCACTGCCTTACACGAGGATTTCAGCCCTGTACAGGAGGAATCACTCGATCGAGTGACTAATATTAGTCGATCGAGTAGATTCCCAGAAGAAAGTGCTCGATCGAGTGAAATTTCTACTCGATCGAGTGAGACGCAGGAGGAAAGTGGTCGATCGAGTATTAATTCTACTCGATTTAGTAGTCTGGCCATTGGGAGAATTGATGCGTCATTTGGGTTTGTTTTAGATGACAATTTTGACGATAATAATGGATACGGTGAGTCTCCCCTATTCAAAGCCGAGCTGGATGCGCTTGAGGCTGAGATTTACGGGATGAAATCCATTGAGGAGGTTGATGAAGAAGCAGCTGAGTCAGTAATTACTCCAAGCATGGAAGAGGTAATAAATTCTTTTATCTATGATTCCGTCATTGAGAGCGACCAACCTGAGGTAGTAAACGACGGTATCAAATTTAAATCAACTCGATCGAGTGATTATTTTACTCGATCGAGCACCTGCAAAGAGAGAACTACTCGATCGACTGCTATTCTTCTCGATCGAGCAGTTTTAGACGCCCAGTTCACTCGACAGACCACTGTTTGACTGCTATCGAGTGTTATTGACTTAGATTAACTTCCTGAGACGATATTTGGGCTGTTTAGCAACCTCCCATGTTCATGGTCGGTTTGGGGAGGTCCTTTTCTTCGCGCATTTTTGTAAGCTTTCCGTATTTACTCTCTCTCTTTTAGTTTGCATTTCCTTTCCATGTTTTGGTACAATGAGGGCATTGTACGGTTTGGTTTGGGGAGGTTATGCATCCATATTTGCGTCTGCATGTTGTTTTTATTTGCATTTCTGTTATCACGTTTAATTTTTGTATGCATTGCTGTTTATTTTTCATATAAAATTTAAAATCTCATAAAAAATTGTTAAAATTCCAAAAATTTCACGTTTATTTTAGCATATAGGTTGAGTCGGAACGGTAGATTCCAGTGATGAAATTGCTCTATAACTTGTCTTTTTGCTTAAGCCTTGCATTAAACTGTTATCTTTTAGCTATGTCTTATTGCATATCCACGAGTTAATGTTAAATTCAGCTGAACATATAGACTCGACCTGAAATTTTGGCAACCTACTTATAATTTCTAAGGATTAGAGCCTTATAAACTGGTGTCATTTGTGACCAGTTTCATGTAGGATTGTGAGTAGTTACTCCTTGCAAATCATGTTCATCAATTTGCACGTATATGAAATTCAATTGCTTTTGCCTGCATACATTCGGCTTAGTGGTTGGTGTCACATGCAGGGAGGTGCTTACAATTTCCCTTTCCTTTCATTTTTACCCATAAACTCCACATTAGCCAAATTTGTCTGTTGACCCTTAACTACATCCCAAATTTAGCCTGCCTTGTCAAGCTAGTTTAGTGTATGTTTTTGCGGTATATTTTTTTTCATTGTGCCAAGTTTGGCTTGTATTTGATGATTCGGAGTTGGTAATCTATGAAGAAAAGGAAGTTGACGATGAAAAAGACGTGAAAAAGAACAAAAAAGAAGTTGAAAAAAAGGAATTCGAAAAATGAAAAAAGAATTCAGAAAAAGAATGTGAAGAAGAGAAACCGAGAAAAAATAGAAAGAAAAAAAAAATAAAAAAAAAGAAAGATGTTTGATTATGAGACGGTTTCACTCCTATGTTCCTTTTGGATATAGGCTTATGGTTCGGTTTGGTGAGATTTTATGCCAAATGAAGGGTATGTGCGTAATTTCATAATTGAGTTGGAAATGGATGTTGTCATATGGTTTTGTTTAGGTACTAGCTTGATCGCCTATACCTCCACATTCCCATAAATGTTTTGCCTTTTCTTACTCATTGCCTCACTTTACCATATTTTTGTAAGCCCTCGGCTGTGACAGGACCTTGTTTGGTTGGAATGTATGTTTGGTAGCTAGAATTGTCTATCATATTAGTTGCATGCATGTTTATGTGGGTCGTAGTTTAGGTGAGCGACTATTTTTTTCTTTCTCTCTTACATATATATGTTCACCCTTTGCTTCATGAGAGAAGAGTGACCCGTGAGAGTCCATTATTAAAGGTCTTGCAAGGTCGACGGTTCAGCTATTTTATGAACATCCTATAACTCGTTTGAATTTGACTGCTTTGCTATAAGTGTTAGTTTGCTTGCATTAAATTGGCTTAAGTGGGCATTTGTAGCTAGCTCTGAGTTATCTTTTCCGTTCCATTAGTTTGCATTTAGTTTACTCGAGGACGAGTAAAGGTTTGGTTTGGGGAGATTTGATACGTGCATTTTATATAGTCTTTTTAGCCTAATTTATGCACGTATTTCTACGCTTTTATCGTAGTTTATGCTAAGAAATGCCCCGAATATGCTACTTTGGTTTGTTTTGTCTTATTTGCAGGAATGAACCAGAAAGTAGTGAAATCAAGCCTTTTACCGTCCGTTTAGCATGCATTTGGAGGAAGAGATAATTTGGAGCGGGAATTATAGCTGTCTTGGGATGCGTGAAGCTGTTTTGGGAGCTAAAAGGACAGGTCAAAATCAATCTAACATGAATAATGAGCTGCCGAAGTCAAGACCCACTTGATCGAGTAGTTTTCCACTCGATCGAGTGGTTTTAGGTTTAATAACTAGTCGCTCGAGCAGTTTTATGGTCGATCGACCAGTTCAATAATAGCATTTACTCGATCGAGCACTATTCTGGGTCGATCGAGGAGTTTTTGGCTGAGTTTGCTCGATCGAGTGGTTTTATTCCACTCGATCGAGTGGATTTGTCTACGAGCTGGGCTTTTTAGGTTTAATTCCGTCAATTAGGTTAATAAATCCTATTTTTCTTATAAATAGGAAGTCAGTATGTCATTGTAAACTCTCTCTCGGACTCGGGGGGCTTCTCCTCTCTAACTATTCTTGACACGCCATCACATTTCTGTTCTTCATTATTTTCCGGATCAATATTTCAGTAATTCATTCCTTCTCTTTACTTTTATTTAATGTTTATTTCTCCTTTATTTCTTGTTCTCCATTTAATCATGTCTAGCTAATTCCCTTAGTATGTTAGGATTAGGGAAGCCGTGGTAGCGATATGATAGGACCAACTTGATTAGATTAGTCTTGCAATAAGAATTGTATTAGACAATATAACTGTTATTAGGTTGAATGAATGCATGCAGGAGACCATTTATCTAGTTAACCCCGACCTGAATCGAAAGATCCAATAAAGTATGTCTTGACCGATCGCGGGCCAAGTTTATCCTCGTGTCTCCACTTGACATAAGCGTCGCAGCCCCAAACCCGAATAAAGGACAAGTTAGGGACCGTTCCCTTCCACATTTCATATGGAGTCTTGTCGACAGCTTTAGTCGGACTTCGGTTAAATATATGAGCAGCTGACAAAAGAGCAAAACCCCATAATGAATCAGGCACTACCGTGTGACTCATCATGGATCGAACCATATCAAGTAAGGTTCGATTTCTCCGTTCGGACACACCATTTAATTGAGGTGTTCAAGGTGGAGTTAACTGCAAAACGATTCCACAGTCTTTAAGGTGTTGATCAAACTCATTTGAAAGATATTCGCCACCCCGATCTTAACGGAGTGCTTTAACCTTTCTACCCAGTTGGTTCTCAACCCTGTTCTGGTATTCCTTGAATTTCTCAAAAGACTCACTTTTATGCTTCATTAAGTAGACATATCCGTATCAACTCAAATCGTTCGTGAAAATGATAAAATATCTATAGCCATCTCTAGCGGTAATTGACATAGGTCCACAAACATCACTATGTATGAGTCCTAATAGGTCACTAGCGCGCATTCCAACACTTTTGAAGGAAATTCGAGTCATTTTGCCAATGAGACATGATTCACACGTGCCATACGTCGAAAAATCGAATGCGGGAATAGTCCCATTATCGACGAGTTTCTTTACACGTTTCTCATTTATATGTCCCATTCGGCAATGCCATAGATAGGTTTGATCTTTGTCACCTACCTTGCAAGCGAACTAACACTAATAGCAAAACAGTCAAATGCAAACGAATTGTAGGATGTTTATACTAAAGCTGAACTGTCGACCTTACAAGACCTTTAAAATTGGACTCTCACGGGTCACTCTTCTCTCATAAAGCAAAGGGTAAGCATATGAATGTAAGAGAGAAAGAAATATAGTCGCTCACCTAAACTACGACCCACATAAACATGCATGCAACTAATATGATTGACAATTCTAGCTACCGTACATACATTCCAACCAAACAAGATCCTGTCACAGCCGAGGGCTTAAAAAAGTATGGTAAAGTGAGGTAATGGGTAAGAAAAGGCAAAACATTTATGGGAATGTGGAGGTATAGGCGGCCAAGCTAGTACCTAAACAGAACCATATAACAACATCCGATTCTCACTCAATTATAGAATTAAGTACAAGGGCCCTTAATTTGGCACAAAAACTCACCAAATCGAACTAAACATACTCCTCAATAGATAAAACATAGGAGTGAAACCGTCTCATCGAACAAACTCTTTTTTGTTTCTTTTTTTTCTTCTTCACGACTTTTTTTTTCTTTTTCTGTTTTTTTTTTCATTTCTTTTTTCAAATTTTTCAACTTCTTTTTTTTTTTTCATAAGTATCATCCTCCTTCCTCCATAAATTACCAACTCCAAATTATCAAATACAAGCCAAACTTGGCACAATGAAATATATACCACAAAACAATCTAAACTAGCTTGACAAGGCAGGCTAAATTTGGATGTAGTTAAGGGTTAAGAGGCAAAGTTGGCTAATGTGGAGTTAAATGGGTAAAGATGAAAGAAAGGGGAATGTAAGCACCTCTCTGCATGTGACACCAACTACTAACCCGAATGTGTGTAGGCAAAAAGCAATTTAATTTCATATACGTGCAAATTAATGTTACATGTTATGCAAAGAGTATACTACTCACAATCTTACATAAAACTGGTCATACATGACACCAGTTTATAAGGCTCTAAATCTTAGAATTTATAAGTAGTTTGCCAAAATTTCAGGTCAAGTCTATTTGTTCAGCTGTATTTAAACATTAACTCGTAGATTATGCAATAAGACAATGCTAAAAGATATTAGTTTGTGCAAGGCTTAAGCAAACGACAAATTATAGTGAAATTTCATCCTAGAAATCCACCGTTCCGACTCAACCTATATGCAAAAGTAAACATGAAATTTTTATTTTTTGAATTTTTAATTTTTATGAGATTTTTTTGAATTTTTATAAAAATAAACAACAATACATACATAAATTAAACGTGATAACAGAAATGCAATAAAAACATAAATGCAGACACAGATATGGATGCATAACCTCCCCAAACCAAACCGTACAATGCCCTCATTGTACCCAAAATAGGAAAGGAAAATGCAAACTGAATAGGAGAGAGTGAAGATGCGGAAAACTCACAAGATTACGCGAAGTAGGGACCTCCCCAAACCAGCCAACAACATGGGAGGTCACGAACAGCTGCGTAATAGCATCACTGGAAGCGAATCAAAACAGTCGAACTTGGTACTCGATCGAAAAGATTAAGTACTCGATCATGTACATTAGGCTGCAAAAGTGGTCGATCGAAGGAGTCAAGAACTCGATCGAGTAAAAAGAGTGCTCGATCGAGAGGTACCTGCAGACAAATGTCGACCAAAAACCAAGCCTAAATCCTTCATAGTCTACAGTTTGAAAACCATTTATTATACACACAACAAAACTGAAAAGTAATTCAACTAAAAATTTAAGCTCCGGGTTGCCTCCTGGATAGCGCTAGTTTCAAACAGGTCCCAGCTCGACCTTCTTTCCTTCGAGCCTCTCTAATTTAGCCTGGTTAAAACAGCTCAAAGCACGCAGTAACCGATCAAATAATTGCGCATGTGCTACACAAAACTGTAAGTAGCACCATAATATAACAGCAACATAGGAATATATCATGTTCAATCGTTTAAGCCTAACAAATTTCCTATGACAGCTCCCAAATTTATCCACAAAATAATGGAGCTCAGGAGCACTTAAAAATAAACTAAGGTACCGTTTCAGCCTAACGAATTTCGGATAACAAGAATGGTGAAAAGTCGTTAAATTATTTGTCCAGCCAGGAGGGGGTAGAGCATCGAAAGAAAAAGCAGGAATCATATGAGATAGCGTACTATTAATATCAACAATAATAAAATTTTCTTTTACTACCTCGGTTTGGTCGCTCTCAATGTCAGAATCATTGACAAAAAGAATATATTACCTCTTCCGTGCTAGGAACAATCACTGACTCAGCTATCTTCTCATTACCCTCCTTTGTGGGTTCTATCTCGTAAATCGCAGCCTCTAGCGCGTCCAGCTCGGCTTTGAAAAGCGGAGATTCACCGTAGCCATTGTCTTCGTCAAAATCGTTATCCAAAACGGACCCAAGTGACAAATCAATGCTCTCCATGGCCAAAATGGTCGATCGAAAAGAGATAATACTCGATCGAGAGCTTTCCTCTTGAATTTCACTCGATCTAACATCCTGAACTGCTCGATCGAGGACTTCCTCATAACAGCTGTTCGATCGAGTGGGATATTCTGTTCGATCGAACACTTCTTCTGATAATCTACTCGATCGAACACTATTACTAGCTCGATCTTGTGATTTCTCTAGTGTAGCGCAGAAATATTCGTAACTTCCTTCATTTTCGGATAGATAATCACATTCCGAGTCATATAAATCACCATCATCGATAGGCAGCTTGGGTCCTTCATGGGGAAGACCACTCTCTGTGTGCCAAAAGGTCGCCTTAGCGGCAAACTGAGCTATTTGAGACTCAATCTCATCGATTTGAGCGTACGTGTATCTATCATACTCTTGCATTTTAAATGCAAGTGTCTTGATCACAGATGCTGCAAGGGAGTGGTACAGAGATCTGGATCGAGCTGCTCATGGGATCACCGACTGGAATTCCTTAGACCTGGCATTTTACAAGAAGTACTTCTCTGCCTCGAATACTAATGCCATTAGAGCTCAGATCATGAGCTTTAAACAAGGGCCGGATGAGAATTTTCATGAAGCATGGGTCCGTTTCAAGAAGCTGGTGCGAACCATACCGCACCATGGGTTCAAAAAATGGAGTCTTTGCAATCAGTTCTATAACGGGTTGTATGACGATCAGAGGGCTATCTTGGATGCTGCAGCTAATGGCTGATTTGCTGAGAATATGGGAGAAACTAAGGGGTGGAAGATTATTGATGACTTAGCCACCCATAAAGCTGAGTATGGGAATTCCAGCGGGAATCAAAGGGGGAGTTCTGAATCTCCTTCTGTAGCTGCACTTGAAGCTCTCACTGTGAGATTCGACAAGTATGAACTGGGAGGAGCTTCAAAAGGAGGTATTTACCAAGTGAATGCTGTGTCAGACGGTCCTTTCGTCTGCAGAAGGTGTGGAGCTGAGGGACATATTTCAGAAAATTGTCCTAGTCCCTTTGAGTCTTGTGCTGCCTTTCAACATTATAGGCAGACAAACACCTAATATGAGCCTAATGTTCATCCCAACTTGAGGTGGAGTAGCCAGAATGTCCTAAATCCAACTCCAACTCCACCTCCATGAAGAACAACAAGCAAGCAAAGCCTATGTCCCCCCTCATCATAAGCAACAACAATATAAAAAACCTCCCTATGTGTCGCAGCAGCAAGAACCTCAAAATTTTGACTTTGCTGAGTTGAAGAATATGTTGCAAAAGGAGTCCCAAGCTAGAGAAGCCGGAATAAAACTTTTAGAAAGCCAAATTGCTCAATTGGCTAGCAAGAGTACCACTCGAGCTCCGGGACACTTACCGACTCAAACTGACCAGAAAGAGACCCTAAATGCCATTACTTTGAGGAGTGGGTCTACCCCGGAGGGGCCTGCTATGGTCGAGGATGCCCCTGCAAAAGATGAGGCGAAACCGAGTTAGAATAAAGTTGTAACGAATAATACCAAGAAAAAGGCGTCTACCTGGGAGGTATATCGATCGATCGATGTACCCTGTACGCCGATCGACCGAAGTGCGGGTTCTGAGAGCTTGAATCTGTAGACCTCGGTCGATCGACCGAGCAAAATGGTCGATCGACCGAGGGCATTTCGCTGATATTGAGCAATTTCGTCCTCCAATGCCCAATAATTTGAGAGACCACTTATTTCGGGGTACGACAACTCCGAAAGTATTGGGCAAGACCCGAGTGTCTTGATGGGTCGGTCCGGTTCAAATACGACCCAATGTCAATCAACGGTTCATATTTGAGGCGGTCTGAAGAGGGGTCAAGCTTCAATAAGGAGAAGGTCGTGGACTTCCAGCCTAAGTCCACGGATGCCGGCATGCGAGACTTAGAAGAGAGGGCTAAGTTACTTCTTTCAGCCCCTTATCCAGAGAGACTAGTGCCGACAAAGGAACAGGTATCTTTCAATAGATTTGAAAATGTTGTTCGTAGTCTTAACGTACAAGTACCTTTCCTTGAATTAGTGAATCAAGTGCCCGCTTATATGAAGTTTATGAAGCAACCATCGTCTAAAAAGAGGTCACTTGAAAGCGTGCATATCTTGTCGCACTCACTAAAGAGTCATGTTCTTATTTGACTCACACTGCACCCCATAAGCTAGAGGACCCGGGTAGCTTTTCCGTTCATTGTAATATAGGTACCTTCTCTATCGAGAAGGCATTATGTGACCTAGCAGCTAGTATTAGCGTCATGCCCTTGAGTCTAGCTAGAAAGTTAAAATTGAATAGGTTCGCAGTGACGAACATAACCGTTCAGATGGCTGACCGATCTGCGGTCCAGCCTATAGGAGTCCTGGAAGACATCCCTGTGCAATTAGGGAAGTTTTTCTTCCCTGTAGACTTTGTGGTCCTAGATATACCTGAGGATGCCCACATACCTATCATTCTAGGTAGGCCATTTCTGCACACTGTTGGTGCAGTTATTGATGTTGGTTCTGGGACCCTGACCTTCAAAGTGGGGAAGCATTCTATTGTCTTCGCCCAGACAGCTAGGAAGAAAGACCCCATGTGGCCTGTCATCTGTAATATGGTTTCTGAAAAGAAATCATACTTTGTGCTTACTGATATGCATGTCTCTATTCCTATTCCTGTTATAACACCTCCGCCCCAGACTGGGAGCAAGAAGGAGGAAGATTCTGTTGTTTTAGACATTGCAGGAGCTGGTTTGGGGAAGGAAGAGTCGCGGGTTGCTCCAGCTGTGAAGGAGCAAGTCGTTTCAAGATGCAGTCTTGGATGCCTGAGTTATGGCACTGATGAGGAGCTTGAAGATGAGCGAGCCAAAGTGAGACAGTCCGACATGGACTTTGATGAGCCGGAAGAGGTCATTGATTTGGGAGATGACGAAGCTGTTGATCCGTCAAGCTCTACGGATGCTGAAGTTGAGGAAGGTGCAGCTGATAAGATGAGCACCGTTGAGGCTACCTCTTGTAGCCAGAAGCCGACGAAGTGGGCCATACTATGGGCGTTCTTGATCAACTACTAGTTGATCACGCGCTTTATCAAAAAACTTTCATTTTATTGCTTTTAAACATTCTTTTTATTGCTTTTGTGTGCGCGAGACTTCGCATTTAATTATTTTGTTTAGGATTTTTAAGCACTTTAGACTTTACTTTGGGTTTTGCGCAATTTTGGGCGCGTATTATTGTGCACTTGCAGGTTTTTAGACCTCATTAGCTCAAGTAATTGAGCAAATACGAAGAAATCAGAAGTTACAGCAGTATTTCCAGTCGATCGACTAGTCTGTATAGTCGATCGACTGGTCTGCAGTTTCCAGGAGCTACTGTTCCTTTCACCTTGGTCGATCGACTGAGTGATGTGGTCGATCGACCGCCCAAGATCTGCACTGTTCACGACCTTTCCCCTGCTGTGTTTGGTCGATTTGCGGACTTGAAGGAGTTTTCTACTCCACATTATCTTCCGTCAAATTATTTATTTCTTCTATTTTTTCTAACCTTGTGCACATAATTACCGCTTCATTATTGTCTTCTCGATTTTATGCGTGGGTTTTGTTTGTCTTTCAGGTACTTTTTGGTGGCACTTCTAGCTACTGAAACCTCCTAGCTCACGCTGGTTTGGGGAGGTTTCCTTTTGTTGCGCTTAAAGTCTTGTGAGTTCCCGATTTTCACTTCATGTCTTATTTACTTAATTTTCTCGCAAATTCCCGTTTTCCATTTTTCTTCATTACATGATTTTGCACAATGGGGACATTGTGCGATTTGGTTTGGGGAAGGGTTTTGCATCGCATTTCATTTGCTTTCATTCACGTTTACATTATTGCCTTGCATTGTTTATTTCATTTCATATATATACAAAAATTCCAAAAAAATTGAAAAATTTCAAAAAATTCAAAAAATGCACGTTTATTTTAGCATATAGGTCGAGTCGGAACGGTAGTATTTCAATGATGACATTGCATTTGCATCTGTTTTAAGCCTTGCTAATTAACATGTTATTAGTAGAATCGTATAAATGCATATCTACGAGTTTTCGTTAATTATTTGCTGAACTTGAGACTTGACTTAGAATTTTGGCAAGCTACATCATATTTTCTAAGGTTTAGAGCTTATAACTGGTGACATCTATGACCAGTTTATCTAGGATTGTGAGTAGTACTCCTTATGAGACATGTTACATAAATTTGCATAAATATGAACTTGATCTGCTTAATACCTGTATGCATTCGGTTTGTGGTTTGTTGACACGTGTGGTAGAGGTTTCCCTTTATTCGTTTTGCCCATAAGCTTCACACCGCCAAAAATAGCCCTTTTGTCCCATTACTACATCCTACATTTAGCCTGTCCTTTGTCAAGCTAGTAGTCTATGTTGTTGGGATTGTTACTTAGTTTTTGGTAGCATTTGCTCTTATTGAGATTTAGTTGGATAAAAAGACTGAAGGAGGAAAGACGTTCAAAGAAAAGAAAAAGGAAAAATGATTCGAAAAAAAAGGATTATGTACTGTTCAAAGCGGTCGATCGACTGCCATCATTGGTCGATCGACTGAGTTCCGAAGAAGAATCAATTCGCATAATTCAAAATCCTTATCTTATGGCAATTTTTGCTCCCATGTTGCATTAGTATCTTATGGGGAGTTGGTTGATTACTGTTATACTGGAGATTGTGAGTTTTGTGCTTGCTATATCACCGTTTCGATTGTTTATGAGCAAGAAGTTGGATGTTGCCATATGGTTCCATTTTGGTACTAGCTTGATCACCTGTACCTCCACTTTTCCATAAATGTTTTGCCTCTTCTTACTCATACCTCACATATCCACATATATACCTCGGCATGTGTCATATTTTTTTGTTGGTTGGAATGCATATGTACGGTTGTAGAGATTACTTTCATATTATATTGCAGGCATGTTCTTATAGGTCGTAGTTAGGTGAGCGTCACTACAAAACTAATTCTTTCTATGTTTTACATATTTTCACCTATGCTTATTTGAGTGATTTGAGCGACCCGTGAGAGTCCATAATGATAAGTCTCTATAGTTAACGGTTCAGAAGTTTTTAACGACTTTATAACTCGGTTGCATGATTCATAATTGCTAATTTATTGTTGGTTATTGCATTAAAATGGTTTAGGCTTTACAGTTTGCAATTCGCTCTGAGATTGAACTCGTTCCATTAGGTAATTAGATCGAGTCTAGTTCTTGCTTGGGGACAAGCAAGGGTTTGGTTTGGGGAAGTTTAATGCGTGTCTTTTATATGATGTTTTACATCCTGTTTTACACGCATTTCAGAGCTCATTTTAGTAGTTTATGCTGCTATTCTCCCTATTTCCGTCTACTTTCGTGTTTTTGTACATTATTGCAGAAATGTGAAGAATTCAACGGAAATTGAGCTAAATCCATCCCCGAGTATCCTGCATTGCATTTGACGTGAAGTATTCACTTAGAGAACGAGCTTGGTGCGCATTTCAAGGCCCAAAAGACAAATCCACGAGACTATAAAAGTCAAGTGCCAGCTAAAGCAGTCGATCGACCAGTACCCTTAGTCGATCGACCAACCCACGGGATCCAGAAGCTACTGTACACTTCATCCCAGTCGATCGACCGGTCCCAGCAGTCGATCGACCACACCGCTACTTCACACGAGAATTAAAAGATCGAGGGAAAGCAAGCCCATTGTGTTTAGGTTTTGATAATAAAAGTTACGTTATTTTGCTATATAACGTAACCTAGAACATCAGAATAGGGATCGAATTATTATCTAGTTTTACAATCAGTTTTAGAATATCAATAATTAGGGTTCAGAACCTTGGTTTGCATCTGATTTTCGTTCATACTTCTAATCATTCCGTTACAATTCCTCTGCAATTTCAGTATTCCTTATGTTCTATTTCAGTTCATCTTTATTGCGTTGATAGTATAGAAATTGTTAGTTAGATTCCGAAGCCAATTTTATCATTTTATGTTATTTATTTATCTTTCCGTATTAATAATGAATTCAGTAGATTTAATAGTCAATCTCATTGTTGTTATCATTCTTAGTATGAGTAGCTAATTTATTCGTGCTAGGATGTAGGGGAGTTATATTGTAGGCGGCAATAGAATTAACATGGCCTGAAATCGCGTGTCAGTCGATCGACTGCCATACCTAGTCGATCGACTGACCACGTGAGGTTTACCTTCGTTTTTATTGATTTAAATGTTGTATTTGACGAATCGAATGCATGCGACTAGTTGAATGCTTAATATATGACTGACCCATTAGATCGAAAGATAGGGAAAGTTGTTAGATCACCAATTAAAATGACTAAACTATGCTGAGATCGAAAGATAGGTAAAGTTTAGATTATTAGTCACTTTTCAGGACGAGAGTTAGTATTAGTGATATTAGGGACTTATAGCGAGGTCGAAAGATGCTATCTGTAAAGAGTGGACCGAGAGGACCTCTTGTTTTCCCGCCTCATGTGTTTGACTTAGACCTACTTAGTATGCTGTCGCCGAAACTATAGTGAACCGACCATCCTAGTACCCCTTCTTTTATCTGTTTTATCCGTCTTTTTAGTTTATTGCCTTTAGCTGTAGACCAAATCAATTCAACCCCCACATTCGTTACTTTAGACTAGAATTAGACAATTATTAATTACATTCGCCTCCTTGTGGTTCGACCCTGTTACCACTAGCCTAGGTTAGTTTTAATAGGAAATATAAATTTTATTTTTGGTACTCACAACGACGGGTATCAATCATCACCCAATCCGTTAACACTATCGAAGTTTACTCACACTCCTAAACATCATACTACTACAAGCACTGCCATTACCTATAATAAAATCGACCATCACACAAATCCATCCTTATTCTGCACCAACACTCAAACTTCCAATTGCAACCTGTATGACCATCAAATTCTCTTGTCGCATCCTACTCCTCTTAAGATAAATGTTACGTCCTCGTAACTCACTAATACTAGGTCAATTTCTATACCTCCCATAATCCTCATTACCACCGCATGTCAACGATAACCCACTATAACCTCAACACCTACAACCATTCCTATATCCAGGTCTCTCTTTCTCTAACAGTTCTCGTGCCTCCAAATATTCTGCACTCCATCTAACCTATATCATAAAATCCTCAGTATAACCACTACTCCATCTCTTCAACATTACCGCCAAATGATATACTTCTTTATACATGCACCTATTTCCACAATCATAACTCACGATTGTTATACACACTCACACTAGATCCTCAAGTTCTCCTGTTTATTGTCGTAAAACTCATCCATAACTCAACATAATACTAGTTCCCAACACCTTATACTCATTGTCCCAATAAAGATCACGAACCACTTACCGCTTCCAACTCAGCACATACCTATTCCACAAAACTCTTACCACAACTATGTCCCAAAAACAAAATATCATAATACCATGACAACAAAGGAAACATACGCAACTTTCTTCCATATCCTACTCTACACTCACTCCCAAGCCGAAAATGGTCAGAAACATTAATAAAGAAAACAACACTCTATATGCCCAGACCGACACTGACAGCAAACAGCAGTAAACAAACAACAATCTATATAACTGATATATATACTTTCAAAAGTTCGTCTCATCAGTAAATAAATAACAATATATATAATCGTGTCCGGATCGCTACTCTAGGCACAACAACCATATTGATAGTCATCGCAACTTTTTCAATCCCATAACACTGACTCAGTATAACTTCCTTTACCAGAAGACTTTTTTAAAACCGATTAACTAGATCACAACGCAACATATTACACGGAATAACATATAACGACTTATTACTATCACACCATACCATCACTCGTGAGGTCAGAAGCTCACACAAACATTTGCACATATCATGGACCCATAAACAAATTTAACTAGCCAATACTGATCACGTAAGTTACCACTTGATAATGAATATCTCTCATCCGAACTTAAGTCATATGTCCTTCATAACATATCCTCCCATCCACACAATTATCACCACCCGGTGAACGTAACCATATCATCAGTACCCAACTACCAGCGAACACCTCCTATATCCACATCTTATACTCCCTCACATCCATACATACCAATCAGGCCTCCACAAAATCAACCTTTTTAGACCGACAAACTTCCATATTTAACACCATCCTTAACCACTAGTGACAATACTACGACACCACCATCCTTCATGCGACTACTCAGTTACTATGACTTCTTAATATAACAATCTGTTTCCTCTCTTTGGTTATAATCCCAAATAAGGAACATCAAATCCATCAAAAACATTTACCTCAATATTATTTACAATTATATCCTTTATGTCATCGTAACCTAACCCTTCACCAAATCTCATATCGTGCAAAGACCCCGCCAGCTTCTTACTCCCTTAATACCTCGAAACTCATGGCTAACATGTTGATGTGACCATTATTTGCGCACATTTAGTCCCCTAATTGAGCCTATTTTGCATACTATTATAACATTCTTTGGCCATTCTATCCGTCAAAACCTTCCTATTTGCTTTTCTATTGCATTTTATATGTTTTGTAGGAAAGAAGATAATAAGGCGGAAGTTCCCGTCTTTCGTGCGTATTCGGAAGCTATTTGTCGATATTTGATGGACTAGTATGAGGAGGAAGCAAGAACTAAAGACCAAGCCTACAAGAATAAAATGGGAGTGAAAGAAAGGGAAGAATAGAAGAGAAAACGAGAACTGCAGTCCAACCCGTGCGGATTCTCTAGAATCCGGCCGTCCCCAATCTACAGAATCCGTGCGTCTTCACCCAAATCCGCCCGTCTTCCTCTGCTACAATCCGCCCGTCCCGACACCAATCCGCCCGGATTCCCTCACAGCACAATTTCGTCTTCTTCGAGCTTCAAAGAAAGAAGCCCGTCCTTCAAGAAATACCGGCTCCTCCCTGCTCAATCTAAAAAGTGTAATTACTAGTTTAGCCCTGAGTTAACCCTAATGCATCCACCTAATTTCTACTATAAAGACCTCACTTGTAAATAAGGGGAGGGGATCCTTTTATCAAGTTTTCATTACGTTAAATCAATCCTTCCTTAGATTAGATTAGGAGTAGATTAGAATAGATTACTCTTTAATATTTCCACAAATCTCACATTAATCTCTCCTTAATTATTGTTCAAGTTTGTTACTTTTGGGTAATTGAAGATTATTAGGTTATTATTGGAGGATTGACAACCCTTCATCAATAAATCAAGTTTCTTCTATTATTCTTTGCTTTATTGTTTGGATCATCTCAAGTTTGGTATAATTCCTTTACTCTTTACTCTTTATTGTTCATTTCTTCATTCTATTATCATGTTTATACTTGTTGTGATGATTGACACCATTAATGACATGTTTCCCATGATGATGAGTGAGTAGTCTTTTAGCTAGGATTAGTGGGTAATTAGGGGAAACTAACATGGGATTGATTCATGCTTAATCCAATATGTTTTCATAATCAAATTGCTTGCTTGCTTGTTGTGATGTCAACTTTATGCACATGTTATGTTTGATGAAATGCTAATCCTATGAATCCTTGCATTTTTACCATCTCTTATCTACTCAACTTGACTTGTAAGATATAAACCAACTCGAGTCTTGTTAGACCATGCATAGAAGTTGAATAGGAGGAAAGTAAGTCGACTTGTAGGTGTTGTACAATCTAATCGATTCGGCTCCGGGACCCAACTCTTCCTATGAACCGTAAGACATAAACCAACTCGGTTCCTCCACAACATTAATTGCTTGATACTTTGTGAACATGTTTGTGTGATCAATACCATGAATCCCCTATGACCCCATGATATCCTAGGACTTTTAATCATTTGTTTACATCCTTTATTTCATTGCTTGTTTTACCTTATTGTTTGCGTACAACTACAAACCCAAACAAATCGTGACACTAGCATAAATTGAGATAGATAGACTTAGAACCCAAAGCACACCGTCCCATGGATTGACCTCGACTTACCGCTAACTAGTTGTTTGTTGAGTATTATAAATGTGTTTGATTGGATATGTGACGACCAACTCTTGTCCTGATCAAAATGGCGCCGTTGCCGGGGATGGTGCTATGTGATTAAGTTCTTACTTGTTTGTCTATTTTTATTTGTGCTTTAACCTTGAGGAACTTGTTCCTCAAGGTTCGTTTTTACCGTTTTTTGTGTAGTTTCCATGCTTGTAGTTGCTTCCTTGTCTTAGTTATGATGACGCAAGGCTTGACATATGGAGTATGTGGTGGATCTTTTGAGTATGACTATGGGTATGGGGAGTTTGAGGAGCAAGTCAACACAAACCTACCTTACTATTTGTACAATGAAAATCCTAACCACTACCCCAAATTTTCCCACCAAAATCACCACATCAAATATCCACAACAACCACCCACTCAATGCCCACTTCATAATGAGCTCCAAAGGCCACAATACAACCACTTTAACACCTACCCACAACAAGAAGACAAACCCATTCAAAATGTGATTCTCCAAATGATGGGAGATCAACAAAACTTCTTCAAACAAATGCTAGAGGAGAGCCAAAAGAGGGATAATGTTCTTCAAGGCATTGTTGCCCAAAGAGAGGAGTTGGAGATTCAAATTGCCCAATTGAAAGAATCCCAAGCAATCACTCCCCACCGTTTTTTGGACATTGAGCATAAATGCGAATTTGAAGTAGTCACTTTTGATATGGAAAGTGAGAAATGGGAAAAGCCTATCTCCTTGAGCTCTTGTGACTATGAAAGTGTTGTGTTCAATGAGAAAGACATGAGGTTGAGTAAGCCAAATACTCTTAACCTTTGTGAGTATGAGGGTGTGTCCTTTGAAGTACATGTTGAGATGTTGGAGAAAGAGTTAAATGTAGCCCCCATTTATGATTCATATGAAGATAGCAACAATAATTATGAGCCTAATGGATGGACTCGTAATATCACCTTGCTTGAGGAGCCTATCCTTGAGACATTTGAGATACCCTATCATGAAGAAGAACGTCCTTCCTTTATTCCTCATAAAGACCACTTGACACCTATCATGGAGCCAATGATCATTGAAGAGGATATGGTAGACCTTCTTCAAAAGGCCAAAATATCATATAAGAGCTACTTGGTGAAAAAGCTCAAAGAGAAAATTGCTCGTGAGGCTACTTGTGAAGATTTGGTACCCACGGTGATACTTTCTAAGGAGTTCGATCATCAATGCCATGAAAATTCTCCTTCTACCTTGGAAGGATTGAAAAATCAAAATGCTATCATCATCACCGAGATTGAAGAAGAAGTTGGTAAGTGGAAGTCTACGGATGAAAATGAACCACCCTTCATGCCTAGTGTTGACAAGAATCATGGGCTTGTTTATTTGAAGCATCGGGAAGGCTCTAACGTTAAGGACAAAGCAAGGGAAAGAACATTCTACAAGCCTCCTTGGCCAAACTTCATATTCAAATTGAGCAACCCGTACTTGTGCTTATTTGGAGCTTGTTCGCAAGCTTTTGATCTCTTATTAAGAGCCCTTAGCTCTATGGATAAGAACTTCTACGATTTGAACTAGTTTGGTGGAGTCCTATCTCAAACCACTATTTGTAAGATACTTCTTGGAACCTTGCACTTTGTATAATATTGTACATTATTGCATTTGCATTTAATTTCTCGCATGAGAGTGCCGAGAGAGAGAGTCATCTTAAATTTTAAATGAGCAAATTTCAGAAAAAGATAAGGAGGAATACCAAATTGGTGAAAGGGTATGTTTTTGCAAAGAAAAGAAAAGAAGAAAAAGAAGAAAAGGGAGCTGAAGACGCCCGGTTTTAGAGGAAAACGCCCGTCAAGGACCCACGTCAGGAAAATGGTTAGCACTGTAGCAGAAGACGGGCGGATTCTTTAAAAAACGCCCGTCCTGGGACAATACGTCCGTATTCTTCGCGGGACGCCCGTCCCGTATGTCATTCAAAACAAAATTTTGCGCTGCACAAGAAAACGGGCGGATTTCATCCAAGACGCCCGTCTCGACCAAGACGCCCGTCCTAAATCCCAAGACGCCCGTCTTTTCCCTCCTCTCAACCGAGAAAAATTGCTGTGTTAGAATCCGCCCGGATTCGAGCGAAGACGCCCGTCTTCCATTCTCACAATCCGCCCGTCCCGAAGGAAATCCGCTCGGATTGTCCTGTTTTTTCGGATAAACCGGATATGACCCACCCTTATCCGCTCGGATTCCCTCTTTCTTCTATATAATCACCCCCTTTCTCCCTCATTTCCTCACCTTATCAAACCCTAAAACACTCATCTCAATCCTCAAAATCACCCTTCCACCCTCAAAAGCACTCCCATCACCCACATCAAAATGGCACCATTGATGAACACCAGGGGAAAGGCCAAGAAATTGGTTGAATCCACCGGAAAGAAGCGCAAGGGATCGACTTCTTCAATGCCACGGGAGGTAGTGCTACCAAGGACCTCCCAACCCTTAATGAGGGGAGGAATTGAACAACTCGACTACTTCCAAGAGGTGCTATTTGAATCCGATGACCACCGCATGAACTTTGTCAAATTACTAGGTAAGAACTACGAACCCACTCAATTCGTAGATACTAGGGTGTTGGAAATCCTTAAGATAAGGTACCCTACCGAGATGTTCTTTAATGTTCTTGGCATTGGGAAACTTTTCCATGCCCATGAGGAGACGTACCTTAGTCTCACCCTTGAATTCTTGAGTAGCCTTCGCATTGTGACAAATACCCGCACCGATGTGGGCATGGAGTTTAGGTTTTGCAACCTAGACCATCATCTTTCACTTGAGGAATTCGCCTATGTTTTTGGTCTTGTAGTGCCCACCAACTATACCGAAAAACCCGATAATTTAGGTGTGGACCTTCTTTGGAAGGCTATCTCCGGGAGGGATTTTATCCACCCAAAGCATTGCCACACCTTCGCCATCCAGCATCCGGTGATTCGATTCACCGAGCGCTTTGTGGCCGGTACCATCAATGGGAGGTACGAACAAGATAGGTGTACTCTCATCGATTTAACCTTTCTTGAATCCTATTTGAATGTTCAAGTGGTGAGGCGTTATAACTTCAATACGCCACTTGAGATACTTACTAAGTTCAATGATTTTGCTCAAGGAACCACCCAACTCAAGACCTTCGTGATGGGAGGTCTAATTACTATTTTGGCCCATCACCTTTGTCCCGGGTTCAATGCCCGAGGGACCTATACTCCTCTTGAGGGGAGGACTTTGATTGATGAGCACACCATCTTCAACAGTCACCGATGGTGTAACTACACTCGAGATGGGAGTGTAGAGTGGCACACCAAAGGATGCACTTTAATGTTCCTTGAAGGTTGGAAGATACCGGGCATTGACCCAAGATTGAGCCCATACTCGCCTCCACCAAGCTACCTCCTTGATATCCAAATTCTTGACAATCCCCCTCAAAGGGAAGAGCCGCACCGCCAAATACCTCGTGGAGGACCGGGAAGGCCTACTCGCCCACCTTCCTATGTACCTATCCCACCATACCCTACCCCATATACCGAATTTGAGCCGGCAATCCCCAATACCCCGGGTATTAATGATTTGATGGCACTCATGAATAGATTGGACCTCGGGGTGCATAACGGGAGGGTCGACAACTACTTGGTCCTTTATCCCCAATACTATAACATGGCTCAACAACGGTATATTGACCCCAATGGTCCTAAGCCCTCTTGGGCACAACCGGAGCTCTTGTTCCCAAATCAAGGGAACCAAGCTTGGGGTCGCGACAGCGGAGGGCATTCTAGCCAAGGTGGAGGGAACTCGGGTCAAGAGGGCGAATTTGACCAAGGAGGGTATTGGGGTCAAGCAAGCGGGTATGACCAAGCCGGGAGCTCTCATCATTATGTCTATGATCAAGATGAAGATGACGAGTGAAAAAGGACTACCTCACCTCCTCCATTTGTATGATACCAATCTCTCCCTCTCCCTTTTGTACGCACATTGCATTTAGTGTAGTTTTCGCATGCATTTGTATTATATTCCATATTGCATTTGCATTAATTAGTCCATATAGTATAGTTTAGATTGCATTCATTTGTTATATATGTTATAAAGAATTGCATTTAGTTAGAGCATGCATGCATTCATTCATATCATATCATTGCATTTGTACTTTATTTCCATAAAATCAAAAATCCAAAAAACATGTATTTCTTTTTCATTCTTACTCCTACATGTACAATGAGGACAATGTCCAAAATAAAGTGGGGGATGGGAATTTATATTCATTATATTCCAAAAATGCATTCGAAAAACCATAAAAATTTGAAAATTGAAAAAACCCAAAAACATGTTTATTCCTTTTGTAGTGTAGTTATATTGTATATATTGTAGATATTGTGTTTGTTCTATCCTTGTTCACATTGATTGACTACGCCACATCCGAGACATGAGGATCATGAAGACCGCATGGTATGATCTTTCCAATCTCCTTTTTCCTCTTTATGTTAATGACTAGGTGGCTTTATTTTGATTGATGCGGTATAACAATGTGGAACTTAGGACTTGCATTTAGTTTATATGTCATATTAGTTGATAGAATCACTTGCATTAGGATGTATATATTAGTTGCATCATAGCATGTAGTTGCATTTAGATAAAAGTTTTGAAAAATGCCTAATTAAGAACTTTGACAAGAGCAACTAAGCCATTACAAATAATTTTTCAACTTAAGACTTTGCCTACTAGAATGGTTGTAAAACACCCTAGATAGTGTCATACTAGTGTCTTTTGACCCATGACCCAAAGCCTAGTCAAGGGTTTGCATGTAAGTCACCTATCCAACCCCGTGATGCGATGTGGACTTGGTTAACTTGTCTAGGTGACCTTGATTGACCTTGTGGTAAGGCAACCCAAAAATATTTTCTATCAATAAAGCTTGAAGTGCTCATTTCAAAGAATTTTGTCATGTGGAAGTAATTTATTGCCAAGGAAACCTCAAATGTTATGAAATGTTGAAATGTTGAGAAATTTAATTGTTTTGATGGAGGCGTACCACTTCGATGTGCTTTGGAGCGGGATCCATTGAATTGGGCCCCCACACGGTTGTGAATTCGGCCGCCCAGAGACAGAGTGACTATCACCCCGAAAAGCTATTGTCTAGAGGTTAACCGGTTGCCTAATAAGCGATTCGCGAAAGCAAAGGACACTAGCCCGGAAGGGACAAACCCCATCTTAAATTTTTGAAATGTGAAAGTTGAACGAGAACAATTTTGAATACTAGTCATATCCACCCTTTGTTTATAAAGATTTGAGCATTTCATTCCCAAAAAGCCTTTTGTCAAACCACTTTGTCGAGCTTGGGACGATCCATGACCTTTACTTTTGTAGAGAATTCGAGACTTGTCATGTCATATGCTACTAGCATCATAGGGATCTTCATTCCACCACCATCCGATCGCTCTTGACGAAAGCATTTGGAAATTGAGGACGAAAGTAGTCTAGTTTAACACCATTTGGAGGTGATTTAGTACCATCCTCTTAGCCTTAGTAATTTGGTGAACTAGTATTTGTGAAGGATTACATGCTCTTAAATTTGATCCTCTTTAGTGCCTCCGCCACTTGATGAGGAAGTGGCTATTCCTTTTGTAGATGCATCCATTATTTGATTTTGTGTGCTTAATGTTTGGATGTGTCGCCATTTTGGCAAGACCCACCTTGCCTTGCAAGAAGGCATCCTACCTCATGGTTGTCTTGTTGTGAGTTGAAGGGGCGGAGTGAGACCCGCTAATTGTCTCATATCGGTTATATTAGTAGGATAGTTTAAATAAAGGTCTAGTTTTGGTCACCTCTTTACTCGAGACGAGTAAAGGTTCGGTTTGGGGATATTTGATGTGACCATTATTTGCGCACATTTAGTCCCCTAATTGAGCCTATTTTGCATACTATTATAACATTCTTTGGCCATTCTATCCGTCAAAACCTTCCTATTTGCTTTTCTATTGCATTTCATATGTTTTGTAGGAAAGAAGATAATAAGGCGGAAGTTCCCGTCTTTCGTGCGTATTCGGAAGCTATTTGACGATATTTGATGGACTAGTATGAGGAGGAAGCAAGAACTAAAGACCAAGCCTACAAGAATAAAATGGGAGTGAAGGAAAGGGAAGAATAGAAGAGAAAGAAAACGAGAATCCAGTCCAACCCGTGCGGATTCTCTAGAATCCGGCCGTCCCCCAATGTCTGAGAATCCGTGCGTCTTCACCCAAATCCGCCCGTCTTCCTCTGCTACAATCCGCCCGTCCCGACACCAATCCGCCCGGATTCCCTCACAGCACAATTTCGTCTTCTTCGAGCTTCAAAGAAAGAAGCCCTTCCTTCAAGAAATACCGGCTCCTCCCTGCTCAATCTAAAAAGTGTAATTACTAGTTTAGCCCTGAGTTAACTCTAATGCATCCACCTAATTTCTACTATAAAGACCCCACTTGTAAATAAGGGGAGGGTATCCTTTTATCAAGTTTTCATTAGGTTAAATCAATCCTTCCTTAGATTAGATTAGGAGTAGATTAGAATAGATTACTCTTTAATCTTTCCACAAATATCACATTAATCTCTCCTTAATTATTATTCAAGTTTGTTACTTTTGGGTAATTGAAAATTATTGGGTTATTATTGGAGGATTGACAACCCTTCATCAATCAATCAAGTTTCTTCTATTATTCTTTGCTTTATTGTTTGGATCATCTCAAGTTTGGTATAATTCCTTTACTCTTTAATCTTTATTGTTCATTTCTTCATTCTATTATCATGGTTATACTTGTTGTGAAGATTGACACCATTAATGACATGTTTCCCATGATGATGAGTGAGTAGTCTTTTAGCTAGGATTAGTGGGTAATTAGGGGAAACTAACATGGGATTGATTCATGCTTAATCCAATATGTTTTCATAATCAAATTGCTTGCTTGTTGTGATGTCAACTTTATGCACATGTTATGTTTGATGAAATGCTAAGCCTATGAATCCTTGCATTTTTACCATCTCTTATCTACTCAACTTGACTTGTAAGATATAAACCAACTCGAGTCTTGTTAGACCATGCATAGAAGTTGAATAGGAGGAAAGTAAGTCGACTTGTAGGTGTTGTACAATCTAATCGATTCGGCTCCGGGACCCAACTCTTCCTATGAACCGTAAGACATAAACCAACTCGGTTCCTCCACAAGATTAATTACTTGCAACTTTGTGAACATGTTTGTGTGATCAATACCATGAACCCCCTATGACAGGGGTGATATCCTAGCACTTTTAATCATTTGTTTACATCCTTTATTTCATTGCTTGTTTTACCTTATTGTTTTCATACAACTACAAACCCAAACAAATCGTGACACTAGCATAAATTGAGATAGATAGACTTAGAACCCAAAGCACACCGTCCTATGGATCGGCCTCGACTTATCGCTAACTAGTTGTTTGTTGAGTATTATAAATGTGTTTGATTGGATGTGTGACGACCAACTCTTGTCCTGATCACATGTCGTCCTGAACTCCCATATAACTATTAACGCACACCCTCTCATGATGCAATTGTGCATTTCCATGATTCCTTACTTTCATGTCCCATAACTTTGGTCAACGTCTCCCATCTTACTTCCATCCAATAATACCAATTAATAATTCATCTCCTTCCTTGTTCTACCTAACTCCTTAATAATCCGATTACCTTCTTGTTCCTCCATAACTCAAATTCCATTAATTCATATCAATATCTTCTCATTCTTTCTTATCACTGATGCTCTCCCATCATACTACTCACTCACACTTGTCACCATCAAGTCCTCACAACTAACGGTTACCCTTTAATTAGTTGTATCTCCCTTTCGTATTGATGTGACTCTTAATTGTGCACATTTAGTCCCTAAATTAGACCTATTTTGCATACTATTACAACATCCCATAGCCATCTTATCCGTCAAATGCATTCTATTTCTCTTTCCTAGTACATTTCGTATGTTTTGTAGGAAAGAAGATAATTAGGCGGAAATTCCCGTATCCCGTTCATATTTGTAAGCTTATTGAGGATTTTGGATGGACTAGTGTGAAAGAGGAGGAAATAACGAAGACCGACAAACACAAGAATAAGGAGCATGGAAAAGAAGGAAAAGCAAGGGCCATTGTGAGGAACAATCCGAGCGGATTAGGCAGAAGACGCTCGTCTCCCTGCCCACCAATCCGACGTCCCGAGCAGAAAACGCTCGTCTCCTCACCTCGCATTCCAAGCATCTCTTGAAAGACTTAAATTTCTCCACTGTGACACCCACATACTCCAAGTGCCTTACCAGGACCACTCAGGTATAGGAGCGTCACCATCTCGATTAACCGAGGCAATGATAATCATCAGACAATAAAGAAACATACTTAAATAGTAAATAACGTTTAACGTGATTACATGCCAAAAACCGAAACTAATAAAGAGATACAAGTTCTTCAAAACTGTCTACTATCAAAAGACTATAAAACTTTCAGACACACCGGAAGACTTCTAAACTGCATCGTGGTGACTCCTCCCAATTACCCCATACGCATCAGCTCATACCTACTCAATAACTGCTCACTACCCCCGAATGGATCACCACAGTTTTTAAAACATTTAAACGTGGCCAGTACTGATTTCATAAAAAAAAATGCCACAAAGAAACAACGTCACAAACAGCTCCAGCAGTTCACACAAATCCTGTAATACCCCGTATTTTATATAATATAATTAATTAAACGGATATTATTATATATAAATAGTATATATATTATTTTACTAATTATGTCGGGATAATAGTTGAGTCGAGTTAATTGTTTAGTCGTGTTGATATCGTAGAATCGAGTTATGCGTAAGCTTGTCAAGACGGGTTTAACTGAATGAGATCACGTAACTAATTCTTTTACCAACCACGCGGACCCATAACATTTACCCACTTACCCAATCACGCTTACCCATGACCCATTTACCATCTAACCTAAATTTAACCTAATTTTACCCTAACATTTCTAAACCCTATTCCCTCAACCGTCCACCTCTTTTCAGCGGCCCATAACTCAGCCTTCACGCAAATCGAGAGAGGGAGAGTGAGTGTGAGTGTTGGCGGCGCAGCAGGGAAGATCTAGGGGTGGTTGTCGTCGTCCGGTGGCAACCCTGGTGGCGGCTGTGGCGGCAGAAAAGGTAAGAACGCAACCCTTCTCCTCTTTCGTCGAATTGTTACCGTTGTTTCGTGTCTTATAGGGGCGTTTATGGTGGTTGTCGAAGGGGTATATGGGTAGAGTGGTAAGGGACGAGTGAAATGGTGGTGGTTATGGTGGTTTTAGGTGGTGCTAGTGGCGGTGAGAGGTGGCGGCGACGGGGGTGCGAAAGAACGGGTTTTACACACGGGTTTCAAAGGGCGGGTTTAGATGGGTAGCTTTGGGGTGGTGCCACCGTCGTCGACTAGGGGAGGTCGACAAGGCGGTGCTATGGTGTCTGTGTGCGTGGTTTGGCGGTGAGTAGAATGGTGGTTGTTTGGCAGGGGGTAGTTATTGATTGCGGTGGTGGTGAGTCGTGGAAATGGGGTGTTTGGTGAGGCGTGGTGGTGAACCAGGCCAATTGGCGAGACGGTTTGACTCGCCGGGAGTCGACCCTTGTGGGGGTGGTTGTTGGTGGTTTGGGTCGAAGTGGGGGACACGGTGGTGGTTGTCACGGTGGTTAGGTGGCGTGTGGAGTCGGGAAATGGGCTGGAAACCGTGGTTGGGGCGTGTTATTTAGCGGGTTTGTTTCGTGTCCTTATTATGTGGGTTATCGTATCCTTAATTAATTAATTTGTTTCCGAGTCATTTAAATAATTAAAGACGGGTTTAAGTTGGGTTGTGAGTTGTTCAAATGTTTGAATCGGGTTTTCTTAAAACATTTAATTCGTCTAATCTTTTATTTATCATATTAGTTATTTAATTTAATTCTCGAGTCGGTTAAATAATTCAAGTCGGGTTTTGTGTCGGGATTGTTAAAAGAGAAAAGTTTCTATATCGGGAAAGTTTCTATTTTTGGTAAATTTCTATTTCGGGAACGGGAATAGTTAAGTAATTGGTTATCATTTCATTATCTTTCAGAGGGCGAATTATTGTGGATTATCACTGAGCTTCCGACTATTTGATTAGATTCCGAGGTAGGGAATACACTTGACTTACCATTGTTGTTAAATTGTGTTGATTGTTGTGTTCCATGTGACCAAGTCGTAATCGTTGACTTGTTCGTGGTTGTGATTATGTTATGTTTCATATCTCGGAGTGCGGTGGACTGAACTATTCATGTTGACTATGTTATCTCATCATTTTGATAGCTGGCATGATTTCATTCATTTGTATACATATTAAGTTGCATAGATTACTGTTGAGCATTGCATATGTATTGGAGGTGGAGGATGTTGAGGTGATATGGTGTGGTGATGATGAGGTTGTGATAAGGCCCAGGCGGGTTGCAGACTTGCCCTGGTGTCCTCAACAAGGAAGTCGCGGATCGACTACGGTCGATGTATATAGTCTACCGGGGATCGGTATGGCTGGGTTGTCCGGGTTATGAGATATGAGTTATGAGATATGAGTTATGAGATATGAGTTATGACATATGAGTTGAGGTGGAGATGGAGGTGACGGAGGAGCATGCATAGCATATTCTTGTTGTTTCATTGTTTTCCCTACTCAACCTCGTGGTTGACCCTGTGTATTCGTGAACACCTGTGATGAACCATAATGGGGAGCAGCTTTGACAGGTGCTAAAGATTAGCTGACTTGGGAGCTA
The DNA here is from genome assembly GCF_048544455.1 of Silene latifolia. Lineage (NCBI taxonomy): Eukaryota > Viridiplantae > Streptophyta > Magnoliopsida > Caryophyllales > Caryophyllaceae > Silene > Silene latifolia. Next base: position 463,780,116 of record NC_133538.1, on the reverse strand, counting down.
TGGGATGCGTGAGGACTTGGCCAATCTACCTAGAAGTCTAGACCACATAGAAGACTTTATCACTTAATTTATTTTTCCGCTGCGGGTTGTACTTATCTTATATTAAGTATTAGTTGGATAATTTGTAATAAACACGTAATCGTTAAGTTTTAATTTAAAGTACTTTGGTATTGTTGTACTTTGTTATTCACTACCTCGGGGAACCGAGATGGTAACGGTCCGGTTTATTAGGGAACGTCTTGCTAAAGGCTCCTTCATAAACCGGGGTGTTACAAAGTGGTATCAGAGAGAACGATCCTCAGGCCTAAACCAATGAACCAATGAACGTAGGATGTGTCCAAGTAAAATGAACCTCTGGGAATAAACTGATAGGAGCTCACAGTGCGGTTAAGAAGGCGCCCTTAATACGTGCTCTTTTGCCTCTCTCGTTTTGAACGTGCAACCCAAGAGAAAATGAGTGAATGGGGTAGTTAGAAGGAAAACCTTGGATATAAGCGAGTTGATGTATACCTTGAGACCCATATATTCTACCCATTCTGCCGGACAACGTTACAGTAAGTGTTTTGTATAAATGATGACGCGACCATATGATGCCGCGGAGATGAGAATAAATTTTCGTGTCAGTTTAATAATCAATGAAGTGTTGGATTGTGGTAATCGTGAGCGTGAAAATAATTGCGAATTGATAATATTTATCTGGATGGATTTGAATGACGTGTTGATAGTGCTATTATGTCTAGTGATATACGGTTATGTGATCCCGAAGCCGTGCTAGTATAGTATTGTGATAGTAATTAGAAACTCTATTGAATTGCTTGTTTCTAGTCGAAGCAATCGTGATTAGATGTAAGGGGTAGGTCGGGATGCGAAGGGACTTATATGGGGTAGATGTTTACGTAAATACAAAAGTGTGAGATTTAAGTGAGGAAGAGTTAGTATCGATAGTATGGTTGTAAGAGCTTGGAACATGGAAAATGAATGATTTAGTGTTGAAATCCGTTTTGTTTGATTTTTACTCTGTAATTGATCTTGCTGTCATTTCCTTTCTGTTAAATTTCTATGGATGAAAATTTTATGAGAAATAGCCTCGTGAGTTAGTGTTCTTTTGGCGTTGGTTTCATGCTTATAGGGTATACGGATTAAGAGTAATAAATGTTTTAGTGGGCTGTGGTCGGGAAGTTCATGTGCAGTGATGTTTTGACCAACGTTTTTGTAAAAATCCTCATTTAATTTGTGTAAATGATTTTTGCATAATTCCAACTCCATTGACTAGAGGTTTCGCACACGTTTTCAAATTGGTAAGCCACGAAAATTCTTGATGTCTCTATATTAAATGGTAAGCTTTGCAAACTGACCCAAGTTTCGGACCAATTGCTGTCACATACTTGTTTGGACCAACTGAGTTGTAAAATTCTTTAAAAAATTGAATTCTTGAACTTTCGACCTCCTTCTTTTTATCACGAACTATTAACTCTCTGTATGTTATGAAAAGTAATGTAACTCAAGTTTTCGTTGAACGGCTGTTTATTCGTGATTTTTGAAAGTTACAACGTGAATCGTGACCTGTAAAATGTACGTTCCATGTTAAGTTTTCATACAGTTGTTTGATTAATTAATGAGCCTTAGTAATGTGAAATTATAATGTTTTACATGATGATAGTAGCACGCATGTTCAGTAGTTATATATCTTAACAAGTGATAAAATTAAAACTTAGTTGATAACATTGTTGGCATGATAGCATGAGTAAAATTGGATAGCTTAATTTGATTCTTAATCGAGGGTGAAATGTTTGTACGAGCCCAGTTGTTTGCATAATTTGTGGCATGTTGTAATACCTCTGTTGTTCATCATATTCGTATAGTGGTCGGGTATACATAAATATAAAACTATATTATCATATCTTGGTAAATTTGGTGGCGTTAAATGTCCTAACGTACTCGCATGAATATTTACAATAATGATGTTAAATATTTACACATGAACGGTAGTAATGGTTATGTCTAAATGTTCCCACATGTAGGATGTCATCTGAGTCCTAAGGTCCTTTATGTGAGTCTGTGTGCCTATAGTTATACTTATTGCTCTCATTGCATTAAATTATTTGATTGAACCTAAAACCTATAACATGATAATAAAAGTGTTGTTATTCTTGTTATTGAATATGTTCGTTATTACAATGTCGTAAAGTACCAAAGTGATTCTTGCAAATGCATGGGTATGATATAAAGGAAACTGTTTGATATAACACGACAATCGGCATATTTATATTCTCGTGTCGTTACTATCAATTATATTAACATGAAGATTGTTATGATAACTATGTTGACAATTATAATAGGATAACCCTTTGATGATTCACATGATATGCATTGGTTTAAATGATAGTCGTTATAGTTACATTTAATTGAGTCTACGGGTTGCCTAAGTATTTAAGTCGTGCAAATCAGTGAAGTTTCCAAGTTGCTAATCTTTTACTATAGCTAGAATTCTACAAAGTATACGATGGTGAATGTATGTTTAAACTATTTATGCGATATCATTTGTTTTGCCGAAAATGAGTGGTACTAAGTTCTTTGGACACAATTGAACGATATGGTTGCTATGATGTCAAACACATGTGTGATATGGAAGTAATGTTGTGTTGGCATGGATCATATGTTGTTACTTTTATTAGCGAATATGTTTTAATTAATATCAAACAAGTTGACCAATTCGTGTTGTATGTCTGATGAGTAAAAAGGTTTTGATTACGTGTTATGTTTTCTATGGTTTCGAGGTGTTTAAGTAATGCTCATGTACCGCATGTTTTAATACTCCTGGTGATTTATTAGTGTGATTGTTCAATTATTCGGAATTGGTATGATTTTGACTTGGGAGTGGAATTTGGTGGGGTCAATGTAGATTGTATCTTTGGTTTACGTGTATTCTTGCAGTTGATATTTCTAAAATGATTGTTCTCTGGTAGATAATGCGAATTGTGATGATCTTGAGTTGACCAAAACCCTGGTATTACAACAGTTACGCCGAAAACTTGTTATATAGCTTTCGCACACTTAAACCTCGAGGATGAATCCTTTGTCTTAACACCCTTGTGTCTTAATTTGTTAACTTTCCATTTTGTAGGATGGATCCCTATAATGTACACCCGCAAGACTGTTACATGTCACTTGACGATGACTTTAATGAACATTGTGAGAGACTTTGTGCTGCCATGGACATGTATGGCCAAAATGGTCACCCTGAGTACTTAACTAATACCCAGTTAAGGGCGTATACCCTTATCGATTCTATCCCTGACTCTGGCATACTAAAAGACAGCAAACGATTTTATATGAGAGAGTTGACCACCCATTGCATGAGGCTATTCCGTGACCCCAATTACTGCGGCGGGGCCAAATACCCGCCCGAGCATACCTTTGACTTTATAGAAAGCGACTGAGACACGAATTTTACGCTAATGTACCGATGCCGAAAGTACGACCGAACCACCCATGCCGGACTTCGGGGAAGAGGTGAACAGAAAGGGAATGACATAGAAGTCACGAAACGAGAGGAAGCGCGACCTAAGGACCGTTAGGTTAGGGCTAGTAACACCATGATCGGTCTGTTGTGAAACCGTATAAACCTTTGGTTCCTTCTTGTTGTTCTTTTAGTTCGATATTGTGTTTTAAGTCAAGCATGAACTAAGTAATAAGTGATACTTGTGACAATCAGTTAATTTCATAATAAAACCTTGTTTTCAACTTTAATGTTACTGCGCAATCTTTTGGTCATGTGTTCTTTTCTGATTACATGTTGTTGATGAGTGTTTTGTTACATTGGAATATGAAAGTTGAGAAGAGGTTACGAGGACGTAACCATGTTTTTAGTTGGGTAGGATTGTAAAATCTTAAGGTTTATGTTCCACTTGTGTATAGATTGTGGTTTTGATCAAGTTGTAGATCGTAGTTTGTTCAAGCCGATGTTTGATGTTTCGTTGCGTGGTACCCATACAAATGAGTCCTCTATGTTGTGTAATTAAACCGCTGCTTTGTTATGGCGCTCCGATAGTTGCACGAGTTCATGAGTGGTGATAGATTTGCATGAAGTAAGTTCCGGGACGTAACTTTCTTTTTAGGAGGGTAGAATGTAACATACCGTTTCACCCGCTTAAGTTCACGAGTTCAGGTACTAGGAAATCTGTTTTGGTAACCACGGTGGTACTTGGAGGTTTGGTAGATGAGCGAACTTCGGGACGAAGTTCATTTTAAGGGGGAAGACTGTAATACCCGTATTTTATATAATATAATTAATTAAACGGATATTATTATATATAAATAGTATATATATTATTTTACTAATTATGTCGGGATAATAGTTGAGTCGAGTTAATTGTTTAGTCGTGTTGATATCGTAGAATCGAGTTATGCGTAAGCTTGTCAAGACGGGTTTAATCGAATGAGATCACGTAACTAATTCTTTTACCAACCACGCGGACCCATAACATTTACCCACTTACCCAATCACGCTTACCCATGACCCATTTACCATCTAACCTAAATTTAACCTAATTTTACCCTAACATTTCTAAACCCTATTCCCTCAACCGTCCACCTCTTTTCAGTGCCCATAACTCACCTTCACGCAAATCGAGAGAGGGAGAGTGAGTGTGAGTGTTGGCGGCGGCAGCAGGAAGATCTAGGGGTGGTTGTCTTCGTCCGGTGGCAACCCTGGTGGCGGCGTGGCGCAGAAAAGGTAAGAACGCAACCCTTCTCCTCTTTCGTCGAATTGCATTGTTGTTTCGTGTCTTATAGGGGCGTTTATGGTGGTTGTCGAAGGGGTATATGGGTAGAGTGGTAAGGGACGAGTGAAATGGTGGTGGTTATGGTGGTTTTAGGTGGTGCTAGTGGCGGTGAGAGGTGGGCGGCGGGGGTGCAAGAACGGGTTTTACACGGGTTTCAAGGCGGGTTTAGATGGGTAGCTTTGGGTGGTGCCACCGTCGACTAGGGGAGGTCGACAAGGCGGTGCTATGGTGTCGTGTGCGTGGTTTGGCGGTGAGTAGAATGGTGGTTGTTTGGCAGGGGGTAGTTATTGATTGCGGTGGTGGTGAGTCGTGGAAATGGGGTGTTTGGTGAGGCGTGGTGGTGAACCAGGCCAATTAGCGGCTGACTTGGTTTGACTCCGGCGGGAGTCGACCCCAGTGGGGGTGGTTGTTGGTGGTGGGGTCGAAGTGGGGGACACGGTGGTGGTTGTCACGGTGGTTAGGTGGCGTGTGGAGTCGGAAATGGGTGAAACCGTGGTTGGGGCGTGTTATTTAGCGGGTTTGTTTCGTGTCCTTATTATATGGGTTATCGTATCCTTAATTAATTAATTTGTTTCCGAGTCATTTAAATAATTAAAGACGGGTTTAAGTTGGGTTGTGAGTTGTTCAAATGTTTGAATCGGGTTTTCTTAAAACATTTAATTCGTCTAATCTTTTATTTATCATATTAGTTATTTAATTTAATTTAGCCGAGTCGGTTAAATAATTCAAGTCGGGTTTTGTGTCGGGATTGTTAAAAGAGAAAAGTTTCTATATCGGGAAAGTTTCTATTTTTGGTAAATTTCTATTTCGGGAACGGGAATAGTTAAGTAATTGGTTATCATTTCATTATCTTTCGGAGGGCTTAATTATTGTGGATTATCACCGAGCTTCCGACTATTTGATTGCAGATTCGAGGTAGGGGAATACACTTGACTTACCATTGTTGTTAAATTGTGTTGATTGTTGTGTTCCATGTCACCAAGCTGTAATCGTTGACTTGTTCGTGGTTGTGATTATGTTATGTTTCATATTTGGAGTGCGGTGGATCGAATCTATTTCATGTTGACTATGTTATCTCATCATTTTGATAGTGGCATGATTTCATTCATTTGTATACATATTAAGTTGCATAGATTACTGTTGAGCATTGCATATGCATTGGAGGTGGAGGATGTTGAGGTGATATGGTGTGGTGATGATGAGGTTGTGATAAGGCCCGGGCGGGTTCTCGCAGACTTGCCCGGTGTGTCCTCAGTGCGAAGTGGCGGATCGACTACGGTCGATGTATATAGTCTACCGGGGATCGGTATGGCTGGGTTGTCCGGGTTATGAGATATGAGTTATGAGATATGAGTTATGAGATATGAGTTATGACATATGAGTTGAGGTGGAGATGGAGGTGACGGAGGAGCATGCATAGCATATTCTTGTTGTTTCATTGTTTTCCCTACTCAACCTCGTGGTTGACCCCGTGTATTCGTGAAACACTGTGATGAACCATAATGGGGAGCGGCTTTGACAGGTGCTAAAGATTAGCTGACTTGGGAGCTATGGGATGCGTGAGGACTTGGCCAATCTACCTAGAAGTCTAGACCACATAGAAGACTTTATCACTTAATTTATTTTTCCGCTGCGGGTTGTACTTATCTTATATTAAGTATTAATTGGATAATTTGTAATAAACACGTAATCGTTAAGTTTTAATTTAAAGTACTTTGGTATTGTTGTACTTTGTTATTCACTACCTCGGGGAACCGAGATGGTAACGGTCCGGTTTATTAGGGAACGTCTTGCTAAAGGCTCCTTCATAAACCGGGGTGTTACAAATCCCCAGTCTCCATCTCCAAACTCCACACAACTGACTACACACTAAAGTATGTAGTCCTGCCAGAGTACCCATCGCAACAAGTACTCCATGCCGCCAGTGGCGGACCGCAGTCGTACCTACCAAATCCTCGCTCATCTCCATCGAGCGATAAACCCAAGTTCATTAATGTGCACATCCCCTTTGTGACGGGTTCCACAGAGAGCGAATCAAGGGCGTGAAGCCACTCCCGCACGTGACTCCACTCAGCCAGGGACGCGCCCCGAAGATGACAGACAGTTACACAATCAATCAACAGTATACTATCAACAACACCAAAACCAATCCAACATTACAATTACTCAACCGTTACAACAACAATTACCAACAACTTATGTAGCCAATACTGAGTCGGGAAACCCTACCTGGAAAGCAAACACCATAGATGATCAAGCGGCTAAGTAAGAAACTCTCCTCAACGAATCCTCCTCTTATCATACATACATACATACTATCACAACCATATTCACATAAATCACCCAAAACCCCCAAATCACCCAATTAGGGTTTAACCAACTTTAACAAAACATTATAAAATTTATATGAAAAGCTTACCCTCGACACAAGGATCACAACGGCGTAAAGAACAAGATGATCCAAGGAACGTAGCCTTGGGGATTTCCTAATGATGCGATGAGATGAACTTACGTAACTCCTTTCTTCTCAATTAGGTTTTTAGAATAGTTAAAAAGGTTTAAGAAAAGTGACGGTATCATTATATATTAATCTCGCATCAATAACAAAACCCGTCAAAACTCAACCCGTAAACTCACTTACTCGATCGAGTAAGGCACTTAATCGATCGAGTGCCCCCTACTCGATCGAGTACCCAACTTACTCGATCGAGTACCCTCTGAGCGGGACTCTTTGTTTTGCGTCAAAAACTACTTACTCGACAGAGTAAGCCCCCACTCGATAGAGTACCTAAAGACTCATAAAACCGTAGTATTACAGTCTTCCCTCCTTAAAAAGAACTTCGTCCCCGAAGTTCAAACCACAACAAAACAAAAACACACTGACACCCTCCCGACACAACAACAAAAACAAAAGTCAACATAAAACTCCAAAACATACTTACCAAACCAAACTCGACCCGACTCAAAACATACACTAACTATATCAAAATACAACAACACAACTAAGAACTTAAAACAAAACTCCAACCTACAAAACATGAACTCTTAACACCAACTCCACCAACTATGCCAACCTCCACAACACGGCTCACGATATCGTATCAACTACATCATAGTCTCCCTCGACACCAACTCCAAACACTACCAACTACTATCCACAAACGCTGCTAGCTCCGTAACATATTATCCACTAGAAAATCCAATAACAAGACACTCATAAACATCAATCGGAATGTTATATTCTACCACCCTTAAAAGGAACTTCGTCCTCGAAGTTTACTCCCACTCAACATCATCATCCAATTGTCAACACTATCAAACTCATAAACATCCTCGCCCAACTATCAACACTATCTTACTCATAAACATCCTCACCCAACTGTCAACACTATCGAAGAATTCTCACACTCCTGGACATCACACTACTACAAGCACGGCCATGACCTTTAACAAAATCAACCACAACAAATATCAATCTTTTATTCTACATCAAGACTCAAACTTCCAAATCTACTACAACATGTACAACCATTAAACTTTCTTTGTCGCATCCTACTCCTCTTAAGATAAATGTTACATCCTCGTAACTCTCTAATACTAAATCCTTTGTCATACTTCCCAAAATCCTTATCACCATCGCATGTGAAAGGTAACCGCCTATAATCTAAACACTCACCATTCCTATATCCTTGGCTCTTTTACTTAAACATCTCTCGTACCTCAAGTCATTCGGCACACCACCTAACCTAAACCACAAAATGCTTAGCTTAACCAAAATTTCAATTCTTCCACATTACCGCAACACGACAAACCTCTCTATATAAACTATATAAAACTCCTAAGGCCAAAAGCCTAACTCACGATCCACACTTGTTACGTACACTCACACTAGATCCTCAAGTTCTTTTCTTTCATTACCGCAAAACCCATACATAACTTAACATGAAACTAATTCCCAAACCCTACACTGACTATCCCAAAATCTGATTATGAACCACCTGCAGCGTCCAGATCAGTACAACGCATGTTCCACCAATTATTTACCATGACTATGTCTAATACCATCTTAAAACAAGATCAAAATTATCAGAATAACCTCTCACAATCGTGTCCCATCAACGAAAAATCACTATACCATGACAACAACAGAAACATTCATAACTCTCTTCCATACCATACTCTACCCTCACTCCCAAACTGAAACTGGTAAGAAACATCAATAAACAAAATAACCGTCTATCTGTACAAACCGAAACTCACTGGAAGCAGCAAACAACACAACAATCTATGTATAAATGGTATGTACTTTTGAGAACTCGTATCATAATCATCCCGCCTACTCCACCACAACCGGTGACGGCATCACAACACCTTCACCAACAGTCGCACCGCAGCGCAAAAATACCCGCATCACAACACGAAGTACCGTGCCCGAATCACCACCCAAGGCACCACAACCACACCGATAGACATCACAACATACACAATCCCATAAACACTGACTTAGCATAACTTCTCGAACAAGAAAAACTTACTCAAATCCACTTTACTAAATCACAACGCAACATATTATATGAATTAAATAGGTAATAACCTCATGAATATCATGCCCTTACCATATCACGGAATAACATATATCATGAATACATACAACTATAACCAGTCATGCCAGATCACTCAAATTATTACCTTTTTAATCATCATTCCACTAGGTTACCGCATCCAACATATATTACAGAACATTCAGATAACAGCTTTATAACTATCACACCATACCACTTCCCGTGAGGTCAGAACCTCACACAAACATTTATATACATATTAGACCCTTAATGACATCCAACCAGTCAATCCTGATCACGTAAGTTACCACCTGATAAAGGTTACCTCTCGCCCGAGCTTAACTCCTATGCCCCTCATAACACATTCTCCCGTTCGCACAACAATCATTACCTGCCAAATGTAACCATAACATTAATACTTAACTACTAGCAACCGACTCCTATAACCATATCTTATGCTCCCTTACAACCTTACACATCAATCATGTCTCTACAAAATCAACCTCTTTAGAATTGCCATCTTTCCTATTTATCATCACCCTTAACCACTAGTGACAACACCTCAATACTACCATCGTTCGGACATCAAGCCTCTTACACTCATCTCTAAACATCACGGTTTCTTTCCCATCTTTGGTTAACATCCTAAATAACGAACATCAAACCCATCAACCAAATTACCTCAACATTATTTCCAAATCCATCCTTAATTGTATCGTCACCCAACTCACCGCCAAGATCTCATATCGTGCAAATAATTTACTCGGCTTCTACTTTCCTTAATTCCCCGAAACTCATGACTAATCATGTTGTCCTGAAACTCCTATATAACTGTTAACTCAAATCCTCATGATAGTATCATACATCTCGACGATTCCTTGCTTTTATATCACATAACTCCGGTGAACATTTTCCTAGTTTTACCCCCCTCATTCTTTTCTTTTTACACTCGACAAAATCAATTAACCATTCAAGTCCTTATTACTTTTACCTAACTCTTTAGTGCTCCGGTTACCTTCTCATTGCTCCAAAACTCACATCTCATTATTTCATATCAGTATCATCTCACTCTTTCTTACTATGGATTTTCTCTTATCATGCTATCCCTCACACTTATCACTAATCAGTCCAGGCCATCCCAGGCTATCAGTCACACTAATTACCAATCACCTTTTTTTTTTTAAATCTAGAATCCCAAAACTCATTTTATATCGTTACTTGCCCAAGGAAATCACACATTAGTTTCACCTCTTGATAATACGAATTCCCAAACTCACTCATTATCTGCAAATCCACATCGCGACATGTCTCCATTAAGTTCACTATATACCACTCTTCTCCATCCCTCTACAACGATCTTTTATTACATACATTCTTAACCAACACAATTTAACCATCTCCCTCCATAATTCTTTACACATCTCAAGTTGCCACTATCAAATCCTTCCTTTCAATCTTTTCATTCTCACGTTCCTTAGACTCACATCATCACTTGTCCACCTTCACTTACTTTTACATTACTCAACACACAATCATATCACTCATCTCATCTCACAAAACATGCTTCATGCCTCAATAAACCTTACCAATTTTCCTTTTCTTTTTCCACTATATATTACAATCATATATAACGCATGTCCTCCTACCGAACTCATACTCACCACAGGTGCCGCTCCTTACGTCATAAGATTGGGTAACTTACGCATCAAGACCAACATATACGTGAAATAACGCATAAAGAAGCAAAATAACACCTTTGAATTAAACGTAATAGGCAACGAAGTCAAAAGATAAGCATATGACCTGGAACAGGGGTCACTAGATCGAGTACAGGCCACTCGATCGAGTTAGTAACTAACTCGATCGAGTAGGTGAAGGTCAGAAGCAGGTAAAACAAATTACCAGGGCTACTCGATCGAGTAAGGGTTACTCGATCGAGTAACAAGAGGTGCACTCGATCGAGTGAGGGCTACTCGATCGAGTACCCTACACATTTCTCAGCCCTGTCCAATTTTCGTAAAACAGTCATAACTCACTCGTTTCTTGGTCGTTTTGGGCGTGTGAACTATCGTTAGAATCGTAAAAGAACAAGCTATCACCTCCAATTGGAATCACATCAAAATCATTTATTCATCTTAAGTTATAAAAGTTTAAAGATAACTTTGCTGTAATCAGACGACTTAACTATTCGATTTTTACTTCCAAACAACTTAAACAACAAGGTAAACAATAACAACTCAATACTCATAAAACCAGTATCCTTAACCACATGTTATTATTTACAAAAGCCAAACTACAACTTTCATTATGCACATACATTATTCAACTTACCACTCATGTAATGCCCACATGCTTTTATTCTATAACCTTACATAAAAACAATGACAATATATATAACATAAAATTCCCATTCAGGTGTTACTAACATATCAGCATTATAAGAAATCCACTTCAGTCATATAAACGTGCTTAAATCATGGAATCATATTTTTAAGCAACATTATCCATCATCCATCACACACTTTATCTAACGCATGCATATAGTATACAGCTTTATTATATAACTTTACGGAACAAAATCATGTATAACCATATCACATCGCCTAATCTCATGTTATTAAGATTTCCACATTACAAATAATTAATCCTGCAATACATTATTAATCACATATTATCATATATGAACTACTTCCTTTTTCCACCACATCATTCATCATTCTCATATACTTTTCCAACAATTCCAACCAACATTGTAAACCAACTATCATTCAACATGCTTTCAACCAACAACATACAAAATCACACTGATTCATGCCACACATCATTATATAGGTATACAATTCATAAACTAAAAAACATAGCGATCCCGACTCATATCCCATGGTGACCGGTTCAAAATTGTAGGGCGAGTTCTCGACTTTAGGACGTCTCCCAAGTCTTTGCATTAGCTCTTACAACTTCTACTCGGGTTCATTTTATTTTGACTCCCTATGTTCATTAGGTTCATTGGTTACAGGTTTCAGGATCATCCGCTCTGATACCACTTTATGACACCCCCATACTCCAAGTGCCTTACCAGGACCACTCAGGTATAGGAACGTCACCATCTCGGTTACCCGAGGCAATGATAACCATCAGATAATAAAGAAACATACTTAAATAGTAAATAACGTTTAACGTGATTACATTCCAAAAACTGAAACTAATAAAGAGATACAAGTTCTCCAAAACTGTCTACTATCAAAAGACTATAAAACTATCAGACACAGCGGAAGACTGTCTACTAAAGTGTGTAGTCCTGCCAGAGTACCCATCGCAACAAGTACTCCACGCCGCCAGTGGGAGACCGCAGCCGTACCCACCAAATCCCCGCTCATCTCCATCGAGCGATAAACCCAAGTTCATTAATGTGCATATCCCCTCTGTGACGGGTTCTACAGAGGGCGAATCAAGGGCGTGAAGCCACTCCCGCAAGTGACTCCACTCAGCCAGGGACGCGCCCCGAAGATCACAGACAGTTACACAATCAATCAACAGTATACTATCAACAACACCAAAACTAATCCAACGGTACAATTACTCAACAGTTACAAAAACAATTACCAACAACTTTGTTTGATTCATTAATCTCATTAATTTACATATTTATATATGAATTTATTTATTTAGTCATAAAATAAATCCTAGATCTTATGCATGCAAACTAAAGCAAGATAAAAGAAGAAATCGCCAATCTTACATTGTGGTTTCGGATATTAGGGCACCAACAAGATCACCTTCTTGTTACTTCTTGAGCTTTCCTAATAATGGATGAACAAAAGGTCGAAAATAGAACCTCTCCCAAATGTATATACCTAAGGAAACCTCTTAATAACTAATATTATTTTGTACTACAAATAATACAAGTCTTACTTAAAATTTGACACAAAATAAATTTTGTTCTCTCTTGTAATTTTCGGCCAAGAGAGGAAGAATTTGAGAGATTTTTATTTCTCTAAGTTTTCACAATTGTAGAGAGAAATCCCTATTTTCTTACACTAGAAAATATGTTATTGGAGAAGTGTGAATAATAGAGGAAAAACTCTATATTTCCTCTTAGCAAAACCGGTGGGGTGGGGGAAGGGTGCCCAATGCATGAACTTGTTTTTCTACCCAAGAAACATAGGCATGCAAGGCTAGTCCTTAGGGTTAATTATCATGTTCCTATTTAAAATAAAAACACAATATTAATCCTAACCCCTTCCCTTATTTCGGTACACATAAGATAAAATGGGTAGTCAATTTTATTTTGTCATTTGTCAATTGTGACATATGTGACATGTGAAATTGTAATGTATTTTTAACATATTAAAAATCAACATACTCATAAAATATGTAATATACAATATTGACTAGTAATTCGTAATTATTTGTACCCAAACGGTTTATCAAATTATAAATTACAACGTCTTGTATTTATAATAAATTATTCATTTAATTTCAATTTCAATTGTTTCGTAAACAATAATTTTATCTAAGTAATAAAACAATTCGATTACTTAGACCGTATCCAATTTAATCGAATTATAATAAGACACGTTAATCTTACTCACAAAATCATCCGTCAATTTTAAGTAATTTAATTAACTCGTATCGGCATACGATTAAATAAATAATCAATTAAGAGTATTTTCCTATAGGTATGACCTAAGGGGATCAACTGATCACCACCGTCGCACGACAGTAATGTCAAACTCTAGTCAGCCAACCATTACCGATATGTGTGGACCAGTTGACTGTAAAATATTACATCCCACATGTATTTTTGAAATGAGATTTAAACATGTGATCATCATGATCGACAGTTGTGATCGCATTATTGTCGGAGGACACATATTCCAACAAATTTATGTAGCCAATACTGAGTAGGGAAACCCTACCTGGAAAGCAAACACCACAGACGATCAAGCGGCTAAATCAGAAACTCTCCTCAGCGAATCCTCCTCCTATCATACATACATATAATCACAACCATATTCACATAAATCACCCGAAACCCCCTAATCACCGAATTAGGGTTTAACCAGCTTTAACAAAACATTATAAAATTTATATGAAAAGCTTACCCTCGACACAAGGATCACAACGGCGTAAAGAACAAGATGATCCAACGAACGAAGCCTTGAGGATTTGCTAATGATGCGATGAGATGAACTTACGTAACTCCTTTCTTCTCAATTAGGTTTTTAGAATAGTTAAAAAGGTTTAAGAATAGTGACGGTATCCTTATATATTAATCTCGCATCAATAACAAAACCCGTCAAAACTCAGCCCGTAAACTCACTTACTCGATCGAGTGCCCCCTACTCGATAGAGTATCCAACTTACTCGATCGAGTACCCTACAGGCAGACTACTGTTTTGCGTCAAAAACTACTTACTCGAAAGAGTAAGGCCCACTCGATAGAGTACCCAAAGACTCATAAAACCATAGTATTACATCCACTTTAAAACTTAGCATTGTTATTTACTAATTTATCCTTACTTAACCTAGTAATACACTATTATAAATCACCATTTGTAATAATCAAGAGAAGAAGGAAGTTCCCATAGTAGAAAGTTCTCTTAGATTAGATTAGGAGTAGATTAGAATAGACTAATCTCAATCATCCCACAAAATTACACATCAATCTTTCCTTAATCATTGTTCAAGTTTATTATTATTTGGTAATAGAAGATTATTGTGTTATTATGGGAGAATTGACAACTCTTCATCAATCAATCAAGTTCTCTTCTTTTATTCTTTGCTTTATTATTTGGAATCTCTTCATAGGTATAATTCGCTTTACCCTTATTTAATTATTGTTAATCACTATCATTTATTCATCATGTTTTTCTTTGTTAATATGATTGACAACCTTATTAGCATGTTGAACTAATGAGTGAGTAGTTTCTTTAGCTAGGATTAATGGATAATTAAGGGAAACAAACATGGGGAATGATTCATGCTCAATCTAATATGTTTTCATAGTTAATTTGCTTGCTTGTTGTGATTTTAACTTATGCACATGTTATGTTTGATGAAATGCTAAGCCTATGAATCCTTGCATTCTTATCAATCACTTATCTTTTCAATGAGACTTGTATGACATAAACCAACTCGAGTCTCATTAGACCATGCATATAGTTGAATAGGAAAGACTAAGTCGACTTGTAGGTGTACAATTTAATCGATTCGGCTCCGGGACTCAAACCTTCTTAGGGATTGTAAGATATACACTAACTCGATCCCATCACAACAATAAGTGCTTGCATATAATTGAGAACATGTTTGTATGATCAACTCTCATGAATCCCTTATGATCCCATGACATCCTAGTACCCTTTATTATTTGTCCACACCTTTATTGCATATTTTACTTTGTTGCTTGCATTAGTTTAGAACACAACTACAAACCCAAATTAATCTTGACACTAGCACAAATTGAAATAGATAGACTTAGAACCCAAAGCACACCGTCCCATGGATCGACCTCGACTTAACCACTAACTAGTTGTTTGTTGAGAATATAAATGTGTTTGAGTGGGTGTGTGACGACCAACTCTCCATCAAAATGGCGACGTTGCCGGGGACGGTGTTATGTGATTAAGTTCTTACTTGTTTGTCTATTTTAATTGTGCTTTAATCTTGAGGAACTTGTTCCTCAAGGTTCGTTTTTACCGTTTTATTGTAGTTTCCATGTTTGTAGTTGTATCTTTATCTTTGTTATGATGATGTCTCAAGACTTGACATATGGAGTATGTGGTGGATCTTTTGAGTATGACTATGGGTATGGGGAGTTTGAGGAGCAAGTCAACACAAACCTACCTTACAACTCATACAATAAAAATCCTATCTACTACCCCAAATTTTCCCACCAAATTCACCACATCCAATATCCACAAAAACCACCCTCCCAATACCCACATTACAACCAATTCCAAATGCCACAATATGACCATTTTCACACCCACCCACAACAAGATGATGAACCCATTCAAAATGTGATTCTCCAAATGATGGGAGATCAACAAAACTTCTTCAAACAAATGCTAGAGGAAAGCCAAAATAGGATTTACCTTTGATAAGAAGTGGGGAGAGCCAATCTCTTTGAGCTCTTCTGAATATGAAAGTGTGGTATTTGATGAGGAAGATATGAAGCTGAATAAGCCAAATACTCTTAACCTTTGTGAGTATGAAGGTGTGTCTTTTAATGTGAACATTAAGATGGTGGAGGAAGGATTATTGAAGAAAGATGGAGCCCCCATTTATGATTACTATGAAGATAGCCATGATGACAAGACCACATTTTTCAAGAACTCATGGGATAAGGAAGAGGAAGTTTGTGAGATCACTCTACTTGAGGAGCCTATCCTTACGAAATTTGAGATATCTTATCATGAAGAAGAAGAATGCCCCTTCCCTATTGCCTATGAAGACTATTTTACACCCACCATGGAACCTCTGATTATTGGAGATGATACGGTGAATCTCCTCCAAAAAGTCAAATCGTCATATAAAGGGTACTTGGTGGAAAAGCTCAAGAACAAACTTGTAAATGAACGTGCTTGTGGAGATTTGGCACCCACAATCTCAATTCCTAAGGTATCCGGTCATCAATGTTATGAGAATTCTCCTTCTACTTTGGAAGGATTGAGTAATCAAAATACTATCATCATCACCAAAATGAAAAAGGAAGATGGCAAGCGGAAGTTTTCGGGCAAAAGTGAGCCATTTTTCATTGACAAGAATCATGGGCTTCTTGGTTTGAAGCATTGCAAATACTCAAGTGCCAAGAGGAAGGTGAAAAAGAGAATGAATAAAAAATTCCCTTGGCCAAGCTTTGTTTTGAAGTTAAGCAAACCATACTTATGCTTATTTGGGGCTTGTTCACAAGCCTTTGATCTTCTTCTAAGAGCCTTGAGCTTTATGGACAAAGAATCTCGACAATTTGAACTAGTTTGGTGGAGTCTTATCTCATACCACCAATTGTAAGACATTCTTTCCCATAATATTTGCATTGTATAAAATTGTATAGTATTATATATAATTTCGCATTTCTTACATGAGAGTAGAGAGAGAGGGTTTCTTACCCATTTATTGAGCATAATTTCAGAAAAAGATAAGAAGGAATCACAAAAGGGTGCAAGGCAACGATTTTCGAAAGAAAAAAATAAAAGAGTGAGAAAGACGGCACGAGACGCTCGTTCCGAGGGTAAGACGCTCGTCCAGAGCCTTGTCATGAGCATTACTTGATCCTGATCAACAATCCGGTCGGATTCAAAACAAGACGCTCATCTCTCAAGATAAGACGCTCTTACTAGTCCAAAGACGCTCGTCCTGAGCATGGACTTAGAAATGGTTTTTAGCTGGAAGAGAATCCGCTCGGATTCCCAGAAAGATGCTCGTCCTGCATGACCCGCTCGTCTCAAGCACAAGACGCTCGTCCCCAGCCAGTCTCAAAAGAGCCAAGATCACCGACTTAGAATCCGCGCGTATTCATTTCAAGACGCTCGGATTCCCCCTCGAAGACGCTCGTCGCGACTTCAATACGCTCAGGTTCATTTGATTTTAGCTGGTAACTTCGTGAAGTCCGCCCGAGCCCGACCCTTATCTGCTCGGCTTTCACCCCTTTTTCTTTATAAACACCCCCACCATCCCTCATTTCCCTTATCTTATCTACCCAAAATATCACATCATCATCTCCCAAACACCCCCATCATAAAATCAACCCAAAAACCCTAACTTTTTCAAATAAAAAATGATGAACCTAAGAAGAAAAGGCAAGAAGTCTGCTAAGGAGAGGCAAGAAGCTATCGTAATGTGATGATAGGAGGGGTGGAGCAACTCGAATTTTTTCCGGAAGTGATCTTCGCTTACGATGAACATCGCCAAAAATTCCTCACATTGCTAGGTAAACATTTTGAGCCAACTCAATTCATTGATACCAAAGTTTTAGATGTCTTAGGTATAAGGTATCATACTGAAATGTTCTTTGATGGTTTGGGGCTTGGAAAGCTATTCTATGCCCATGAGGAAACCTACCTTAGCCTTACCCTGGAGTTCTTGTGTAGTCTCCGTATCATCACAAATACTCAGAGAACTGTTTGTATGGAATTCCGACTATGCAATCGAGACCATAGGCTAACCCTTGATCAATTTACAAACATCTTTGGTCTTCTTGTGCCCACGGAAAACACCGACAAACCCACGGATTTCATTGTTGACCGCGTTTGGAGAGCTATATATGGGAGGGACTTCATACACTTGAAACAATGATATACCTTCGCAATTCAACATCCGGTAATTCGAATCACCGAACGCTTCATTGCCGGCACTATCAATGGGTGAACAAGATAGGTGCACTCTCCTTGACTTAACCTTCTTAGAGTCATATTTAAATGTTCAAGGGACAAGGCCTTATATTTTCAACACTCCCCTTGAGATGCTCACAAGATTCTTCGATTTTGCTCAAGGGAATTCCCACATTAAGACCTTCGCGATGGGAGGCCTAGTCACGATGTTGGCCAATGATCTTTGTCCCGGGTTTAACCTTCATGGGACTTATGTAATAATTGAGGGGAGAACCTTGATTAATGAGGAGGCCATCTTCAACCACCACCGGTGGTGTACCTACACCCAAACCGGGAGTGTGGAGTGGTTTACAAAGGGGTTCTCTTCTATTGTTCTCACGGGGTGGAATGTGCCACCTACCGAGCCAAGGTTGAGTCGGTATTCGCCTACACCGAGCTACCTCCTCGACATTGAGATCCTCCCTAACCCACCTTAAAGAGAAGAAGCACCTCGCCAACCTCAACAACCTCGTGGGATGCCGGTAATGGGTATTGCACCACCATCTTATGTACCCATTTCACCATATCCCACTCCTTATATTCCATTTAAATCACAAGTTCCCAATGCTTCAGATGTGAATGATTTAATGAGCCTTATGCAACGGGTCGATCTCGAGGTACACCGAGGACAAGAAGACAACTATTTTGCCCTCTATCCCCAATACTACCAAATGGCACAACAAGGGTATATAGACCCTAATGGTCCTAGTCCATCTTAGGCTCAACCACACCTTTTGTTCCCTAATCAATGAGAGATGCCTACCACACCAACTCCAATTGTATGATACCCTTCTTTCCCATTCTCTTATGTACAGTTGCATTACATCTTAAATTACCTTGTATCTAGTTTACACTTCACTTGCATTTGTATTATATTTCATATTGCATTCATATTAGTTAGTTCATATAATATAGTCGCATTGTAATATATCTCATATGATTAGATTAGTTTGCATTGTATCTCACATGATTCATGTAGATAGTTGCATAAAGAATAGAATTCGTACATAGTCAATAATGACCCAACCTCATTTCTCCTACACTAGAAATAGTGCTTAAATCGGGTTGGGGAGGTTTGATCATAGGTGAGAACATGCATCATCTAGTATAGTGTAGATTGCATTCATTTGTTATATATGTCATATAGAATTGCATTTAGTTAGAGCATGCATTCATTCATTCATAACATCGCATTTATTCAAAAATCCCAAAAACATGTACTTTCTTTTCCATTCCTACTCCTACATGTATATTGAGGACAATATCCAAAATAAAGTGGGGGGTGGGAATTTATATTCCAAAATACATAAAAATTGAAAAATTTCGTAAAATACAAAAACATGTCTTTTTATTTCATAAATCATAAAAACCATGAAAAATTGAAAAAATCAAAAACCCAAAAAAATGTTCATTTCCTTTGTAGTGTAGTCATATATATATATATATTTTGTTTGTTCATCCTCTTTCACATTGATTGACTACGCCACATCCGAGACATGAGGATATTGAAGACCACATGGTACGATCTTTCCAATCCTCTTTTTCCTCTTTATGTTAATGACTATGTGGCCTTATTTTGATTGATGCGGTATAAACAATGTGATTATAGGATTGCATTTAAATTATTTGGCATACTAGTTGGTAGAGGTATATGCATTAGGATGTATATATGTTAGTTGCATCATGGCATATAGTTGCATGCTAGGAAAAATTTTGTGAAAATATTTATTTGGGAAGCTTGACAAGTGTATATAAGGCCCTTGTAGATACTTTTTCTTCTTAAGACTTTGCTTGTTAGATTACTTGTAAAACACCCTAGGATGTGTCATGCTAGTATCCTTTGACTCATGGATTAAGGCCTAGTCAAGAATACCTTGTGGCGTGATAACTCCTTGGCTACCATTTATTCCAAGGTGACCCTTGAAACCATGCAACCATCATCCACATTCTACCACGTTTTGTCATCAAAAAGGCAATGGGCACAAAAATTGTCACATTTGAGTTCAAGAATTGAAATGAAAAGTCAAAAAGGTTTGCAATTGCATTAAAGGAAAGAGGAGTAACAAAAATAAAAAGTTCTATGGTTCAAAAATAAGCATCCTCACTACAAATGGGGTGACTTTGAAAATGTTCAAAAGAAAATGCAAAAGTTGAAAGTTATCAAGTATTGAAATGCCAAACATCAAAAAAAATGGCAAAGAAATGTTCTCAAAATGTCAAATGCCACAAGAAATTGGGGAGAATAACAACAACAAAAGCAAACTCCCATATAAAACTCAAATTCTATTGATCACTTATCCATCGAATCCACTTTTGTGCATGGTAGAGAGGGGACGACCCTTCTTCTTATCTAGGCAAGAAGGGAAATTCCGCAATCCTCCAGTGTTTCTAACACCATAGGGAGTCTACTCTTGACGAAATCATTTAAAAATTGAGGACAAAGGGACGCTAGCTTGACACAACTTGGAGGTGATTTATTGTTATTCTTCTAGGCTTAGTAGTTTGAAAAAACCGTATCTATGATGGAATGTGTACCCTTAGATTGCTTCCCTTGTAGATAACTCTCGCCACTTAAATGAGGAAAGTGGCTATTCTTTTGTAGATGCATCCATTACTTGTTTTGTGTGCTTAATGCTTGGATGTATCACCATTTTGGCAAGACCCACCTTGCTTTGCAAGAAGGTACCCTAACTCATGGTTGTCTTGTTGTGAGTTGAAGGGGCGGAGTGAGACCCGCTAATTGTCTCACATCGGTTGTATTAGTAGGATAGTTTAAATAAAGGTCTAGTTTTAGTCACCTCTTTACTCGGGACGAGTAAAAGTTCGGTTTGGGGATATTTGATGTGACTCTTAATTGTGCACATTTAGTCCCCTAATTGAACTTATTTTGCATATTATTACAACATCCCATAGCCATTTTATCCGTCAAATGCTTTCTATTTTGCTTTCCTAGTACATTTCATATGTTTTGTAGGAAAGAAGATAATTAGGCGGAAATTCCTGTCTCCCGTGAATATTTGGAAGCTTATTGAGGATATTGGATGGACTAGTGCGAAAGAGGAGGCAAGAACGAAGACCGACAAACACAAGAATAAGGAGCATGCAAAAGGAGGAAAAGCAAGGGCCATTCTGAGGAACAATCCGAGCGGATTAGGCAGAAGACGCTCGTCTCCCTGCCCACCAATCCGAGGGTCACGAGCAGAAGACGCTCGACTCCTCACCTCGCAATCTGAGCGTCTCCCTCCCCGATCCGAACGGATGATGATGACACTAGTGCGATATGCTCATCTCCTTGAAAGACTTGCATTTCTCCACTTTAAAACTTAGCATTGTTATTTACTAATTTATCCTTACTTTACCTAGTAATACACTACTATAAATACCGCATTTGTAATAATCAAGAGAAGAAGAAAGTTCCCATAGTAGAAAGTTCTCTTAGATTAGATTAGGAGTAGATTAGAATAGACTAATCTCAATCATCCCACAAAATTACACATCAATCTTTCCTTAATCATTGTTCAAGTTTATTATTATTGGGTAATAGAAGATTATTGGGTTATTATTGGAGAATTGACAACTCTTCATCAATCAATCAAGTTCTCTTCTTTTATTCTTTGCTTTATTATTTGGAATCATCTTCATAGTTATAATTCTCTTTACCCTTGTTTAATTACTGTTAATCACTTTCATTTATTCATCATGTTTTGCTTTTTTAATATGATTGACAACCTTATTAGCATGTTGAACTTGATAATGAGTGAGTAGTTTCCCTAGCTAGGATTAATAGGTAATTAAGGGAAACAAACATGCGGAATGATTCATGCTTAATCTAATATGCTTTCATAGTTAATTTGCTTGCTTGTTGTGATTTTAACTTATGCACATGTTATGTTTGATGAAATGATAAGCCTATGAATCCTTGCATTTTTACCCATCACTTATATTTTCAATGAGACTTGTAAGACATAAACCAACTCGAGTCTCATTAGACCATGCATATAGTTGAATAGGAAGGACTAAGTCGACTTATAGGTGTTGTACAATCTAATTTATTCGGCTCCGGGACGCAAACCTTCTTAGGGATTGTAAGATATACACTAACTCGATCCCATCACAACAATAAGTGCTTGCATATAATTGAGAACATTTTTGTATGATCAAATCCCAAGAATCCCTTATGATCCCATGACATCCTAGTACCCTTTATTATTTGTCCACACCTTTATTTCTTGTTTTACTTTGTTGCTTGTATTAGTTTAGAACACAACTACAAACCCAAATCAATCGTGATACTAGCACAAATTGAGATAGATAGACTTAGAACCCAAAGCACACCGTCCTATAGATCGACCTCGACTTAACCACTAATAGCTGTTTGTTGAGAATATAAATGTGTTTGATTGGGTGTGTGACGACCAACTCTCCATCACGTATCCCTAGAAAAACAACCATTCACCTCATACCGTTAATTGCCCAACGAATTATACACTAGGCTCACTTCTTGATAATCCAAATTTCCAAAGTCAGTCACAATCTACAAATCCACATTGCGACATAACTCCATCTAAGTTCACTGTATACCCCTCTTTTCCATCCTTCTACAACAACCTTTCATTACATATATATTCTTAATCAACACAATCCTAACCATCTCCCTATATAAATCCTTACACCTCTCAAGTTATCACTATTCACATCATTCCTTTCAATCTTTCATTATCACGTTTCTTTACACTTACATCACTCTTGCCCATATACACTTACTTGTATATTATTCGACACGCAACTATATCACTCCCCATATCTTACAAAACATGATCCTTGCCTCGAATAGCTCATTAATATTCCCTTTCTTTTCCACTATCCCTCAAAACCACATATAACACATGTCCTCCCTATCCAACACATATCCCTCATAAGCCGGCATTCTCCATATCGTAGCATCTGTAACTTATGTATCAAGACCGTCACATGTATAAAAGAATGCTTTAAGACCAAAAACATACATGTGCACATAACCTACTACTCAAAACATATGTAAGAACGTAGCCTTCGACTCAAAACAACCGCCCAAAGAGATACTCGGTCGAGTGCATGACGTACTCCACCGAGTACAGAACACTTGGTCGAGTAATGAGACTACTCGGCCGAGTTCACAACTCCAAAAGCTGAACAGGATTATCACAGAAAGATTACTCGACCGAATATGGGTTACTTGGTCGAGTATAAAAGATACTCGGCCGAGTAGGGCCTACTCGGTCGAGTATCGGCACAGTTCTCAGCCACGTCCAGTTTTCGTAAAACAGTCATATCTCACTCGTTACTTGGTCATTTTGGGCGTGTGACCTATCGTGAGAATAGTAAGAGGATAAGCTATCACGTCCGAATGGAATTACCGCAATATCATTTCTAGAACTCGACTTATGACAGTTTTAAGATAGCCCTTCCATAATTGGTCTTTATACAAATCAAATTTTCTACACAAAACAACTTGAACATGAGTAAGGGAAACGATAACAACTCAATACCTCTAGAAACCAGTACATAGGTGAACTTTTATCATACCCATATGTAAACTAAACACAATATTCATATATATAGATGCATTACCTTAATCAGATGCTACTACCAACAAACCAAACATTAACATCATCATGATCATTTACACATGCCCCGCATCACATTACATATACTCCAATCACTTTCATTCAACCCAAAAATATACTTCATCCAAGATATACTTAAAGTTACAAGTACAACACACATTACTTTCTTATTTCATCCAACAATTTCACAAAAATCACAGCTACAGTTACAACTGTAACACCCCCATATTCAGAGGAGCCTTAACTAGGCCTTCCTTAGGATATAAGGACGTTACCATCCCGGTTGCCCAAGGTTAGTAATAATCAAATGTCGATAAAAGAACTATTAAGTTATATTACAAGCGATTTAAACCAATAAACGACATAAAGATACAACTCAAAGACTACTCGCTATGACCATCGTATCTCGTGAGAACTCATCCCTGCCCGGACTCTAGCTATCAACATCACCAACACCCGCTAAGACCGACTGCTCACCATAAGGGATCACGGCAGACACATAACAAACAAACAACCACACAAGGTCAGTACTGAGATAAGACACGACAACGGCAACTACAATTATCAACACAATACAATGCTACTAATCTCAACACAATCACGGTAATTCAACCAACTCACACGATCGTCCATCTGGACCGATCCCCGCCAAAGTGGGAGACCGCAGCCGTACCCACCAAATCCCCGCTCATCATACCGAGCGATAACCCTGTCCATTAATGTGCACATCCTCTCCCGTGGCGGGTTCCACGGAGGGCGAAACTAGGGCGTGAAGCCACTCCCGCAAGTGACCCCACTCAGCCGAGACGCATCTCGAGAACCAGAGACAACAACCACAATCGCCATCACAATCGTTGCCATACAATTACGATACTAAGCAAACACCAAACAATCACAACAACTGACACGCTAGACCATCTACAGAAACTGAGTAGGCGAACCTACCTTTAAGCCACCGCAACCAATCCATGCCGACAGATAACATGTCCAGCGACCAAGCAACGCCTATAACTAGAATACCATCATCTATTACTAACAGGCAAACCTTAACTAAAAGAACAAGGACACGGATGATGATTATGACATACCTATTAGGGGAAAAGCTCAACAAGAGACCGCTACCCGACACAAGTGAGTCCTCCTAAGGTTCAAGGATTTTCAAAAAGGCTTCCATGGAGGTTTTGAGGTAAAGGGAAGGGAAAGAGGCGACTGAAGGATAGGAGGAAAGTGGCGGAAGTGATATGCGGATTTAACAAAACGCGATATAAAACCCTCACTGAAAACCAGGTACTCGATCGAGTACCCAACATACTCGATCGAGTGGCCCCCTACTCGATCGAGTAACCTAGTTAATCGATCTAGTAGCCTCTACTCTATCGAGTACCACTCTTAACACGCAGCCCAAGATGGTTTTGGCACACTTTTCTAAGACTACTCCCGCTCCCATGGTCAGTCAACGCTGGTCAAAGGGTCCCTAAAAGGGCGGGTATTACAGTCTTCCCCCCTTAAAAAGAACTTCGTCCCCGAAGTTCAACTCACTTATCTCCCGCTCGAGACACGAGAACAACACGACCTCACCACTCTTTCCGCTCAAACCATAACTCCTTGGAAATACCACCCCCCCCCCCATGTCATCATCATCACCGTCTACATTTATACCTATCGATTCTTACCACTATAATGCAAGCATTATCACCGTCAACCGTTACTCTATATATATATAAAACATCAAACTCACAATGCGAATCACCACCCACGATCACCCAACATACAGTAACAACTATCAAACTATCAATCTAGAACATGTCTCATATCAACTTTCATGTGGTACAACTAATGCCACCATGTTACTCGGAAACGTGATTCGAATACGATTCAACGCACTATAACAATTTTTTTTATTTTTTTTTTATTTTTTTTTTCCATGACCGTCTCTTGAAACATATAACCACATTCACTTTAAAGAACTAAAGTAATCCGTTATACTTCAGAAATTTTTGTAATTAAAGCAAAACATAATACCAACAACATTATAAACAAGCAAAACATTATTCAAAAACAGCCTTTTTATTTCGCGACATTACTCTTCCCCTCCAAAAAGGAACTTCGTCCCCGAAGTTCACCACCCAAATTTCAACGCATATTACTTATTATTTGATTCATGACATTGGTTAAAACATATTATTTACTGTGGACATTACTCGCTAAGCATAAACTCGTTAAATTATAAATCATACATAACTCTCCGGGACAACTAGTCGCCAACGAAAAAGCACGTTAACTTTGCACGTACAGCGTATGAAGAAATGTAACTTCAATGAATAAATGGTAAAATGACATATTGTAATACTAAAACAACAAGAAACCGTCACCACTTCACTAATCGTTATCAAGATGTATATAAAACCGAAACTTGACTTCCAACATATAAAATTAATGGTTCAAAGGTCTTACTACGCACAACTAACTATGTTAAACATTAAACTCGCAATTATGAAACACTTACACACTTTTGATTTTCGAAAATCACTAGTAATGTGCTACTCGATCGAGTATATACAGTACTCGATCGAGTGCCCCGCTACTCGATCGAGTGTCTTGGCTACTTGATCGAGTAGCTCAAGATCAGAAACTTTTCTCTCTTTTCTTCCTGCAGCTACTCGATAGAGTACGGGGTACTCTGTCGAGTACCTATAGGCCAAATTTCTTATAAAACCTGTCATAAGTCGACATACATGCACATATTTGTCATATAGAATCGAGTCGGATCGACTCCCCGACGTCTAATATCCTGCAACAAGTCAAAATATGAAATCCGACCTTATGGCCAACAATACAAGTCCCAAATCAAAGTCGCAACAAAACAACTACTAAAGTTTAACAACACTACTAACCACTAACACCAACTACCATCAACAAGGATAAAGCAAGGAGTATCACTCCTCCCTGCCGCCGTCCGCTCAAACATCACCTCATCATCACCACCACCGAAGTACGCTCCCGATGACCCGATCCCCGCATCCACTCCTGCTCTCCCGCTCCCGGGCCCACGTACCATGAAGTCAAGCCACCGTAAGGAAAGGACTGAGGTGCCCCCACGTCGATCGATCTACCCCGTAGGAATGGAAAACCCCGAGTAGTCCCCAACTCCACTCCACCAAACTGGATGCGGTCCCTCGGTCCCTATCCCCTGAGCGTACGCCATCTCGTGCATGTTCCGGAGTGTCAAGGTAGATGACACTCTATCTGCCAAGTAGCTGGATCGCATCTCCGGGGTGTCGAGGTAAGGGTAGCACGGAAAAGGATGCTGCTGTGGCGCTACCGGCTGTGGCCTAGTCTCCGAGGCCCTCTCCCTCACCCGACGGGTCCCCTCCCCAAACGGGGTCTCTCCACCACCGCAACTCCCGCATTCTCGCCCTTCGTCGGCCCGGCATCACCTCGAGGATGGTGTCGTCGATGAGATAGGTCTGTAGATGGCGGGGTCTGTCATCATCCTCCTCCTCCTCCTCATCATCGGAGTCCACCGTCACTACCGTCGACTCCAAGGGCTCCGTGGGTGGGAGGTGCTCAGGAGATGGAATCTTCATCCAACTCATGCCTCACACCCTCCAAGCTAGACCCTGTCACCAAAGTCCTCAACCATTTCAGGTCGAGATAGTAGGCACGGTCCATAGTGGGCACTGGGTAGCTAGAGGCACGTACTCCGAAGAGGCCTCAAAAGAGGTTAGCTTTTCAGCTAACCGAGTGGCGATAGCGCCACAACTCATGTACCGGGAAGAGGAAGAAGCCATCAAGGCAAGAGCAAAGACAAACCATAGAAGGAGCATTAAAGACCACTTTCCGGCCCGCTCGGGTTAAGGTAAGACATCGAAGCAAGACCTCATGATTATTCAATTTTACCGATATCCTTTTCGTCATAAAGGAGGTTCGAAAGAGAACGGAGAAAGACCCTCAAGGTAACATTCGAACGTCATTATCAGCATGTTGCTCGAGGTGGGAGCTTGCTTCCCGATTAGACAAGGCATCGGGGCAGACACCGCACTATTTGGAATATCGGTAATGGAGTACTTCAGAGGCTTAGCCAACCCAAGGTGAGAAGCAAATTGATCCATAGAAAGCAAGAAACTAGTGTTCATTAACCGAAATTCAACGGTTTGGCCAGCGGGGTCATAGATAAAGGAGCTCATAAACTCCAAAGTGAGAAAAGGATAAGTGTGTTTCCTCAGCCTATACAAACCCATAAGACCCAAGGTCTCGAAAATGTGACGGACATCCGTCTCTATCTCCAACTCCTCTAACACAGTAGTGTCTATACACCTCGTAGGTCTCATTTTGCGTTTTTGTAAGGCTACAAAACGCTCCCTCTTCTTGAAATCAACAAAAACAATCAAGGGTATTCGGCTGCGGGTACCACAGTCCACTCCCTTCCCCCATCTCAGGTGGATTACCCCTCCCCCGTTTACTTTGGCGGATTCCAAGGTTCAGTCTCGGCATCTGCTTTAGGCATAAGTTCAAACAACTTGTATAAACATGCAAACATTTACTTCATGTAATCTGAATTCGACATACTCAGCTAGGCACACCAATTTATCAACAACTTTCAACATGTGAAGCACATAATCTACGCCGTTAACTTTGAACATTAAGCTAAGTACACACGGTCGCCAGCAGTTTCCAAAATTTGACATACAAGCTCAGATTATTACTACTCATAAGCCATAGTTGTGAAAGAAATTATCATGGTGATTACATATGCTCAACAAATTCGAATATCCTAGCATGCTTCTAAAGGTTGTTCCAAACACACTTCTAATCACATGTGAGGCATTCTTACTAGTTCATGGGGGAGAATAATTTGGAATATATCATTATCACCCTTAAATATTATGAACAATAACTCAATTAGAATTTTCAGACGGTCTTTACAGCTGCGATAGTTTTGGCATATTTTCGTCAATTACCGTTTCTATTATCATATTGAAGTTCAACTTATACTTATAATGTCATTCACAACATCAATTTTCCAATTATAAATCACGAATTTCCATTTGAGGCACTTCTAAGACGGAGTTTTAAGGCAACTTTCTAAGGGTAAAATCATCAAAATCTATCCTCCAACATAATATAAACAATACTTAAGGCTCAATTCTACCATCTAACCATTGTAAAACAACCAAAAATCGATTTCAATTTTGGAAACCCTAGAAATTTCGATTTCAAATTTTGCAATTTCTAATCTAATTTACAGCAATTAGTCACCAACAAATATGGAAAGGAGGCATGTGAATCATATTTCAACTATCAAAAGCAACAACCTACCCATGTGAATCGAAATTTCAGATTATTTCACTATTCTAACACATTCAAAGCAATAAATCGTATAAATTAGGAAGGGAAGCATACCTTGATTGATTAAAAAAGTAAGGAAACGAAATTATGCAAAGAAATTAACCCAATAATCACCACTAACCCAAGAGTATGAGAGGATTTGAGAGGAAATAACGGTTGAGAGTAGTTTTTGTGTGTCGAAGTATAGGGGAATAAGAAGAAGAAATAGAAAGATTAGGTGTTTTAAGAAACCCGTAGGATTCGCTGCACAGTAACCTACTCGATCGAGTACCTAGGGTACTCGATCGAGTACCACCCTACTCGATCGAGTAGGAGCTAAATCATCGAGTATGTGCAGGAATTTTTCCCACATCCCGACATCATAGCTTCCTAACTAGATCGAGTGAGGTCTACTCGGTCTAGTAAACACCCGCACTCGGTCAAGTATGGTTAAGTACCGGTCAGAAGTACGAAGTAACTTGAATATTCCTGCAAAACAACATTTGTGTCGATTCCAAACTAAGTTCGGAATTCGGCATCGATTATCGCCCTTGCTCACGCATTACCATCACTACTCACCGTCTCAACTATTAAAGCATACATTACATTACGCCACACAAATTGCCCAACTCGAATCATTTCTAAACATAATCCTGCCATCATAATACACTTAAACTTACTTTACATGTTACTACTAAACTCGTGTTTACTTCAATTTGAAGCGTATAATTAACATTAATTCTTTCTTTCACGTATCACATAAATGCATACTTTTCAAAACAAATTAATCTACCATGTTTCACATTCTATCATAAGCAATTCATCTTGCACGAATCAAACATTACGCAGCGGAAAAATTTCAACCAACAAGTAGGCATAAACGCATTACTATATGCTATGTCTCGAATTATAACTCAACTATACTATAACTATCATCATAGTGAATACTATGGATTTATAAACTCGTAGATGACTCCCGTCATCATTAACTTATAGCAAACACCTACGTGTTCACTATTCATGTCACAACATTCAATTCCACATTTTCACGCATCTCTATCACGTAAACTTTCGTCACATATCTCATAGCCATCATATAAGCTCACTAATCATTCAAAGAACTTCAATAATCTCATCAACAATTACCATACACGGCCTAATATATCACTAACACACTCCTATTAATTCCAACAAAGACATAACCGGAGGTAGCTCCGGCACAATTAACATACATATCACACATAGACACACGGACTCCACATTCCCATACCATGTGACTGGCTTAAGTGTCACGGGGCCAAGATTTTGAAATGAGGGCGCCTACTCACCCAAAATCTAGCATCAGCTGGGGCTCCCATTACACATACACCAGGTTCATTTTATTAGACTCCCTACGTTCATTATGTTCATTTGTTACAGGTTCCAAAATCGTCGCTCTGATACCACTTTGTAACACCACCATATTCAGAGGAGCCTTAACTAGGCCTTCCTTAGGATATAAGGACGTTACCATCTCGGTTGCCCGAGGTTAGTAATAATCAAATGTCGATAAAAGAACTATTAAATTATATTACAAGCGATTTAAACCAATAAACGACATAAAGATACAACTCAAAGACTACTCGCTATGACCATCGTATCTCGTGAGAACTCATCCATGCCCGGACTCCAGCTATCAACATCACCAACACCTGCTAAGACCGACTACTCACCATAAAGGATCACGGCAGACACATAACAAACAAACAACCACACAAGGTCAGTACTGAGATAAGATACGACAACGGCAACTACAATTATCAACACAATACAATGCTACTAATCTCAACACAATCACGGTAATTCAACCAACTCTGTCATTGACTGTCCACTGGACCAGTCCTGCCAGTGGGGGACCGCAGCCGTACCCACCAAATCCCCGCTCATCATACCGAGCGATAACCCTGTCCATTAATGTGCACATCCCCTCCCGTGGCGGGTTCCACGCAGGGCGAAACTAGGGCGTGAATCCACTCCCGCAAATGACCCCACTCAGCCGAGACGCATCTCGAGAACAAGAGACAACAACCACAATCGCCATCACAATCGTTACCATACAATTACGATACTAAGCAAACACCAAACAATCACAACAACTGACACGCTAGACCATCTACAGAAATTGAGTAGGCGAACCTACCTTTAAGCCACCGCAACCAATCCATGCCGACAGATAACATGTCCAGCGACCAAGCAACGCCTATAACAAGAATACCATCATCTATTACTAACAGGCAAACCCTAACTAAAAGAACAAGGACACGGATGATGATTATGACATACCTATTAGGGGAAAAGCTCAGCAAGAGACCGCTACCCGACACAAGTGAGTCCTCCTAAGGTTCAAGGATTTTCAAAAAGGCTTCCATGGAGGTTTTGAGGTGAACGGAAGGGAAAGAGGCGACTGAAGGATATGAGGAAAGTGGCGGAAATGATATGCGGATTTAACAAAACGCGATATAAAACCCTCGCTGAAAACCAGGTACTCGATCGAGTACCCAACATACTCGATCGAGTGGCCCCCTACTCGATCGAGTAACCTAGCTACTCGATCGAGTAGCCTCTACTCTATCGAGTACCACTCTTAACACGCAGCCCAAGATGGTTTTGGCACACTTTTCTAAGACTACTCCCGCTCCCATGGTCAGTCAACGCTGGTCAAAGGGCCCCTAAAAGGGTGGGTATTACAACAACACACATTAATTTAAACACACAACGATTCCCAAGGCATCCCTATGTTGACCGGCTAGAAATTGTAAGCGCCTCAATGCGACTTCGGGACGTCTCCCAAGCCTTTGCGTTAGCTCCAAACAACTTTCCCCGGGTTCATTGCATTTAGACTCCCTATGTTCATTAGGTTCATTGGTTTTAGGTTCCAGAATCGTCGCTCTGATACCACTTTTTGACACCCCCACATACCAAGGTGCCTTACCAGACCCACCCTAACATGAGAGACCATCACCATCTCGGTTGCCCGAGGTTAGTATATCAAAGTTACCAATCCAAAACAACATTTCTTAAATTATAAATAGTTAATGATCACATGTTCCAAAACCAAACCAAAATAAGATTACTAATGTTCAACAACTACAACTGAAAGGTAAATCTCATCACAGCGGAATCTAGACTCGAGTGATGACTCCCCTTCTCTTCCCAAAGCTAATGACCATCATCACCTGTCACAATCTGCTGGTTTAGTAGGGTCGATGTTTGGTTGTGATGGTTGTGGTGGTTGTGGAAGTTGTATTAGTTTTTGGTTATGATGGTGGTATTGGTGTTGGGTTGGTTGTAGTTGTGTGGTGGTGGTGGTAGGCTTGCGGTGGTGATGGTGTTGGTAAGATGACAGTGGTAATGGCGGTGTTAAGACTGCGGTGGTGATGGCGGTGTTAAGATTACGGAGGTGATGGTAAGATGGCAGTAGTGGTTGTAGGTGGTGATGGTGGGACGGTGGTGGTGATGGCGGCAACGATAGTGGGGACAGTGGTGATGGTGGTGGCAATGGGTACACAAAATACCACCCTAGATACACTTCGTATAACTACAAGATACACATGTATCCAGTAGTAATACCATGTGTATCTGCAATAGTTCGTACGGTTCGCACCGTACTTTAGTTCGCACTGCACCCACCCTATATATATATATGTATATATATATATATATATATATATATATATATATATATATATATATATATATATATATATATATATATATATATATATATATATATATATATATATATATATATATATATATATATATATATATATATAGTGAGAGAGAGAGAGAGAGGGAGAGAGAGAGAGGTGGGATCTGGTGAGAACGAACACTCGGTGAGAACTGTGAGAACGAACTAGATACTTTAAAAAGTTTATGTTAAGACACTTTTTTTTTACCAAATCTAGATACACTTTAGACACTATAGGTACACTTTTTCTAGAATTCTAGATACACTTTATAACAATCCAAGTATATTTTTTTGCGAATTTTTTTTAAGTTACTAGATACATTTAAATATATGTCAGATACATTTTTTTTTACCAAATCTCATATACACCTTAGACACTCGTAGGTACACTTTTTCATGAATTCTAGATACACTTTATAACAATCCAAGTACATTTTTTTCCAAATTTTTTTTACAGTTACTAGATACATTAAAATACATGTCACATACGTTTTTTTTTTTTACCAAATCTCAGGTACACTTTAGACACTCGTAGGTACACTTTTTCATGAATTCTAGATACATTAAAATACATGTCAGATAAGTTTTTTTTTACCAAATCTCAGTTACACTTTAGACACTAGTATGTACACTTTTTCATGAATTCTAGATACACTTTATAACAATTCAGGTACATTTTTTTCCAATTTTTTTTTACACCTACGAGATACATTAAAATACATGTCAGATACGTTTTTTTTTTTCGTAAATCCAGATACACTTTAGACTATTATAGGTACGCTATCTACATAAATTCTAGATACAATTTTTTTCCATGCTAGGTACATTTTTTACATAAATTTTAGATACGTTTTATAGTGATGTAGATGCATTTTTTCCCATCCTAGGTACACTTTTAATCACATAGCAGATAGTGTAATTATGCCCAAGATTTATTAACAGGTACACAAAATTTATCAACACCCCACTAACAACACACCTACTACCACCGGAATTGAGCTAAATCAGATCGTATACTATGAAAAACTACACTAATAAAACAACACTTCAGCTCGGAAAGTTATTTTACACCTCAGTAATGAAAAACTACACTTCATGGAGAAATATACTGCAATTCTGGACGTAAAATGCAGGAGGAATCCTTAAAAACTTTCGTTCCTAAGGCAGTCAAAAGAGAGCTACTGGATATCAACCAAAAGACGCGGACTCAAATCAAGCTAACACTACATCATTACTTGAACTAAATTTTTATATCATCTCATAAGGCAGTATACTACATGTCGATTTCAATCAATTGCAGTAGGTGTCCAAACAACTGATTGTAAAAGAGAGTATACAATGTAATTGGCGAAACACAAGTCTATCAGTAAGGCTATGATACAAATTAGGATCAACAGAGAAATTAGTGACGGTACAAGGGATCGGATTGTTGATAGGTTTGAACAATACAATAGCTCTCTCTTGGTTCTCAGGAATAGAATCAGGCAACTCCTCCAAATCAGACATTTTAACTTGGTTCCCAACACCATTCATAATCACATTTTCCGGTACTGCTTCTTCATATCTCATTGACAAATCTTCCTACCTTCGACAATCCAAGACAACTCCGCATCCAAATCAATCGCAAAGTTCTCAAACACATTACAAAACACATATAACAAAATAGGTCACTGAACTAGTCATTCGATACAAGTCTTTATCCTCCATTGTAAAAGCACGAGGATTGCTGGCAACTAAAAGACTTTGAACTTGAATT
This sequence comes from Silene latifolia, assembly GCF_048544455.1. Taxonomy (NCBI): domain Eukaryota; kingdom Viridiplantae; phylum Streptophyta; class Magnoliopsida; order Caryophyllales; family Caryophyllaceae; genus Silene; species Silene latifolia. The sequence goes on along the minus strand of NC_133538.1, from coordinate 463,744,979 downwards.
AAAGAAAAAAAACTTAAACTACTGAAAACGGACTTACGTACGTAATATGAACTACATATACACTGGGTAGTCAACCACCAGAGAGGACTTTTTACTGTATCACATTAAAAAAAAGTCGAGTTTCAAATACTAGTGCAATGTTTCCTCCGTTGGAGCACCATCGACACTCCATTCCCATCCCCTGACCTGCACTTGTTTATCTCCCTTGAAGGCCGTCTTCGAAACACGACCAACACAGCCACAAGCAACCACCATTATTAACAACACCCAACACCGAAATAAGCACAAACCCAAAATGTAACACAAACTCATCTCACTAAAGCATCAAAACCGAAATACGCACCAACAATCACAATTAAAAATGATGAAAAAACACAAAAATCAAACACTCCAATCAACACCATTTCTCTAAAACCGATCACACTAATTCACAAACCCATTAAACAAATCCTAAATCAAACACAAAACCATCTCACACAATCATCAAAACTGGAATGATCACAAACAATCAAAATTCGCTAAAATCAAACTCTAAAATCAACAAAACTAAAAAATTTAGGAAACGAGAGAGAAATTACAGTAACGAAGTGAAGGAAAAGAGCTAGCATGACGAACAACAGGCCAGTAATAGATGCTATTAACGGCCCAAAGCCATGGAAGAAGCATGAATCCAAGCTTGTAGAAAGGACGATCTGACTGTTGAAAGGATTCCACGAAGTTGAGCCGACATCAGAGAAGTTCGCGACGGCGATTGGAGATTTTGAAGATGCACGATGATGGTTGATTCCGGCAACTGTCAGGTGCACGTGCGTGGTGATTGTGGCATCAAGGTTTGTCGTGTCGAGTATTAAGAGACGGCTCAGAAAGTTGATTCGTCGCCGGAGACAACGACGGTGTGGTAGGTGGTGATAGGGGGATTTGAGTTTGAGGAAGAATGTGATTGGGAGAGGATGAGAGATAAAGTTTGGTTGTGAGAAACTAAGGACGCGCGTGATTTTTATTATATAAAGGTCGTTCTCACCGAGTGTTCATTATCACCGGATCCTAAATCAATATATATATATATATGGTCAGGATCCGGTGAGAACCATTGAGAACCGTGAGAACCCTTACTAAATCATCCTCAAATCTTGTTCCGAAAGTTTTGATGGATCATTTACCCTTAGTTTAGTTTATTCCAACACATTTTTATTATAGCTAAACAAAATTTTTTGATTTTATTAACAAAATATAAAGTCAATGACAAAAATACAATTAGGTATACTAAAATGGCTATAGATGCACTGAAACGAATACTAGGTGCACGGAAATTATTACGTGCATGAAACTGATTACTAGGTGCATGAAAATATCAGGCTATAGGCGCACGAAAACGAGTTCTAGGTGCGTGAAAATTGTTCAATACATGAAAAATGACTAGTAGGTGCATAAAAATTAATAAAATGTTTCCCGTCTCACCGGATCCGAAATCTGTACACACACACACACACACACACACACATATATATATATATATATATGTGTGTGTGTGTGTGTGTGTGTGAGATCCGGTGAGAACCAACACTCGGTGAGAATGGTGAGAACGCTCATTAACCATAGGATTATGAAACAAATCAACGGCCCGCCCTTTATCTCGCAAGTCACAGTAACCCAAACATGAATCACCCAAACAAACGTCCCCGTCATTCCTCTCCCCTAACATCAACCACCACAATAATCGTCGGCAAGCCACCAACACCATCAAACGGTGCCGAACGCCGTCACCACCGGACGCCGACGAACTCCACATCCTCCATTTCCACTCTCATCCCTATCTCTTTCTCGCTCAGCGTGTTTTCTCTCAGTCACAGTTATCGCCATTGCTCCGCCGTGACTAATTCAGTGAACACTCGTCGTCTGCCATCTCGACATTGTCGATCCCTTCTCGCTCCTTTTTATCTTCGATCGATTCTCAATTTCCTCCACTGATTTTTATTCGAATCGTCAAAGTCTATCAGAGTTTACTTTAGAAAGATGGAATTGTAAGAAATTCGTATCCCTAAATTCGACCGATTCTCGCTGCATTATTGATATAATATGCATTGTTGATCAGCATTGTTATAGTATGTATGTAGATGTTACATTTGATTGTAATTTGATTTGATGTCAATCAAATGTCATTTCATTGTATTAAGGTTGGGTGAAGGAACAAGAGCAAGTTGGGCGAGTTGACTCGGTGATGGAGTTGGTGCTGGAGGGTGACTCTGTGAGTTGAAGAAGGTGGAAATAGATTGATATTTAAAAATGGGGATAGGTGGGATCAGGGTGGTGGAATTGGGATTGTTTTTTGCGATTTTTATAAGAAATGTTCAGTATAATAATAATGTGTTCAATTATTCATATTGATACATATAAAATATTGTTAGATACATTAAACACATTGTCAGATGCATTACTTTTGTTATTTGATAGATTAATTATATTATAGTTGCATTAGCTATTTATGTGTGAGAAATTGTATCTAGCATAGGAAAAAGTGTATCTACATTTGTGTAAGTTGTATCTAGAATTCATATATATAGAATTATGGTAAAAATTGTACCTATGATAGTCAAAAATGTATCTGAGATTTGGTTAAAAAAAAAAATAGTGTATCTACATCATTAAAAAGTGTATATAGAATTCTGGTAAAAAGTGTATCTGCGATTTGGTTAAAAAAAATAATTGTATCTACATTATTAAAAAGTGTATATAGAATTCTGGTAAAAAGTGTGCCTACGATAGTCAAAAGCGTATCCGGGATTTGGTAAAAAAATATACAATATATATATATATATATATATATATATATATATATATATATATATATATATATATATATATATATATATATATATATATATAGAGTCGGGATCCGGTGAAAACTCCTAAATATTTGAGGATTGAGGATTAGTGAATACAGTATCACAGGTTCTTCAATGCAATATCACGAAAAATCTAACCTTTGCCAAAAAAAAAACAATTTTTTAAAAAAAAAATTACAATTTTTTTTTGGACATGTGTTTTTTTTTTTTTTTTTTTGTGATATTTTATCGAATAATCTGTGATATTGTATTGAAGAACCTCTGATATTGTAACGAAATCCTCAATCCTCAAAAAGATAGTGTATCCTCACATGATCTCATTCCTATATATATATATATATTGTAACACCCCCATACTCCAAATGCCTTACCATGACCACTTAAGGCATGGGAATGCTACTATCTCGGTTACCAGAGGCAATGTATCTCAAATACACAATAACGAAACGTACTTTATTAAATATATTTAAAGCGATACATGTTCGAACCAAAACTGTCAAAAAGAAATACAACATTTCCAAAAAGCTAACTGAAATAAAGTAAACAAATGTTTATGACACAGCGAAAGACTTCTAGACATCTCGTGGCAACTCAACCCAGCTATCCCATGCGCGTCCATCTCATACCTGTTCAATAACTTGTAACACCCCCATACTCCAAGTGCCTTACCAGGACCACTCAGGTATAAAGATGTTATCATCTCGGTTGCCCGAGGCAATGATAATCATAAGACAATAACGAAACAACATTTAAATAGTATAACTTTAGTGAATAAGATACAATCCAAAACCAAATGCCAAAATACGGTTATATGTTCTCAAAACCAACTGTCTACTCAACTAAATGAAATGTTTAATAAACTAATCATGCTACAGCGGAAGACTCTATCATCAGACGGTGGCACATCCCAGCTATCCCATGTAACTCGACTCATACCTGCTCAACAACTGCTCACCATCCCCGAATGGATCACCACGATTTTTAAAACAATAAACGGGTCAAGTACTAATCACACAATTTATATAAACCAACAACACGGTAAACAAACAGCTCAATCATCACAGATACACTCGAACTCCAATCCCAACTCCACAATCCCGACTACACACTAAAGTGTGCAGCCCTGCCAGAGTGCCCATCGCAACAGGTCACTCCACGCTGCCAGTGGGGGACCGCAGCCGTACCCACCAATTCCCTGCTCATCTCCGTCGAGCAATAAACCCAAATTCCTTAATGTGCACATCCCTTCTGTGGCGGGTTCCACAGAAGGCGAATAATGGGCATGAAGCCACTCCCGCAAGTGACTCCACTCAGCCAGGGATGCGCCTCGAAGAACACAGACACATACAATCAATCACAACTACTATCAACAACTAAATCCAACAATCGTCACAATACGAGTAAGATAATATTCAACAATCACAAAACACCATCAAGCCATTATGGAACTAATACTGAGTAGGGAAATCCTACCTGGAAAGCAACACAGTCAGACGATCTCAACAGCTGATATCAAAAGGCTTCTTCTACGAATCCTCCTCCTAACATACAATCATATAATCACTACCAATCAAGAAATACAACAAAACCCCCAAATCCCCAAATTAGGGCTTAACTAACTGATGTGAACATTATTTGCGCACATTTAGTCCACTAATTGAGCCTATTTTGCATGCTATTATAACATTCCATAGCCATTTTATCCGTCAAATGCTTTCTATTTTGCTTTCCTAGTGCATTTCATTTGTTTTGTAGGAAAGAAGATAATTAGGCGGAATTTCCCGTCTTCCGTGCATATTTGGAAGCTTATTGACGATATTTGACGGACTAGTATGAAGAGGAGGTGAGAACTAAAGACTAATCCTATAAGAATAAGAAGAAAGTAAAGAGAAGGATTCTGACGCAGAACCCGAGCGTCCAAAGGGACAAGACGGCCGTCCAAGATGATAATCCGAGCGTCCAAGCCCCGAAGCCGCTCGGATTCCTCTGCTACAATCCGAGCAGATTTACAGAAAGACGCCCGTCCACCCCTGCAAGAATCCGAGAGTCTTCCCCTCCTGGACGGAGGGATTGTGGCATCGTCAGCCGAGATGCTCATCCCTCCAAAAAGACTAGCATTTCCCTCCTTAAAACTAAAAAATGTAATTACTAATTTAGCCTTAGTTAACCTAATGAAGCTCTACTATATATACCTCACTTGTAAATAATCAAGGTATGAAGTTTTGGAGAGTAGAGAGCCACCATATTAGAAATTCCTCTTAGATTAGATTAGGAATATATTATAATAGATTACTCTTTAATCTTTCTACAAATCTCACATTAATCTCTCATTAATTATTGTTCAAGATTATTACTTTTGGGTAATAAAAGATTATTGGGTTATTATTGGCGGATTGACAATCCTTCATCAATCAATCAAGTTTCTTCTATTATTCTTTGCATTATTATTTTGGAATCTCCATAGGTATAATTCTCTTAATCCTTGTTTTAATTATTGTTAATCTTTCTTACTTGTTCATTATTTTTTACCTTGTTAATATGATTGACAACCTTGCTAGCATGTTCAATATGATAATGAGTGAGTTGTGATACCCGTCGTTGTGAGTACCAAAAATAAAATTTATAATACCTATTAAAACTAACAGAAGCTAGTGGTAACAGGGTCGAACCACAGATAGGCAGATGTAATTATTAGTTGTCTAATTTCAGTCTAAGGTAACAATTGTGGGGGTTGAGTTGATTTGGTCTATAGCTAAACCAATAAAAGACAATAAACTAAATAAATGGACGAAACAGATATTAAAAAGGGTGCTAAGGATGGTCGGTTCACTGTAGTTTCGGCGGCAACAAACTAGGTAGGTCTAAAACAAACACATGAGGCGGGAAAACATGAGTTCCTCTCGGTCCACTCTCAACAAGTAGCGTCTTTCGATCTCGCTACCGGTCCCTAATATCACTAGTACTGACTCTCGTCCTGAAAAGTGACTAATATTCTAAACTTTACCTATGTTTCGATCTTAGCATAGTTTAGTCATTTTAATTGGTAGTCTAGCAACCTTCCCTATCTTTCGATCTAATGGGTCAGTCAATTACTAAGCATTCAACTAGTCGCGTGCACTCGATTCGTCAAAAATAGAATTGAAAGCAGTTAAAACGAAGCAAAACCTCACGAGGCCAGTCGATCGACCAAGGTAGGCGGTCGATCGACCGTGGTGCGATTCAGGGTTCTCTATTATAATGCCGCCTACACTATAGATTCCCTACATCCTAGCACAGGGTATTTAGCTACTCATGACTACGATAAAAACAACAGTAAAATTGACTAATAAAACTACTGAATTCATGCTTAAAACAATTAAATAACAAATAACTATAAACGATAATTGGCTTTTGGGATATTAACTAGCAGTTCTATCCTACGAACGATAATAAAACAATGAAACTAAATATAAGAACAGAAAAGTACCGAACAGAATTGCAGAGAATAAAGATCCAAGAACCTGAATGCCAAAGTAACTTTTATTGAATGGAAAAGATTATAAACTAAAGAACCCTAAAGAATTTCTGATAATAAAACTAGATTTAAAACTTGATTAAAAACTGGCACCTGTTCTCAAAACCTAGCATACGTTATATAGAATACAACATAGTTCTTATTTCCAAAACCTAGCTACTATAGGCTTGCTATTCCTCGTTCTATTAATTCACGCAGTTTAGCGGCTTGGTCGATCGACCGGCAGGTCGATCGACCACTGAAGCCGGTCGATCGACTGGTAAGCTCTGAACAGTGGCTCCTGGAAGTCGTGGTCTGGTCGATCGACTAAGGGAAATGGTCGATCGACTGAAGTAGCTGATACTTGACTTATAACTTCTCGTGGATTTGTCTTTAGGGCCTCGAAATGCGCACCAAGCTCGTTCCTTGAGCAAATACTTCATGTCAAATGCAATTCAAGATACTCGGGGACGGATTTGGCTCAATATCTACTCATTTTCGCATAAATTTGCAATATTACATAAAAATACGAAAGTAGACGAAATGGGGCAAATAGTAGCCTTAAACCACATAAATGAGCTCTGAAATGCGTGTAAAATAGGGTGTAAAACATCATATAATTGACACGCATCAAACTTCCCCAAACCAAACCCTTGCTTGTCCCCAAGCAAGAACTAGACTCGATCCTAAAACCTAATGGAACGAGTTCAATCTCAGAGCGAAATGCACAAGTAAAGCCTAAACCAATTTAATGCAAAAACCAACAATCAATTAGAAATGTGAATCATGCAAACGAGTTATTTAGTCGTCAAAAACTGCTAAACCGTCAACTATAGAGACTTATCAAATTGGACTCTCACGGGTCGCTCAAATCACTCAATAAATACAGGTGAATATATGTGAAAGATAGAAAGAATTCATTTTGTCAGTGACACTCACCTAACTACGACCTATAAGAACATGCCTGCAATATAATATGAAAGTATCCTCTACAACCGTACATATGCATTCCAACCGAACAAATGACCATGACACATGCCGAGGTAATAAGGGATATGTGAGGTAATGGGCAGGAAAGGCAAAACATTTATGGGAATGTGGGGGTACAGGTGATCAAGCTAGTACCGTAACAAAACCATATGACAATATGCACTTCTTGCTCAAACTTCAATCCACACGGTGCTATAGCAAGCACAAAACTCACAATCTCCGAAATAATCAACTCCCCATAAGATACAAATGAAACATAGGAGCAAAAATCGCCATTTAAATAAAGACTTGAATCATGCAAATTGATTTCTTTTCTTCTCGGGCATCGGTTGATCGACCAAGTAGAGCAGTCGATCGACTGCATTAAACAGTACATCACTCTCTTTTTTCTTTTTCGAATCATTTTTCCTCTTCTTTTTTCTTTGTTCCTTTCTTTCCTCTTCCATTTTCTCAACAACATCTCAAAATGAGCATATGCCACCAAAAACGTAGTAACAATCCCAAAAACTAAAGAACCAGCTTGACAAGGGCAGGCTAAATGTAGGATGTAGTAAACGGGACAAAAAGGCTATTTTTGGCAGTGTGGAGCTTATGGGTAAGATGAGAAAAAGGGGACCTCTACCATATGTGTCAACAAACCATAAACCGAATGCACACAGGTATTAAGCAGATGAAGTTCATATTTATGCATATTTATGTAACATGTCTCATAAGGAGAACTACTCACAATCCTAGATAAACTGGTCATGGATGTCACCAGTTATAGGCTCTAAATCTCAGAAAATGATGTAGTTTGCCAAAAATCGAAGTCAAGTTCAAAGTCCAGCAGGAATTATAACGAAAACTCGTAGACTATGCAATTGATTCTACTAATAACATGTCAATTACCAAGGCTTAGGCGATAAAACAAATGCAAATGCAATGTCATCATTGAAATACTACCGTTCCGACTCAACCTATATGCTAAAATAAACGTGCATTTTTTGAATTCTGTTGAGATTTTTAATTTTTATTTGAATTTTCTGTAAATATGGAGAAATTAAACAACAATGCAAGACAAAATGTAAACGTGAATGCAAAAACATATGAAATGGAACGCAAAACCCTTCCCCAAACCAAATCGCACAATGTCCCCATTGCGCAAAATCATGTAATGAAGAAAAGGAAAACGGGAATTTGCGAGAAAATTAAGTAAACAAGACATGAAGTGAAGACATGGAGACTCACAAGACTTTAAGCGCAGCAAAAGGAAACCTCCCCAAACCAGCGTGAGCTAGGAGGTTTCAGTAGCAAGCAGTGCTACTAATAGGTACCTGAAAAGACAACAATACCACGCATAAAACCAAGAAAGCAATGTGGGAGCGGTAATTATGTGCATAAGATGAAGAAATTGAAGAAAACAAAATTATGTCGAAAAATAAAGAGGAGGAAAGACTCCCTCAATTCCGCAAAAATGACCAAACACAGCAGAGGAAAGGTCGTGAACAGGTACAACAGCGACAACGGTCGATCGACCATAGCAGGCAGTCGATCGACGGGACTGAACAGGAACAGGAGCTCCTGGAAGTCGCACCTCAGTCGATCGACCAGGGTAGGCGGTCGATCGACTGGAAATACTGCTGTAATTTTCTGATTTCTTTGAATTAGCTCGAGAACTTGAGCTAATATGGTCTATAAACTTGCAAACGCACATAATACCGCGCCAAAAATTTCGCAAAACACAAAGTAAAGGTATAAAGTACTAAAAATCCTAAGCAAACTTAAAATGCGAAGTCTCGCGCACACAAAAAAATAAAAAGTTCAACGAAAGCAATAAAGTGTATAGTTTTTGAAAAAGTCTTAATCGACTAATAGTTGATCAAGAATGGCCACGGAATGGCCCACTTGGTCGGCTTATGGCTACAAGAGGTAGCCTCAATAGTGCTTATCTTCTCAGCTGCACTCTTCTCAGCTCCAGCATCCGCAGAACTCAACGGATCAACATGTCGGACATCTTCCCATTCAATGACCTCTTCGGACTCGTCAAAATCCAGATCAGACTCTGTTGCTTTGACTGGCTCATCTTCGGGCTCCCCATCCGTGCCATAGCTAAGGCATCCTAGACCGCCTCTTTGAACTACTGGCTCCTTCACAGCTGGAGCGACATGCGGCTCTTCCATCCCCAAACCAGCTCCTGCAATATCTAAAACAGAAGAATCTTCCTCCACTTTGCTCCCAGTCTGGGGCGGAGGTCTCACAACAGGAGTAGGGGTAGAGATAGGCATATCAGGAAGTATAAAATAAGATTTCTTTTCAGAAACCATATTGCAAGTGACGGGCAACATGGGGTCTTTCTTCCTAGCTGTCTGGGCAAAGACAATAGAGTGCTTTCCTACCTTAAAGGTCAAAGTACCCGAACCAACATTAATAACTGAACCAGCAGTATGCAGGAATGGTCTACCTAGAATAATAGGAATGTGGGCATCTTCGGGCATATCTAGTACCACGAAGTCAGAAGGGAAGAAGAACATCCCTATTTGCACAGGAATGTCCTCTAAGACTCCTATTGGCTGGACCGCAGAACGATCAGCCATCTGTACTGTCATGTTCGTGATTGCAAACCTATTCAACTTTAACTTCCTAGCAAGACTCAAAGGCATTACACTAATACTGGCTCCTAGGTCACATAAGGCTTTCTCAATAGGAAATGTGCCAATATTACATGGGACTGAAAAACTACCTGGGTTTTCTAGCTTAAGGGGTGCAGTGTGGATCAAATAAGAGCATGATTCCTCAGTGAGTGCGACAGTATGCACAGTTTCAAGTGACTTCTTTTTAGATAAGAGTTTCTTCATGAATTTCATATAAGCAGGCACTTGATTTACTAACTCAAGAAAAGGAACTTGTACATTTAAGCAACGGATAACATTTTCAAACTTATTAAATGATACTTGTTCCTTTGTCGGCACTAATATCTCCGGATAGGGGGCAGAAAGTAGCAACTTAGCCCTCTCCTGTAAATCTCTCATGCCGGCATCGGTGGATTTAGGCTGAAAATCCACCACCTTCTCCTTGTTGTAGCTTGACCCTTCTTCAGACAGTCTCAAATGTGAACCATTAATCGACAAAGGGTCGTGAACCGAACGGACCCATCAGCGATGGTCGGCCTCAATATTTTCGAGGCGCAGCGGTGCCCGAAACAAGTGATCCCTCAAGTTATCGGGCATCGGAGGACGAAAGGAATCACTTTCGGCAGATTGGTGGTCGATCGACCATGTTGCTCGGTCGATCAATCGAGTTCTCTGACTCGAAGTCGTCTCTTTGTGCGGGTCGAGTCGATCGACCGGGTATGTCAGTCGATCGACTGACATACCTGCTGATTGTCTTTTTCTTGTTATTAATCGTTACAGCTATCTTTTGACTCGGTTCTGCCTCATCTTTTTCAGCGACATCCTCAACCATAGCGGGCCCATCAAAGGTAGACCCACTCCTCAAGGTAATTGCATTTAAGGTCTCCTTTTGATCAGTTTGAGTCGGTAAATGTCCCGGAGCTCGAGTTGTATTCTTGCTAGCCAATTGGGCAATTTGGCTCTCTAACATCTTCATCCCGACCTCTCTAGCTTGGGACTCCTTCAGCAACAAGTTCTTCAATTTGGCAAACTCGGAATTTTGGGATTCTTTGTTCTTCTTTGAGGGACATATGGAGGCTTTTGGAACGTTGTTGTTGCTTATGAGGGGGCACATAATTCGCTATTCTTCGCTTTGTGGAGGTTGAGTCGGATTCAAGACATTTTGGGTGCTCCACCTCAGATTCGGATGGACATTCGGCTCATAGCAAGTGTTTGTCTGCCTATAATGTTGAAAGGCAACACAGGACTCAAAGGGATTAGGACAGTTGTCTGAAACATGTCCCTCAGCTCCACATCTTTTGCAGACGAAAGGACCGTCTGAAACAGCATTCACATGGTAGATCCCTCCGTTTGAAGCTCCTCCCAACTCGTACTTATCAAATCTCGCCGTGAGAGCCTCTAATGCAGCTACAGAAGGAGATTCAGCAGCTCTCCTTTGATTTCCCCCGGAATTTCCATACTCGGCTTTATGGGTGGCCAAGTCATCAATGATCTTCCACCCCTTAGTTTCTCCCATATTCTCCTGGAATCTGCCACAAGCTGCCGCATCCAGGATAACTCTCTGATCGTCATAGAGCCCATTGTAGTACGGATTGCATAGGCTCCACTTCTCAAACCCATGATGCGGAATGGTTCGCACCAGCTTCTTGAAACGGACCCATGCCTCATGAAAGTTCTCATCCAGACCGTGTTTAAATCTTGTGATCTGAGCTCTAATAGAATTCGTCTTCGAGGCAGAGAAATATTTCTTATAAAATGCTAAGGCCAGCGAATTCCAGTCAGTGATCCCATTAGCAGCTCGGTCCAGGTCTCTGTACGACTCCCTTGCAGCATCACGGAGTGAGAATATAAACATTGTCTTCTTCACCTGGTCCTGGGTCACACCGGTCGGCGGGGGTATAGAGCAGCAATAATCGATAAATATTTCCATATGCTTGGCTGCATCTTCATTTGCAGCTCCCCCGAATTGGTTTCTCTCAACCAAGTTGATATAAGAAGGCTTCGGTTCGAATTTCCTATCAGCTCCCGGTAATTCGAACCCCTTGTATAGATTTGCATTTGTCGGCTCGAGTGACTTGCTATAGTCGCTTCTTGACCATCTCTAGAAAATCTGGAGAAGTGACGGTCTCAGCTGATGAAGTAGAAATAGGAGATGAAGGTGGATCCTCCTCGAACAGCTCGTTCTCGTAGTAACTGGACAGAGTACTCAGCTCTTCCTCTTTCGGCAATATCCTAGATGATCGTCTCAACTCGCGCAAAGTCTTCTCAATCTCAGGATTGAACGGTACTAATTCACCACCCTGTGACCTGCGCATAAGAGGAAACTACAAAAAGAATATGAGAATAGTTTAAGGAACAAATGTCCCTTAAACTAAGAAGAAGACTAAAATAAAACAACTAAAAATTAGAACAATTGCCTCCCCCGCAACGGCGCCTAAATTTGATACCCGTCGTTGTGAGTACCAAAAATAAAATTTATAATACCTATTAAAACTAACAGAAGCTAGTGGTAACAGGGTCGAACCACAGAGAGGCAGATGTAATTATTAGTTGTCTAATTTCAGTCTAAGGTAACAATTGTGGGGGTTGAGTTGATTTGGTCTATAGCTAAAACAATAAAAGACAATAAACTAAATAAATGGACGAAATAGATATTAAAAAGGGTGCTAAGGAAGGTCAGTTCACTGTAGTTTCGGCGGCAACAAACTAGGTAGGTCTAAAACAAACACATGAGGCGGGAAAACAAGAGGTCCTCTCGGTCCACTCTCAACAAGTAGCGTCTTTCGATCTCGCTACGGGTCCCTAATATCACTAGTACTGACTCTCGTCCTGAAAAGTGACTAATATTTTAAACTTTACCTATCTTTCGATCTTAGCATAGTTTAGTCATTTTAATTGGTAGTCTAGCAACCTTCCCAATCTTTCGATATAATGGGTCAGTCAATTACTAAGCATTCAACTAGTCGCGTGCACTCGATTCGTCAAAAATAGAATTTAAAGCAATTAAAACGAAGCAAAACCTCACGAGGCCAGTCGATCGACCGAGGTAGGCGGTCGATCGACCGTGGCGTGATTCAGGGTTCCCTATTCTAATGCCGCCTACACTACAGATTCCCTACATCCTAGCACAGGGTATTTAGCTACTCATGACTACGATAAAAACAACGAGAAATTGACTAAAAACTACCGAATTCATGCTTAAAACAGTTAAATAACAAATAACAATAAACGATAATTGGCTTTTGGGATACTAACTAGCAATTCTATCCTACGAACGATAATAAAACAATGAAACTAAATATAAGAACAGAAAAGTACCGAACAGAATTGCAGAGAATAAAGATCCAAGAACCCGAATGCCAAAGTAACTTTTATTGAATGGAAAAGATTATAAACTAAAGAACCCTAAAGAATTTCTAATAATAAAACTAGATTAAAAACTTGATAAAAAACTGGCTCCTGTTCTCAAAACCTAGCATACGTTATATAGAATACAACATAGTTCTTATTTCCAAAACCTAGCTACTATAGGCTTGCTATTCCTCGTTCTATTAATTCACGCAGTTTAGCGGCTTGGTCGATCGACCACTGAAGCCGATCGATCGACTGGTAAGCTCTGACCAGTGGCTCCTGGAAGTCGTAAAACATCATATAATTGACACGCATCAAGTATTCTCTTAGCTAGGATTAGTGGGTAACTAAGGGAAACCAAACATGGGATTGATTCATGCTTAATCTAATATGTTCACATAATTAATTTGATTGCTTGTTGTGATGTCAACTTTATGCACATGTTATGTTTGATGAAATGCTAAGCCTATGAATCCTTGCATTTACAACCATCTCTTATCTATTCAACTTGACTTGTAAGATATAAACCAACTCGATTCTTCTTAGACCATGCATAGAAGTTGATTAGGAGGAAAGTAAGTCGACTTGTAGGTGTTGTACAATCTAATCGATTCGGCTCCGGGATCCAACTCTTCCTAAGAACCGTAAGATATAAACCAACTCGGTTCCTCCACAACATTAATCGCTTGCTTATAATTGTAAACAAGTTTGTATGATCAACACCATGAATCCCCTATGACCCCATGATATCCTAGCACTTTTAATCATTTGTTTACACCCCTCCTTTTATTACTTGTTTTACTTTATTGCTTGCACTAGTCTAGGACACAACTACAAATCCAACCAAATTGTGACACTAGCATAAATTAAGGTAGATAGACTTAGAACCCAAAGCACACCTTCCCATGGATCGACCTCGACTTACCACTAACTTGTTGTTTGTTTAGTTTTATAAATGTGTTTGATTGGATGTGTGACGACCAACTCTTGTCCGATCAAAATGGCGCCGTTGCCGGGGATGGTGCTATGTGATTAAGTTCTTACTTGTTTATCTATTTTGATTTTGCTTTCACCTTGAGGAACTTGTTCCTCAAGGATTGTTCTTACCGTTTTTGTGTAGTTTCCATGCTTGTAGTTGTTTCCTTGTCTTAGCTATGATGGCTCAAGACTTGACATATGGAGTACGTGGTGGATCTTTTGAGTATGACTATGGGTATGGGGAGTTTGAGGAGCAAGTCAACACAAACCTACCTCACTATTTGTACAATGAAAATCCTAACCACTACCCTAATATTTCCCACCAAAATCACCACATCCAACATTCACAACAACCACCCACTCAATACCCACTTTATAATGACTTTCAATTGCCACAATACAACCACCATCACACCCACCCACAACAAGAAGATAAACCCATTCAAAATGTGATTCTCCAAATGATGGGAGTTCAACAAAACTTCTTCAAACAAATGCTAGAGGAGAGCCAAAAGAGGGACAATGTTCTTCAAGGCATTGTTGCCCAAGGTGAGGAATTGGAGATTCAAATTGCCCAAATGAAAGAATCCCAAGTAACTACTCCCCACCATCCCTTGGACATTGATCATGAATGTGAATTTGAAGTAGTAACTTTTGACATAGAAAATGAAAAATGGGAAAAGCCAACCTCATTGAGCTCTTGTGAGTATGAAAGTGTGGTGTTTGATGAGGAAGATATGAGGTTGAGTAAGCCCAATAATCTTAGCCTTTGTGAGTATGAGGGTGTGTCCTTTGAAGTGAATGTTGAGATGTTGGAGAAACAGTTGAATGGAGCCCCCATTTATGATTCATATGAAGATAGCTATAATGACCAATTCGTGCTTTACAAGAACTCATGGGATAAGGGAGCGGAGATTTGTGAGGTTGCTCTCCTTGAGGAACCTATCCTTGAGACATTTGTGATATCCTATCGTGAAGATGAATGCCCTTTCCCTATCTCCCATGAAGACTACTTGACACCTACCATGGAGCCAATGATTGTTGAAGAGGATATGGCGGACCTTCTTCAAAAAGTCAAAGCATCATACAAAAGCTACTTGGTGGAAAAGCTCAAAGAGAAACTTGCACGTGAAGCTACTTGTGGAAATTTGGCACCCACAATTACAACCTCTAAGGAAGTCGGTCATCAATACCATGAGAATTCTCTTTCTACTCTTGAAGGATTGACAAATTCAAATGCTATCATCATCACCAAAGTTGAAGAAGAAGTTGGTGAGTGGAAGTCTACGGATGAAAATGAACCATACTTCATGCCTAGTGTCGACAAGAATCATGGGCTTATTGGTTTAAAGCATTGGGCAAGCTCTAGTGCCGAGGACAAGGCGAAAGAAAGAACATATGACAAGCTTCCTTGGCCAAATTTCATGTTCAAATGGAGCAACCCATACTTGTGTTTATTTGGAGCTTGTTCACAAGCTTTTGATCTCCTATTAAGAGCCTTGAGCTCTATGTACAAGAATTTCTACAATTTGAACTAGTTTGGTGGAGTCCTATCTTAAACCACCATTTGTAAGATATTTCTTGGAATCCTTACTTTGTATAATATTGTACATTTTTGCATTTGTATTTAATTTCTTGCATGAGAGTAGTGAGAGAGAGTTTTCTTACATTTTTATTGATCAAAATTTCAGAAAAAGATAAGGAGGAATAACAAATTGGTGAAAGGGTATGTTTGTGCAAAGAAAAGAAAGAAAAAGAAGGAAAGCAGCGAAAGACGCTCGTCCCGAGGGCCGGACGCTCGTCCAAGGCCCTCTCCAGATTACTGTTCAGCGCTGTCACACAATCCGAGCGGATTGCAACAAAGGCGCTCGTCTTCAATGAAGACGCTCGTATTCTCCACGGAACGCTCATCCTGAAAGACACCTGAAGCAAAGTTTTGAAACTGTCGCAAAATCCGAGCGGATTTTTGAGAAACCGCTCGTCCAAAGAAAAACGCTCGTCCCAAAACAAAAGACGCTCGTCTTCTGCCTACTCCAGAAATTGCTAAGATCCTGTCATGAAATTCGAGCGGATTTTAAGGAAGACGCTCGGATTCTGCAGAGGCAAGACGCTCGTCCCGCATAAAAGACGCTCGGATTCGGATATTTTTCTCGAATCATCCGCCCAGGCCCCACCCTTATCCGCTCGGCTTCCCCTTTTCTTCTATAAAAACACCCCCTTTCTCCCTCATTTATTCACCTTATCTAACCCTAAAACACTTATCTTCATCCCCAAAAACACTCCCCTCACATCAAAAGCCAACAAAAACCCCCATTTCCTCAACTTCAAGATGATGAATCTCAAAGGCAATGCTAAGAAATTTGTTGAATCCGCCGGTAGGAAACACAAGGGTTCATCCTCTTCAACCCCACGAGAGGTAGTGCCGCCAAGGAACTTCCGTCCCATCATAAGAAGAGGAGTAGAGCAACTTGAGTACTTCCAAGAGGTACTCTTCGTCTCCGATGCCCACCGCAAGAATTTTGTCGAATTGCTAGGTATGTAAGAACTATGAACCCACTCAATTCATAGATACTAAGGTGTTAGAAGTCCTTGGGATAAGGTACCACACCGAGATATTCTTTGATGGCTTAGGGATTGGAAAACTTTTCCATGCCCATGAGGAGACGTACCTTAGTCTCACCCTGGAATTTTTTAGTAGCCTTCGTATTTTCACGAATACTCGAACCAATGTGAGCATGGAGTTTAGGTTGTGCAACCTAGACCATAGCCTTACACTTGATCAATTTGCCCACATTTACGGCGTTGTTGTGCCAACCGACTATACCGATAAACCCGCTGATTTCGAAGTGGACCTACTTTAGAAGGCTATTTCCGGGAGGGATTTTACCCATCTAAAGCAATGCTATACCTTTGCCATCCAACTTCCGGTGATTCGGATCACCGAACGCTTTATGGCCGGTACCATCAATGGAAGGTACGAACAAGATAGGTGTACTCTCATTGATTTAACATTTCTTGAGTTCTATTTAAATGTTCGGGGGACGAGGCGCTATAACTTCAACACCCCCCTTGAGATACTTACAAGGTTTCATGATTTTGCTCAAGGGACCACCCAACTCAAGACCTTCGTAATGGGAGGTCTAGTTACTATTTTGGCCAATTTCCTTTGCCCCGGGTTCAACTCCCGTGGGATTTATGCTCCTCTTGAGGGGAGTACTTTGATTGATGAACACGCCGTCTTCATCCACCACCGGTGGTGTAACTACACCCAAGAAGGGAGTGTAGAATGGCTCACAAAAGGGTGCACCTCCATCATCCTTTTGGGTTGGGATATACCGGGCACTGACCCAAGATTGAGCCCGTATTCGCCTACGCCAAGCTACCTCCTTGATATCCAAATCATCGGCAATCCCCCTCAAAGGGAAGAGGCACCCCGCCAACAACAAGTACCTCGAGGGATACCGGCAAGGCGTACTCACCCACCTTTCTATGTGTCTATCCCACCATACCCTACTCTGTATACCAAATTCCAACCAAAAATCCCCAATACCCCGTCTATTAATGACTTGATGAACCTCATGAATAGAGTGGACCTCGGGGTACATGAAGGGAGGGTCGACAACTACTTGACTCTTTATCCCTAGTACTATCAAATGGCTCAACAAGGGTATATTGACCCCAATGGTCCTAAGCTCTCTTGGGGCCAACCACAACATTTGTTCCCTAATCAAGGGGACCAAGCTTAGAATCTTGGTGGCCAATTTGGAGGATACTCGGGTCAAGGAGGAGGGTATGACCAAGGAGGGTATGACCAAGTAGGGAGTTCTCACCGGTATGGCTACCCCCAAGATGAGGATGATGACGAGTGAAAGAGGCCTACCTCATCACCTCCATTTGTATGATACTTTTCTCTTCCTCTCTCTTTTGTATATACATTGCCTTTAGTGTAGCTTCCACTTGCATTTGTATTATATTTCATATTGCATTTACATTAGTTAGTTCATATAGTATAGTTGCATTGTAATATATCTCACACGATTCATGTAGTTAGTTCCATATAGACTAGAATTCATGCATAGCCACTAATGACCAATCCTATTCTTTTCTACACTAGAAATGGTGTTTAAATCGGTTTGGGGAGGTTTGATCATAGGTGACTTCAGCATTAATCATGCATCATATACTATAGTTTAGATTCCATTATATATCTCATATAGAATTGCATTTAGTTAGAGCATGCATTCATTCATATCATATTGCATTTGTACTTTATTTCAAAAAATCAAAAATTCAAAAACATGTATTTCCTTTTTATTCCTACTCCTACATGTACATTGAGGACAATGTCCAAAATAAAGTGGGGGATGGGATTTTATATTCCAAAAATGATAAAAATTGAAAAATTGAAAAATTTCGAAAAATCACAAAAATATGTTCTTTAATTTAGTAGTGTAGAATTGTATATAGTTGTGCTTTTGTTCTCTTCTCACATAGATACAACACTACATTTGAGGCCTTAGCAAGGGAAAATGAAGACCGCTTGGTATGATCGCTCTAATCTCTATTCCCCTTCCATTTCTTTTTCATTATATGAGGAGGACGGGCTTACATGTCAAGGAGGATGTGGTGTATTTTGTTGTTGCGGTTTGTGTGTCTATGTGTTGTTAGGAGTGCATTTAGATTATATGGCATACTAGTTGGTAGAAGCATATGCATTAGGATGTATATATGTTAGTTGCATCATGGCATGTAGTTTGCATGTTAGAAAAAATTTGAGAAATCGTCTATTTGGGAAGCTTGACAAGTGTATATAGGCCCTGGTAGATGCTTTTTTCTTCTTGAGACTTTGCTTGTTAGAATACTTGTAAAACACCCTAGGATGTGTCATGCTAGTATCCTTTGACCCATGGATTAAGGCCTAGTCAAGAGTACCTTGTGGTGTGATAACTCATTGGCTACCGTTTATTCCAAGGTGACCCTTGAAACCATGCAACCATCATTCATCCATGTTCTACCATATTTTGTCATCAAAGGGAATGGACACAAAAAGAAATTGTTCAAAAATTTGAGTTCAAGAAATAAAAAGAAAAGAAAAGAAGAAATTTGTGATTGCATCAAATGAAAAGATGAACAAAAATAGACTCCTAATGCTTCAAATATAAGGCACCCTCGTTACTAATTGGGGTGACTTTGAAAATGTTCAAAAGAAAAATGCAAAAGTTGAAAATTGTCAAGTATTGAATCGCCAAAAATCAAAAAAAATGGCAGAAAGAAAGTGTTCTCAAATGTTATATGCCACAAGAAATTGGGGGGAAAAACAACAAGAAAAGCAAACTCCCAGATGAAACTCAAATACTATCGATCCCTTTATCCATCGTATCCATTTTTGTGCATGGTAGAGAGGGGACGACCCTTCCTCTTTGATGGGGCATATTCTGCACCTGCTGACCAGTCAACATATTGAGCAAGGTCAAAGATATCCACAGCAAGTCAACGGCTTAGACAGCCTAACTGACGAGGCCTGTCGGCCGGACAGATGGGTTTCGGCCGGGGCAACCAGCCAGCCGGGGCACACATCCGCGAACTCATATCCAAGACCCCTCGGCGGTGAGTCAACAGGGCCCGCCGGCCTACCATGGGTCCCTCGGCCGAGGGGTAGGTCAGTCTTTCCACCTGCTAGCCACTTGGCCACTTGGCCACTACGTGACAAAAGGTGAAAGTCTATAAATACTCCTTTACTCTCATTGAGTAAAGGATCCACAATTTAACCTAAGAATCACTATTCATCTGGTAATATATAACCGCTCTGGAATTACACCCGGAACACTCTTGTCTAGGCAAGAAGGGGAATTCCGCGATCCTCCAGTGTTTCTAACACCATAGGGAGTCTATTCTTGACAAAAGCATTTAACGATTAAGGACAAAGGTACCCTAGCTTGACACAACTTGGAGGTGATTTGTTGGTATCCTTCTAGACTTAGTAGTTTGAAGAAATTGGATCTATGAAGGAGTGTGTACCCTTGAATTGCTTCCCTTGTAGATAATTTCCGCCACTTAGATGAGGAAAGTGGCTATTCTTTTGTAGATGCATCCATTACTTGTTTTGTGTGCTTTAATGATTGGATGTGTTGCCATTTTCGCAAGACCCGCCTTGCCTTGCAAGAAGGCATCCTACCTCATGGTTGTCTTGTTGTGAGTTGAAGGGCGGAGTGAGACCCGCTAATTGTCTCATATCGGTTATATTATTAGGATAGTTTAAATAAAGGTCTAGTTTTTGTCACCTATTTACTCGGGACGAGTAAAGGTTCGGTTTGGGGATATTTGATGTGAACATTATTTGCGCACATTTAGTCCTCTAATTGAGCCTATTTTGCATGCTATTATAACATTCCGTAGCCATTTTATCCGTCAAATGCTTTCTATTTTGCTTTCCTAGTGCATTTCATATGTTTTGTAGGAAAAAAGATAATTAGGCAGAATTTCCTGTCTTCCTTGCATATTTGGAAGCTTATTGACGATATTTGACGGACTAGTATGAAGAGGAGGCGAGAACTAAAGACTAATCCTACAAGAATAAGAAGAAAGTAAAGAGAAGGATTCTGACGCAGAACCCAAGCGTCCAAAGGGACAAGACAGCCGTCCAAGATGATAATCCGAGCGTCCAAGCCCCGAAGCCACTCGGATTCCTCTGCTACAATCCGAGCGGATTTGCACAAAGACGCCCGTCCACCCCTGAAAGAATCCGAGCGTTTTCCCCTCCTGGACGGACGGATTGTGGCGTCTTCAGCCGAGATGCTCATCTCTCCAAAAAGACTAGCATTTCCCTGCTTAAAACTCAAAAATGTAATTACTAATTTAGCCTTAGTTAACCTAATGAAGCTCTACTATATATACCCCACTTGTAAATAATCAAGGTATGAAGTTTTGGAAAGTAGAGAGCCTCCATATTAGAAATTCCTCTTAGATTAGATTAGGAATAGATTACTCTTTAATCTTTCTACAAATATCACATTAATCTCTCCTTAATTATTGTTCAAGGTTATTACTTTTGGGTAATCGAAGATTATTGGGTTATTATTGGAGGATTGGCAATCCTTCATCAATGTATCAAGTTTCTTCTATTATTCTTTGCATTATTATTTTGGAATCTCCATAGGTATAATTCTCTTAATCCTTGTTTTAATTATTGTTAATCTTTCTTACTTGTTCATCATGTTTTACCTTGCTAATATGATTGACAACCTTGCTAGCATGTTCAACATGATAATGAGTGAGTAGTCTCTTAGCTAGGATTAGTGGGTAACTAAGGGAAACCAAACATGGGATTGGTTCATGCTTAATCTAATATGTTCACATAATTAATTTGCTTGCTTGTTGTGATGTCAACTTTATGCACATGTTATGTTTGATGAAATACTAAGCCTATGAATCCTTGCAGTTACAACCATCACTTATCTATTCAACTTGACTTGTAAGATATAAACCAACTCGAGTCTTGTTAGACCATGCATAGAAGTTGATTAGGAGGAAAGTTAGTCGACTTGTAGGTGTTGTACAATCTAATCGATTTGGCTCCGAGACCCAACTCTTCCTAAGAACCGTAAGATATAAACCAACTCGGTTCCTCCACAACATTAATCGCTTGCTTATAATTGTAAACTTGTTTGTATGATCAACACCATGAATCCCCTATGACCCCATGATATCCTAGCTCTTTTTATCATTTGTTTACACCCCTCCTTTTATTACTTGTTTTACTTTATTGCTTGCACTAGTCTAGGACACAACTACAAATCTAACCAAATTGTGACACTAGCATAAATTAAGATAGATAGACTTAGAACCCAAAGCACACCGTCCCATGGATCGACCTCGACTTACCACTAACTAGTTGTTTGTTGAGTTTTATAAATGTGTTTGATTGGATGTGTGACGACCAACTCTTGTCCGATCACTAACTTTAACGAAATACTATAAAAACATTACGTAGATCTTACCCTCGACGTAAGGATTACAACGGTATAAAGAAAGGTGAAATCCGACCTTCCAAGCTCCGAAATTTGCCAATAATGCGATTGATGCGAAGAACGTAGATTGTTTTCTCTTTGAAAGTAATTAGGTTTGTAAAAGTGTTTAAAGAAAGTGACGGGAGTAATTATATACTAAATCGCATTATTAACAAAACCCGACAAATCATCCTCCCGTAAACCGGCTACTCGATCGAGTAGCTGACATACTCGATCGAGTGCCTCTTACTCGATCGAGTATCCAGGTTACTCGATTGAGTACCCAACAGGTCAGAAACTATTTTAAAACGCAACACACCCTTACTCGACAGAGTAAGGCCCACTCGATAGAGTACCCAGAGACACATAAAATCGTAGTATTACAGTCTTCCCTCCTTAAAAAGAACTTCGTCCCCGAAGTTCAAACCACAACAAAACAAAGACACACACTACAACACTCCCGACTCAACAACCGAAACAGAACTCAGTATAAAACATGTTACTAACCCAAACTCAACCCGACTCGACCACCATAAACATACCGACACAACATGAAAAAAAGTATAAAAACTCTTAAAAACTCTCCGCGATCATCTCCTACCCCCCTAAAAGAAACAAGGTTACGTCCCCGTAACCATACATATCTGATAAAAAAGGAAAGGGTAACGCTCTCTCATGGCCTCCTCTGCCTCCCATGTAGCTTCCTCAGACTCGTGGTTAGACCAATTGATCTTAAGCAAAACTGTCTCACCACTCCTAGTCTTCCTAACCTTCCGGTCAAGAATATGTTTAGGCACCTCAAGATATGACAAGGACTAATCTAGCTTTAAGCTCTCTGCCTCTAACACATGTGACGGGTCACTCACATACTTCCGCAGCTGAGATACATGAAATACATTATACACTCTCTCTAATGCAGCCGGTAAAGCCAGACGATATGCAACCTCTCCAACCCGCTCTAAGATCTCAGAGGCCCTATGAACTTCTGACTCAGCTTGCCTCTCTTCCTGGTTGGACTCACTTGGAGGTTTCGTTTTCGTTACTTGTCGTTAGGAGGACCTAGACCAAAACACAATTTATAACTCTACCAACAACTCTACAATTAGTAAAGAGGCAAGTAAAGGTCGGATCCCAAGGGACGGGAATTGAGATGAGATTTTCAATTGCAACTAGTGGTGTCTAAGGGTGTCACAATTTGGGGTTTGAAGTAGAAGATCACTAAACTAAATAACAATGAAAGTAAACAAGCAAGATAATTAAAAAGGGATGTAAACAATTGATAAAAGGCACTAGGATGTCATGGGGTCATAGGGGTTTCATGGGAATTGATCATACAAACATATTCTCAAATTATAAGCAAGCAATTATTATTGTTGTTATGGATCGAGTTGGTTTATGTCTTACAATCCTAGGAAAGTTTGGGTCCCGGAGCCGAATCGATTAGATTGTACAACACCTACAAGTCGACTTAATCCTCCCTACTCAACTATATGCATGGTCTAATGAGACTCGAGTTGGTTTATGTCTTACAAGTCTCATTGAAAAGATAGGTGATGGGTAAAAAAATGCAAGGATTCATAGGCTCGCGTTTCATCAAACATAACATGTGCATAAGTTGAGATCACAACAAGCAAGCAAATAAACTATGAAAACTTATTAATTTAAGCATGAATCATCCGCCATGTTGGTTTCCCCTAATTACCCATTAACCCTAGCAAAGGAAACTACTCACTCATTATCATGTTGAACATGCTAGCAAGGTTGTCAATCATACCAACAAAGTGAAACATGATGAATAAATGAAGATAATTAACAATAATTAAAGAGGGATTAAGAGAATAATACCTACTAATGATTCCAATAATAAAGCAAAGAATAATAGAAGTACTTGATGATTGATTGGAAGGTTGTCAATCTCCCAATAATAACCCAAATAATCTTCAATTACCCAAAACAAAGGATGAACAAGAGAGAGATTAAGGAAATGAAACTTGTATTAAAACTTGATTAAATGTTGATTACAAGATAAAAGAGAGATTTGATTGATATTAACTACACTAAAGATTGCTAAGAAGAACATGCTCTTCTAATTAGCCTAATGGGGTATTTATAGTGGGGATTAGTTACATAAATTAGGGTTTACTAAGGGATTAAATGACGATTAAGTCCTTGACGAATCGCCGGTCTCAAGGGAGACTCCGGTCTCCTTTTCGCCGGTCTTAGAAAAATATGCGCATCCTTCCTTGAAGCTTGTAGAAGACGAAATGGCTGACAGACAATCCGGGCGTCCAGGGCACGGGACGGGCGGATTTTGGTGATTCTGGACAGGCGTCCACCTGGGGAAGACGGACGGATTCTAGGTGTTTTGGACAGGCGTCCACTAGGGGAAGACGCTCGGATTGTACCTCTTGGACGGGCGTCTTGTGGATAATCCGCTCGAATTGTCTTACAGCTACTTTCCTTCTTCTTTTCTTCCTTTTTCTTCATTAAATTCTTGAGGATTTCCTCGGGGATGCAAGGGTCTTTTCTCATCATTGCCCATATACTATAGTATGTACAAAGGCCTTCTAATCTTGTCTTCTCTTTGATGCTTGGTCAGTGAATTCAATTAATTTAGCTTTATTTTGCCATGAAAATGCAAGGTTTGCACTTCATTCCTACCAAGGAAACAAAACCTCAAAGAATATGCAAAACAAAGGACTAAAGACAATAAATGACCCAAATATGCACTAAAAAGCATGGGAATAAGGCTAATTCGGGGACTAAATATGCTCTAATTATGGTCACATCAAATATCCCCAAACCGAACCTTTGCTCGTCCCGAGTAAAGAGGTGACAAAGACTAGGACCGTTATTTAAACTAACTTAATAGAATAGCCGATATGAGACAATTAGCGGGTCTCACTCCGCCCCTTCAACTCACAACAAGACAACCATGAGGTAGGATGCCTTCTTGCAAGGCAAGGTCGGTCTTGCCAAAATGGCGACACATCCAAACATTAAGCACACAAATCAAGTAATGGATGCATTTACAAAAGAATAGCCACTTTCCTCATCTAAGTGGCGGAAATTATCTACAAGGGAAGCAATTCAAGGGTACACACTCCTTCATAGATGCAATTTCTTCACATTACTAAGCTTAGAAGGATTCCAATAAATCACCTCCAAATTGTGTCAAGCTAGGGTACCTTTGTCCTCAATCGTTAAATGCTTTTGTCAAGAGTAGACTCCCTATGGTGTTAGAAACACTGGAGGATCGCCGAATTCCCCCTCTTGCCTAGACAAGAAGAAGGGTCGTCCCCTCTCTAACATGCACAAAAATGGATACGATGGATAAAGGGATTGATAGATATTTGAGTTTCATTTGGGAGTTTGATTTTGTTTTTGTTTTTCCCCCCAATTTCTTGTGGCATTTGACATTTGAGAACACTTTCTTTTTGCCATTTCTTTTAATTTTTGGCATTTCAATACTTGACAACTTTTCAACTTTTCTTTGCATTTCTTTTGAACATTTTCAAAGTCACCCCATATGTAGTGAGGGTGCCTTATATTTGAAGAATTAGGAGTCTATTTTTGCTCCTCTTTTCATTTGATGCATTTTGCAAACTTTCTTTCACTTTTCATTTCATTGAACTCAAATCAATTTCTTTAGGTGCCCATTCCCTTTGATGACAAAATTGTGGTAGAACATGGATGATGGATGCATGGTTTCAAGGGTCACCTTGGAATAAACGGTAGCCAAGGAGTTATCACACCACAAGGTACTCTTGACTAGGCCTTAATCCATGGGTCAAAGGATACTAGCATGACACATCCTAGGGTATTTTACAAGTATTCTAACAAGCAATGTCTCAAGAAGAAAAAAGCATCTACTAGGGCCTATATACACTTGTCAAGCTTCCCAAATAGACGGTTTCGCAAAATTTTTCTAACATGCAACTACATGCCATGATGCAATTAACACATATACATTCTAATGCAAGTGATTCTACCAACTAATATGCCATATAAACTAAATACAAGTCCTAAATTCACATTGTTATATCGCATCAATCAAAATAAAGCCACATAGTCATTAACATAAAGAGGAAAAAGGAGATTGGAAAGATCATACAATGCGGTCTTCAATATCCTCATATCTCGGATGTGGCATAGTCGATCAATGTGAACAATGATAGAACAAATACAATATATACAACAATATATACACGTCTACACTATAAAGGAAATGAACTTGTTTTTGGATTTTCAAATTTTTCAATTTTTTGGATTTTTCGAAACTTTTTGATTTTTTTGGGTTTTTTGAATAGAAGTTAAGTTAGAATTCCCCATCCCCACACTAATATGGGCATTGTCCTCAATGGCCAAAATAATGGGAAATTATGCAAACATGATGCATGAATTCTATACTAAATGCAAGCTATACTAATCTATACTACATGATGCATGGGTTTTTGTTTATGACGGAGAGCGTAATTTAGATTACCTCCCGTTGCGTATGCATGTACTTCCCCAAACCGAGATAGACATTATTTCTAATGTCCTAAAGTTGGGGTAGTTCATGCACACAAGATGCAATGCATGAAACTAAATTTTCATTTTGGATTTTCAAATCGGGAACAATGAAATAAGAACACCTCAATGGGGCCGAGGTGTTAGTCCTCTATGTTGCTAGGACTCTCCAACTATGATCAAGATAAAAATAAATAAAACAAAGAAAGAAGTAGACAAACCTCAAGAGGGTAGGAGCCTCCAAAGCATGCTAGTCTTCCACCATATCATCATTGTCATCATTTTCCTCCATAGAAGCGGACTCATCAACACATCCCTCTTCACTTCCTTGCTCACTTCCATCATCATCTTCATTAGCCTCTTCTTCTTCATCATCTACCTCTTAATCAACACCCTCATCATCATCAACCTCATGATGTGCTTGGAAAGAAGACTTCCCTATCCGCCCAACTAGGCAAATGACATGAAGGATCAAGTAGTCCTTGCCTAGCTAAATGAAGGAGGGGTGGATATTGGACCAAGTATGCATCTACTCGATCATTGTAAGCTTGTTTATGCATCTCTTGCATAAGTAGAGTCATGTAGTCATTGCCCACTTCAACACCTTCGGGTTTGAACTCTTGATATTTGAATGGGTAGGCTGGTGTGACAATGGAGGAGGAGGGCTCTTCAATTTCGCCCCTTTGTTGACGGATGATGTACTCGGTGCCTTTTGAGAGTGGAAGTAGGTATTTTGTTCTATGAGCACTCTAGCGGCATATCTTGGAAGGCAAAGTGAAAGATCTAGCATCATTGGTGAGCCACCCATAGTTGGTGTCAAGAGGATTATGCTTGACCCACTTGTACTTGTTAATCATGGCATCCATGTCAATGAGATGACCCCTTTTTTTCGCCACATAGGTGTTATCCTTATTGAAATTTGGATCAAAGTACTTGGCCAAGAGAGTAACTAGACCTCCATTTACGATAAAAGCGGTGCCTTCCTTACCACAATCAACATTGAGCCATCTTTCCACCAAAAGCCTTAGAGCATTGTAAGGCTTGGTGAATTCCCTTCCAACATTTAAGGTCGACTCAAGTAGAACAAAATCGAGCTTTGTAAAGTGATTATTGTCTTTTCTTGCAATTATAGTATTCCCGATGACCTTGTGCCACACTCTAATGCCCGGATGGTGGACTAATAGAGCGCAATAAGCATGAAAGTTCTCAAATTTCTTCCCGGAAATCGCCTCCCAAAGAGGAGTGGGGTCATATTTTTCGGGCTTCTTATGATAACGAGGTGTTTCACTAAGACCTAATGCTTTACTCAAAACATCAAAGATGATGCGCCTATTCACATTGGCAAGGCGAAACTAGATATATGTTCTAGTCTCTACCTTAGTCACTTTCAATGAACTTAAAAATTCCAAGGTAAGGGAGGGGTATGTCAATTCTCTTGTAGTAAACAATTTTCCCAACCCCATAGGTTCAAAGAAGGCTTTTGTTTGCTCAAGGACACCCAATTTGTTCAAGGCATCTTCACATATGAATTTGGTGGGTAGAATGGATTTCTTAGCATACTTGGAAAATGTATCCCTATTGGAGTTAGAAATGAAAATTAACTCCGGATAGTTTGATAATTGAGCAATTTCCGGAGTTGTTGTTGTTTCTTCCAAGGGAGGATTTTGTTGTTGTTGAACTTTCAAGTTTCCACTAGCAACCACCATAGCCATTGAAGCTTTCTATACTTGAAGGCATTGTTGCCGTTTTGAGAGTGCCTTTGCCTTGAGTGCCTTTGTTTACCCTTTTGTTCTTGCCATTGATGATTATACCAAGAAAAGTTTGAAAATCTTCAATTTCCAAGTATACCCAAATCGATTTTAAGATGAAAGGATTTGCCTTTGTATTTCAAAAATCAACCCAAAGGTTGAATATTTTGGTGCTTGGATTGGTTATTGTTGGAAAAGGAGTGATTAATTGATGTTGGAAGTTTGGATTTTATTTTGTTGAATTTGGTTGAGGAAATCTTGTTTTTGGTGATGGAGAGGATGAGGGTTTTGGGGTTTTGGGGTTTTGGGGTTTTGGGTAGTGTTTTGAATGTATGAATGAATGAATGAATGAATGTGGGAAGGGTATTTAAAAACACCCGAAATTTTCAAACTGTAGGGGGAAGACGAGCGGATTCCTTTCGGGACTCTCGGATTCTACTCAATCTGGGTTCAGGAAATCTCGCCCAAAGACGGGCGTCTTTCAGTGAAGACGAGCGAATTCTTCAGTTTCAGGACGAGCGGATTCCCTTAAAGACGAGTGGATTCTCTTACAGGAACTTTTGTTATTCTGCACTGGCAAAAAGACGGGCGTCTTCTTGCAAAGACGAGTGGATTCTTTCAGACGAGCGTCTTCTCTACTGGGACGCTCGGATTCTCTAACAGTCCCAAATTTTCAACTTTGGAGCTTATTTGGACGGACGGTTTCAGCCATAGACACTCGGGTTCCCTTAAGAAGAGCGGATTCCCCTTAAGGACGCTCGGATTCCTCCTGGTCTACCCGGATTCAGTTCCATCCGTGCACTTGCATATCCCGTGTCATTTTCATTCTTCAAATCCCGTGTTCTTCATTGTAGGGGCACTACTAAGGCATGAATAGCCTAGGCAATTGCTATCCCCACACTAAGCTAAAGTACTACACATCAATAAAATCATTAGTCCCTCCCTCACATCTCTCAAAAATGATAAATATCTTGATCAAGGCATAAAAATCCGAAAATGACAAAAATGCAATGTAAGAATTAAAATGCAAGTTAGGGAGTTAGAAATATTTACAAATGGTGGTTTTCAGAGGACTCCACCAAACTCTCATCCTTAGTGAGATGTCATGGGGGCATGCCCAAGGTGTTGTTGATGTTGCTCAACAACTTGAAGAAGTAGTCAAAAGCTTGTTCATTGTCATGATAAAGATCTTCAATAGATCTTTGCTCTTGTTGTCCTTCGTGTTGGTCTTTATCGATAGCATTACCAATGTAGGGATTGAAAATCCCTTCAAACTCATCGTCCCAAAGACCACAAACTTCATCTACTTGGTCACTAAAGATCTCTTGAGTTGATAGAGGCAACTCTCCCACTTTCTTGTCTCGGCCAATGAGGCCATCTTCTTCATTGCTTTACTTTGGTGAGCTTTTCAATCTCTCTTTGTTACAATTTTCTTGCTCTTTGAATGGAGCATCATCGACTTTCTTCTTCCATTGGAATTCCGACTTCTTCCTATCATCCTTCCGGCTATAATGATCAATCATAAAACATGGTTCATGCAAACGGGGAGCTCTCATTGTCTTGTCAAGATTGAAAGTTATTCTTTCATCTCCCACTTCTAGAGTGAGCTCTCCATGCTTTACATCTATCACCGCACCCGCGGTGTTCAAGAAAGGTCTACCTTGAATGATTGGAATATTGGAGTCTTCTTCCATGTCAACAATGACAAAGTCCACCAGGATGAAAAATTTCCCAACTCTTACGGAACATCTTCCCATATCCCTAATGGTGTCTTCGTCGATCTATCGGCCATTTAGAGTGTGATATTGGTGCATTTAAGCTCTCCCATCCCTAACCTTTTACTCACCGAGTACGGCATAACACTCACACTAGCCCCTAGATCACATAAGGCTTTGTTGATCGTGGTGTCGCCAATGGTACACGGTATTGAGAAGCTTCCCGGATCTTTAAGTTTTGGAGGTGAACTCCCTTGAAGTATTGCACTACTCACCTTAGTGAAGGCGATAGTCTCAAACTTCCGGATCGACTTCTTCTTCGTAAGGATGTCTTTCATATATTTGCATAGGCCGGCACGTGATTGATTAATTCCGTGAAAGGAATTGAGACTTCCAAATTCTTCACAATCTCCATAAAATTTCCAAGTTGGTCATCAAATTTTGGCTTGGCTTGACGACTCGGAAAAGGAAGTCTAATCACAATGGGCTCCTTCTCCTTGGCCTTGTCTTCATTTTTCTTTGAAACTTCTTCTTTTGATGGTTCTCCATCATTGGAGTTTTGCACAACTTCTTCTTTGTCACTAGCTTTCACAACTTTATCCTCAACTTGCTTCTCCGGTGCTTCATACCTTGTACCACTTCTCAAGTGAATGGCACTAACCGTTTCATGACTTGGGGGATTACTTTAAGGTGGTAATTGCCCCTTTTGTTTTTGTGAGTTTGAAGATGCTAGTTGAGTTAATTGGGTTTCCAACAATTTGGTGTGGGCTAGGATGTTGTTGATGGTGATTTCCTTTGCTTGACTATCCTTTTGCATTTGAGTGAAAAACTCTTGTTGATTCTTTTGCATTTGGAGGACCTCTTTTTGAACATCAAAACCTTGGTTATTTTGTTGATTGTATTGATTTTGGTAACCTTGGTTTTGGTTGTAAAAGGGGCTTTGATTTTGGTTTCTCATGGGAGGTGGGGTGTATGTTGGTTGAGGGTTTTGAACATTTTGGCTTTTGTATGAGAGATTTGGGTGGAATTTGGTGTTTTCATTGTCATAGTTTGAATAAGGGGTACCACTCTTGTATGCTTGAAAAACATTCACTTGTTCATTTGTTCCCCTACATTCACTTTGGTCATGTCCCAAAGTTCCACAATTCTCACATATCCCAATTGGGATTGATGAAGATGCCGTCATGGCATTAACATGTTGCTTTGGTGATTTTGAGGCTTCTTCAAGTCTAGCCATAGCTTTTCCAAACTTCAAATTGATGGTATCAATGTGAGCACTAAGTTGAGCACCCAATTAAGTAATCGAGTCCACTTCATGCTTTCCTCCTCTAGTAGCCTTGCGAGGTCTACTATATTGTAAATTATGGACCGCCATTTCCTCAATCTTGTTCCAAGTTTGATTGTCGTCAACTTCGGTGAACATTCCATTTGATCCCATGTTGAGAATGTTTCTTGAGAGTTCATAAAGATCGTTCCAAAATTGTTGTACCAAGACTCGCTATGTCCATGATGAGGACATGAGCGACAAATTCCTTTGAATCGCTCCCAAGCTTCATACAAAGATTCTTCATCTTTTTGCTTAAAGCCCGTAATTTGAGCTCTTAGCATGTTAGTCTTTTCCGGTGGATAGAACTTTTTGTAGAAAGCTAGAGCCAATTTCTTCCAAGAATCAATTCCGAGAGTAGCCTTATCAAGGCCTTTCAACCATTGTTTTGCGGTGCCAATTAGAGAAAAAGAAAATAAGACCCATCGAATTTGGTCTTGAGTTACACCGGTTTGAGAAATCGCATCACAATAATCGCAAAAAGTCTCTATGTGAGAGTGAGGGTCTTCACTAGGCATCCCCCCAAATTGGCTTCTTTCGACTAATTGGATAAATGCGGATTTGGCAATGAAATTTCCGGTTAAATGTTGTGGTGTGGGAGTACCATTAGGTAGGTTCTCCTTGGTTGGTACGGAATGTGAAGAAAATTTAGGCATTGTGGGTTGATTTTGTGTTGGATTTTGTGTTGGGTTCTCCTCACCTTCTCTTGCAAAAGGGTTTATGAACTCAATAGTGTTTGGTTGAATATCTACAACCTCACCAATACCTCTTAAAGTTCTCCTAGCAAGTCTTCTATTGGTTCTCAAAGTCCTTTAAATTTCGTGATCAAAGGGTAACAAGTTACCTTGTGATCTTCTAGACATGCAAAATATCAAACAACTGGAAAATTATTAGAACAAACCTTGAGGAGTTTTACTTCCCCAAGGCAAAGAAAGACACAACTAATAACAATTTAAGAAAATATAAATAAAGTTAACACCGTCCCCGGCAACGGCGCCATTTTTTGGTCGGACTCACTTGGAGGTTTAATTTTCGGTACTTGTCGTTAGGAGCACCTAGACAAAAACACAATTTATAACTCTACCAACAACTCTACAATTAGTAATGAGGCAAGTCAAGGTCGGATCCCAAGGGACGGGAATTGAGATGAGATTTTCAATTGCAACTAGTGGTGTCTAAGGGTGTCACAATTTGGGGTTTGAAGTAGAAGATCACTAAACTAAATAACAATGAAAGTAAACAAGCAAGATGATTAAAAAGGGATGTAAAGAATTGATAAAAGGCACTAGGGTGTCATGGGGTCATAGGGGATTCATGGGAATTGATCATACAAACATATTCTCAAATTATAAGCAAGCAATTATTGTTGTGATGGATCGAGTTGGTTTATGTCTTACAATCCTAGGAAAGTTTGGGTCCCGGAGCCGAATTGATTAGATTGTACAACACCTACAAGTCGACTTAATTCTCCCTACTCAACTATATGCATGGTCTAATGAGACTCGAGTTGGTTTATGTCTTACAAGTCTCATTGAAAAGATAGGTGATGGGTAAAAAATGCAAGGATTCATAGGCTCGCATTTCATCAAACATAACATGTGCATAAGTTGAGATCACAACAAGCAAGCAAATAAACTATGAAAACACATTAATTTAAGCATGAATCATCCCCCATGTTGGTTTCCCCTAATTACCCATTAACCCTAGCTAAGGAAACTACTCACTCATTATCATGTTGAACATGCTAGCAAGGTTGTCAATCATACCAACAAAGTGAAACATTATGAATAAATGAAGATAATTAACAATAATTAAAGAGGGATTAAGAGAATTATACCTACTAATGATTCCAATAATAAAGCAAAGAATAATATAAGTACTTGATGATTGATTGGAAGGTTGTCAATCTCCCAATAATAACCCAAATAATCTTCAATTACCCAAAACAAAGGATGAACAAGAGAGAGATTAAGGAAATAAAACTTGTATTAAAACTTGATTAAATGTTGATTACAAGATTAAAGAGAGATTTGATTGATATTAACTACACTAAAGATTGCTAAGAAGAACATGATCTTCTAATTAGCCTAATGGAGTATTTATAGTGGGTATTAGTTACATAAATTAGGGTTTACTAAGCGCTTAAATGACGATTAAGTCCTTGAGGAATCGCCGGTCTCAAGGGAGACTCCAGTCTCCTTTTCGCCGGTCTTAGAAAAATATGCGCATCCTTCCTTGAAGCTTGTAGAAGACGAAATGGCTGACAGACAATCCGGGCGTCCAGGGCACGGGACGGGCGGATTCTGGTGATTCTGGATGGGCGTCCAGCTGGGGAAGACGGGCGGATTCTGGGTGTTTTGGACGGGCGTCCACTGGGGGAAGACGCTCGGATTGTACCTCTTGGACGGGCGTCTTGTGGACAATCCGCTCGGATTGTCTTACAGCTACTTTCCTTCTTCTTTTCTTACTTTTTCTTCATAAAATCCTCGAGGATTTCCTCGGGGATGCAAGGATCTTTTCTCATCATTGCCCATCTACTATAGTATGTACAAAGGCCTTCTAATCTTGTCTTCTCTTTGATGCTTGGTCATTGAATTCAATCAATTTAGCTTCATTTTGCCATGAAAATGCAAGGTTTGCACTCCTTTCCTACCAAGGAAACAAAACCTCAAAGAATATGCAAAACAAAGGACTAAAGACAATAAATGACCCAAATATGCACTAAAAAGCATGGGAACAAGGCTAATTCGGGGACTAAATATGCTCTAATTATGGTCACATCACTTCCCAAATCTCATAACCACACGCATAGGAGACACTTTCAGAAGAACCTTGTCCCCAACCTGAAACTCTATATCCCGGCGATGTAGATTTGCGTAACTGTTTTGCCTATCCTGAGCTGCTCTCATCCGTTCCCTGATCATCTTAATCTGCTCAACCATCTCATGTACCATCTCTGGTCCTAGAACCACTGCCTCAGCACTGTCTTCCCAACAAATCGGACTCCTACATCTCCTCCCATATAAGGCCTCAAACGGTGCCATACCAATACTAGTGTGATAGTTGTTGTTGTAAGAAAACTCTATCATATCCAGCCTCTGTTCCCAGCTACCACCAAAGTCCATCACACAAGCTCGTAACATATCCTCAAGAGTCTTGATCGTTCTCTCAGTCTGACCGTCTGTCGCAGGATGAAATGTTGTACTCATCTTTAAAGTTGTTCCCAAAGATTCCTGCAACTCTTTCCAAAACCTTGAGATAAATCTCGCATCTCTGTCAGATACTATGTCCTTAGGGACTCCATGTAACTTTAGCACATTCTTCCGATACGCCATAACTAATTGTGCTTTAGTCCATTAATCTTTTACTAGCACAAAGTGAGCTGACTTGGTCAGTCGATCCACTATTACCCATATCATGTTGTTACCCTGTTGACTCTTTGGCAAACCCACGATAAAATCCATAGAAATGGATTCCCACTTCCACTCAGGTACCTCTAAAGACCGAATCTTACCTTGTGGTCGTCATTGTTCCCCTTTAACTCTCTGGCATGTCAAACAACGGGCCACAAACTCAGCTGTTTCTTTCTTCATCCCAGGCCACCAGAACGTGTTCTTTAAATCCTTGTACAACTTGTCACCACCTGGATGTACTGAATACGGTGTACAATGTGCCTCTGTCATGATTGTCTTTTTCAGCTCCTCATCATTAGGGACACACCACCTACCATCAAACCTCAAACTACCATCTGTATGAATAGAGAATCGAGACACTGTCCCTTTCTCTACTCCAGCTCTCCACTCAACCATCTTAGGATCCAACGCCTGTTTACCCTGAATACCATCATAAAGATCAGGCTGTACTGTCAAATCTTCCATGGCATCCCCTCTCTGCATCATATGTATCCCAAACCTCCCCACCTCATCTCTCAACCTCATCAAAGATAGAGTTGTACACAAGGAATGTACACTCTTCCTGCTCAAAGCATCTGCAACAACATTGGCTTTTCCTTCATGGTAGATAATATCCATGTCATAATCGCTAATCAGCTCCATCCACCTCCTATGTCTCATGTTCAACTCCTTTTGAGTGAAGATGTACTTGAGACTCTTGTGATCCGAAAATACCTTAAAGGTCGCCCCATAAAGGTAATGTCTCCAAATCTTAAGAGCAAATACCACAGCACCCAACTCTAGATCATGTGTAGGGTAGTTCTCCTCATATGGCTTCAATTGTCTAGAAGCAGAGGCAATCACCTTACCGTTCTGCATCAACACACATCCCAACCCGTTCTTTGAGGCATCTGTATAAACCTCAAAGTTCTCGATCCCTTCAGGCAATGCTAAGATAGAAGCTGTGGTCAAACGCTCCTTAAATGTTTGGAACGCGGTCTCACAACTCTCATCCCAACGAAAACTGTTCTCTTTCCTCATCAACGCTGTCATAGGTCTAGCAATCTTGGAGAAATCTTTCACGAACCGTCTGTAGTATCCAGCTAAACCCAAGAAACTCCTGATCTCAGCAACATTCTTTGGTGCTTCCCACTTTGTCACTGCCTCAATCTTTGCCGGATCCACAACTACCCCATCCTTAGAGATCACATGCCCCAGAAAACCAACTTTCTCTAACCAGAACTCACACTTGGACAGCTTAGCATATAACTCATGCTCCCTCAAAGTTTGCAACACAATCCTCAGATGCACCTCATGCTCCTCCTTAGTCTTGGAGTAGACTAAGATGTCATCAATAAAAACCAACACAAACTTGTCCAAAAACTGTCTGAAGATTATGTTCATCAAATCCATAAACACAACCGGTGCATTAGATAACCCAAACGGCATCACCACATACTCATAATCGCCATACCTCGACGTGAAAGCTGTCTTTCGTATGTCCACCTCTCTAATCTTCACCTGATGGTACCCCGACCTCAAATCAATCTTGGAAAAGACTGATGCACCACTCAACTAATCAAACAGGTCATCTATCCTTGGGAAAGGATACTTTTTCTTCACCGTCACTCGGTTCAGCTCCCTGTAGTCTATGCACAACCTCAAACTCCCATCTTTCTTCTTTACTAAAAGAACTGGTGCTCCCCACGGCGATACACTAGGTCTAATGTATCCCTTCTCTATCAGATCATCTAACTGCTTCCTGAGCTCCTCCATCTCCTTAGGACCCATCCGGTACGGTGCCTTAGAGATTGGCCCCGTCCCCGGTTTCAACTCAACCGTGAAATCTATCTCCCTCTTCGGTGGCAACCCCGGAATCTCCTCTGGAAAGACATCTGTAAACTCACCCACCACTGGTATCTGATCAACTGTCGGACTCTCTATCCGGTCATCTCTTACATGGCACAAGATCAAAGGGCATCCCTTCCTCAGATAAGACTTCAAAGTCACAGCTGCAATCAACTTAACTGTCGGACCTCTCAAAGACACTTACTTTTGATGACAGTCTATCTTAGCTTTATACTTTCCCAACCAATCCATCCCGACTATCATCTCAAAACCATCAAAAGGAAACTCTAACAAGTCTACAGGTAGATCAACTTGCCCAACTATCATAGACACATCTCTATACAACCTCCCACATGATACAGACTCACCCGAAGGTATAAAAACCTTCTCACTCACAGACTCATATACCCTCAAATCCAACCGTTTAACATGACTCGAAGATACAAACGACTTAGACGCCCCCGAATCAAACAAAACAAAGGTATGAATACCGTGAACAAGAAAAGTACCAGTGATAACATGTGCATCATCCTCAACTGCTTTCTTGTCCATCATGAACAGCTTTCCACTGGTCTTCTGTCCACCTCCCTGGATAGTACTGGCTGATGTGGTTGGTTTAGCACCCGACCCCTGATTGTTGTTGTTGTTCGTAGCTGGTTTTTGATAGGAATTACTGCCATTACGGTTACCTCCACCCTGATAGCTCTGACTTCCCCGGTTACACCATGACCCAGATGGTCTATTGCTCGCATAACTCTCTGCCGGCCCCTGAGAATAGCTCCCCTGAGCCGATCTCTGAAAAGCTCCAGGTAAACTCGTACACTCATGTCTCTTGTAGCCTACACCGCCACAGCCATAGCAGATCATCCCCCAACTACCACTACCACTCATACGGCCACGCCCAAAGGAAGCCCCAGCACTAAACCCTGACCCAGAAGAAAACGCTCTAGCCTGATTGTGGTTGCCTTTCTTGTGACTAGATTGGCCACCACCTTCACTCTCAGCCTTTCTTTTCTCAACTACTCTCTCTTGAGCCATCTCCACCAACCTCTCAGCTCTCCCATCCCTCTCATAGCTTCCTTAACATCGGTAAGGACTCCCACGGGTAACTTATCCATGATCTTAAGGGTCAACCCCCGCTCGAATCTCAGCGCTAGGTTCTCCTCACTTAAACCCATGTCCTCAGCATACCTAGACTTCTCATTAAACTGCTTGTAGTACTCAGCCACTGACATATCAGATGTCATCCTAAACCCATCAAACTCCTCCCTCAGCTTACTCCTCACATGCTCAGGTACAAACTCTTTCCTCATGGCCTTCTGAAACTCTTCCCAAGGTATAGCAGGTAAGCCCTGCTTCGTGTACATCTCCCTAGTACTCACCTTCACCTTATCCCACCACTCACCAGCTGCTTCCCTCAGGTAGAACGCAGCTTATTCTACTCTCATCTCATCAGGACAGTGTACCAGGTCCAGTATGTTCTCCATCTCACAGTGCCAGTTGTCAAGAAGATTAGGCTCCCCGGTCCCCTTGTACTCTTTTGGGTTAAACCTCGCTATATAAAGTCTGATCTTGGAGTGATCAAACTCCTTATCCTTTCCCACTCTCTTTAGGGCCTCAGTAAGAGCATCCTGATGCTCCAACATCTTAACGACATCATCGATGTTCATGCTCTCAGCTCTCGCATACAAGGCGTTTCTCTTAGGTGGCATCTTGAAACTATATAAGAAAGGGTAGATATAAACATACACACTATAACCCCAAAACACGAAAATAGACTGCCCAGAACACACTCGATCAAGTGCCCAAACCTACTCGATCGAGTAGAGGCTACTCGATCGAGTGCCCACTATAATCGATCGAGTGCCCCGACATCAGACCCAAAACAGACCTTCTGATCTCTAACATACTCGACTGAGTAGCACAACCACTCGATCGAGTGATCCCCTACTCGATCGAGTGCCCAAAAACACGATTCTGGTTATAAAAACGTTATATAACCACTCGATCGAGTCAGTCCCACTCGACCGAGTTCCTCACCTACTCGATCGCGTGCCCCCTTCTCGATCGAGTCATGCTGACTCGTATATACTACCCGCATGTTATCTCTCATATCCCAACATACTATACAATTTTATAAACTCAACATTATAAACATGCAATTCTACACAACTCTTCATATGATCAACAAAACAACTATTTCATATTATCAAATGCCACATAATAAACATCCAACATGCTTCTTATTCAAACAACATATTTATATACTTTACTAACTTCTCAATCACCACACCAATCTTCTACTCCTAACATCCATCAATTCACAACGTATATCGTCACATTCACATACAAGCTAACAAACACCACATATGACCTTGACAAATACCCCCTAGGTGACCGGTTCAAAAGTGTAGGGCGAGTTCGCGACTTTAGGACGTCTCCCAAGCCTTTGCATTAGCTCATACAACCTTTACCCCGGGTTCTTTTTAATTGACTCCCTATATTCATTAGATTCATTGGTTACAGGTTTCAGGAACCTGGCACTGATACCATTTTGTAACACCCCCATACTCCAAGTGCTTTATCAGGACCACTCAGGTATAAAGATGCTACCATCTCGGTTGCCCGAGGCAATGATAATCATAAGACAATAACGAAAAAACATTTAAATCGTATAACTTTAGTGAATAAGATACAATCCAAAACCAAATGCCAAAATACGGTTACATATTCTCAAAACCAACTGTCTACTCAACTAAATGAAATTTTTAATAAACTAATCATGCTACAGCGGAAGACTCTATCATCAGACGGTGGCACATCCCATCTATCCCATGTAACTCGACTTATACCTGCTCAACAACTGCTCACCATCCCCGAATGGATCACCACACTTTTTAAAACAATAAATGGGGTCATTACTAATCACATAATTTATATAAACTAACAACACAGTAAAAAAACAGCTCAATCATCACAGATATACTCCGAACTCCAATCCCAACTACACAATCCTGACTACACACTAAAGTGTGTAGCCCTGCCAGAGTGCCCATCGCAACAGGTCACTCCACGCCGCCAGTGGGGGACCGCAGCCGTACCCACCAAATCCCCGCTCATCTCTGTCGAGCGATAAACCCAAATTCCTTAATGTGCACATCCCTTCTGTGGCGGGTTCCACAGAAGGCGAATAATGGGCGTGAAGCCACTTCCGCAAGTGACTCCACTCAGCCAGGGACGCGCCCCGAAGAGCACAGATAGATACAATCAATCACAACTACTATCAACAACCAAATCCAACAATCATCACAATACGAGTAAGATAATATTCAACAATCACAAAACACCATCAACACATTATGGGACTAATACTGAGTAGGGAAACCCTACCTGGAAAGCAACACAGTTAGACGATCTCACCAGCTGATATCAAAAGGCTTCTTCTACGAATCCTCCTCCTAACATACAATCATATAATCACTACCAATCAAGAAATACAACAAAACCCCCAAATCCCCAAATTAGGGTTTAACTAACTTTAACGATATACTATAAAAACAGTACGTAGATCTTACCCTCGACGCAAGGATTACAACGGTATAAAGAAAGGTGAAATCCGACCTTCCAAGCTCCGGGATTTTCCAATAATGCGATTGATGCGAAGAACGTAGATTGTTTTCTCTTTGAAAGTAATTAGGTTTGTAAAAGTGTTTAAAGAAAGTGACGGGAGTAATTATATACTAAATCGCATTATCGTAAACCGGCTACTCGATCGAGTAGCTGACATACTCGATCGAGTGCCTCCTACTCGATCGAGTATCCAGGTTACTCGATCGAGTACCCAACAGGTCAGAAACTATTTTAAAACGCAACACACCCTTACTCGACAGAGTAAGGCCCACTCGATAGAGTACCCAGAGACTCGTAAAACCGTAGTATTACATAACTGCTCACCACACCCGAATGAATCACCACAGTTTTCAAAACATTTAAACGGGGTCGGTTACTGATTACACAAAAACAATACAACAGAAACAATACACATTTATCCAATCTCCATCATA
Source organism: Silene latifolia (assembly GCF_048544455.1). Taxonomy (NCBI): domain Eukaryota; kingdom Viridiplantae; phylum Streptophyta; class Magnoliopsida; order Caryophyllales; family Caryophyllaceae; genus Silene; species Silene latifolia. The sequence continues at coordinate 463,704,106 of NC_133538.1, read as the reverse complement.
ACTCCACACACTTGACTACACACTAAAGTGTCCTACCAGAATACCCTTCTCAACAAGTATTCCACACCGCCAGTGGGGGACCGCAACCGTTCCCACCTAAGCCCCGCTCATCTCATCCGAGCGATAACCCATGTTCCTGAATGTGCACATCCCCTCTGTGGCGAGTTCAACAGAGGACGAATCAAGGGCGTGAAGCCACTCCTGCAAGTGACTCCACTCAGCCGAGGACGCACCTCGAGAACCACAGACAAACAATCACAACCAACAACATTATACAACAACAACTACCAATTACCAATTCCAATATGAAATGAATCAACAACAATAAACAACCATCAACAACGCTATGTAATCAATAACCGAGTAGGGAAACCCTACCTGGAATAAGCAATCACGAGATCATCACAAGAAGATAATCAATATCGCTCCTTAATGAAACCTCCTCCTATAAGCATATAATCATACAATTACCATCTAATCAACAATATACCCCCAAAACCCCCAATCTACCCAATTAGGGTTTTAAACAAAATCAATGAAACAATATAATAACTATACAAGGATCTTACCCTCGTTACGACGAACTCAACGGCGTAAAGAGCATGACGATCCGACAACCTTAGTCCTTGGGATTTGATACTAACGCGACGAACGAAGACAACTTAACTTCTTTTCTCTCTTGAAAGATTTTTAGAAAAGAAACAAATAATGAAGATAGTGACGGAAAGCTTAATATATCAATCACACGTTACTAATAAAACCCGACAAAAACAACCCGCAAAAGTAACTTACTCGATCGAGTAAGTAACTTACTCGATAGAGTGACCCTTACTCGATCGAGTTCCCAACTTACTCGATCGAGTACCCTTCAGCAGAACACTGTTTCATAAGACAAACATACTTACTCGAGAGAGTAAGTCCCACTCGATAGAGTACCCATAGACATAGAAAGTCTTCCCTCCTTAAAAAGAACTTCATCCCCGAAGTTCCAACCCATACTCAAAAACAAACATACCCACTCGACCATGACACAACAACGCAACAAAGACTCAAAACAAAACCTCAACCACAACTCATACTGACTCAAAACAACCTACCCCCACAACATGGCTCACGATATCGTATCCACCACATTATAGTTTGTCGACACTAAACATCAAACGGAATATTACATTCTACCACCCTTAAAAACAACTTCGTCCTCGAAGTTTACTCATACTCGTAAACATCATCATCCAACTGTCAACACTATCGAATTATTCTCCCATTCCTAAACATCGCATTACTACAAGCACAGTCATGACCTTTTAACAATATCAACCACAATACAAATCCATTTTTTATTCACCATCAAGACTCAAACTTCCAAATCTACTACAACATGTACAACCATTAAACTCTCTTTGTCGCATCCTACTCCTCTTAAGATAAATGTTACGTCCTCGTAACTCACTAATACAAGATTCTTAGTTATATCTTCTCATTATTCTTATCACCACCGCATGTCAAAGATAACCGCCTATAACCTAAACACCTATAACCATTCCTATTTCCAAGGCTCTCTTTCTTAAACAGTTCTCATACCTCAATTCATTTGGCACACCACCTAACCTATACCACAATGTTGGGAAATATGTCCTCAACAATAGTGTGATCACATGATTTAAATATCATATTAAGAATACGTGAGGGATGATTCTTTATACAGTCGACTGACCGTCATTAATCGGTAATGATTGGCTAACTAGAGTTTCACATTACTGTCGTGTGACGGTGGTGGTCAGTTGATCCCTTTAGGTCACACCTATAGGATGAGGCCCAAATAGATATTTAATTAATTGTATGCGATACGAATTAATTAATTCCTTAATTGTGGGAGTGCAATTTTGCGTCTTATTATAATGTGATTAAAAAAGATTTAATTTAGTAATTAAGCGTTAAATTACTAAATTAGTTGAGGTATTATATAATTTTTGAGGTAGAGGTAATTAGTTATTTAAAGTTACAAGAAGTTGTAATTTTAACTAACTAGTAATTATGGGACCCATTATATATTGATATAATGGTAGTATACTACTCAAAAAGTAGAGTGTATATTATATTATTAAGTGTAATATTTAAGTGTTAAATGATTACATTAATAATTAAATATGTAAGATAGTTAAACATAAGACTTATAAGCATTTGTGGGACAAATGACAAAAGGCAAAAATGGACCAAATAAGGACTAATATTTCGGCCAAAAAAGATGAGCAAAAGATGCTCTTTTGTCTTTGTTGATTTATGATTAAAGCTTGATAGTGACCTTGCATACTAGCTTTAATCATTTCTACTCTTACACACTCTACCTAAATAAAACAAGAGAATAAAAACAAAAGAAAAAATATTCCCTTGAAGCTCCCAAAGCCACCGGTTTTTGGCTTACAAAAGGGAGCATAAGTTGCTCTTTTTGTTGTTGCTTCTTTACTTGTTTTTCTCTCAAGTCTCTCCTCACATGCAATTGCTTAAATCTCTCTAAAATACTAATACACTCATCAAATATTACTAGAGATAGTAATGCATAAAACTTAAAAATTTGTGATTTATTAGTATAAGCCACGAAATCACCATGCATGTTATATATTCTGGTCCTAAAATTTTTTTAGGACATTTTTATAATTTATGGAAATTTATTGCTCATTTTAAGGATTTTAGGTCATTTTATTACATTTTTATGACTAAAATGGGAATTAAAATGCTAAAAATAGTTAAACTTCGTTTCTGACCTTGGAAATTTTATATGACCTCAAATGCATATTTTACAAGTTGTGTGTAAAAGGACGTGTTAATTTGATTAATATTGCATGATTTATGATTTTTATGAGATAAAAATGGATTAAAAGAGGTAAAATGGTTAAAAATAGTTAAATCTCGAATTAAGCCATGATCTTTTAATATGATGTCTCATTCAAAATTTACAGAGTGTATGTAAATTTCTAGATTAAAATATCTTTTTTAGCATGATTTATGGTTTTTTGAGTAAAAATGGCATAAATAGTCACTATTTTAGCAAAAATTAGCTAAAACGTATTTCATGACTTGAGAAAATTATTTTAAGTTGCATTAATATCCCACTAATCAGATCTAAAGTTGTAAAAATTATTGGATTAATTTTCGTATACTTTATACATTTTATGAGATAAAACCGATAAAAATGCAACTATATTTTCTCAAAATTAATTCGAAAATTTTAACCATGATTTTTGACATTATAAGGGTCATGGAATTATTCCAGAATGTTCAAAAATTTAAAATTCAAATTTTGAAACTTTTATGATTTAATTTGGATTTATTTCATAAATATTGTGTTTTTAAGGTAAAAAATGAGCATAAAACTAAATCAAGTTGAATTATTGTCAAAAATTTAGTGATGACTGATTTTTGAGTCCTAAAAAGTGTTAGGATAATTAACTTGAGCTTAGATGTGATTTAAGTGTTAATTAGTGATTTTAAAAGGTTATTATCACGCATTTCCATGAAACCGGGTTATATGTACGACATAAATTAAATAGGGCGATTTGGCACATGATTTTGCATGATAGGTACATATTATAATGCTGCATATTTCAATTTTTGAATGTCTTTTATTTATGTAATTTTGAATTATGTAATTTTATCTTAGTATGGCCTTAGTTTTAATCGATATTACCCGTAATGAAAGGGAATATTGATTCGGTTGTAATTTAATGTGATCTCGTATCACTTTTATTTTTATTTCATTAAATTTTTCCATTTTACAAATATATAGTAGGAATAGTTTTGTATTTTTATTATTATTTGTAATTATGGAGCATCTTCAAAGACGGTGCCATTCGGAAAGGTGATCCGACAAAGACGGTGTCTTGGAAGGCGTGCCATTTAAAGATTCAAGGGACCAAAGGAGTTGGTTTCCGAATATGTAATAGATTATTTGATTTTCTATTTTAGGAAGGCCATACTAGAAATTTTATTTATTGCTTTGCATTTCTTTTAATATGTTGCATGCATTGCCAAATCGCCATAACAACACATGTATATCATATCGAGTTATCGACCGTGTCAATTATAATTATCGTAGTTCACCGCTTTAGTTCACTTAAAATGTGACAGATAATAAATTGACAAGACCTCTCACATATAATAATTGAGATAAAGCTTTACCAAATAGTAGAAACCCATGAAGTACCAATTTCATGAGGGAGTTAATCCGGCTTCACCGTAATACAAACCTTGTTACGTTGGCGAAGTGGGGTAGTAAAAAGTTATTACATTGAAATTTGGATTGAGCTCAACGGATGTATTGTTGACCGTAGTCGCAAGTGTTCCAGGCTAAAGATGAGAATTAGAGTAATTTTTATCGATCGAGAGTTCTAAAAGTAGAATAGATTAAAGTGTTAATCCACCGAGTTATAGTAATAAGGATTTAATCGGCTCACCGTGCCCGAGTTGATATGAATTTGGATCTCGGAATCATTTATGTAGTTGGGTGGAGGTCACTATATAAATGTTAAAACTTGTTTACAAGTTTAATATAAATGTTTACAAGTTTAATTAAAATGACAAATGTTAATATTTCCTTTACCTCCAAAATTTTAGTTGATTTATATCACAATGGATCCATCACAAGCAACAACACCAATTCCCGTTGAGTCATGTCACAACTTATTCGACGAAATTTGCTCCAACCACCAACTCGATACTACTAGAGAGCTTCATTTTGGGATCGGTTCCGATGGAAATCTCAATTTCATCACTTCCTCCATACCTCCTACTATTACTAGGCCTTATGTGAATGCGTCTCAGGTAGACCATGTCACTAAGTCTATGAGGTCCCTATCTTTGAAAGAGAAGGATGCCGAAGTAAGTGGGAGTTCAAGCAAGCAAGTTCTTGCTACTAATGGGAAAAGGTTCAAAAGGAAGGGAAGAAAAGGGAGAAAAATCAACAATGGTAGAGGAGCCAAAGTTGATGATAAATGCCATTATTGTCATGGCATGGGACATTGGATGAGAAATTGCCCCATATATTTGGGAAATATAAGGGATGGACTTGTCATTCCACTTGGTAAAAGTCCTTCTGAGATTTATGTTATTGATGTAAATTTCACTTCCACGACAACATGGGTACTAGATACTGGTTGTGGTTCTCACCTTTGTAATCATTTACAGGGGCTAAGAAACGTGGAAAAGCTGAACAAAGGCGATGTTGATCTCCGACTTGGAAATGGAGCTAGGGTAGCGGTCGCGTCCAAGGGTACTTATGTACTCGTTCTAGCGAATGGATTTGAATTGTATTTGCATAATTATTTTTATGTACCTACTCTTTCTAAAGAACATTATTTCAGTTGCTATGTTAGACATAGATGGCTTTAATTTTGCTATCAAGAACAATTGTTGCACTATTTCTAGAAATGACTTGGTCTTAGGCCGAGGTTCATCTATTAATGGTATTTATGTTCTAGAAACATCAAATCCAAGGAATGACATCTATAACATTCAAACCAAGAAACTCAAATCAAGTGATCCAAATGAGTCGTACATTTGGCATTGTCGATTGGGTCATATCAATGAGAATCGCATTAAGAGGTTAGTTTCTACTAATGTGATCAAACCATTTGATTTCCAATCATATGGTATATGCGAATGATGCCTCCTAGGTAAAATGACTTGTAATCCTTTTAGTGGTAAAGGGACACGAGCTAGTGAACTTTTGGGCCTTATACATACCGATGTTTGTGGACCAATGAGTATCACCGCTAGGGGTAATTATGATTACTTCATTACCTTCACCGACGATTTGAGTAGATATGGGTATATCTACTTAATGAAATATAACAGTGAAGCTTTTGAGAAATTTAAACAATTTCAGAATGAAGTTGAAAACCAATTGAACAAAAGGATAAAGACACTACTGATACGTGCCTAATGAATAGTCTTTTTAGCCTATTTCAGCACGTATTTCTATGCATTTTCATATTGTTTTTATGATATTTTGCCTCGAATTGGCTACTTTGGTTCGTTTTGTCCATTTTGTAGAAATGAACGTGAAAGTAGTGGAATCGTACCCTTTTTCGTCCTTTTTGCATGCATTTAGAGGAGACGGGATTTTCCAGAGTGAGTTACTATGTTTGGAAGCGTCGTGGCACGGATTACGAGGCATTTAGGCGAGGACGTGAGCTGAAATGAAGTCTAGTCACTCGATCGAGCTGTTTTCCACTCGATCGAGTGGTTTCTACACACCTAGTTGGTCGATCGAGTAGTTTACTACTCGATCCTTATGCCGCAGAAAAAGCTGTTACTCGATCGAGTAACTTTCCTGTCGATCGAGCTGTTTTGGATGAAGAGTTGGTCGATCGAGTGGTTTTAATCCACTCGATCGAGTGGCTTTGATGGGTTTGGGCTTTAATTAGCCCGCGTGATGTTTTATTTCTCTAAACTCTTTTGCCTTGCTATTTAAGCACGCTTTACTAGGTTAATTAGGATGATCTTTTATATTATCAAACACTCTACTGTAAACTTTAGAATGCTGCTTTATTCCTCTCTATTGTTACCTTATTTCGGGATTGCTTTTACTCGGATTTTGTGTTCTTTACGCCGGATTCGCTTGGATTGTAATTCCTTCTCTCCCTTTAATAATAATTAATCGTTTGTTTGCTTTAATTTCTCGTTTGTGTTATTACTTCTTTTGCCCTAATTTTCCTTATTGCAATTTATTGTTTATTTATAATGTTCCGCTTTGGAAAATTGTTTTTTTGTTAGTTTAATTAACGATATGAGTAGCTAAACTCCCTTCATGTTGGGATTAGGGAATCTGCGGTAGAATTATGACGACGTAATAAATGAATTAGACGAATTGATTATGAGACTCTGTCACTATGGCAATTTAACTGTATTTATCCGACCTAATTGAGTGCACGCTTCTATGTCACCCTTTAATCTGGCTAAAATTAATCCTGGATCGAAAGATTGGACTAAATAGGCCTGCTATAAACAGTAGACTACCCTAATGAGGACGAAAGTTTAGTGGTATTTTAGGATAGAAAGTGGACCGAAAGGACCTTTCAACATCCGTCTCACATTAGTTCGTCTGAGTCATTTACAGCTGAGTTATTGGACTACCGTAGTGAACCGAAATCCCGACATGTCCCTCTCTTATTGATAGTTTAAACCGATTTTCTGCCCCTATTGCTTTTGTTTTTTTTCCTTTTCCTTTCAAACTTCGTAGTTTAGAACCAAATTCAAACAACCCCCCAATTGTTACCGTAGGATTAGAATTAGACAGCTATAATTACATTACCTCCCTGTGGATTCGATACTCGACTGCCTCTACTACATTTTAGTTGAGACCGTTAGGTTTTATCTTTGATAGGGTTGCGATAGCCGTGTCAAATTTTGGCGCCGTTGCCGGGGAGGCAATTGTTCTAATTTTTGGTTGTCTTTATTTTAGTCTGTTTTTCAGTTTAAGGGACACCCGTTCCTTAGACTATTCTTATATCCTATTTGTAGTTTCTTCTTATGCGCAGGTCACAGGGTGGTGAATTATTGCCTTATAATCCTGAGCTTGAGAAATCTTTGCGCGAGTTGAGACTGTAACACTACGGATTTTCTTTGGTGACTACTCAACCGAGTAAAGCCTACTCGGCCGAGTAGTGCTATTGTTATGAGTTGTTTTCGTTCTGCCGATGAATACTCGGCCGACTATAGTGAATACTCGACCGAGTAGAGGATACTCGGCCGAGTATAACTTTACTCGACCGAGTATTCGGTCTGGCGAGTATTATTTTGACGGTTTGATTAGGGAGCGTTTAAGATTTATTTTATATCCCGCGTCAGTTTTCAAAACATCATTTCTACTTCATCATTTTACGGTAACCCTAATCTCTCCCTAATCACTCCTTAATCACCCAATTGCTTTGTTGTTTGCGAAACCTTCGGAGTCCTTACGTATAATCCCTCATCCTACTGTTGGTAAGTTTTATTCTATGTTGTTGTATTCGTTGGGGTTACTGTATAATTATGGAATTGGGAATATGGGGGTTGTGCAATGTGTAATTGTGTGATATGATTATGATATAGGAGAAGACTTTGTAGAGGAGTCTTTCTGAGTGTGCAAGTTCATTTCCACTGTTGATTTCTAAGGTAGGGTTTCCTACTCAGTTTACTGTTATTGTAAGACATGTTGTTGTGTTTATTGTTATCTGTTGATCATCGGAGTATGGAATTTGTGGTGATGATGTTGGTGTAAGGGTGTTGAGATGGCTGTGATATCTTGTGATTGTGATTGTGTTGGAGTCACTTGCGGGAGTGGCTTCACACCCTAGTTCGCCCTCCGTGGAACCCGCCACGGGAGGGGATGTGCACATTAAGGGACAGGGATTGTGTGTCGCTCATTAAGGAGCTGGACTAGGTGGGATCGGCTGCGGTCACCCACTGGCGGCGAGGATTACCTGTTGCGATAGGTAATCTGGCAGGGCTACACACTTTGGTGTGTAGTCGGTTACAGTATGGGAACAAAGATTGGAATTGGAAGATGATTAGTTGATTGTATCGTTTGTCTGTCTTATATTGTTGAGTAATACTGACCCCGTTGTTGTTTTTGGAATCTGCGGTGATCCATTCGGGGATGGTGAGCAGGCTTGACAGGTATTGCTAGTGTGAGCTTGGGGACTGTCTTGGGAGGAGTGCCATCACGAGTCATAGCATCACCGTCTGAGTCTTAGTTGGATTTCTTTATTTGTCAGACTTTGAAGTTGTATTTTGTTTAAAACAGTATTTGAGTTTGGATGATGTAAGCTTTACACTTTATAGTACTTTAATAAATGTGCTCAGTTCAGACGCTTTTTGATATATACTAACCTCGGGCAACCGAGATGGTAACACACTTTCATGGTAGGGTGGTCCTGGTAAGGCACCTTGGTATGAGGGGGTGTTACAAAGTGGTATCAGAGCCGAAGATTCCGGCACCTAAACAAATGAATATAATGAACCTACGGAGTCTAAGTAAAATGAACCCGGGGAGAGTTGTTTGGAGCTACCGCAAAGACTCGGGAGACGTCCCGGAGTCGCAAATTGGCCCTCACTAACTCGAGCCGGTAACATGGGGAAGTGTGATGAGAGCTAGGTTTTGTATGTGCATGTATGTGAAGATGCATGTTGGTAAAAGTTGATAGTTGAAAGTATGTGTGTTGAAGTTCCTAAATGTTGTGATGGGAGGAATGGTAGATGAGACGGGTTGTGAATGTTGGTCATGTTGGATTTAGCATATGTACGAATTGTATGCTGATATGATTCTAATGTGGCATTAAAGTTCTTGATATATTAATTGCATGCTGATGTGATTATAACATGGCATTTAAACTCGTAATATTATGCGTTTCTTTGCGGGGAATAGTGAGCATGATAGGGGAACTTTATCGTATACCCGTCTATTTTGTAACTCGGCCGAGCAGGGCAGGTACTCGACCCAGTAGGGAGCACTCGGCCGAGTAACCAAGAGCTCGACCGAGTATTGATTTACAGTGAGTAGCATTAGCTACTGTTTGTGACAACTCGACCGAGTAAGAGGTATACTCGACCGAGTAGCGTCTACTCGGCCGAGTGTTGTTTTACCCAACCGAGTGTTGTTTTTGAGTTTTTGAAGTTCGCTTCTAGAGTCGAAATACTCGACCGAGTATCTAGGATACTCGACCGAGTATTCGTTACTCGACCGAGTATGTTTGTATACTCGGCCGAGTGTTCTTTTGGCGGAGGTTACTACGTTTTGAGTGGTAGGCTTTTGTGTTTACGTTTCCGTGTTTCTTGTCAGTTCAGTATGCCGCCCAAAAGAACTCCCGCGCAGATCCAAGCTTTAGAGATGACTCTTGTTGAGGTTGCTCGCATGATTGAGCAACAAGAGGCTCTCCTTGAAGCTCTCAAAAATGTGGGAAAAGGGAACGAGAAGTCGATGGATGCAACATAGCTTAGCATCAACATTGCTCGTTTCCACCCTCCCACATATGACGGGGTAGGTGAACCAAAGCTACTCGAGAAGTGGCACCGTGAGATTGAAGCTCTCATGGAAATGGTAAAGTACCCCGAGGACATGATTGTTGAGCAGGTAGTGTACTACCTAAGAGGTGAAGCTGCAGTTTGGTGGCAAAATGTCAAGGAAGATGCTAGGGCTTACTACCAGGCGGAAGGAGCTATTCCTTGTCCAGGTTGAAGAGTGCTATGAGAGAGCGATTTGTGCCGGAGCATATCCGACACAAGATGAGATCCGACTTTGATTCCTTCACCATGACCGAGGAGATGACAGTCACTGATTACTATCATCGGTTTTTGGAGCTATCTCGTTATGTTGAAGATATGCAGCTAGGACAGAGAGGTTTGGCTCTCCATTTTGAGAGGGGTTTATCTGCTAAGATCGTGAGTCGTATGCCAGCCGGGGTTTCTACTGACCTCAAGGAAGTGTACTTGAGAGCGGGTCAAGCCGAGAGAATGGTAGATCTCTCAAGAGAGATCGATGAGAGGACTCTTTGCGAGAAAGAGGAAGGTGATGGCGGAAACAATAGTCACTAACCAACAAGAAAGGGAATTTCAACCATGCTAAGGCTTTTTCTGGTGGAGCTGGTTTCTCGGGAGGATGTCGTGGTTGGGGAATGATTGGGGGTCGGGCTGTGAGTGACAACACCAACCATACTTGCTTCAAATGTGGTGGGATAGGCCACAAAAGACGGGAATGCATGAGCTACAAGCCCGACAATGGTTCGGAGCTCGGTCGTGAATTTTCTCGGGGGCCGACTCGAGTTTCGCTAGTAACCGACCGGGAGGTTCATGGGGCAACAGAAGTGGACAGGGCAACCAGGGCGGTTACAACCGCGGTTGTGGTGGATCTTATCAGCGCCAGAACAATAGCGTCACTCAGGATTCGGCAGCCAAGCCGAGTACCTCCAATGCTTGATTCGTGGTGGAGGACAAAAAAACGTGGAAAGCTCTTCATGATGGACAAGCGGGAAGCACGGGATGATGCTCATGTAGTTACCGGTACCTTTCTTGTTCATAATGTACCGTCCTTTGTTTTGTTTGATTCCGGGGCTACACATTCGTTTGTGTCTAAGAGTCATGCTGTGTCTATGGGTTTGGGAAAGTTTGAGGTTGTAAAAGATGATGTATTCATACCTTCAGGGGAGTCTGTGTCATGTCTCAAACTGTATAAGGGGGTATCCATGGTAGTTGGAGGGGTAGATTTACCAGTAGACCTGTTAGAGTTTCCTTTGGATGGGTTCGAGGTGATTGTCGGGATGGATTGGCTGGGTAAGTATGATGCCAGGATAGATTGTCGGCAAAAGAGGGTGTCCTTAAAGGGTCCCAAGGGTGTTAGAGTGTCCTATAGAGGGTTTGTGGTAAAGCCTAAGTGTAGGTTCATAGCTGTGATGACTTTAAAGTCATGTTTGAGGAAGAAGTGCCCCTTGATTCTTTGTCATGTGAGAGATCACCGAGTAGAGTCACCGACAGCTTCTGAGATATCTGTGGTGAGAGAGTTTGAAGATGTTTTTCCTGAGGAAATACCGAGTTTGCCTCCCAAGAGGGATGTTGATTTCAGCGTGGAGCTTAAGCCGGGAACGGGTCCTATATCTAAAGCACCTTACCGTATGGCACCTAAGGAGTTGGCAGAGTTGAAAAAGCAGATACATGAGTTGCTAGGCAAGGGTTACATCAGGCCTAGTGTGTCACCGTGGGGAGCTTCAGTTCTTTTTGTAAAGAAGAAAGATGGAAGTATGCGATTGTGCATTGATTACCGAGAGATCAATCGTGTCACAGTGAAGAACAAGTATCCGTTGCCGAGGATTGATGACTTGTTTGATCAGCTAAGTGGAGCAGGTGTGTTTTCCAAGATTGATCTGAGGTCGGGGTATCACCAGCTGAGGATAGCAGATGAGGATATTCCCAAAACAGCGTTCCGATCTCGATATGGTCACTACGAGTACGTGGTGATGCCTTTTGGGTTGACCAATGCGCCAGCAGCTTTTATGGACTTGATGAATCGGATCTTTACACCATTTTTGGATAGGTTTGTGGTTGTTTTCATCGACGATATCTTAGTCTATTCTAAGACTAAGGAAGAGCATGAGGATCATTTGAGGATAGTTCTGCAGACTTTGAGAGATAATCAGCTTTATGCCAAGCTATCCAAGTGTGAGTTCTGGTTAGAGGAGGTGGCTTTTCTGGGCCATGTTATATCTAAGAAGGGGGTATTCGTGGATCCTAGTACGATTGAGGCCGTTACCAAGTGGGAATCGCCGAAGAATGTTGCTGAGATTCGGAGTTTCTTAGGCCTTGCAGGCTACTACAGAAGCTTTGTGAAAGATTTCTCTACCATAGCGCAGCCTATGACATCCTTGATGAGGAAGGAAGCCAGATTTGTTTGGGATGAGAGTTGTGAGATGGCGTTTCAAACCCTAAAGGAACGCTTGACCACAGCTCCTATCCTAGCCTTGCCAGAGGGTTGTGAGAACTTTGAGGTATATACCGATGCTTCAAAGAATGGTCTTGGTTGTGTTTTGATGCAGGGAGGGAAAGTCATAGCCTATGCTTCGAGACAGCTGAAGCAATATGAGGAGAACTACCCTACTCACGATCTGGAGCTGGGTGCAGTTGTGTTCGCTCTTAAGATATGGAGACATTACCTTTATGGGGGCAACTTTTAAGGTGTTCTCTGATCATAAGAGTCTAAAGTATATCTACACTCAGAAGGAGCTTAACATGCGACAGAGACGGTGGATGGAGCTGATTGGAGATTATGATATGGAGATCATCTATCACGAGGGTAAGGCTAATGTTGTTGCAGATGCATTGAGTAGGAAGAGCGTTCATTCGCTATGTACAGCTATGTCCTTGCTGAAGTTGAGGGATGAGATGTCTAGTTTGGGGATCTTTATGATTCGGGAGGGGGATACCATCGGGGATTTGACGATCGAGCCAGAGTTGTATGAGAACATCAAAAGTAAGCAAGAGCTTGATCCTAAGATTCAGGAGTGGAAGTCAAAGGTAGAGAGTGGAACGGCTTCCAGGTTTTTTATTCATCCAGATGGGAGTGTTCGTTTTGATGGGAGATAGTGTGTTCCTGAGGATGCAGAGCTGCGGAGAGTGATCTTGACGGAGGCTCATTGCACTCCTTATTCAGTTCACCCGGGTGGTGACAAGCTTTATAGAGATCTTAAGAAGACTTTTTGGTGGCCAAACATGAAGAGAGATGTAGCCGAGTTTGTAGGATGTTTGACTGTCAAAAGGTCAAGGGTGAACAAAGGAGACCACAAGGTAAGATTCGGTCTTTGGAAGTACCCGAGTGGAAGTGGGAGTCGATCTCCATGGATTTCATTGTGGGGTTACCTAGGTCACAACAAGGTAACAACATGATTTGGGTGATTGTTGATCGGTTAACCAAGTCAGCCCATTTCTTTCCCATGAAAGATACTTGGTCTAAGATGCAGCTGGCATTGGGTTACAGGAGGCATGTGGTTCGGTTACATGGTATACCTAAGGATATCGTTTCTGATCGTGATGCGAGGTTCATATCCAAGTTTTGGCAAGAGCTGCAAGAGTTGATGGGTACGACTTTAAAGATGAGTACAGCCTTTCATCCGGCAACCGATGGTCAGACAGAGCGGACCATCAAGACCTTAGAAGACATGCTGAGAGCATGTGTTATGGACTTTGGGGGCAGTTGGGAAGACAGGCTTGATCTGATCGAGTTTTCATACAATAAAGTTATCATACAAGCATTGGGATGGCACCTTTTGAAGCTTTGTATGGCCGGAAATGCCGAAGTCCAGTTTGTTGGGATGATAGTTCTGAGACGGTGGTTTTAGGGCCACAGCTGGTTCAAGATATGGTTGAGCAAATCCAGTTGATTCGGCAAAAGATGAGAGCAGCTCAAGATCGTCAGAAGAGCTACGCCGACTTGCACCGCAAGGACATTGAGTTAATGGTAGGTGACAAGGTTCTTTTAAAAGTATCACCTATGCGCAGTGTTATGAGGTTTGGGAAAAAGGGTAAGCTAAGCCAAAAGTTTATAGGTCCTTATGAGGTTTTAGACCGTGTTGGCGAGGTGGCCTACAGATTAGCGTTACCACCAGCTTTGGATAGAGTACACAATGTTTTTCATGTATCTCAACTTCGAAAGTATGTGAGCGATCCGTCGCATATCCTTGAGATGGAGAACATCGAGCTTGATGAATCCTTGTCCTACGCCGAAATTCCTAAGGAGATTCTTGATCGCAAGGTTCGTAAGACCCGGAATGGTGAGACGGTCTTACTCAAGGTCCTTTGGTCTAATCATAATGTGGAAGAAGCCACATGGGAACCCGAGGAAGCTATGCGAGAACGTTTTCCTAACCTTTTTGATCAGGTATGTTTGGTTACGGGGGACGTAACCGTTGTCTTCTTTTAGGGGTAGGAGATGGTCGCGGTCGTGTTTTGTTTGTTGTTGTTTTGCTTTGAGTCGGGGTAATGACTTTTGTGGTGATTTGTATAGTTCCTTGGTGTTGTTATATGTGGTTAGTATAGATTTGTGGCGTAGTGTTGTTCTTTGTTTTATAGTATAGTGTGAATTCGGGACGAAGTTCTTTTTAAGAGGGGAAGATTGTAACACTACGGATTTTCTTTAGTGACTACTTGACCGAGTAGAGCCTACTCGACCGAGTAGTGCTATTGTTATGAGTTGTTTTGGTTCTGCCGATGAATACTCGGCCGAGTATAGTGAATACTCGACCGAGTAGAGGATACTCGGCTGAGTATAACTTTACTCGACCGAGTATTCGATTCCCGCGAGTATTATTTTGACGGTTTGATTAGGGAGCGTTTAAGATTTATTTTATATCCCGCGTCAGTTTTCAAAACATCATTTCTACTTCATCATTTTACGTTAACCCTAATCTCTCCCTAATCACTCCTTAATCACCCAATTGCTTTGTTGTTTGCTAAACCTTCGGAGTCCTTACATACAATCCCTCATCCTACTGTTGGTAAGTTTTATTCTATGTTGTTGTATTCGTTGGGGTTACTGTATAATTATGGAATTGGGAATATGGGGGTTGTGCAATGTGTAATTGTGTGATATGATTATGATATAGGAGAAGACTTCGTAGAGGAGCCTTTCTGAGTGTGCAAGTTCATTTCCACTGTTGATTTCTAAGGTAGGGTTTCCTACTCAGTTTACTGTTATTGTAAGACATGTTGTTGTGTTTATTGTTATCTGTTGATCATCGGAGTATGGAGTTTGTGGTGATGATGTTGGTGTAAGGGTGTTGAGATGGCTGTGATATCTTGTGATTGTGGTGGAGTCACTTGCGGGAGTGGCTTCACACCCTAGTTCGCCCTCCGTGGAACCCGCCACGGGAGGGGATGTGCACATTAAGGGACAGGGATTGTGTGTCGCTCATTGAGGAGCTGGACTAGGTGGGATCGGTGCGGTAACCCATCGGCGGCGAGGATTACCCATTGCGATGGGTAATCTGGGGGCTACACACTTTGGTGTGTAGTCCGTTACAGTATGGGAACAAAGATTGGAATTGGAAGATGATCAGTTGATTGTATCGTTTGTCTGTCGTATATTGTTGAGTAATACTGACTCCGTTGTTGTTTGTGGAATCTGCGGTGATCCATTCGGGGATGGTGAGCAGGCTTGACAGGTATTGCTAGTGTGAGCTTGGGGACTGTCTTGGGAGGAGTGCCATCACGAGTCATAGCATCACCATCTGAGTCTTAGTTGGATTTCTTTATTTGTCAGACTTTGAAGTTGTATTTTGTTTAAAACAGTATTTGAGTTGGGATGATGTAAGCTTTACACTTTACAGTACTTTAATAAATGTGCTCAGTTCAGACGCTTTTTCATATATACTAACCTCGGGCAACCGAGATGGTAACACACTTTCATGGTAGGGTGGTCCTGGTAAGGCACCTTGGTATGAGGGGGTGTTACAGAGACGATAACAAAGGGTATTACCGACAGAGGAAGAGCTAAGTACTCTGTCAAGCTTTCACGAGAACGAGCTGCTCGAGGAAGATCCACCTTCATCTCCAGTTTCCAATTTATCTGCTGAAACAGTCACTTCTCCGGACTTTCTAGAAATGGCCGAAGAAGCAACCATCGCTAGTCACTCCGAACCGACAGCAGCAAATCTCTATAAGGGATTTGTACTACCAGGGGAGGCAAGAAAATTTGAACCAAAGCCTTCTTATATCAACTTGGTTGAAAGGAACCAGTTCGGGGGAGCTGGAAATGAAGATGCAGCTAAGCACATGGAGACCTTTATCGATTATTGCTGCTCCATACTCCCACCAACTGGCGTGACACCGGATCAAATAAAAGAAACCATGTTTATCTTCTCACTCCGCGATGCTGCAAGGGAGTGGTATAGGGATTTGGACCGGGCTGCTCACGGTGTAACTGACTGGAATTCATTGGCTTTAGCATTTTATAAGAAGTACTTTTCTGCATCGAAGACTATTGCCATTAGAGCTCAGATCACGAGCTTTAAACAAGGGCCTGACGAGAACTTTCACGAGGCATGGGTCCACTTCAAGAAGTTGATGCGAACCATTCCGCACCATGGGTTCGAAAAGTGGAGTCTATGCAATCAGTTCTATAACGGGTTGTATGACGATCAGAGGGCTATTTTGGATGCTGCAGCCAATGGCTACTGAGAATATGGGAGAGACTAAGGGGTGGAAGATCATTGATGATTTGGCCACCCATAAGGCTGAATATGGGAACTCCAGAGGTAATCAAAGAAGAGCTGCTGAATCTTCTTCTGTTGCCGCACTTGAAGCTCTCACCGCAAGATTTGATAAATATGAGCCGGGAGGAGCTTCCAAAGGAGGGATGTATCGGGTGAATCTTTGTGTCGGACGGTCCTTTCGTGCTCGTAGAAGATGTGGAGGAGAGGGACATGACTCAGATCATTGTCCCAACTCCTATGAGTCTTGTGCTGCCTTCCAACATTACAGGTAGAACAACACTTATTACGAGCCGAACGTCCATCCCAATTTGAGGTGGAGTAGTCAGAATGTGCTCAATCCCACTGCTCCTCCGAATCGGCTGACCGTATATTCCTCCACACAAGAATCAACAAGGCTTTCAGAAGCCTCCTTCTTTCAATCCTCCTAACCATGGTGCATCATCTTCCGGTGGGGTGAATGAAATAAGAGAGATTAAGTCTATGTTTCAATCCATTTCAAAGCATTTGCAGCTGAATGATCAACAAAATCAACAGAAGGACGCGTCATTTAAGGCACTTGAGACTCAAGTTGCCCAACTTGCTGCAAATCAATCCTCGAGAAAGCAGGGTCATTTACCGACTCAAAATGAGAAGAATCCCCATGAGACGGTAAATATGATAGAATTGAGAAGCGGTCTTTCTTATGAGGGACCGGAAGTGTCAAAATAAGACCCTAGGGAAGCTAATACTGATGGTGAACAGTGTACTGTCGAGAAAAAAGGGCTCACGACAAAGCAGTTGCTCGATCGATCGAAATCGGTGTTCGATCGAGTAGAATCAAGATGAAAGTCTTCGATCGAGTGGTTTTTCCACTCGATCGAGCGAACAGGAAGAACAGGTTGGCCGATCGAGTAGTTTATCTACTCGATCGAGTGAAGCAGAAAGTGGAGTTGGTCGATCGAGTGGAAATTGTACTCGATCGACTGACATTGATGAAGAAACTGCTCGATCGAGTGAGCAAATTGGTCGATCGAGTAGTATTGATGACGGGAAGCTTATTCGAGAGCCTCCTAGTGCTCGATTAAGTGAGATATCACCGAAAAGACCTCTTTCGAGAGGTAAGAAGCGTCCAAAGGATACAGAACTTGCTCCGGAAGACACTTTGGATAAGAGAAACAAGGGACTTGAGATACCTATTACGGTTCCCTTCCCGAGGCGGCTGCAAAATACTAAAGTTAATCAATAATTCGGCAAATTTGTCGAACTTTTGAAGAGCTTGGAAGTCACCGTGTCGTTCACTGAATTGCTAACTAAGGTACCCTCTTATTTAAAGTTTATGAAAGAAATTTTAGCGCGTAAGAGGACTATTAATGACAGTGAGACCGTAGCTTTGACTGAGGTGGGGTCAGCCCTATTTCAAAATAAGTTACCCCCTAAGCAATCAGACCCGGGTAGTTTTTCAATTCCGTCTCATATCGGTATGCATTTGATTGATAATGCGCTATGCGATTTAGGCGCTAGCGTGAGTGTCTTACCTTTATCTCTGGCCAAGAGATTTGGTTTGACAAAGTCGAGTTGTACCAACATGACTGTTCAGATGGCCGACCGTAGTTTATCACGGCCGCTAGGTGTAGTAGAAGACGTACCTGTTCAGATCGGGAAGTTCTTTATTCCCGTTGATTTTGTTGTCTTAGACATCCCCGAATATGCACACACCCCTATAATTTTAGGGAGACCATTTTTGTCCACCTGCCGTGCAAAGTAATAGACATCGGGGGAAGACTTTGACCTTTCAGGTAGGGGACGAGGAGCTGATTTTTCATCAGTCTAAGTTCCGGAGAGCTCTCATGCAAGCCCAGCCTTGCAATGCTCTCTCTTCTATTGATCCTAGTATTGACACTCGAAATGAAAATTTGAAGAATTGTGCCGCTATTGTTAACCCTCCGCCTCAGACTGAGAGCAAAAAGGAGGAACGTTCGTCTATTTTCCTTGCTGTAGGTACAGATGAAAGCAAAGGGGAAGCTGTTAAGGGACATGGTGCAATTATTATCAATCAAACTGGAAATGTTGACCCTAAAGCTGGTGATAAAGGAGCAAGGACGAGGAAGGTTCACGCTTATGTGGATGTGAACTACTCCCCTCCTACCGTTTCGAGTGATTACTCATGCTCATGGAAGTTGAAGAGGACAGTCAATGTTGCTGAGGTGACGTCCTCCAGTCAGAAGCCCACCAAGGGGCTACTGAAATTTGATGGGAATTAAACGGGGAACGCCCCGTGTAACACTTTGTAATAGATAATTTTTTAATTTCTTTAGAATTTGTTTTAATGCGTTTTAATTAGGACAATTAGTTTTAGACAGTTTTTAGCATAAACGTAAGACTATAGACTGTGCTTTTGCGTATTTGGTATTTTGGGAAATTTTTGGATGTGTTTTTATGCAGGTTTGGGGAAGTTTCACGCATCCCGAGGAGGAAATGACGGAAATTAAAGAGCTTACACGAGAAAAGAGCTCGATCGAGTACTTTTTGTACTCGATCGAGTAAACATGTGGTCGATTGAGCACCCTAACCAGTCGATCGAGCAAAGCAACAAGCCGGACTAGTCGATCGAGTAAAATTTACTCGAGCGAGCAACAGGAACATCAACAGTGCTCGATCAAGCGGTTTAAAACCACTCGATCGAGTGGAAATGAATAGACGCAGGGAGTGTTTTCCTTAAACTCTTTCTTTGTATTTCTAATTCATTTTTATCCCTAACTTCCGTCTAACCTTCCCTTGTGCGATCATTTTCATCCCCAAATCCCCATTTTCTTGCCCAAATCTCCAAATCCGTCACCTACAATCTCTTGTTTGCTAATTGATCTTCAAAAGCCCCTTATCTCCCCCTTAATTTGTGTTGATTTTCACGGTTTTCAAAGAGGGTTAGGGTTTGCGGTTTTGAGCTCGAAAATCGCTTGTTTTTGCTTGATTTTTGAAAATTAATTGCATATTGTAGGATTCTTATCATCAAGTAAGTGTTTCCTTCACCTTCTTTGCATTTTAATTTCGACTATTTGGAATTTTATGAGGTGAAAGTCGAATTTAGGGTTTGTATATCCATTGTTGGTCGGTTTTTCGATTTTAATTGAGTTTATTGCCCTTATTCTTCTTGCTTGATGATCATAATTCCCCTTCCTCGCTGTTTTGCATGCTTAGTTCGATTTTTACATGGATTTTTGCGATTTAGGTGCTGGACTGTCGATTTTTCGACTGCCAATTGGTGAATGCTGCTGTTTTTCTGTCTAAATTAGCTTCTTTGTCGCTTAATTGCTGCTGTTTAGACTGCTATCACACCCCGTCGATGCCTATCATGTTTTCATTCAAACTTGTGCAAAATTCTTGCGATTAGTGCTGCTTAAGTCGAATTTTTCGACTGTCAGACGGTTTGTATATCTTGCATTGTCTTAATCAACTTCGATTGTTGCTACCCTCACTCTCGCATTAATTGCTATCCCCGTCTCCCTATCGCCAATTGCATTTGTAATTCGAAACTTTTGAGGAATTGTTGGAAATTGTATCTTTGTAGGTCGAAATTTTAGGTGGTAAGGGAGTGTTTATGGTTTCACATGCTGATTTTTGTTGCCTTAGCCTCGTTAACCATTGTTTTCCTCTCCTATCGCTTACCCTATGTTTGCAGGATGGATTCTAGTTCTTTACCCTCCACTAGTTCGTCCTCGGCCCGTCCTCGAGCGAGTCGTGGCCCCGTTTGTTGCCACTACCTCCGCCCTAGTCACCACTACTGCCCCCAGTTTTCCTTGTTTCAGTGCAGGGACGGTCTTTGCTCGGCCAGCTCATTTGGAAGCCTAGTTCAGTGCCACTTCCACTACGGTCACCACCACGCTAGCACCATCGCTAGTTCCTCTTCGATGGTGACCACAAAGCAGCCCACTACGTGTACACCACCCACCACTTCTACACCGTGGCGGACTCACCAAAGAAATGCAGCCGCCTTCGTAGCTTCCCCCGGTTCCTTACACCGTCCTAGAGCGAGCTTCGCCTTGCGTTCCAGACCGAGGCCGGGGTCATAGACGATCTCGAGCTACGCCGGCTCCCGTTGCATCTACTCCCGCTCCTAGCACTTCCACAAACCGCTTTGCCTTTGTTTCTACTTGTTTGCCGCTCCGTCTACTCTCGAGACGATTACAATCCGAGGGGACACTTCCCTCGACTCCCACCCAGACTACCCACGGGTATTATTCGTCAACGCTGTCCATCGTACGAAATTCTTTAACTTGGTCAAGTGTGTACATGTGCCTTCCCGATTTTTGGATAAATCGGCATTAGAGAAACTCGGTATTTACGAGTCAGTCTGTACTTTACTACGAGGCACGGGGATGCCTGGCCTCATTACCATGAGGGGTCGTACCTTCTTAGAGCTGAGCCTCGAATTTCTCAGCTCTTTTACCTTCTCCTCAGGGGCATACGATACTGACCCCGACTGTCTTTCAGTCTCCTTCCAGTTGTTCAACCGGACTTTCCCGTTGCCTCTAGCGTAGTTTGGTAGGCTGCTTGACCTTACCTCCTTGGGTGTGACATCAGACTCGAGGAAGGTTTACTGTCAGGTTTGGCGGTGCCGGCCTGCACCGTTTCGGGAGCGAAAGCTCCACCAGGTCCACCATCCCCCCGTCCGTTGTTTTCTTAGACTGATGGGAAGCTCTATTTTCGGCCGAAAGGAGCCGAACAACACTAGCAACACCGAGCTCTCCATCCCGGGCGGTTATCTGAACGTCGACTGTGAAGGTCCTTTTACCTTCAACATTGCCTACCTCACCGCCCAGTACCTCCACGACCAGGGGAAGAAAGAGGCGGGAACCATTGCCTGCGGTGGCATAGCCACCATTCTTGCCCACCAACTTTTCCCCATCTGGCCACGTGACTTGCAGTACCTCGAGGGAGAGAGGTCACTGAGTCTGGCTGCCATGCTCGCTCAGCATTGGCTAACCCCAGACTACGAGACTTGGAAGATTGACGGCTCCTTGTCTGTTGACTTACCTTGCGACAGTCTCCCCCGTCTTGAGCCCTTACCTACTGTGGCAAAGGGCCACCGTCTGCCTGCCTTGCCTCTACTTCACCTTCCACTTCGACCATATCCTGATGCACCCGCCGCGAAGAAGCGGCGAGTTGAGACAGGAGAGGGGTCCGCACCTTCAGGGAGTACCCAGCCTTCCACGGCTACTCCCGATCCGACCCCTACTCCCACGGCTACTCCCGATCCGACCCCTACTCCCACTACTACTACCCCTCCTACTCCTGCTCCACCTCCCACTAACCAGACCCAGACTGAGTCGGTCTTCCCGGATACTTTTAGACCACCTCCTCCCTTTGTAGCGCCCGCGGTCCAGGACCAAGGGGGCGCAGTTTACGGTTTGTTGATCGAGCTTGCAGAGCGTCAGGCTCGTATAGAGAGGGACATGGCTCTTGCCTTACACCCTCTGTACGAGTACCACTTGCGGCAACACAGACCGATCCCGGAGGGTTGGCCACACCCTTCCTTCTTCCAGTACCCAGCTGAGGGGTACCCGGTTTCTGACGAGGAGGACGAGGACCCAGAGGTGGCAGTGGAGAGAGCTCGGGAGGAGGAGCGGAAGAGGAGAGAGGAAGAGAAATACCCGGAGTACAAGGTGGATGGAGACGACGACGACGACGAGTAGCTACTGGTCTACTCACTTCCCCAGTTTTCTGGCTGGTTGGGGGAAGTTCGTATTTTGTATGTATCTTTCACTCTTTTACTTTGTCTCCTTTATTTTTTTTTTTTTTGTTGGTTGTATACTCCCGTTCCCCCATATTTCTGCTGGTGTATGCTGGAGGACAATGAGGGCGTTGTCCGTTTTGGTTTGGGGAGGGTATTGCATCCTTTTGAGTCTGCATCTGCATTTGTTTTGCATCCACGTTTATTTTTCAGCCTTGCATTGTTTTAATTCATTGAAAAATCAAAAAAAAAATCAAAAAAAAAATTAGAAAATTAAAAAAATTCAAAAAAAAAAAAAAAAAAATTCACGTTTATTTTAGCATATAGGTTGAGTCGGAACGGTAGATTCCCATGATGACAATGCACTATAACTTGTCTTTTTGCTTGAGGCTTGCACTTTTATTGATAGTTATTAGCTTTGTCATACGCATAGTCTACGAATTTCTGCTCAAATATAAGCTGACTGTTTAGACTTGACCTATAAACTGGTAAACTACTTAAAAATTCTGAGTTTTAGAGCCATAACTGGTGACATTCATGACCAGTTCATTAGAAATTGAGAGTAGTACTCCTTGCATAGCATGTTCATCACTTTGCACATTCATGACATTCAATTTCTTGTTAAATGCACATATTCGGGTTTGTGGTTGGTGTCACATGCAGGGAGGTGTTTGCAAATTCCCCTTTCCTTATACTTTTCACCCATTTAGCTCCAAATTAGCCAAAACTTGCCTTTTTGACCCATTAGCTACATTCCAAATTAAGCCTGCCTAGTCAAGCTAGTTTAGTATGTTCTTTTGTGGTATGAGTTTCCGTTGCAGTTTGGTTTGTATCTCATTGTATGGAGATTGGTGGAAATTATGGAAGGAGAAAAGAAATAAAAAAAAAAAAAAAAAAAGGAATTGAAAAAGAAAAAAAAAGACGTGAATGAAAGGAAAAAAAAGAAAAAAAATGAAAAAGAAAGACGTGTAAGAAGAAAGAAAAGAAAAAGAGAATGTGAAAATGGAGGAAACAGACGTGCCCCTCTTGTCTGAGTTGAGAAGATGTTCGAAGATGTACAATCGAAAAAGGTTGTTTTGGTTCAGTTAGTTATTTCAGACGGTATTTAAAAAAGGGAAGTTTGTGACCGTCTGACTCCTCCGTTCTATCCCATATTTTTTGGGGAGATTGTGTTTTGAGTCTAGTGAGTTTTGTGCCGAATGAAGGGCACCCGTACTTAGTCTTTTAGTCAGTTGAGATTCAGATGGTTTCATTATGGTCCTGTTAGGAACTAGCTTGACGCTTTTACCTCCACATTTCCATAACATGTTTAGCCTTTTCTCACCTGAACCTTACTATTCCCAAATCATTTGCAAACCCTCGGCTGTGACGGACATTATTGGTTGGAATTTGTGCATTAGTACTTGAATTTTCTTTCATTTTTTATGCATGCATGCTATGTAGGTCGCAGCTAGGTGAGTGACTATCTTTCCTTCTCTCTTTTACATATAACATTCACCCTTTGCTTCATGAGACAAGAGTGACCACGAGAGAGTCCAGTTTTGTTGGTCTTGCAGGGTCGATAGGTTGGCTATATTTCTGAACAGCTTATAATTCGTTTGCGTATTGACTTTTTAGCTTTAACTGTTAATTTCTGTTGCATTAAATTGGTTCACGTAGACAAGTTAAGCTAGCTCTGAGTTATCATTTCCGTTCCATTAGTTTAGTTTTGAGTTTACTCGAGGACGAGTAAAGGTTCGGTTTGGGGAGATTTGATACGTGCCTAATGAATAGTCTTTTTAGCCTATTTCAGCACGTATAGCATTTTCATATTATTTTTATGATATTTTGCCCCGAATTGGCTACTTTGGTTCGTTTTGTCCCTTTTGTAGAAATGAACGCGAAAGTAGTGGAATCGTACCCTTTTTCGTCCTTTTTGCATGCATTTAGAGGAGACGTGATTTTCCAGAGTGAGTTACTGTGTTTGGAAGCGTCATGGCACGGATTACGAGGCATTTAGGCAAGGACGTGAGCTGAAATGAAGTCTAGTCACTCGATCGAGCTGTTTTCCACTCGATCGAGTGGTTTCTACACCCCTAGTTGGTCGATCGAGTAGTTTACTACTCGATCCTTATGCCGCAGAAAGAGCTGTTACTCGATCGAGTAACTTTCCTGTCGATCGAGTTGTTTTGGATGAAGAGTTGGACGATCGAGTGGTTTTAATCCACTCGATCGAGTGGTTTTGATGGGTTTGGGCTTTAATTAGCCCGCGTGATATTTTATTTCGCTAAAATCTTTTGCCTTGCTATTTAAGCACGCTTTACTAGGTTAATTAGGATGATCTTTTATATTATCAAACACTCTACTGTAAACTTTAGAACGCTGCTTTATTCCTCTCTACTGTTACCTTATTTCGGGATTGCTTTTACTCGGATTTTGTGTTCTTTACGCCGGATTCGCTTGGATTGTAATTCCTTCTCTCCCTTTAATAATAATTAATCGTTTGTTTGCTTTAATTTCTCGTTTGTGTTATCACTTCTTTTGCCCTAATTTTCCTTATTGCAATTTATTGTTTATTTATAATGTTTACTGCTGGAAAATTGTTTGCTGTTAGTTCAATTAACGATATGAGTAGCTAAACTCCCTTCATGTTGGGATTAGAGAATCTGCGGTAGAATTATGACGACGTAGTAAATGAATTAGACGAATTGATTATGAGACTCTGTCACTATGGCAATTTAACTGTATTTATCCGACCTAGTTGAGTGCACGCTTCTATGTCACCCTTTAATCTGGCTAAAATTAATCCTGGATCGAAAGAATGGACTAAATAGGCCTGCTATAAACAGTAGACTACCCTAATGAGGACGAAAGTTAAGTTAGTTGTATTTTAGGATAGAAAGTGGACCGAAAGGACCTTTCAACATCCGTCTCACATTAGTTCGTCTGAGTCATTTACAGCTGAGTTATTGGACTACCGTAGTGAACCGAAATCCCGACATGTCCCTCTCTTATTGATAGTTTAAACCGATTTTCTGCCCCTATTGCTTTTGTTTTTATTTCCTTTTCCTTTCAAACTTCGTTGTTTAGAACCAAATTCAAACAACCCCCCAATTGTTACCGTAGGATTAGAATTAGACAGCTATAATTACATTACCTCCCTGTGGATTCGATACTCGACTGCCTCTACTACATTTTAGTTGAGACCGTTAGGTTTTATCTTTGATAGGGTTGCGATAGCCGTGTCAACTACGATCTGATCGTGGTGGAGAATATCTCAGTAATGAATTTGATTCACACTTGAAAGATTGTGGCATTGTGTCACAACTCACTCCACCTGGCACACCACAACTAAATGGTGTAGCCGAAAGGAGAAATCGAACCCTACTAGATATGGTTCGATCTATGATGGGTCTAACCGAGTTACCTAACTCGTTTTGGGGATTTGCAATCCAAACTGCAATTAAATCATTAAACATTAGTCCATCAAAAGCAACCGAAAAGACGCCATATGAGATATGGAAAGGAAGGGTTCCTAATATATCCTACATGAGGATTTGGGGTTCTGATGCTTACGTCAAGGTAAAGACAGACAACAAGCTAGCCTCACGATCCGAAAAATGCATCTTTATGGGTTACGCTACCACCACCCGAGGTTACTACTTCTACAAACCTCAAGAGAACAAAGTGTTTGTGTCTAATGAGGCTGTCTTCTTAGAAAGTGATTTTATTTCTAAGAGACAGAGTGGGAGAAATTTTGAACTTAATGAAGTTCAAGAGACACAAACCGAAGTAGAGACAAATGGAGAGGCACGTGAAGACGTTCCTTCGTCATCTAATTCGAAAGTCGTTCCTCAATTAAGAAGGTCGAGTCGAGAAATTCGCCATCCTGATAGATACGTGGAACTTATCGAAGAGGATGGGAGTCTTGATGTGTTGCTTCTAGAAAGCGACGAACCTGCTACCTACAAAGCTTCAATCTCTAGTCCTAATTCAGCTTTATGGCTTCAAGCCATGGAATCCGAAATAAGTTCTATGCATGAAAATCAAGTCTGGAACTTGGTGGATTTGCCTGAAAGAGTGAGACCTCTTCAATGCAAATGGATATTCAAAATAAAGAATGGCATAGAAGGACATGATGATGTCTACAAGGCTAGGCTTGTTGCAAAGGGTTTTACCCAAGTTCAGGGTCTCTTCACTATGATGAAACCTTTGCTCCAGTAGCCATGCTAAGATCCATTCGGATAATGGTAGTGATTGCTGCATTTCATGACTATGAAATATGGCAAATGGATGTAAAGACCGCTTTTCTAAATGGGCATTTAGAAGAGGAGGTGTACATGTTACAACCTGAAGGTTTTGTAGATCTGAAAAATCCTAACAAAATATGCAAGCTTAAGAGATTCATTTATGGTCTTAAGCAAGCATCTAGAAGCTGGAATCATCGATTCAATCATGTTATAAGAGAGAATGGTTTCACTCGAAGTATTGAGAAACCATGTTTATACATTCAGTAGGAGCAATGTTGTGTTCCTAATATTGTATGTGGATGACATACTACTTATTGGAAATGATATTCTAATGTTATCCTCTGTCAAGGAGTATTTGGGAAATTATTTCCAAATGAAGGATTTAGGAGAAGCACAACGCATACTAGGTATCAGGATCTATAGAGATAGAACCAAAAGGATATTGGCATTAAGTCAAGAATCAAATATTGAAAAGATTTTTCGACATTTCAGCATGGAAAAGTCCAAGAGAGGCTTGATTCCTATGGGTAGTGGAATCATTTTGAGCAAGTCTCAATCTCCTTCCAAACCCGAAGATGTTGAACGCATGAAGTTGATTCCTTATGCTTCCGTTGTTGGATCAATCATGTATGCCAAGATATGCACTCGTCCAGATGTCTCGTATGCTTTAAGCATGACTAGTAGATATCAAGAGAATCCAGGTGAGAGTCACTGGATAGCTGTGAAGAATATCCTTAAGTACTTGCGAAGGACTAAGGATTCTATCTTAGTGTTTGGAGGTGACCCCGAGTTATGTGTTAAGGGTTACACAGACTCGAGTTTTCAAAAAGATAGAGATGATATGAAATCCCAGGCTGGATTTATATATATGCTCAATGGTGGGGCCATAAGCTGGAGAAGCTTCAAAGAAGCTGTGATTGCGGATTCTACTACGGAGGCTGAGTACGTTGCAAAGATCGAGGTCGCTAAGGAAGCCGTGTGGATTAGGCAATTCATGGAAGGGCTAATGGTAGTTCCCACCGCCAAAGATCCTATCACGATCTTCTGTGACAATAGTGGGGCGATCTTTCAAGCTAAAGAACCCAAGTCTAGCAATAAATCTAGACACGTACTTAGAAAATTCCATGTAATTAGGGATTTTGTTGAAAGAAAGGAAGTAGCGATTTGTAAGGTTGGAACGGATGACAACATAGCGGATCCATTAACCAAACCTTTATCGCAAACAAAACATGACCATCATGGTGTATCCATGGGTCTAAGGCGTATGCGAAATTTGTATTAGATTATAAGATATGAAATAAAAATCTGAGTTTTTGGTTCATATATGATAATCGCATTTGTCGTTTGAGTTTATTTATACAAACTCGTTTGTTTATAACCTTGTTCTATCAAAATGGGTTGTGGAGACAAATTGAACCCCATTAAAGTGAACTGGATTAACATGGTATTCGCCCCTAGTTACTTATATGAGGTGAGGTCTCGAAGTGACTAGAGTGTGATGCGATTGATGGCAAGTTCAAGTGCCATAGAGTCATATGGGATGACTAGTCGATCACATAGGCAGACTGTATGGGACAATCTGTCGGGCAGTGACCGCTTATAGAGTTCTGGTAATTCATAAAGCCTGGTCGTGGCAAGAGCTACAATAGTATTCTTATGAGTCAATTCTTTTGACTAGAGACTATTCGCCTAAGTTGGCACAACTTCTAATTAGCTTTGATTTATACTCTACGATTTCGTAAATGAGGTCAAACTGGGTATATTTTGGGTTATGATGGACTATGGCTGAACGAAGGGAATAGGGCGATAGAAATTGTCCACCCCTTTTCAGGGTTGTTTGAAATCTCAAGGCCACTCGAGGAGTAGTTAACTAGAAATGCGTGGCCACGCTCGGAAGGTATCTGTGATAGATAATTCCGGTCAGACTGTTAATCTCCATATCGAGAAAACCACTCAAGATATGATCAAATGTAAGTACGACCTGCAAGACACCTTGCATTGAGTGGGAGATTGTAATAGGACAAGAGAATTGGTGACGCACACTTGTCGAGGACAAGTGGGAGATTGTTAGGAAATGTGTCCTCAACAATAGTGCGATCACATGATTTAAATATCATTATTAAATCTCATATTAAGAATACGTGAGGGATGATTCTTTATACAGTCGACTGACCGTCATTAATCGGTAATGATTGGGTAACTAGAGTTTGACATTACTGTCGTGTGACGGTGGTGGTCAGTTGATCCCTTTAGGTCACACCTATAGGATGAGGCCCAAATAGATATTTAATTAATTGTATGCGATACGAATTAATTAATTCCTTAATTGTGGGAGTGCAATTTTGCCTCTTATTATAATGTGATTAAATAAGATTTAATTTAGTAATTAAGCGTTAAATTACTAAATTAGTTGAGGTATTATATAAGTTTTGAGGTAGAGGTAATTAGTTATTTAAAGTTTCAAGAAGTTGTAATTTTAACTAACTAGTAATTATGGGATCCATTATATGTTGATATACTGGTAGTATACTACTCAAAAAGTGGAGTGTATATTATATTATTAAGTGTAATATTTAAGTGTTAAATGATTACATTAATAATTAAATATGTAAGATAGTTAAACATAAGACTTATAAGCATTTGTGGGACAAATGACAAAAGGCAAAAATGGACCAAATAATGACCAATATTTCAGCCAAATAAGATGAGTAAAAGATGCTCTTTTGTCTTTGTTGATTTATGATTAAAGCTTGATAGTGACCTTGCATACTAGCTTTAATCATTCCTACTCTTACACACTCTACCTAAACTAAACAAGAGAATAAAAACAAGAGAAAAAATATTCCCTTGAAGCTCCCAAAGCCACCGGTTTTTGGCTTACAAAAGGGAGCATAAGTTGCTCATTTTTGTTGTTGCTTCTTTACTTGTTTTTCTCTCAAGTCTCTCCTCACATGCAATTGCTTAAATCTCTATAAAATACTAATACACTCATCAAATATTACTAGAGGTAGTAATGCAAGAACATTAGTATTATTAAGGAAATATTTCTACTATATATCTAGTTAATATTCGTAGGAATTTTTGGGATTAATCTTGGGTGCAATTTATTGGAGTGGCTTCTATACTTGGAGTCTTAGGTAGATCATCCATCATATTTAGCTCAAGAACAAGTGAAAGAAGGTGACCTTACTTGTGCCCATATTTTCGAAATACATAACAATGTAAGGAACATTGTTTTTCTTATAAATCTTTCATTTTGTTATGCATGCACTATATCTAAAGAACAAATAATTAACAAGTTAATTAGTTTACTATTAGAGGAGTCTAATAATAGGTATATGAACCTAACACACAAAATCCTTAGTATAACCAATACTCCAATTCTTCCAAACTACCGTAAAACGACATACTCCTCTATACAAAGCACCTATCTCCAAAAGCATTAGTCACAATCCACACTTATTACACACGCTCACACTAGATCCTCAAGTTCTTTTCTTTCATTACCGCAAAACTTATCCATAACTTAACATGATACTAATTCCCAACACCCTATGCTCACTGTCTTAATAAAAGATTATGAACAACCTGCAGCTTCCATAGCGGTACAACACATGTTCCACAAATCACTTCCTATTACTATGCCAACCAATGCCTCCTCTAAAAGAACATCACAAGTACTCCAACCATGTCTCGCAACTGTGTCCCATCAACAGGATATCACTATATCATGAGAACAACGTAAACATACACAACTCTTTTCCATATCATACTCTACCCTCACTCCCAAGCTGAAACTGGTAAGAAACATCAATAAACAAAACAACCGTCTATTTGTCCACTGATACGTGCATTTTATATAGTCTTATTAGCCTATTTTATGCACGTATTTCTATGCTTTTATCGTGGTTTTATGCTACGAAATGCCCCGAATATGCTACTTTGGTGTATTTTGTCTTAATTGCAGGAATGGACCATAAAGTAGTGAAATCAAGCCATTTACCGTCCGTTTTGCATGCATTTGGAGGAAGAGTGGATTTGGAGCGGGAATTATAGCTGTCTTGGGATGCGTGAAGCCTTTTGGAGAGCTAAAAGGACAGGTCAAAGTCAAACTAACGAGAATCATGAGCTGCTGAAGTCAAGATCCACTCGATCGAGTAATTAATTAGTCGATCGTGTGGTTTTAGGATGAATAATCAGGCGGTCGAGTAGTTTATCTAGTCGATCGACCATTTGCATTTATTGTTTTAGTCGATCGAGTAACTATTCTGGTCGATCGACCAGTTTTGAGCCTAAGTTGCTCGATCGAGTGGTTTTATTCCACTCGATCGAGTGGATTTTGCTACGGGCTGGGCTTTTTGCTTTAATTCCGTCAATTAGGTTTAGCAAATCCTATTTTCTTATAAATAGGAAGTCAGTATGTCATTGTAAACTCTCTCATCTCCTCCCTCCTTTTCATCTGACACTTCTATTACGTTACTTTGGCTACTGTTACTTTTGTTCTTCATTTCCGGATCTTTTAATTTAGTAATTCTTTCTTCCCTTTTCTCTCTTTAATTTAATGTTTATTGTTCCTATTTCTTTTATTCTAGTTTTCCTTATTCCCATGTCTAGCTAAATCCCCTTAGTATGTTAGGATTAGGAAAGCCGTGGTAGCAACATGTTATAATTGACTTGAATAGATTAGTCTGGCGATAAGAATTGTATTAGGCAATTTAATTGTTATTAGGTTGAATGTATGCATGCAGGAGACCAATTTATAAAAGTAGTTAACCCCGACCTGGATCGAAAGATTGGAAGGGAAGGCTTGCTTAATTACAATAGGTAATACCTAATTAGGGCGAAAGCTAAGTTAGGAGACCCTAGGGCGGTTTAAGGACCGAAAGGTGACGACCATAGCTCTTCTTATCAATAGTCTAATCGCCTCAAGACACCCGATAGTACACATATTGCCACGGTAGACCGACTCCTAGCATATTCCCTTCTCCTCTGTCAAATTCTCGCTTTCCTCTCCCTCTTGCTTAGCATCTTTAGTTTAATATAAATAATCAAAACCCCCAACTTGTGACATTAGACAGATAGAATAGACAAGTAGATAGTACACCGCCTCCCTGTGGAGATCGACCCTACTTATCGCTAGTTTCTGTTAGTTATACTTAGGTATTTTATTTTTGGTACAAAAACGACAGTATCAAATTTTGGCGCCGTTGCCGGGGAGGCATCTATTTATTTAATTGTTTCATTTTATCTGTTTCTAGCCTCAGGGGATTTTTCCCTGTAGGCCGTTTTAATCTTTTTCCTTGAGTGCTGTTTTGATAGGCCTTACAGGTTCTACCTAGACAGTTCTAGGTGAAAGATCGTCAAAGGGAAGGCTTGAGTACCTTTGACCCATCACCAATGTCCTATTATATGGGACAACCGGTGATTTACTGCGGGAGATGTGGTGCTGCTGGGCATGATGCAGTTTTTTGTCTGGCAGAGAATGACGAAGTTTACGCATTCAAGTAGCGTAGTCGAGCTAGTCAAGCAGCTGTAGTTGTGGCGCCACATCCACCCTATCAATGGCCACCGCAACAAGATCCTCCTGATATACAAGAAGAAGAAATTGCGGATCTGAAATCTCTATTGGAGACACTTGCATCTCAATTGCAAGAGAAGCAAGATCATGATAGACGCACTTCTTCGCGACTTGCTAAGCTCGAAACTGACATTGCTCAGTTAGTAGCTGATATACAAGAAGAAGAGGTTATGAATCGAGGTCTTTAATGAAGACATTAGTGTCAAATTTATCCATGAGGCAAGAGAGTGATAGACGTAGGGATGCTCGATTCATTGAGCTGGAGTCTGACATTGCTCAGTTAGGAGCTGAGATGAAAGAAGAAGAGGCATACCTTACCGAGAGCGGTTTTTCCCACGAAGAAACCATGTTGCCCAATGCTGAGGATGACCTCTACGACTTGGATGACGAGTTTCTATCATATTTCAATGCCTTACACGAAGATTTCAGCCCTGTACAGGAGGAATCACTCGATCGAGTGACTTATATTGGTCGATCGAGTGATTTTCCAGAAGAAAGTGCTCGATCGAGTGATAATTCCACTCGATCGAGTGGAATTCAGGAGGAAATTGGTCGATCGAGTGATTATTCTGCTCGATCGACTGAATTGGCCATTGGGAGCTTTGATCCGTCATATAGGTTTGATTTAGATGACGATTTTGATGACGACAATGGTTACGGTGAATCTCCCTTATTCAAAGCCGAGTTAGATGCACTCGAGGCCGAGATTTACGGGACGAATTCCACTGAGGGCGACGAAAGGACAGCTGAGTCGGTACTTGCTCCTAGCACGGATGAGGTAATGCATTCACTTGTCAGTGATTCCGTTGTTGAGAGCGACCAACCTGAGGTAGTAGACGATAATCTTATTATTGTTTGTTTTAATAGCATATTGCCCCGTTTGATTCATGCTTCTTCCTTTAATGCTATACCCCCTCCCATGTGGACGAATAAATTAGCGATTATTCACCATCCCTTTCGTCTTAATTTTGTTAATCCAAAACGAATCCTTACTATATTGACGATTGCTCCCGCGCTCCTTTATTTTGTGGATAAATTTAGGAGTTCGCATAGGAAATTTGTTCGACTTAAACGGTTGTTTAATTTTATTTCCTATTTCTTCATTCCACCTTGGTGCTACTTATGCTTTTGTGTAGCACATGCGCAGATGTACGATCTAATGCTGCGCGCTTTGAGCTGTTTTGATTGTAGCTGATTATAAAGGCTCGAAGAAAAAGGAGGTCGAGCTGGGACCTGACTGAAGCTAGCGCTACCCGGGAGGCAACCCGGATAATTTTATTTTATTTTGCATTTTATTAACTTTCAGTTGTAATAAATGGTTTTTATACCATAGACTATCTTAGTATGCTTGTTTAGTTAGTTTGCGGGCCGTTTTTAATTACGTTTTGCAGGGAACACGCTGGGAATCACTCGATCGAGTAGTTTCCCTACTCGATCGAGCACTTTTGCTGATGAATTCACTCGATCGAGTGAAATATTTACTCGATCGACCACCTGCAGATAGAGAACTGCTCGATCGACTGTTTTTCTCCTCGATCGAGCAAGTTTTGGATGCCCACTCTACTCGATCAGCTACTGTTCATCTGCTATCGAGTGTATTTGACTTGGATTAGCTTCCTGAGACGGTTTTTCCGGGCCTTTAGCAACCTCCCATGTTCATGGTCGGTTTGGGGAGGTCCCTTTATTCGCGCATTTGTGAGTTTTTCCGTATTTACTCACTTTCTCCTTCAGTTTGCATTTCCTTTCCATGTTTTGGTACAATGAGGGCATTGTACGGTTTGGTTTGGGGAGGTTTTGCATCCATATCTATGTCTGTATTTTGTTTTTATTGCATTTCAGTTATCACGTTTAATTTATGTTTGCATTGTTGTTTATTTTTGTTAAAAACTCAAAAATTCCATAAAAATTAAAAAAATTGTTAAAATTCAAAATAATCATGTTTATTTTTGCATATAGCTTGAGTCGGAACGGTAGATTTCAGTGATGAAATTGCACTATTTTTTTGTCTTTTTGCTTAAGCCTTGCAATAAACTTTTATCTTTTAGCTTTGCCTTATTGCATATCTACGAGTTTATGTTAAAATTTAGCTGAACATATAGACTTGACCTAAGATTTTGGCAACCTACTTATAATTTCTAAGATTTAGAGCCTTATAAACTGGTGTCATTTGTGACCAGTTTCAGGTAGGATTGTGAGTAGTTACTCCTAGCATAACATGTACCATTAATTTGCACATATATGAAATTCAATTGCTTTTTGCCTACATACATTCGGTTAGTGGTTGGTGTCACATGCAGGGAGGTGCTTACAATTTCCCTTTCTTTCATTTTTACCCATTTAACACCACATTAGCCAAATTTGCCTGTTGACCCTTAACTACATTCCAAATTTAGCCTGCCTTGTCAAGCTAGTTTAGATTGGTTTTGCGGTATATTGTCTATTGTATCAAGTTTGGCTTATATCTATTGTTTTGGAGTTGGTATTTATGAAGAAAAGGAGGAAAAAAGAAAAAAAAAAAAGAGTTGAAAAAAACGTGAAAAAGAAAGAAAGAAGAAAAAAAGAAAGTTGAAAGAAAAAAAACAAGAAGAAACCGAAAAAAAAAAGAATGAAAAAAAAAAGATTTCGAAAAAAAAGATGTTGTTTGGTTGTTGACGGTTTCTGCTCCTATGATATAAAGATAAAGCTAAAGGAGGTGTAGGAAGCTCACAATGGAATAGGTTGAAGTCAAGTAATCAACCCCGCACTTGTGGTATCCTCCAATAAGCCTTGTCAACCCTCAATTGTCGCTCATTACGACATCTTCATCACCGGCCTCATCACCATCATTATCATCATCATAATTATCATCACCATCGACCTCCATTGGATCGGAGGATTCACCAACTTCTTCATCATTGGAACTTGAACCTTGCTCTTCTTTTTGGCATGAACCAATACCTTCCCCGTCTTCATCAACAATAACCTCCTTTCCATTAGCCACCCGACTATCCTTTTCGGTATCTTGAGAAGCAGTACGGAAGAACACTTCCTTATCCACCCAACTAGGCAAAGGACATGAAGGATCAAGAAGTCCTTGCCTAGCTAGATGTAGAAGTGGTGGATATTAGGCTCGATAAGCATTTACCCGGTCATCATGAGCTCCTCTATGCATTTGTTGCATTAATTAGGTCAAGTAATCATTGCCTACCACAACATTAGAGCCACTTGGTTTAAACTCTTGGTAGGCAAAAGGATAGGGTGGAGTCACAATGGTAGAGGAGGAGGGCTTTGCAATTGGATCCCTTTGTTGCTTGATTATCACCTCGGCTTCTTTGGAGATGGGAATGAGGTAGTTTAGTCTATGGGCGGAGATACGGAAAATATTGGTGGGCAAGAAAATGGACTTGGCTTCCTTGATGAGCCATTCATATTTGTTGTCAAGATTGTCATTCTTGACCCAATGAAATTTGTTGATCAAAGTGCTCATATCAAGAAGGTAGCTTCCCTTAACCGGTTTGTAGGTGTTATCTTTGTTGAACTCTGGGTTAAAGTATTTAGCTAACCTTGTTACCAAGCCCCCGTTCACAATAAAGGCCGCTCCCTCTTTCCCATTATCAATCTCTAGCCACCGGTCAATCAATAGTTGAAGAATGTTGTATTTTCGGGTGGACTTTCCATTGAGATTCAATAAGGACTCAAGGTAGACAAAACCGAGTTCGGTGAAGTGGTTGGTGCCTTTCCTAGCAATCTAAGTATTGGCCACACACCTGTGCCAAGTTCTTATGCCCGAATGGTGGACATACAAAGCATGACAATCCCGGAAGGACTCAAATTTTCAACCGGTTATAGCCTTCCAAAGGGGTGCGACATCATATTTCAAAGGTTTTTTTTTTATCATAATGATCATATCGCACAAGACCAAACACTTGACCAAATTCACTCTTAGTCATTCTTCTACTCTTGTTCTCAAGCCGGAACTCAACATAATTTCGAGTCTCTATCTTGTATGCACTCAAGGAGCTTATGAACTCCATGGTTAATGAGGGGTAAGTCAATTCATCCATATCAAAGAGGGTTGTCAACCTCATGGACTCGAAAAATACTCTAGTTTGCTCAAGGACACCCAACTTTTGCAAAGTATCATGGCAAATAAACTTGGTAGCTACAACTTTCTTTTTGGCAAGGGATAGAAAGGCAATCCTATGTTTATCGGATAAGAAAGTTACCTCCAAAAAGTTTGGCAATTGTTCTACAACTGGAGTAGATGTGGTAGCTTCCTCAATAGGATTTGACGGTTTCTTGGACTTCCTCCCTTGTTTGAGCTACTACCAAAGCCTTAGATGCTAGAAGAGCTTGTTGCCTCTTTGATAAATTTGAAGCTTTGGGTGCCTTGGTTCCGCCTTTAGTCCTTGCCATTGTATGATCCTTATCAAATTGGTATCAACAAACCAAGATATTCCTTGAATGCTCCTTGCTTCTTCAAACTTCAAACAATTCCTCAATCAATTTGGGTTTTTTGAAATTTTGCCCGAACCCTAGAAAATTGATTAAATTTGTGAGGAAATTGATGGTTAAAGGGTCTTTTGTTGATGGAGTGATTTAATTTTGTTTTGAGCAAATTTTGTTTTGTTTGTGGTGAATTTTGTTGAGAAATTGGTGATTTTGGATGAGGGGATTGAAGGTTGAAGTGAGGGAAAATGTATGTGTTTGTATTTTTGAAAGATGGAAATGAATGGGGAAGAAGAGGATGTCCCGTGTTTGTTTATGTAACAGGTCTGGGACGCTCGGATCAGAGTCGGGACGCGCGGATTGTCTCACAGGGTTTTCTGAAATGGCAAAGCAGTTCTGGGATGCGCGGATTGAGCTCAGCTTGAGCGGATTTCGGCAGAGACTCTCGGATTAAGCCTGGGATGTGCAAATTTTTCATCAGCAAAAATTCGTCAGGTTGGAGCTTCCCAGGACCCGCGGCTCGATAGTAGGACGAGCGTCCTGAGGTTAGAGGACGAGCGTTCTGAGCTCGTCTTGCTCAGATTTTCTTACAGGACTTTCTCCCATAAATTGATGCTCCCCAGCTCCCACGTCTCGACAGTAGGACGCGCGGATTGAGCCTGGAGACCCTCTGATTGCCCTCAGCTCCAACGAGCTTAGGTCTAATCGTGGGGGTTCCTCTTCCCTTGTCATTCCTTATTCCCTTCCTTGTTAAATGTGGGTTGTACTACAAAGGCTTGGTTAGTCTAGGCATTTACCATCCCCACACATGATCAAACACTACACATTAAAACACGTTAAAATACCTCCCTCACTTGGTCTCATGTCAAAAATCTTGTAATAAAGCACAAAAATGCAAATCCAAAAAAGACAAAGATGCAATAAAGGAAATAAAATTCTAGTTAAGGGGTTAGAATATTTACAAATGGTGGTTTAGGGAGGACTCCACCAAACTCTCCTTCTTGTGAGAGGTATCAAGGGGGCAAAGCCAAAGTGTTGTTGATGTTACTCAACTCCTTGTAGAAGTAGTCGAAGGCTTGATCATTTTCATGATAAAGATCTTGCATGGATCTTTGTGCATTGTTTTCTCCATTGTTGTGGTCCGAGTCAAAGTGATGACAAGGATCAATAAAGCCTTGGTCCAAGGTCATAGCATTTCCAATATAAGGATTGACCAATCCTTCAAATTCATCGTCCCATAGACCATAAACTTCACTAGCTTGTTCCCCAATGATGTCATGAGTTGATAAGAGCAACTCTCCTTTCTTGTTATCTTGGCCAATGAGGCCTTCTTCATTACTTGTCATGATGGGTGAGCTATTCAAGCTCTCATTGTTGTTGTTGAAAATTCCATGCTCTCCGAATAGAGCTACTTGAAGGTCATCCACTTTCTCCTTCCATGTGGGTGATGTTTCTTTAACCATGGCTTGATCTTTGCATAGAGATTCTAACTTCTTCCTATCACTTTATCGGCTATATGTTGGAGCTTGTGTCCTCCACAAATTAGTGTGATAACATTTGTAAATCTCTTACAGGTTCACAAGGGCATACTTCGTATTTTAATCAGTTGATTAACGATTACCTAATAGCGGTTGGCTTGCTAGAAAGTTTGACGTTATTATCATACAGATGGCGGTAATCAACTGGTCCCTAAAGGTCACACCTATAGGATGTGTTTGAGAGATGTGGTTATAGAAATATAATCACATTGATGCCTTATATGACTAAACAGTTAGTCAATGTGTTGATGAGACAATTATTTAATGAAGATTAAATAATATTAGTTGAGACGAATTAACTGTCAATTCGTAAATTGAATATAATAAGTTATATTTAATTAAATGTATGTAATGTTAGCTTGGACGAATTAATATGTTAATTCGTAATTAAATGTAATCGGTTATATTTAATATCAACAAGATAAATATGTCATAGTGGTAATTGTAAGGGTACTCAAACCAAGAGGTTATGGGTTCGATCCTCACTAGATGACAATTTATATTTAACACATTTTTACATTTTGGAATAACCGAAAATAAGGGGATTATACTCCTTGCTATTTCGGGATTTGGGCCGAATAATTAGAAAGAAAAATCTACCCTAATCTACCTCATACACGGTTTAAGAGGGATTAGTGATGATTTTTCTAACCTAATTCATTCTAACTCATTTTCTTTGCCTCTCATCTAAAAAACACAAAAAAAAACTAATTAATCAGTTAATTTTTGGTGGATCGATTCTAGCAAACAAGTTAAGGGCATTTCTCATATCGTCTTGGGTGCAACTAATAGGCGAATATCATTGCGATATTGTTCTTAGGCCGATTTTGCTAGGACCGAATGTTGTTTCTTAATCCTTTATGCTTTTGTTTATGCAATTTAGTTTTATTACTCGTAATCATCACTCTATTATTCGTTATAATCCTTAAATTTAAAGGGATGCATACAGATAAATCCCACAAGTGGTATCAGAGCCAAGGCCACGAATTATAATTTTGATGATTTTCATAAAATTGTTTATTAAACAATAATTAGGGTTTTCGAAAAAAAAGAAAAAAAAAACGGCTGAAATTTTTTTTGTGCCGTGAAGGTTTTTTTTTTCGACCGATTGTTGCGTTTTTTTTGTTGTTGTTTTATTTCCATTTGATTTTCATATTGTTGTTTTAATCAGTTAAGATAATAATTATGATAATTTGTAGATGTTTCGATTTTATAAATCGAGATGTAAATGGAAATCGTTTTTGTCTGATTGATGAATTGTTTTTGCTGTTATTGGCATATAATTTAATTTAACAAAAGTTCAAATCAATTATGATAATCGGTTATATCATGATTTAGATATTCTTTTAACATGTTAAATTTGAATAATCTAGTTTGAATACTTATATAAATTATAAGTTGTATATGCCAATCTTGTTAATAGCAACTTTAAAACAATTGTTCATTTTTTTTTCAAATGCTTGCGGCTGTTTTTCAAAAAAGAAAAAAAATTTGAGTTTTTTTTTCGTTTTAGGGTTTTTACAGCCGAAAGAAAGAAAAAAAAAATTTTGAGGTTTTTAGTGAAATGCCGAGAAGAAAAAAAGGGGAAGTATTTTTTTTCCTGTTTTTTTTGCTGTTTTCTGATTTTTGCCGAATGCAAGAAAAAAAAACAATGGTGTTTTTGTTTTGCTGTTTTGCCGTGGGCAAATTTTTTTTTTGTTTTATTTTGGCAAATTAATTATTGTGAAGCGGTTCATAATTAATAGATACCTAATTATTTTAAAGCAGTTTAAAATATTAATGGATTAAATTCATATTACAAGTTTAATATGAATTAAGTTTGAAATTAATGTGATTAATTGAGGAATTGTCACTTAATTTGTTAATTTAAATAGGTGGTTTGGATAAATTAATCAACATAATTAAGGAATTGTGTCATGTATGTTTAATTTATTTTTTAGTTGATGCATTTTAATTTTGTTGAATGAATCATTGAATGAATTTATTTACGTATTTTTGCAATCGGTTGTAATTTGTAGTACTTAGTGTGGCCTTAGTCAAATTATGTTTTCGTAATGAAGGAAACATGATTTTTATGTAATTATGAGATCTCGAATCTCTTTTATTTTTCTTTAGTTTTTGGGTTTTGAAATTAGAATGTAATAAATAGGTTTATTATGTAAATTTATTTATTGTAATTTTCGAAGAAGACTAAAGATGGAGATTGGAGCTCACTCCCGCTACATGGATCAAGATGCAACATCAAGACAAGCTTCTCGGGTCCAAGGATGGATTCCAAACTTGTATTTAATGTTCATTTTGATAGGATAGGCCACACTAGGACTTTATTATTGCTTTTACATTTTTCATTCCAATTGCTTTTCATTCACATGATAGTTTATGCATCATATTCCACCTAAAACCAAACCACCTACTACTAAAATGCATGAAAATTGACTCATATAGGTTGTATGTTAGTTTTCATGGACATACAGATGTCACAGACTTATTAAGCCATCACCTTAGTTTATTCGATTCTCGCATGCTAGATATTAGTTCACTTAAAATGAATTAAAATAAAGTTGATGGGATCTTCCTCTAAAACGGAAATTGAGACTAGTCTTTATAAGGGCAAACAACTATGAATCCCTTCTTTGTCGGTAGGCATAATATGACCCCTTCTACGTTGGGTAAGTAGTTGTGTTGACTTAGTTTACTTCAACATCATAGTCCGAAGAGTTTCTCGTGATTATGATGGACTAAAGATAGTATTTACAGAAATTTATCGACCAAGAATTCTAACGGTAGAATTAGCTAAAAGGTTAACTTATCAATTTACAGATAATTGAGTCTTGGGATCATTTATATAATTCTTGAGGGAGGTCAATTGTATAAATGTTTTGAGTCTTCGCGTTATGACAGTAGTTCATTAGACTTAAAAATATAAACGATGGACATGCTTATTATTTTTATTCTTCTTCTCGCAGTGTAGAACACGTATATTTTGATAATAATGTTACAACTAAATGGCTGGAAATAACGCAATCCCAGTGCCTAGTGCCACACTTGGACGCGAGTCCTGGCTGAAAGCTTTCATGGACCACATGAATAAGTCCACACGACTGAAGAATGATGGGTCCAACTTTGCGGACTGGGAGGCGGCACTAAGGAATGCTTGCCATTCGACGGTAAGCTCAATCCGAATCGAGCCAATACCGGTCAACCCAGGCCCCAATGCAGGAGTCAACGAGTCAATTGCTTATAGTGACTTCGTTATGGAAGTGGGTGCGATAAAGAACGTACTCATCTTTGCAATGGAAACCAATTTGCAGAGACGCTTCATTGTTCAAGGTGCGAACAAGATTTTCACCACGCTCACTAACGAGTTCTCTAAAGCACCGAGAATCGTTACATATGAGCATACATGTCGCTTCTTTGATGCGAAACTCCAGAAAAGCCAACCGGTTAGCCCACACATACTTCACATGATTGAGAATATCGAGAAGCTGGAGGCACTTGATTACAAAATCAGTGAGAGCATTGTCATTGACCGAATGCTTCATTCTCTTCACGATGGTTTTGCCCTTTTCAGGGCAAACTACTACATGAATGACTTGAAAAAGAGTCCTCATGAGCTACACTCCTTTCTCGTACAGACCGAGAAGGATATGAAATTGAGTGGGAGCATGAAGCAGGATGTTCTCACGATTTACAACAAGGGTAAAGGTAAGGGCAAGGCTCATGGCGACCTAGCTGTAGGTAAGCCAAAGTTTAAGAAGCCAGGAAACGGTAAAAGTGCGCCTGGTGAGACTAGTGTGATAACATTTGTAAATCTCTTACAAGTTCACAAGGGTATACTTCGTATTTTAATCAGTTGATTAACGATTACCTAATAACGGTTGACTTGCTAGAAAGTTTGACGTTATTATCATACAGATGGCGGTAATCAACTGGTCCCTAAAGGTCACACCTATAGGATGTGTTTGAGAGATGTGGTTATAGAAATATAATCACATTGATGCCTTATATGACTAAACAGTTAGTCAATGTGTTGATGAGACAATTATTTAATGAAGATTAAATAATATTAGTTGAGACGAATTAACTGTCAATTCGTAAATTGAATATAATAAGTTATATTTAATTAAATGTATGTAATGTTAGCTTGGACGAATTAATATGTTAATTCGTAATTAAATGTAATCGGTTATATTTAATATCAACAAGATGAATGTGTCATAGTGGTAATAGTAAGGGTACTCAAACCAAGAGGTTATGGGTTCGGTCCTCACTAGATGACAATTTATATTTAACTCATTTTTACATTTTAGAATAACCGAAAATAAGGAGATTATACTCCTTGCTATTTCGGGATTTGGGCCGAATGATTAGAAAGAAAAATCTACCCTAATCTACCTCATACACGGTTTAAGAGGGATTAGTGGTGATTTTTCTAACCTAATACATTCTAACTCATTT
This sequence comes from Silene latifolia, assembly GCF_048544455.1. NCBI lineage: Eukaryota > Viridiplantae > Streptophyta > Magnoliopsida > Caryophyllales > Caryophyllaceae > Silene > Silene latifolia. Next base: position 463,661,435 of record NC_133538.1, on the reverse strand, counting down.
TCTTTGCCTCTCATCTAAAAAACACCAAAAAAACCTAATTAATCAGTTAATTTTTGGTGGATCGATTCTAGTAAACAAGTTAAGGGCATTTCTCATATCGTCTTGGGTGCAATTAATAGGCGAATATCATTGCGATATTGTTCTTAGACCGATTTTGCTAGGACCAAAGGTTGTTTCTTAATCCTTTCTGCTTTTGTTTATGCAATTTAGTTTTATGACTCGTAATCATCACTTTATTATTCGTTATAATCCTTAAATTTAAAGGGATGCATACAGATAAATCCCACACTATAGTGATCGACCATGAAGCATGGCTCATGTAATCAGGGATCTCTCATTGTTTTGTTAAGATTGAAAGTAATTGTCTCATCCCCTACTTCAAGTGTGAGCTCTCCATGTTTCACATCGATTACCGCTCCGGTGGTATGCAAGAAAGGTCTTCCTAAGATGATAGGGATATTGGAATCCTCCTCCATGTCTACAATGACAAAGTCTATCGGGATGAAGAATTTGCCAATTCTTATGGGCACATCCTCCCATATCCCTAAAAGTATCTTTGTTGATCGATCCCCCATTTGAAGAGTAATGTTGGTGCACTTGAGCTCTCCCATTCCTAGCTACTTGCATACCGAGTATGGCATGACAATTACACTTGCTCCAAGATCACATAATGCTTTGTTGATTGTAGTGTCGCCAATGGTACATGGAATAGAAAAACTTCCCGGATCTTTGAGCTTTGGAGGGGAACTCCCTTGAAGAATAGCACTACTCACTTTGGTAAAGGCAATAGTCTCCAACTTTCGGATGGATTTCTTCTTGGTAAGAATATCCTTCATGTACTTTTCATAAGCCGGAACATGATTGATCAATTCCGTGAATGGGATCGAGACTTCTAAGTTCTTCACAATTTCCATGAACTTTCCAAGTTGCTCATCAAGCTTGGGCTTAGCTTGACAACTTGGGGATAGAAGTCTAATCACAATAGGCTCCTTATCAACATTATTAGCCTTTCCTTCATTCTTCTTCTTTGAAAGTTCGTTGGTAGTAGGTTCTTCTTCCTTAGAGATCTCCACAACTCCTTGCTTGCTACTAGCATCCACAATAACTTCATCAATTGGCCTCTTCGGCCCCTTATATCTTGTACCACTCCTCAAATGGATGGCACTAACTGTCTCATGTCTTGTGGCCGGGTTATCTTGAGGAGATAATTTCTCCTTTTGTCTTTGGGAGCTAGAAGATGCTAATTGGGTCATTTGAGTCTATAACATTTTGGTGTGGGCAAGTATATTGTTGATGGTGATTTCTTTAGCTTGGCTATCTTTTAGCATTTGGGCGAAGAATTCTTGTTGGTTCTTTTGCATTTGGAAGACCGCTTTTTGAACATCAAAGCTTTGGTCATTGGATTGGTTGTAGGAAGGTTGATTTTGATATCCTTGGCTTTGGTTGAAAAAGGGTCTTTGAGCTTGGTTTCTCATTGGAGGTGGAGTGTATGTTGGTTGAGGACTTTGAACATTTTGGCTCTTGTATGGGAGAGTTGGATAGAATTTGGTGTTCTCATTATAGTAGTTGGAATAAGGGGTACCACTCTTGTATGCTTGGAAAGCATTTACTTGTTTATTTGTTCCCCTACATTCGTTTTGATCATGTCCCAAGGTTCCACAACTTTCACATACTCCATTTGGGATTGAGGATGATGCCACCATAGCATTAACATGTTGTTTGGGTGATTTGGAAGCTTCATCAAGCTTAGCCATGGCCTTTTCAAACTTCAAGTTGATGGTGTCGATATGAGCACTTAGTTGAGCACCCAATTGTGTGATGGAATCTACCTCATGCTTTCCTCCTCTAGTGGCCTTTCGAGGCCTGCTATATTGGGAATTATGAACCGCCATCTCTTCGATTTTGGCCCATGTTTGGTTATCATCAACTTCGGTAAACCTCCCATTGGATCCCATATTAAGCACATTGCGTGAGTCTTCATATAAGCCGTTCCAAAAGTGTTGCACAAGGAACCACTCACTAATTCCATGGTGTGGACAAGATCGACAAATGTCCTTAAATCTCTCCCATGCTTCATATAATGACTCCTCATCCCTTTGCTTGAACCCGGGGATTTGGGCTCTCAACATATTTGTTTTCTCTGGAGGATAAAATTTCTTGTAGAAGGTAAGTGCTAACTTCTTCCAAGAATCAATACCAAGGGTAGCCTTGTCTAGGCTCTTCAACCATTGCTTTACGGTACCGATCAAGGAAAAAGGAAACAATACCCATCAGATTTGGTCTTGAGTAACTCCGGTTTGAGAAATTGCATCACAATAATCACAAAAAGTCTCCATATATAAATGAGGGTCTTCACTAAGCATCCCTCCAAATTGACTTCTCTCAACTAATTGTATGAATGCGGATTTGGCAATGAAATTACCGGTTAAATATGGTGGTGTAGGAGTACCGTTTGGTAGGTTCTCCTTGGTTGGTACGGAATGTGATGAAAATTTAGGCATTGTAGGTTGATTTTGTGGTTGGTTTGGAATTGGGTTATCCTCTCCTTCTCTTGAAAAAGGATTGACGAACTCAATGTTATTTGGTTGAATGTCAACAATCTCTCCAATATCTACGACTCTTGAAGTACCTCTAGCAACTCTTCTATTGTTGGTTAAGGTCCTTTCAATCTCGAAATCAATAGGTAATAAATTACCTTGTGATCTCCTAGTCATGAAAAATATCAAACAACTAGAAAACAATTAGATCAACCTTGAGGAGATTGACTTCCCCAAGGTAAAGAAAGACATAACTAAAAACAATTAACGAAAATTAAATCAATTGAACACCGTCCCTGGCAACGGCGCCATTTTTGGCGTGGTATTTTGTTAGGTTCATATACCTATTATTAGACTCCTCTAATAGTGAACTAATTAACTTGTTAATTATTTGTTCTTTAAATCTAGTGCATGCATAACAAAATGAGAGATTTATAAGAAAAACAATGTTCCTTACATTGTTAAATGGTTCGAAATTTGGGCACAAGTAAGGTCACCTTCCTTCACTTGTTCTTGAGCTTATAATGATGGATGATCCTCCTAAGACTCCAAGTTTAGAAGCCACTCCAATAAATTGCACCCAAGATGAATCCCAAAAATCTCTACTAATATTAACTAGATATGTAGTAGAAATATTACCTTAATAATACTAATATTCTTATATTACTACTTCTAGTAATAGATTTAGTGTATTAGTATTTATTGAGAGCTTGTATGAATTTTGCATGTGAGAAAGCTAGAGAGATATAAGCATTCACTAGCAAGACAAGAAGTAACAAAATGAGCAACCAAAATTCCTCCTTTTGTAATGCCAAAACCGGTTGGCATAAGGCAAAGGAGGAATCTTTTGCCTTTTGTTTTTAGTCTATAGTTTGTGTAGGTAGAGTGTAGGATTTAAGCTTTGTAAGATATGTCATGGATAAGTCACTATCACACATTGTTATAACAAAATGAACAAGACAAAACAAGAGCATCTTTTGCTCTCATTTGGCCGAAATAATGGACCCTTTATGGTCCATTTTTGCCTTTTGTCATTTGTCCCACAAATGCTTATGTCATATGTTCAACTATCTTACATTTTTAATTATTAATGTAATCATTCAACACTTAAATATTCCAATTAATAATATAATATACACTCCACTTTTTGAGTAGTATACTACCATTATATCAATATATAATGGGTCCCATAATTACTAGTTAGTTAAAATTACAACTTCTTGTAACTTTAAATAACTAATTACCTCTACCTCAAAACTTATATTAATACCTCAACTAATTTAGTAATATAACACTTAATTACTAAATTTAATCTTTATTTAATCACATTAAAATAAGACGCAAAATTGCACTCCCATAATTAAGGAATTAATTAATTCGTATCGCATACAATTAATTAAATATCTATTTGGGCCTCATCCTATAGGTGTGACCTAAAGGGATCAACTGACCACCACCGTCACACGACAGTAATGTCAAACTCTAGTTAGCCAATCATTAACGATTAATGACGGTCAGTCGACTGTATAAAGAATCATCCCTCACGTATTCTTAATTTGAGATTTAATTATGATATTTAAATCATGTGATCGCACTATTGTTGAGGACACATTTCCCAACAATCTCCCACTTGTCCTCGACAAGTGTGCGTCACCAATTCTCTTGTCCTATTACAATCTCCCACTCAATGCAAGGTGTCTTGCAGGTCGTACTTACATTTGATCATATCTTGAGTGGTTTTTCGATCCGGAGATTAAGCGTCGACCGGAATTATCTATCAAAGATACCTTCCGAGCGTGGCCACGCATTTCCAGTTAACTACTCCTCGAGTGGCCTTGAGATTTCAAACAACCCTGACAAGGGGTGGATAATTCCTATCGCCCTATTCCCTTCGTTCAGCCACAGTCCATCATAGCCCAAAATATACCCAGTTTGACCTCATTTAAGAAATCGTAGAGTATAAATCAAAGCTAATCAGAAGTTGTGCCAACTTGGGCGAATAGTCTCTAGTCAAAAGAATTGACTCATAAGAATACTATAGTAGCTCTTGCCACGACCAGGCTTTATGAATTACCAGAACTCTATAAGCGGTCATCGCTCGACGACGATTGTCCCATACAGTCTGCCTATGTGATCGACTAGTCATCCCATATGACTCTATGGCACTTGAACTTGCCATCAATCGCATCACACTCTCGTCGCTTGGAGACGTCGCCTCATATAAGTAACTAGGGGCGAATACCATGTCAATCCAGTTCACTTTAATGGTGTTCAATTTGTCTCTACAACCCATTTGGATACGACAAGGTAGCAGGTGAGTTTAATAAAACTCAAACGATAAATGTGATTATCACATATGAACAGTCAATACGCTATTACTATTTCATATTTTACAATCTTCAGTGTTGTATAACATTAGTTAAAATGCAATGCAAGCTTGGCAAGTGGATATACCTGATATCCATATATTCCAACCTTTTAATTGCTATTTCCTTCCATTCAATGTCATCTCTTAATGACATCAATGTCATCTCTTAATGACATGAATTTCTCTAAGTATATGTCTAGACTTCATACTAGACCCGAGCTCTTTAACTTGAAAGAAGCTCACACTGTTATCGCATAACTTGTGATAAAGTCATTTGTAGAGGGATTCACCGTTAATCCCTACGTTGACCATTTTATCACAACTTACTTAGATTCCTTTTGTAGAATTTGCAATGCGCGAAACTAAAACACATTTCTTAGTTTCTTACTCCTTTGTCAATAACATTTGCTTAGGATTTCATCAAATCCTTTTAAGCTTGGAAACTAAAGTTGGTGCAACCCTTCAACACTTTAACTTAGTTTATCATTCAAACATGTGTACAAGTCATCAATTGTACTTTAAGGCTTTCACAAGCCCATCTTATGAATTAACTTATTATTGACTCATAATGTACCTAGCAAATGGTACATCACAGCAGGTGCGTCTGTTGGCATACATAATCGTTCTAATGGCGGAAACATTAGCAATCGATTTCATGTAATCAACAACTTAATGGGTTCAGTGAACGACTATGATTCCATCATAGTAATTCCACTTTCATCATCATGAATAAGCCATTCAACTTTGTTGATGTTAAACAGATACGAAAGAACTTATCTTCATAAGACTCTCAACTCTATGCCAATTTACTCTCACATAGATTCAAAATCTAGAATACTTTGCATCCCTTTCAAAGTCTTCCAATTACTCTTACCAGAAGAGAGTATTGGTATATTATTCTCAATAAGTAATATGTTATCAACATATAAGACATGGAGAAACAATTGTAGCTCCCACTTAACTTCATGTATATCATGATTCTTCAATCATGTGAATGAAACAATTCACTATGAACGTAAAGTATAATCCTTTAATGCTAGCTTAAGACCATCTTGTGATCACTTAAGATAGCTACGCATAATATGTTAGGATTCTTAGATCTTCATCTAAGGTTTTGTGTTTTAAACACTTCCTTCTCTAAATTCCCATTTTAGAAAAGCGAATTTTATTTGCCATTCTTCATAAAAATGAAATGCGGCAATTCCTAACGCAATTTATCTTGATCAACATCTTCATGTAAATCTTATGCATTTATGTACTCTAAAGCTCTATTCATTTGAAGGAGACACTTTCCTTTAAGTAAATCTACTTTCGAGTAACAATTTTCGGATTGTAATGCTTCGGCTCGTATGTAACAAGGTCAAGATATAATCACTTTCACAAAGTAATATTTTTGTACAATAAGACATGTGCGATAAACTCCCACTGAACTATGCTCTCATACTATCTTCATAGATAATAGTTCAATACCAACTCCCACTCTATAATTCTATTACTTTCACAAAGTAACATTTCAACTATAAGAGATGTTTGTGACGATACATTCTACTCGATGATGACAAGGGTTGGGGAATCATAGAGGAGATGGCTACCCATTGTGCTGAATATGGGAACCCAAGAGGAGGAACTAAAACAGTTTATTTTGTTGATAGCGCAGTTGTGGCGCAATTAGAAGCTATGAATGCCATATTTGACAAGTTGGAGTTGCAAAACGCTGGAGATCAACAAATTGTCTACTTGTTGACTAGACAAGAAACCGTTTCATGTGAGAGGTGTGTTAGTAATGATGGTCACACTGCTGTAGACTGTCTAGCTGAGAAGGAGCAAGTATTTGCCTTTCAACAATATAGGCAAGGGGGCTCATATTACAACAATCAGAGTAGAGTCCATCCTAACTTGAAATGGATGGGTCAGAATGTATTGAATCCTACACCTCCACCGCAGCAACAACAACCTTATGTTCCACCTCACAAAGCTCAATAAGGCTTTCAAAAGCCTCCATCTTTCCCACCGCCGTAACAAGGTGCTTCTTCCAGTGGTATAAGTGATGTGGCTGAGTTAAAGTCGTTGATTCAGTCATTAATAATCCAATTGTAGAAAAGTGACCAACAAAAAGATGCATCAATAAAGTCACTTGAGTCACAAATAGCTCAACTCGCCACAAATCAAGCTTCGAGGCAGCCGAGTCATTTACCGTCCCAACCCGATAAGAAATATCATGATACGGTAAATTTAATCAATCTGAGGAGTGGTCTTTCCTATGAGGGACCCAAAATGCCGACTAGAAGTGATAAATCAGACCTGGAAATTGATGCTGCTGTGCAGAAACAGTCGTCTTTGGACGAGACAATGCTGAATCCGAGAAAAGTGCTCGATTGACTAATCACTGGAGGTCGATCGAAGGGATTTGCTATGGAAAGCACTCGATCGAATGGTGATGATGTTCGATCGAGCAATGCAGAAAAGGAAGCTTTCGATCGAGTAAGTAAAAGTACTTGATCGAATAGAAACGAGGAAGAAATCACTCGATTGAAGGAGCATGGCTCTCGATCGAAAAGAAATGATGCTGATCGTGTTGATTCTTTGGCGAAAAGAAATGAAGGTCTAGAAATTCCCATCACGATCCCTTTCCCGAGGCGATTGCATAACGGGAAGGCTAAACAACAGTTCGGTAAATTTGCTGATATTTTAAAGAGTCTTCACGTTAACATTCGTTTCGCCGAATTTCTAACCCAGGTACCCTCTTATATGAAATTCATGAAAGAAATATTAACACGTAAGAGGCATATTAATGATCATGAAATGGTAGCTTTGACTGAAGTGGGCTCTGCCCTAATTCAAAATAAGACACCACCCAAACTGTCTGACCCGGGTAGCTTTTCTATTCCATGCCATATAGGGACCCATTTGATTGATAATGCGTTATGTGATATGGAAGCTAGTGTGAGTGTCCTACCATTGTCTCTCGCTAGGAGACTGGGTTTGACCCAATTTCACTGTACCAACATGACTGTGCAGATGGCCGACCGTACTTTATCATGGCCCCTAGGTGTCTTAGAGGACATACCTGTAAAGATCAGGAAATTCTTTATTCCCGTTGACATTGTAGTCTTAGACATCCTCGAAGATTCTTACACTCCTATCATTTTAGGATGACCATTCCTATTTACTGCTCGCGTGGTAATCGATGTCAGGGGAAAGACTCTAACTTTTCAGGTAGGTGATGAGGAGCTAATTTTTTATCAGCCCAATGTTCATAGGGCCCCTATGCAGGATCAACCTTACAACGCTCTACTCTCTATAGACCCTGACACAGACCTTCCAATGGATAATATTGAGTCGTGTGCGGCAATTTTAATACCCCCGCCTCGGACTGAGAGCGATATGGAAGGCCATTTTGTGGTTTCTGTTATTGCAGGTATAGACGGAATGGACATTGGAGATCCCGATGATGAAGGTACAAAGAAATTACAGCTCACCGCCAAGGAAGATACCAAGGAAAAAGATTATGAACGGGAAAAGAAAGACAAATGAAAGAAGAAAGTGAAGGCATATGTGGACGCGAACTATTCTTCTTCAACCAGTTCAAATTCATGGAGATCAAAGAGGACGATCCGCGATGCTGAAGGGACCTCCTCCAGTCAGAAGCCCTCTCTTGGGCTGTTGAAGTGTTTTGGAAGATTAACGGGAAATGTCCCGTTGTAAAACAATTTGTAATTTCAAGTTTTGTTAGACATTTTATTTGCTTTTTAGACAATAACATAGTGAGTTTTTAGCGTAAGACCGAATATAGACTGCGTTTTGTGAATTTGGTATTTTCGGGAATTACTTTTCTGTGTTTTTATGCAGGTTTGGGGAAGATATGCTAGATTGGGATACGTGCCAAAGAAAAAGACCTCGATCAAGTACTTTTTGTACTCGATCGAGCAGAATGCCTAGGTAAAGCCTTCGATCGAGTAAACAATAGTACTCGATCGAAATGTCCAATTTGAGGGTTCCTCGATCGAGTTGTCCTGTACTCGATCGAGAAGAAATGAGGAGCTAAAGTCCTCGATCGAACAATCTACTGTTTTCGATCGAGTAGAATTCAAGAAGGAATCGGAAGCCTTTGATTGAACAACTTCAAAGTCCTCGATCGAGAACAATGGTGAAGAAAGCTCTCGATCTAGTGGTTTCAAACCACTAGATCGAGTGAAAACAGGTGATAATACGCAAGGGAGTACTCCTTTCCCTTACTTTATTTCATTTATTCAACCTTTCGTTCTTCCTTATTTTCGTGATAAACCCTTCAAATCTCCCCAAATCCCCATTTTTCTTCCCCTAATCACCAAATTAATTACCCAATATCACTTCTTGCAATCAATTAGAGCATTGCCCCTTATTTTCCCCTTGAAATTTCGTGTTAATTGCGGTTTTCTGAGGGTTTTAGGGTTCATAAACAATCGACAATTTTCGATTAATTTGTGCTTTCCTTGTTGGTTTAATTGCTCATTTTTCTTGGGTAATTCGTCAAGCAAGTCCTTCTCCCTATTCTTTATTGTTTAATTGCATTTTCAAGCTTTAATTTTGCAATTAGGGTTTCAGATTGTCAAAATTTGGGGGAAAATTTCGTAATTGAATGTTTTTGATTAGAATCTGTTTGTGATTGATAGGATGGTTAGTAGTAGTGTTTCCGCCACTTCGTCTGCTACTGGTCCATCTACCTCTGAGACGGTGGTCCCTGCTGCCACCACCGTCACTACCCCCGCTGTTACTTCCGCTGTCACTATTATGGCTGCTGCTACTGCTTCTGTACCGTCCTTGGTGTCGACCCCTGCTGTGTCGACACTCTCCATCATAGTTACGTCATCAGCCCTTGTCCAGAGACCGCCCTCATCCGCGCTCCTGGGCTAGCTGTTGCCGTCCTTGCTGCTGCCGCTGCTTCAGCTTCACGAGGGGGAAAGGGAGGGGGTTCTACTGCTGCTGCACGTTCCGCCGCTAGGTTCATAGCAGATGATTCTTTGGATTCTCTACCTGAGTATCCATAGGTACGATTTATTAACCCTCTTCATCGTCTCCGTTTCATGCATTTGATGGATTGTGACATTACCTCTACACGTTTCTTGTGTCGTTCTTCATTAGATAAATTGGGGATTTTTGAACCCGTGGCTGGGTTATTAAACGGGACTGGGACGGCGGGTTTGATCTTTATGAAGGAGTTAACATATGAACAAGTGACTTTAGAATTCTTTAGGTCCTTCAGTTTTTCACCCGCCGCCTATAAGACTGACCAAGGGAGTTCTTGTAGTTCATTTCGACTGTTTAACCAGACCTTCACTTGCACCTTAGCTGAGTTTGGGAGGAGGTTAGGTTTGACTAGTGATGGTCCGTCGGAGCCTCCTAGGAAGCTCCCTTCTTTACTTTGGCCTACCCTTGCAGTGACTCCCTTTGACTCGAAGAAGGTGGTGCACGTTCACCTTCCCCAGCCCGTTACTACCTCTGTCTCTTAGGAGAGACAATCTTTGGGTGCCACGAGCCTAACAACGTTAACAAAATTGAGCTGTCTATCTTAGCGGGCTACTTGAACATTGATAGTGTTGCCCCCTTTTATTCTTAACATTGCTTACCTGACAGCTCAGCATTTTAACGTTGTCAGGCAGAAGAGGAAGGGCATGATTTCTTGTGGTGGGTTGGCGGCCCACATTGCCCGTAGCCTCTTCACTGACTTCCCGCGGCCTGGCACATGTAGATAGGAACATAGCTATAGATATTCAGGCCATGTTGGCCATGTTTTGGTTAGCTAAGGACCAACGGACTTGGAAGATTAGTGGTTCCGAGTCCGTGACCTTACCTTTTCCCAACCTACCCCGTCTTTCACCTTTGACCACTGTGTCGGGTAGGTTGTCTCCACCTTTCCCTTTCTACCTCCTTACACTTGCTCCTTCCGTTTCTTACAAGCGGAGGAGACTTGAGACCGGAGAGGGGTTCACACCGACCCAGGCTGGGCAGACGCCCACGCCCATGCCCACACCCACACCCACACCGACCCTATCCCTACTCCTTCTGTTACCCAGCCAGATTTACCGGCTAACTTTGTTCCTCCTCCTCCCTTTGAGGTGATTGAGGTTATGGACCAAGGGCGTCGTGATGGTTTGCTTCTTGATATGTGCAGGAGAGTGGCTCGTATAGAGCGGGACCAGGCACTTACCTTGTTCCCTTTATACGAGTACCACATGAGAAGAGGACGTCCCGTTCCAGACGGCTGGCCACACCCTTCTTTCTACCGGTACCCGGCGGAGGGGTAACCACATCCGGAGAGCGAGGCGGACACAGCTGAGCAGGAGGAGAGAGCTAGAGCTGACGAGAGGAGGAGACGGGAGCAGGAGCATGACCCCGACTACACGGTGGTTGGTGAGGAAAAGGAGGCTGACGAGTAGCTGCTGGTCTACTCACTTCCCCAGTTTTTTGGCTGATTCGGGGAAGTTAGTATTTATTGTAAGTATTTCTGCTTTTATTTAATTTCATTCATTTATTGGTTGTAATTTCCCCGTTTCCCATTTATACTGCTGGTGTATGCTGGAGGACAACGAGGGCGTTGTCCGTTTTGGTTTAGGGAGGGTATTGCATCCTTTGAGTATGCATTTGCATTTGTTTTGCATTCACGTTTACTGCATTTTTGCTTGCATTATTCTTTATTTTCAAAAAAAAAGGAAAAAAAAAAAAAAAAAAATCACAAAATTCAAAAAAATTCAAAAATATTTCACGTTTATTTTTGCATTTAGGTTGAGTCAAAACGGTAGATTGTTGTGATGATTTTTCACTGTAACTTGTCATTTTACTTAAGCCTTGAAACAGATTGTCATTTTATTAGCTTTGTCATGCACATATCTACGAGTTAATATTGAAAATACAGCTGAACATATAGACTTGACCTGATAAAATTGGCAAACTACTTAATATTTTTAAGTTTTTAGAGCCGTATAACTGGTGTCATTTATGACCAGTTCATGTAGGAATTGAGAGTATTATACTCCTTGCATAACATGTTCAGTAATTTGCACTTTTATGAAATTCGATTGCTTTTTGCTTGCATACATTCGGGTTTGTGGTCGGTGTCACATGCAGGGAGGCGCTTGCAGTTTTTCCTTTCTTTCATTTTCACCCATTTAGCTCCACATTAGCCAAACTTAGCCTTTTTGACCCTTAACTACACCCAAATTAAGCCCGCCTCTTAAGCTAGTTTAGTGTGTTATGCGGTATATTTTCCATTGATGTGAGTTGGTTTGTTTTATATTGTTTCGAGTTGGTAGAAAAGAGAAGGAACGAGGTTGGATGAAAAGGAATTGATAAAAAAGAGTTGAAAATGAAAAAAAAAAAGAGAGAAAATTGTGGGTTGGAAAATGAGAAAAAAAAAACGTGAAAGAAAAAAAAAAGAGAAACCGCGTGAATGAGAAAAAAAGAAAGTAAGTTTGTTTGCGACGGTTTCACTCCTATGCTTTATCTATATCTTTTGAGGAGTTGTTGTTTCGGTTAGTGAGTTTTTGTGCCAAATAAAAGGCACTTGTGATTAATTGTCTAATTGGTTGAGAATTGGATGTTGGTTCGTATGGTATCATTAGGTAACTAGCTTGACTATTGCCTCACAATTCCATAACTGTTTTTCTTTTTCTTACTCATAGCCTCACTTTCCCGTAACTTGTGTAAGCCCTCGGCTGTGATGATATTTGTTTGGTTGGAATGTTTGTATGGTGATTAGAATTGTCTATCATTTTAGCTGCAAGCATGTTTATGTGGGTCGTAGTTTAGGTGAGTGACTATTTTCTCTTCTTCTCTTATACTTATATACTTACCCTTTGCTTCATGAGAGAAGAGTGACCGTGAGAGTCCAGTTTTGAAGGTCTTGCAAGGTCGACAGTTCAGCTTATTTATAGACATCATACAACTCGTTTGCACTTGACTGTTGTAGCTATAAATATCAGTTTTGTTTGCATTAAACGGTTTGAGTGGACAAGTTAGCTAGTTCTGAGTTTTCATTTCCGTTCCATTAGTTTGCATTTAGTTTACTCGAGGACGAGTAAAGGTTCGGTTTAGGGAGATTTGCATTTAGTCACAATGTAAATGAGGCAGATTTGTCATCTGATCCGTCCTGTATTCGGGTTAATTGAAGTAGGGATTGATGTGTGCAATTTATATAGTCTTTTTGGCCTCTTATTGCACGCATTTCCATGTCGTTTTTATAGTTTTGTATTACAAAATACCCCGAATAGGCTACTTTGGTTTGGTTTGTCTCATTTGCAGGAAAGGACCTGAAAGTAGTAAAATCGTGCCTTATTCAGTCCTCTTAGCATGCATTTATGGAGATGGGGGATTTAGAGCGGAAGTGTTGTACCTCGGGAAGCGTGAAGGGGTCTCGGAAGCTAACCAAGTGAAGAGCGAGTTGTTTCAGTAGCTGAGCACTCGATCGAAGACTTTGCCTAGTCTATCTGTTCGACTAAGAGGTATTGGTGGTCAAGGAAGCTCGATCGAGTCCCTGCTGAGCTCGATCGAAATAAAGCATTTGGAGTTTACTCGATCGAAGCCCTACTTGTTCGATCGAGAGGAATTGCTGGGATATTGCTCGATCGAGGAGTCTCAAATCCCTCGATCGAGTACTTTGCTCCTATACGGGATTTATTCCGTGATTAGTCTTATTTAATATCTTGTTTTAGTTAATAAATATCTCCCCTATATAAGGGAAGACGTAATTAGGTCAGGATTATCTCTTAATTACTCTTTGAATCTCAGAAACTTTAAGCAGACACTTTGCTCTTCCCTTTCTCCTTTGCTACGTTGAACTTGTTCTTATTACCGGACTCACGTCTTTGTAATCTTTCTCTACTCAATATACTTAATCTAATCTCCTTTGCTCTTAATTGTTTGTTTCTTAATGTCTGTTTAATTATTGTTATTAATTTATGCAGTATCGTTCCTTTAATAATTCTATTATGTCTCTTGCTAGTTTATTCATTGTTATTATTGTTTGTTCCATTAATAGCATGAGTAGCTAAACCCTTTTATGTTAGGATTAGTGGAGCCATGGTAGTGAGTTAACGATGTTATGAATAGGTTAGATGATTGAATTGTGAGAACTGTTTTATGACAATATAATTGTAATCGTTTAGTTGAGTGCACTCTTCTAAACTAGTTAAATTGGTTAAATTTAGACCTAGATCGAAAGATTGGAATGAATAGACCTATTATGAACAGTAGACTAAAATAATGAGGATGAAAGTTAAGTTAGTTGTATTCTAGGGCGGATAGCGGACCGAATGGACCTTTCCCTTACCCTTCTCACATTAGATCGTCTGAGCTATTTATGACTGAGTTGATTAATTGCCATGGTGAACCGACTTCATAACATACTTCTCTTTATTTGATCGCAACTCATTTCCCTTTTATTGTCTTTATTGCTCTTTTCTCTCTTTTAATCCTTTTAGTAGTTTAGAAATCAATTCAAAACCCCCATTTGTTACCGTGACAGACTTAGATAATAGATAAATATAATAGCCTCCTTGTGGAGATCGACCCTACTTCCTCTAGCTTCTGTTAGTTGTTTTAGGTATTTATTTTTTGTACTAAACGACGAGTATCAAATTTTGGCGCCGTTGCCGGGGAATCAATTAGCCTATTTATCTGCATTTTTCGTTTGTCTCAGTCAATTTTCAATTCCTTGAGACAGTTCTTATTTATTACCTTTAGTTTTGTTTATGCCCAAGTCTAACAGGTCAGAATTAGTGCCAGCTGATCCTAAACCGGAGCGGACTTTCGCTACAGACAGGGCTTATTAAGAAAGAATCGTCAAAAGGAAGTCTTGAGTACTCTTTAACCCGATCTTGAACACTTTTTATTTGCAGAAGACCAGTCTTTTGAAGAAGATACTTCTATTTCTGCAGCAAATTCTGTGAAGATGCCTAACATCGCGAGTGATTTTGAGCCTACAGCTGCCTCTATCCCTAAAGATTTCAGCCTTGCAACAGAAGATGGCAGTACATTCGACATTCGGCCGTCTTATATCAATTTGGTCGAGAGACATTCGGCAGTACATTTGACATTCGACATTCTCTTTATTTGATCACAACTCATTTCCCTTTTATTGTCTTTATTTCTCTTTTCTCTCTTTTAATACTTTTAGTAGTTTAGAAATCAATTAAAAACCCCCATTTTTTACCGTGAAAGACTTAGATAACAGATAGATATAATAGCCTCCTTGTGGAGATCGACCCTACTTCCACTAGCTTCTGTTAGTTATTTTAGGTATTCATTTTTGGTACTAAATGACGAGTATCAGGGATTGTCCTAGACAAGTGCTGGAAAGGAAACAGGGTTTGCATCAAGAAGCCTATTGATGCGCGAGCCGTCAGGCGATGCAAGCAGGCCTGTTCTGGTTTGAAAACTTGAAAATGGTTGGCCTGTTTAGGCGCGGGTCAGCAGACTGTCCAAGGGGCGTCTTATGACTGTTAAAATGCTTGCAAAATGGTTTGAAAAGAGGGTGTTTGATCTCGTCTTGGTTTAAAAAGGTCGTTTAGACCGCTTTTGCGTTAATGTGAGGAACGAGACTTGAATAATCGTCATTGTATTGACAATATTCAATGTCGGGTTCGGTTTTGCAAGCTTGACATGAATAGTTTTGAAAAAAGATTATGAACTAATTGTATTAAGTTCATTTGTTTGTAATTAGTCAATGTTTATCATCGTACTTGGGTTTAAACCGACATGGTATGTGGAACCAAGGATGACTTTCTGTTTATGACTAATATGTTTGTTTTGAAATGTAAAGAAATGAAATAAAAGGTTTTAAAATACCTTTTAAAATGAAATTAACCAAATATTATCACCGAAACACGGATTAAACCGTCATGGTATGAGGAACCAAGGGTGAAAATGTTTTATGGTTAAAAGTTTATCATGAAAATGATTTGAAATATTTGAAATGGTAAAAACTGATTGCAAATAAAAAGTGAAATAAAGAGGAAGGATGAGAGTAAATACGGCTGGATTAAGGCCTGAGAGGGCATTGAGGCGCGACCCTCTCTGCTATAAAAGCAGCCCCTGTCTCCGGCCAAAATCTGGGTTTGGCTCATCTAACCTGTATTTGAATCATGTTATGCATGTTTTAGCATGTTATAGTCATAAAACAGATGAAAAACATGAAAGAAGAGGATTTTTACACCCTCATACTTCCATGCTAGGCTTTAGACGAGAAATCGACGAAAGTGTATCAACTTGTTCGGTCGGAAAACTCGGTTGAAAACCGTTTTAGCAATGTAAAGAGTGTTTTGTTAAGTTTAGTGATGGTGTAGTTGGTTGTCATGGCCGATCAAGTGATTTAATGCACGATGATGGTACCAAACAATGTGTAAGGCTTGTATTTTCAATCAGTAGGTCAAAAATACGTGTCGGTTTGTGACTTAAGAAGTCGAGTCGAGAATTTTAAGGGAGAGATGAGGGGGAGGACACTCGCGTACCTTCAAATGGTGGCATTTAAGGGATATTTATAGGAAAATGGGTGGTTGTGTGCGTTTTGAGCGACGTGGCCGCATGGCCTACTCGAAGAGGCGCGGGCCATCTCGCGGGTCTTCGAGCCGTCTTGTCACTATCATGCAATTGAAATCGTGATTTGTTCTATCCTATGTTTTGGATGACATGATTTGTACTTGACCATTCAAGTATTCCGGGAATACTTAACATGGACGTTTTGAGAAGTTTATTTTTTGTGTTTGACTCGGTATGACTCGTTGTTGGAGTCGGGATTTGAATTTTTGAGTTGGTTTTTGGTCTGGTCTCGGTTTTAACTCTAGTTAGTGTCATTGCGACCCCAAAGTCGTGCATTAAACACTCCAGGTACTTTTGAAAAGTTTTGAAATGTTTTGTTTTCGAAATCGTTTTGAGTTTTCCGACGTATAGTTATACAAAACTGCCGATTAAACGCTGCGATTCCTAAGCATGTTGTAGTCCGATAATCATCGGGTGTTTGTTGGAGACTCGACAGATACTGGGTATCTACATATTTAAACATGGCAATTAAATGAGATGGAACAAGATAGATCAACATTAGCACAATAAAGACTCAACTATTCTTGTGAGATAATTAAATAATATGAAAGACAAGAATACGGTCATTTATACAAAAGCACGCATTTCAAGGAAATATGACATAGATATAAGATTAGAATTCGAATCATATGAAGTAGATAAATAAGGGATCAATCAATACAAAATACGAGCATGGAAACCATAGCCATTATTTTGAAAAACTCTTAAAAAACATTGCATGGGACATGGCTACTAATGTCATATTCATACTTATGGCTTGCATCTCACCATAAGAGCGGATGGGAACATCAATCCCGGCGATCATATAGCAACTAGAAGGCTTGCATCTCACCTCTAGTATCCGATAGGACAACGACTCTTACATCTAAACAATATAAGGCATGACTTATATTTACTACTCATTAAATATAATTCCCCTGGTAGGACGACAATGATAATCACAAAGACTCAGTCCTAGTCTAAATCTGGTGAGACTCTCGGGACAGTACAATTCCCGATTCGACATGCAGCAGGACAGTCCGCATCCAAGACTCGAACGACAGATCGGAAGTCAAGAACCCACAATCAGCAGGACAGTCCGAAAGAGGCGAAAAATATGAGCTAAACCCATACCTGTCAGATCGGCACAAGTAGGGCGTAAAGATAAGTCAAGCAGTAAGGTATAGCATAAAGGCATTATCATAAGAATACGACTCAACCAAATGAATATTTCAAAATGATACGATTCAAATTGGAATGAGACTAATATATATAATGAGCAAATGATAATCCAAGTAAGACATTCCGTGCCAAATTATATTCATGAACATGAATAAGTAACCCACTTCTTCAATATTTGTCACTTGAATAAAAAAAATATAAACGGACCATTTATAATAAGCAAAAAAGAATTTAATTATAAACGACTCAAATGTAAGATAAACCACTTATTACATACAAGGCATAAATAATTAAATTGGACTCATATTAAAATGGAAACATGTCATTTCATTTACAAATGAGATAATTAATGAATGTATTCCACAATTATAAATTGGCGTGGTATTTATCTCGTCGTCAAAGCTACCAACCAAAACAAAATTTCTAACTCTACAAACTACTCTTTAGTGGAGTGGTAAGTAAAGGTCGGATCCCAAGGGACGAGTATTGATTTAGGATTTCAATTGCAAGTAGTTTATGTCTTAGGGTGTCACAAATTTGGGTTGAGATGAGATGTAATCTAAACTAATCAACAAGATGAATGTAAAGTAATGAAAACAAAGTAAAGCAATAAAAGGGGTTTGTAAACAATTGATTAAAGGCACTAGGGTGTCATGGGTTCATAACAGAATCATGGAAATAGGTCATACAAACATGTTCTCAAATAGATGCAAGCAACTTATTGTTGTGATGAAATCGAGTTAGTGTATATCTTACAATTCCTAGAAAGATTTAGGTCCTGGAGCCGAGTCGATCAAGACTTTACAACACCTACAAGTCGACTTAGTCTCTTCCTATTCAACTCTATGCATGGTATAACAAGGCTCGAGTTGGTTTATGTCTTACAAGCCTCATTGAAAAGATAAGAGATGGGTAAAAAATGCAAGGTTTCATAGTCTAGCATTTCATCAAACATAACATGTGCATAGGTTGAAATCACAACAAGGAAGCAAGTGATTATGAAAGCATATTAGATTAAGCATAGATCAATTCCCATAATTATTTACCCTAATTCCCCATTAACCTTAGCTAAAGGACTACTTACTCATGATCAAGTTTAACATGCTAATAAGGTTGTCAATCATACTAACAAAGCAAAACATGATGAATAAATGATGTGATTAACAATAATTAAGCAAAGGTAAAAAAGAGATTATACCTACTTGAGATGATCCAAATAATAAAGCAAAGAATAATAGAAGTAAACTTGATGATTGATGGAAGGTTGTCAATCCTTCAATAAACCCCAAATAATCTTCTAATTACCCAATTAAAACTAAGAACAATTGAGAGATTAGGGAAAGATTAAGCTGTGATTAATATTAAAATGTGTATTACAACTTTGATTAAGACTAAATTAAGATAAGATCATTCTAAGCTAGTACAATAGGGTATTTATACTAAAATTAAGTACAAGGATTAGGGTTGCTAATGGCTTAAATGGCAATTAAGACCCAAAGAGAAGCTTGATAGTTTGCAACTCCCGAGGGACATGCGCGGATTGAGTAGCAAATCCCCAAGGACACGCGCGGATTGATCTGAAGCACGCTTGGTCTTGTGAGGTGATCTGCTCGGGCTGACTGTCTCGGTTCCTGGCTCTGGGACGCTCGTCCTGAGCTCAGGACGCTCGGTTCTTGGGACAGGGTTCTTCTTTTGTTCTTGGCTCTCTAAAAATCCGTGGGGACTGTCTTAGGGACGCATGGATCTTTCATAATTACCCATTTCTCTTCATTTATTTGCTTAGGCTTCTATTGTTGGTCTCCTCTTCGATGCTTGGTCATTAGATGCGATCCATTTAGCTCCATAAATGCAAGGCTAGCAATCCTCTCCTACCAAGGACACAAAACCTCAAAGAATATGCGAAATGGGAAACTAAAGATAAGAAATAACCCTAATAGGTGCTAGAAAGCATGGGAACGAGGTTAATTTAGGGACTAAATGTGCTCAAATATGAGTCACATCAAACATCCCCAAACCGAACCTTTGCCCGTCCCGAGTAAAGAGGTGACTAAAACTATGACCTTTATTTAAACTAACCTACTAATATAGCCGATATGAGACAATTAGCGGGTCTCACTCCGCCCCTTCAACTCACAACAAGACACCCATGAGGTAAGATGCCTTCTTGCAAGGCAAGGTGGGGCTTGCCAAAATAGCGATACATCCAATCATTAAGCACACAAAAGCAATTAATGGATGCATCTACAAAAGAATAGCCACTTTCCTCATCTAAGTGGTGGAAATTATCTAAGAGGGAAGCAATCTAAGGGTACACACTCTATTATAGATATGGTTTCTTCAAATTACTAAGCCTAGGAGGATACCAACAAATTACCTCCAAGTTGTGTCAAGCTAGGGTACCTTTGTCCTCAATTGCTAAATGCTTTTGTCAAGAGTAGACTCCCTATGATGTTAGAAACACTGTAGGATCACGGAATTCCCCTTCTTGCCTAGACAAGAAGAAGGGTCGTCCCCTCTCCACCATGCACAAAAGTGGAATCAATGGATAAAGGGATCAATAAGATTTTGAGTTTCATAGTGGGAGTTTTCTTTTGATTTTGTTATTCCCCCCAATTTCTTGTGGCATTTGACATTTTTGGGAACAATTTCTTGCCATTTCTTTGATGTTTGGTATTTTGATACTTGGCAATTTTCTTTGCAATTTTTGAACATTTTCAAAGTCACCCCAATTTGTAACGAGGGTGCTTTTATTGAAGCTTGGGAGTTCTTTTTTTTGTACTCCTCTTTTCTTTGATGCAATTTGTGCAAATTTCTTGATTTTCATTTTGATGCTTGAACTCAAATTGAGATTTTTGTGCCCATTCCCTTTTTTGTTGACAAAACATGATGATAGAAGTGGAAGATGGTTGCATGGTTTCAAGGGTCACCTTGGAATAAACGGTAGCCAAGGAGTCATCACATCACAAGGTACTCTTGACTAGGCCTTAGTCAATAGGTCAAAGGATACTAGCATGACACATCCTAGGGTGTTTTGGAGGTATTCTAATGAGCAAAGTCTCAAGAAGAAAAAGTATCTACAAGGGCCTTATATATACTTATCAAGCTTCCCAAATAGATGTTTTCACAAAATTTTCCTAAAATGCAACTAGATGCCATGATGCAACTAACATATATACAACCTAATGCAAATGCTTCTATCAACTAATATGCCATATAAACTAAATGCAACTCCTAACAACACATTGGTTTGTACCGCATCAACCAAAATAAAGCCACATTGTCATTAACATATAAAAGGAGGAAGGAGATTTGGAAAAATCATACCATGCGGTCTTCTATTTCCTTCACGCTCGAATGTGGCGTAGTCGATCCAATGTGATAAGAGTGACAAACAAACACAAACATATACAATATATACAATTCTACACTACAAAGGAATGAACATGTTTTTGGATTTTTGAGAAAATTTTCAATTTTTATGAATTTTTAAGAATTTTTCAATTTTTATCATTTTTGATTTTAAAAGGTTAGGTTAGAATTTCCCATCCCCATACTAGTATGGGCATTGTCCTCAATGGCCAATACGATAGGAAATTATGTAATGCAATCTATATGAATATGCATGATTTCTAAACTAATATGCAAACTATATGACATATATAACAAGTGAATGCAATCTAATCTATCCTATATGATGCATGCTTTGTTGGAATATGTGTCCTCCGACAATAATGCGATCACGACTGTTGATCATGATGATCACATGTTTAAGTCTCATTATAAAGAATACAATTGGGAAGTAATATTTTACTGTCAACTGATCAACATATATCGGTAATGATTGGTGACTAGAGTTTGACATTCTTTATGTCGTGCGGACGGTGGTGATCGATTGATCCCCTAGGTCATACCTATGGGCAACACTCTTAATTGATCATTTAATTAATCGTATAACGTTACGAGTTAATTAAATTACTTGAAAATTGACGGACGATTTTGGAAGTAAAATTTACGTATCACATTGAAATTGATTAAAATGAGATACGGTCTGAGTATTTGAATTGTATCATTACTCAGATAAAATTATTGTTTAAGGAAACAATTAAAATTGAATGAATTATTATAAATACAATTTATTGTGATTTGTAAATTGGTAAAATATTTTGGTACAAGTAATTATGAATTACTAAGTCGATTTTTGTATATGATGTATTTTTATTAATACGTTGATTTTTAATATGTTAAAAATACATAACTAATTTATGTAACATATGACATGTGACATAAGACAAAATTGACAAAAATAAAATGGATTCCATTTTATGTATGTACCGAAATTAAGGGGAGGTTTTGGCTAAAATTGTGTTGTTTAAATTAGTGGAAAACATAATCATTCACTAATAGCCTAGCCATGCAACCATAGTTTGCATTGTGAAGGCAAACAAGAGCATGCATTGGGTCTCCTTTCTTCCCTCCTCTTCCCTCCTACCCGGTTTTACCAAAGAAAAGGCAAAGGGTTTTTGTCTTATATTTTTTGATATACACTACATGCATGAGTGTGCATTATTCATTCATTCTAACTTATCAAAAATTAAGATTTTAGAAAGAGAAAATACTTCCTCTCCTATTCTCTCCCAACCGGTTTTTGGGAGATTAAAAACCAAATTGTTTTGGGTCATTTTTCTACAAGATTAATATTGTAATAGTATCTATAATATTAATTTTAATTAAGAGAAAGCTTTGGGTATAAATCCTTGGGAGAGATCCTACACTTGGGTCTTAGTTCATGCAAAAGGGAAAGCTCAAGAACAAGAGAGAAAGGTGATCTCTCGTGTGCCCATTAAACCGAAAATCACAATGTAAGAACAATGTTTCTTCCTTATTTTGTTTTAATGTTTGCATGCATAAGATCAATCATTAATTTTATGACAAATTAAATTATAACATATATGAATATGTAAGTATATAGATCTACTTTTCCTTCAACCGGTATCATGAGCCAAGGTTGTTTGCATGCAAATCGGTTAAAAGTTTTTCCGAGTTATAAAGATTAACATATAAAACTTGTAAAATTTGTGTTATTATGATATATCACGAAATTAATTCATGCATGTTAAAATTTCTGGTCCTAAAATGTTTTAGGATATTTTGGTTAATTTACGGATTTTTATTGTTCATATTATACAATAATGGCATTTAAATATGATTTTATGAGTAAAAATGTCATTTTCGGTCTAAAATTAGCTATACTTCGAATTTTCCAGTGATTTTTGGATATGGTTGTTCAGGTCGATTAGAAGGCGCTTCATATATTATTTTGAGATAACCTGTAAATTTTCATAAATTTTGGACTTGTTATGCTCGAAAAATGGATTTTTCATTATTAAATTCGGATTTAGGTGGAAAATAGGTTAATATGAGATAAATTTTGAATCTGGTCATAGAAATTTAGTATGTTGTCACATGCAATTTTACAAGATGTGTGTAAAATAATGGGCTATAGTGAAGTCTTTTGCATGATTTATGGATTTTTGAAGAAAAATGGCATGAATAGTGACTTAATTAATGAAAAAAAAATTTAATAAAACATACTCTATGACTAAAGAAAAACATCATATGTTGCATTTTATTATCTTTTTCAGATCTAAAATTGAAAAGTTACTGTATATAATTTTTCACATGTTTTTATGATTATTTTGGTTAAAACCGATAAACCGCAACATTGTTTTTCCGGATAAATTTCGAAATTTTTAACCTAAGTTTTTTGAACATTATGAGTGTCATGGTATTTTTCCAGAATGTTCATGAGTTTAAATTTCACATTTTGAATTTATTTGAAATTTTGTGATTTATTTGAAGTTTATAGCTTATTTTTGAAATTTTTAGTCCATTAATGAACAAATTTAGAAATATGAGTTAATTATGGTCAAATTATTAGTGAAGACTAAATTTTTAGTCCTAAGTGGTTAGGGTAATTAACTTAGTTAAGCCTATGAGAAGGCTTTGGTTAGTAGGTTTTATCAACTTCTTGTACCTCACTCAACCTTACTACATACTCGTTTTCCTTTGTAATGTATACATTTGCATTACAAAACTTTCTGAGTACGTGTCGAGATCTAATCAAGACAATGGCCCTCTAGCCTTAGAATAACTCCCACTGTTTTCACAGTTGGCGGGACTCATCCTTCTTGCACATCTCATGATTGCAAGTGTACTCAATTTCCGTTGTAAATATTTCTCATTGTTCTTTATTGCCTAGAACGATTCTAGAAAATCTATTTCTTAAATAACATAGCCACAATGGTATCCTCAACCATCCTAATGTGTTTTGATTATGATTTTGTCGGAAACCATGGGCAATCTCAATTGTCAATTGTCACTTGTGTAACACCCTTACACAAAATAGCATCGAAAACACTTTGCATTACATCCTTAATGCTTCTGCAAACACTTAGGGCTTGCTTGGAATGGGAGTAATTATTAAGGGAGTAATGAGAGTGAAAATAAGAAGAAATGGGAGGAGATTGGTGGTTAGTGGTGGTTGTGGAGGGTGGAAAGAGGAGGTGAGGGAGGAATTATTACCTCTATAAGGAGGTAATGTATTACTTAAGGGGGGAGGGGAGTAACAATTACTCCCTTAATGGAGGGACTATTACACTATATTTCCCCATTTCTATCCGTTTTTATCTCAAACTCCAATCCCTTCCCTCCATTTTTTAGTTCATTTTAGCTCTATTACTCCCTTAATTATTACTCTCATTCCAAGCAAGCCCTTAAGGGTAATCTTTATGGCTTACTTGGTAACTATTACTTAAATTCGATTTGAAACAGTTCATCATACTCAAAGTATATGAAGTGTTATACATCATTTCCTATTTAATTGATTCGGCTGCGGAAGCAAATGGAATCAATCAAATGTGTTCAACTTGATTGAACTAGTCATGAATCTTATCAACATAAGACTTCTTATTTGACGCTAATATTATGTGGATTTATCTCCACAATCCGGATATTAAGATGTATTATAATACTCCAAAAGTCTTAAATCATTCCCAATGATCAATATGTCATCCACATATAAGACTAATTAAATTTTCCGTAACTCCCACTAAACCTCATGTATAAACACAACTTCGAGAAAAGTTTTACTAACATGATCAAGACAGTGATTCCAACTCATTGATGTCCTACTTAAGACCCTCTCTTAAGTTGCACATTATCTCAGGATTGCAAGAATCTACAAAACTCAAGACATGTATTGAATACATTCCTTCTAATTGAAGAAGTGGGTTTTAGATTCACTTGCTATATGTATATCATCATAATGAAACACAATCCTTAAGAAGATGCAAATAGACTTAAGCATTTCAACTAGTGCAAAAACCTTTGCTACCAATCAAACTTTGAAATCTCTCTTTATTAGTGCAAAACCCTTTGTCACTAATCAAGCTTTTTATTTCGGATTTTCATGGTTCTAAGCCTTGTATTGAGTTGTGACTTAAACATTCTCATGTAAGTCATATGTTCATTACTTTCCAGAAATAATTAACTTGAATCAAACAATTTCTTTGTAAGTTGTAAGCTCTTTACTTTCTTAAAAGTAACATGAATTCATCATTTTCAACAAGTGATGACTTTAACCTCCTAGGTTTTGAAGAAACAACGTCTTACACAAAACGTACAAAACGTCTCATGTAGCCAAGAAAGACCAGTTTCTCGCGACATAACATTCTTTTGTGGCTCTTGAATAATTTCTCCCACTCTGTCTTCTAGAAATAAACTTGTATTC
Organism: Silene latifolia; assembly: GCF_048544455.1. NCBI lineage: Eukaryota > Viridiplantae > Streptophyta > Magnoliopsida > Caryophyllales > Caryophyllaceae > Silene > Silene latifolia. The sequence goes on along the minus strand of NC_133538.1, from coordinate 463,636,009 downwards.
TAGAAAGACAGCTTCACAAGCCGCAAACTCGTTGTACTCGTGATTATAGTAAGGAAAAATGAGCATTTGTTTCTTTGTGAAAACTTACAAACATGGTACCCTACCATTTCATATCTCATATGATTCGTTTTAGATTTAGTGGAAAAATAATTTAGACAAAATGATAAAATCCCCAAAAGGATCAAGTAACTGAAAGTAACTTGATCGAAGTCCAAACCATATCGAATATCATTTGATTTCTTTATCCAACCACACATTATCCCATAATGTGTGCTAAGAGAGATTAATTTATGATACTATATCACATTTCATTTGGCTTGCATCAAGGTCTTCACTTGATAATCCCATCACGACTAAATCGTGATTCCTTGAACTCTTTGAACTTCTTCAAAGATTTCTCTATTTAACTCATTAAGTGAACACATTAGAGTCAACTTAAATCATTGGTAAAAGAAAATGATCAACCTATTTTGGATCAATGATTTACAACCTCGATCTCCTTTTCAACCAAAAGGCACGAGACATCTTGCTTTGAATACAAGATACGCATATACCATAAGATCTAATGGTTTCAAGAGTACTCGATACCTCTTTGCGTTCATCATTCCAGAATTTAAGGTTCAATCTTGGGTTACCAATTTGAGTCTTGCATCATCTACATGATATATCATTCTAGTTTGGTTTAGAATATAATCACCTTGATAATGGGCTAGCCATACATCAAATCATGGTGTATAGGGTCACAAAAGTGAAACCTCTTTTGTATCTTAACAAGTTTATATTCTTATTTAGAGTTTATGCACTTAATAGTCATAATTAAGTACAACTATAAACCCAAAAACTAGATTGAGTACACAATAACTCTATCTCTCGACATTATTTGATGCTAGTCGTCATATTATAATCATCTTATGTATCAAGTACAATGATGAAAACCACCACTGGTTTCTAATATTGACGAAGTAGTACTAGCAAAATTTATGTCAATCAAATAAATAAAGAACTAAGTCTTATTAGATGTCCCACAACTAACTTGCTTATTCTTTAACAACTTGGGGTAGTTTCTTTTCTAGTGTCCAACATTTAAGACAATGGAAACTTTATTGGTCGGGATTGATAGGTTTAGTATTGTTATTCTCAATAACGTTACTTTTAACATTACCTTGTATCCATTCCATTCTAATTTTACTTCTTTAAAACCTTATCCTTTTCTTAACGGTTTAAGAGAATGCTCCCACTCATTTCAATGAGTCTTTGCTTTGAGAAGCAAAATTATATACATGAAGACTACTCTTCATTCGTTTGTTTAGTCTTAAAACTTTCATTGAAGTGGTTGCGGTATTTTGGTCTATTACGATTTCCTACAAATCTAATTACCAAAGCAATTTATCGCTTCAAGGTACTTAATTCAATTAAGTATATGAAAAACAATGCATTGTAAGTAAATGTGTTAGTCAAGAATCAAAAACCTGTTTGATAATGAATAACTTTTATCTATACTCTTCAAGAGTGATCCTTAGCAATGGTTCATATGAGGTTTTTAGAAGAAAATTCATATTTGTCTTTAGTTACGATGTTTTAATGGAGATTTGAATTAAAATCGAAATGATATCGTATATGAATTGTGGTAAAGAAATAGAACGATATAATAACGGAATAATGAAAACAAAACATTTATCATTATAATAATACTTGTAAATAACAAGTAAAGCATTTACATAGTGACCTCTACCCAACTATGATAAATGATTCCAAGATCCAAATTCATATTAACTTGGGGCACGGTGTGCCGAAATACCCTTTATTAATATAACTCGGTGGATTAACTCTTTAATCGATTCTACTTTTAGAACTCTTGGTCGATAAAATTACATTAATATTTATCTTTAGCCCGAAATACATCCGGAAATCGTCGTGAATACTTTCGTTGAGTTCAACCCAAATTTCGAATAAATGTGTCCATGATCCAAACTCATATCAACTTAGGGCACGGTGTGCCAAAATACCCTTCATTAACATAAATTCGGTGGATAAATATTTATCACCCATTTCCCCTACGTAACAAGGTTTGTACCTCGGTGTGGCCGAGTGCACTCCCTCATGAAATAGGTTTTCATGGTTTTTACTTTTTGGTAAGGCTAAGTCTCAATTGTTTATTTAGCGAGAGGTCATGTCAATTTATTATCTATCACGTTTTAAGTGAACTAAAGCGGTGAACTACGATAATTGTAATTGACACGGTCGATAAACTCAATAAAATGATAATGCATGTTTTAGTTATGGTGATTTAGCGATGCATGCAACATATAAATAAAATGCAAAGCATAAATAAAATCCTAGTATGGCCTTCCTAAAATAGAAAATCTAATTAACTATTACATATTCAGAAACCAACTCCATTGGTCCCTTGAACTTCGATTTTGGTACGCATCTCGAGGTAACACCGTCTTTATGTATCGTCTTCCTTGAGTGACACCGTCTTCAAGGAACTCCGAAATAAATAAATTACATAACAAATTACATAATTTCCTATTATACATTTGTAATTAAAATAAAATAAATCTATTAAATTACAAAACGGTGATACGAGATCACAATAAATTACAACCGAATCGATATTCCCATACATTTCGGGTAATACCAATTAAAAACTAAGGCCATACTAAGTAAAATTACATAATTTAAAAAATTACATAAAATTAAATTATGACAATCATAAATAAAATGCAGCATTATAATATGTATGAACATGCCCAATTTTATGCTAAATCGCCTTTAAGGAGCCAATATCGTATATTAATTGGTTTTTACGGATTTGCGTGATTCAACATTTTAAAATCACAATAAATTACATAAAATCATATTTATGCACAAGTTAATTACCCTAACCAACTTAGGACTCAAAATTAGTCTCCACTAACATTTGACAATAATTTATGAATTTGTTCATTAATGGACTCAAAATTACAATAAAAAGCCATAAACTCCAAATAAATCACAAAAATTTCAAATAAATTCAAAATTTGAAATTTAAACTCATGAACATTCTGGAAAAATACCATGACACTCATAATGTCCAAAAACTTAGGTTAAAATTTTAAAAATTTATCAGGAAAAACAATGTTGCGGTTTATCGGATTTATCAAATATAATCATAAAAACATGAGAAAAATTATATTTATCAACTTTTCAATTTTAGATCTGAAATAGGTAATAAAATGAAACATGTGACGTTTTTCCTTAGTCATGAAGTATGTTTTAGCAATTATTCACTAATTAAAGTCACTATTTATGCTATTTTTCATCAAAAATTCATAAATCATGCATAAAGACTTCATAATAGCCTATTATTTTACACACATCTTGTAAAATTGCATGTGACAACATACTAAATTTATATGACCAGATTCGAAATTTATCTCATATTAACCTATTTTCATTTAAATTCGATTTTTATCATGAAAAATCCATATTTCGAGCATAAAAACTCCAAAAATTCTGAAAATTTACTTGTCATCTAAAAATTATATATGTGAAAACATATCCAAAAACCACTGTAAAATTCGAAGTTTATCTAATTTTAGTCTGAAAATGACATTTTTATCATAAAATCACATTTTTAATGCCATTATTATATAAAATGAACAATAAAAATTCCTAAATTAACCAAAATATCCTAAATACATTTTAGGATCATAAACTTTAACATGCAAAATTGATTTCGTGATATATCATAATAAACACAAATTTATAAGTTTTATATGTTAATCGTATAACTCGGAAAAACTATAACTGATTTGCATGCAAACAACCTAAGGCTCATGATACCGCTTGTTAGAAATCTATATCTCATTAATTAACATATTCATATATGTGATGATATAATTTAGTCATAAAATTAAATATAAATCTTATGCATGCAAACTAAAATAGATAAGTGAAGAAATCGTTTTCCTTACTATAAATTTCGGATTAAAAGGGCACCAACAAGATCTCCTTCTTGTTAGTTCTTGAGCATTCCAAATAATCGATGAACAAAGATTCAAGTATAGAATCTCTCCCAAAAGTGAATACCCAAGGAAACCTCTCAATAACATATATTATTATGATCTAGTAAAATAAAAGTCTAACTTAAAAATGACACAAAATATTAATTTGTCTCTCTACTATTTCGGTGGAGAGGAGGAATTATTTGGAGTTTATTTCTCTAGAATTTACACAAATTGTAGAGAGCATGCATTTTTCTTACACTAGAAAAATTATGATAAGAGTGAATGAATAATTGTAGAGGAAACACTCTCTATTTTTCATGGTGAAACCGGTTGGAGGGAGTATATGTGCCCAATGCATGGGCAAGATTTTCTACCTAAGAAAATGATAGGCATGCAAGGCTAGTAGTTAGCTTTTATGATTGTGTTTTCCACTTAAAACAATTTACACAATTTTTCCACTAACTCCCTTCAATATTTCGGTACATGTCTATAAAAAGGGAGGTCCATTTTATTTTGTCATTTGTCAATTTTGTCACATGTAACATGTTACATGACATGTCACAATGTAATGTATTTTTAACATATTAAAAATCAACATACTCATAAAATACGTCATTTACAAAATCGACTAGTAATTCGTAATTACTTGTACCGAAATGGTTTGTCAATTATAAATCACAACATTTTATATTTATAATAAATCATTAATTCAATCTCAATTCAATATCAATTGTTTCGTAAACAATAATTTTATCCAAGTAATAAAACAATTCGATTACTTAGACCGTATCTAATTTAATCGAATTACAATAAGACACTTTAACTTTACTCACAAAATCATCCGTCAATTTTAAGCAATTTAATTAACCCGTATCGGCATACGATTAATTAAATAATCAATTAAGAGTATTTTCCTATAGGTATGACCTAAGGGGATCAATGATCCGCACACGACGACAGTAATGTCAAACTCTAGTCGACCAATCATTACCGATATGTGTGGACCAGTTGATTGTAAAATATTTATATCCCACATGTATTCTTAAAATGAGACTTAAACATGTGATCATCATGATCGACAGTTGTGATCGCATTATTGTCGGAGGACACATATTCCAACAGATAGCACTTTGATTCGTCAATCCTTCTAAAGTAGAAGGAGAATTCTCATAACATTGATGATCGGATACCTTAGGAGTTGAAATTGTGGGTGCCAAATTTCCACAAGTAGCTTCACGTGCAAGTTTCTCTTTGAGCTTTTCCACCAAGTACCCTTTGTATGATACCTTGACCTTTTGAAGAAGGTCCACCATATCATCTCCAACAATCATTGGCTCCATGGCGGGTGCGAAGAGGTCTTCATGGTCAATAGGAAAGAGACATTCATCTTCCTCATGGAAGCATACTTCAAACTTCTCAAGGATAGGCTCCTCAAGCAAGGTGATATCACAAGTACATTCTTCTTCCCTAATCCAAAGGTCCTTGTAAGACACATATTCCGCATATGCTCCTTCCTTAGGCTTGTTATCATCGCTATCTTCATACGAATCATAGATAGGGGCTTCATTCTTCTTCATTAATTCTTCCTCCACCATCTCAACATTCACATCAAAGGACACACCCTCATACTCACAAAGGTTAAGAGTATTTGGCTTACTCAACCTCATATCTTCCTCATCTAACACCACACTTTCATACTCACAAGAGCTCAAGAAGATTAGCTCTTCCCACTTGTCATCAAAGGCAACTCCTTCAAACTCGCATTCATGATCTAAGGAATGGTGAGGGGTAGTTATTTGGGCTTCCTTCATTTGGGCAATTTGAATCTTCAACTCCTCACCTTGGGTAACAATGCCTTGAAGAACATTGTCCCTATTTTGGCTCTCCTCTAGCATATGTTTGAAGAAGTTTTCTTGGTCTCCCATCATTTGGAGAACCACATTTTGAATGTCAAAGTTTGGCTCATATTCATGTTGTGGGTGGGTGTGAGAGTGGTTGTATTGTGGCATTTGGAATTGATTGAAAAGTGGGTATTGGGAGGGTGGTTGTTGTGGATATTGGATGTGGTGATTTTGGTGGGAAAATTTAGGGTAGTAGTTAGGATTTTCATTGTATGAGTAATAAGGTAGGTTTGTGTTGACTTGCTCCTCAAACTCCCCATACCCATAGTCATACTCAAAAGATCCACCACATACTCCATATATCAAGTCTTGGGTCATCATTATAGCCAATATAAAGATACAACTACAAGCATGAAAACTAAACAAAAACGGTAAGAACAATCCTTGAGGAACAAGTTCCTCAAGGTGAAAGCAAAACTAAGAATAGACAAACAAGTAAGAACTTAATCACATAGCACCATCCCTGGCAACGGCGCCATTTTTGACGTGAGCGTGTCGTTGTACACCCAATCAAAACACATTTATAATACTCAACAAATAACTAGTTAGTGGTAAGTTGAGGTTGATCCATGGGACGGTGTGCTTTGGGTTCTAAGTCTATCTATCTCAATTTCTGCTAGTGTCACAATTTGTATGGGTTTGTAGTTACGTCCTAGACTAATGCAAGCAATAAAGTAAAGCAAACAATGAACTAAGAAATGTAAACAAATAACTAAAAGCACTAGGATGTCATGGGGTCATAAGGGATTTATGGTGTTGATCATACAAACATGTTTACAAAGTTGCAAGCAATTAATGTTGTGGAGGAACCGAGTTGGTTTATGTCTTACGGTTCATAGGAAGAGTTGGGTCCTGGAGCCGAATCGATTAGATTGTACAACACCTACAAGTCGACTTACTTTCCTCCTATTCAACTTCTATGCATGGTCTAACAAGACTCGAATTGGTTTATATCATACAAGTCAAGTTGAGTAGATAAGAGATGGTAAAAATGCAAGGATTCATAGGCTTAGCATTTCATCAAACATAACATGTGCATAGGTTGACATCACAACAAGCAAGCAAACTAATTATGAAAACATATTAAATTAAGCATGATTAATCCCATGTTGGTTTCCTCTAATTACCCATTAATCCTAGTTAAGATACTACTCACTTATTATCATGGTAAACATGTCATTAATGGTGTCAATCATCACAACAAGTGTAAACATGATAAGATAATGAGGAAATAAACAATAAAGAGTAAAGGGTAAAAGAATTATACCAAACTTGAGATGATTCCAAATAATAAATCAAAGAATAAAAGAAGAGAACTTGATTGATTGATGAAGGGTTGTCAATCCTCCAATAATAACCCAATAATATTCAATTACCCAAAATTAACAAACTTGAACAATAATTAAGGAGAGATTAATGTGTAATTTGTGGAAAGATTAAAGAGTAATCCATTCTAATCTACTTCTAATCTATTCTAAGAGGATTTTCTAATAAGGAGGCTCTCTACTCTAAAAACTTCATGCTTTGATTATTTACAAGTGGGGTATATATAGTAGAGCTTAATTAGGTTAACTAAGGTTAAATTAGTAATTAACATTTGTGAGTTCTAAGCAGGGAATTGCTAGTCTTTTCGGAGAGATGAGCATCTCAGCTGAAGACGCCACGATCCGTTCGTCCAGGAGGGGAATCCACTCGGATTGTTGCAGAGGTGGACGGGCGTCTTTGGGCAAATCCGCTCGGATTGTAGCAAGGGAATCCGAGCGTCTTCGAGGCTTGGACGCTCGGATTATGCTTCTTGGACGGGCGTCTTGTCTCTTTGGCCGCTCGGATTCTGCTTCAGAATCCTTCTCTTCGATTACTTTTTATTCTTATGAGATGAGTCTTTAATTCTTGCCTCTCCTTCAATACTCGTTCAACCAAGATCGTCAATGTCCTTCCAAATAAGCTTAAGAGACGGAAATTTCCGCCTAATTGTCTCCTTTCCTACAAATCAAACACAAAGCAATAGGAAAGCAAAATAGGAAGCATTTGACGAATAAAATGGCTATGAGACGCTATAATAATGTGCAAAATGGGTTCAATTTAGGGACTAAATGTGCGCAAATAATGTTCACATCAGAGTTCCTCTTGTATCCTTCTTTCCGCCTTACCCTTGAATTTCTTTTTTAAATTTTTCCTCTCGACTCACCCTTGTACCTTTCCCTCCTCCTTGACCATAAGCTTATCGTTCATGCATATCCTACTCTTTTTTTGTGCCTCCCCTTTGGATTCTAGTCTAGAGGCTTATAAAAAATCTCTTAGCGTGCTTTATATTTACGATGTCTAAGTTACTTTTCATTTCGTATAATTTCTAAACTTTTCAAGCTACTATTTTTGGTTCGTTGTTAAAAAATCAATGTTACTCTTACAAAACTTTACCTATTTCAAAGGTTTGGAAATGAAAATACGATTTAGTTCCCTATTTGTTCCTTGAGTATAGACTTCTTTATCATGATCTTTGATTGCTAGACCCGAGATTACTTTTAATTTTGCTCAATTTCTAAGTAACTTTGATCTATTTATGATTTCTTTGTCAAAGTTTGAAGTTATATTTTCGAGAACTTGACTCCTTTTAGAGTTTAAAAATGAATCTTTTAATTTTCATTTGGCTTTTGCAAAAGAAAATTTGAGTGGATTATCATTTTCATTTGGTTTTAACGTTGTTGGAATATTAGGACTCGTTATTAAAGGCGTCTAATAACTTGCCCTACGCTTATCGACGAATGGTTTTTGTTTTAAACTTGTCTTTGACTTGGAAAGTTAGCATTCCTGTGTGCACGACGAGAGCAATTTCGTTCCATGAAGGAGACTTATACTTTTGAAAACTCTTCATAAATGTTTTTGGAAAGATTTTGATTTTGGATTTCTGCAAATGATTTGATATTTGACCTTGTCTTTGATTTGGAATGTTGATGTTCTTGAATGCGCAATGAGAACACTTACATTCCTTTGACGAGAATCTAATACTGTTGGAAAATTCTACTTGAAACTTTTGAAGGAATTTTAATTGTTAAAATGCCAAACCTTTTTAATGTTTTGGTTGCCGATTTCAAAAGTCCGGCTTTATCTTTATAACCTTTCCTTTTCTACTTTCAAGTTTCGAGGACGAAACTTTTTAAAAGGTGGGGTGATTGTAACACCCGCGAATTTCCCATTTTTAGCATTTATAATTTAATTAACCATTCTATCGCTTTATTTATATTTTAAATTCTTTAGTTTTATTAATTTTATTTTTAAACAGGATTTTTATAAAAGCTATATTTTTAAAGCTTAGTCTATATAAAACTATATATAATCAGTCGAATAGTAATAATAGTGATAATTATAATAATAATAAATTCCGTCTTAAATTATAGTAGGTTTAAGACGTATCTCCGTCTAGCAAAGACCGTCATATTTACACATATGAGACTAGATTAATTCCGACCTATCCCATACCGACAACACATCACCTACTTGTTGCACCTAACTAATTTAATAATTGTTTATTCTCATTCTCACACACACAAAAAAACGGGCCAATCCCCAAGCTCCCTTCCCCTTTCTTTTTCGAAGTATCACCAGCAAAACAACAACAACAAAACAGTAAGCAACATCCATAACCTCCATTTTTAAACAACCTTCAAACGGAGATTTCGTCCCCGTTTCTCAACCGTTTTTTTTTTGCGCCATCCTCTTCCTCTATCCGTCCTTCAACTTTCTAGGTAAGAAAGTTCCGTTTTTGTTGAGTTTTCGAAATGACCCATCTTATGGGAATTTTGGTTTTAAGCTTAAAGATCCCATCTTTCTCATTCTAGGTGAAGGAATTGAAGACCCGGAGGAAGACTCGTGCTTTGTGGACCGTTTACTTGAATATTAAAGAGCTTTCGAGGTAACAGTGATAGGTTACTCGACAAAGTGTTGAAATTTTGTCTTATATGTCGTTTTTCATGTTCTTATGTGTTAAAGATTGGTTCTTTATAGTTTTCTCACTTGTATGCTTGAATTTATCGTGTCAAATCCCGTCTTAAACAGTGTCCTCACTGGTGTCTAAATATAGCTCAATGGACATGCAACAGAAAGAATACATACTTAATTGCTTGGTTTCTGGCTTTGGGGTAGGTCAAATACGAGGAATGCCAAATGCCTTTTTAGGTGGCCAAGTAATCCTTGTTAATTGTTATTCCAAATTTTGTTTTATGAATCATAATAACAATCATCAAGTGTAACTAATCAATCTCTTACATCATGTAATAATAAAGAAAAGGAGATGTTAATACCAGCGATAAGGATACCTTTTCTAAGAATCGATTAATGAAATCAGTACAACACAAGCATACATGTAACACGTGAATACAAGGGACTGTTGTGAGACGTTTTGTGCTCGTTTTTTGTCTATGGTTGGTTGGTGGTTCGAGCCAACTCTCTTACTTCCATCACAAGTGTATATCCAAGTATGATATGGGTCCTTTGTATGGTTAATTTCCGCCTTGTAACATGCTTAAAAACTTGTCTTAAGACAGACGCAAAACTGGAAATTGAAACGTGAAACAGGGGACTGTTTTGGGTGTTTTTGGACACGATTTGTGAGCTGAAATTGTTGTTGGTTCGAGTCAATTTGATTGCTCATGTCTTGTGTGCATATACATGAATGAATACGGTCTTTTGTTTGGATGAATTCGGCCTTGTAACATACTTAAAAATTTGTCTTAAGACGCTCATAAAAGAACTTTATAAATCGTGAAAATGGACCTTGTCGAGCCGTTTTCGCGGGCTGTTTTGACGGGTTTCTTTATGCTAAATTGAACAAACTTATGATACGTGTTTTTTGTATAGTCTTTTTAGCCTATTCCAGCACGTATTTCTATGCATTTTTATACTGTTTTTATAGTATTTTGCCCCGAATTGGCTACTTTGGTTCGTTTTGTCCGTTTTGTAGAAATGAACGCGAAAGTAGTGGAATCGTACCCTTTTTCGTCCTTTTTCATGCATTTAGAGGAGACGGGATTTTCCATAGTGAGATACTGCGTTGGGGAGCATCAAGGCACGGTTTACGAGGTAGTCGGTGACGAATCTGAGCTGAAATGAAGACAAAAGACTCGATCGAGTGGTTTATTCACTCGATCGAATGGTTTCTGCATCCCCAGTTGGTCGATCGAGTAGGTTTCTACTCGATCCAGAAGTTGCTGATAAGAGAGTTACTCGATCGAGTAACTATTCTACTCGATCGAGTAGATGTTGCTGAGGTTTGCTCGATCGAGTGGTTTTATTCCACTCGAACGAGTGGTTTCTGCTGTTATGGGCTTTAATTAGCCCGTGAGTTGATTTATTTCGATAAACTTATCTATTTTCCTATTTAAGCACGCTTTACTAGGTCATTAGCAAGGATCTTTTATCTTAATCAGATTTTATTCACTACTTAGCTCTTATCAAACTTTACTGTGTTGCTTATTCTCCTTCACTGTAACCTTACTTTGGGAATTGTTTTGCTCGGATTCGATTGTTCTTTACGCCGGATTCGCACGATTGTAATTCCTTTCTCTTCTCTTAATAATAATCAATCGTCTGTTTGCTTTAATTCCCTGTTTACTTCATTTATTCCTTTGCCCTAATTTACATTTATGCATCTTATTATTTATTTCATTATGTTTATTGTTAATTCGTTGTTGATTGTTAGTTTTGATATTAATAGCAATATGAGTAGCTAAATTTAATGCATGTTGGGATTAGGGGATCTGCGGTAGGAATGTGACGATGTAGTAAATGAAATAGATGAATTAATTATGAGATTCTGTCACCATAGCAATTTAATTGTATTTATCGACTTAGTTGAGTGCACGCTTCTGAGTCATCTCTTTAAGCTGGCTAAAATTAATCCTAGATCGAAAGATTGGACTAAATAGGCCTGCTATGAACAATAGACTACCCTGGCGAGAATGAAAGTTAAGTTAATGGTTTTTTAGGATAAAAAGTGGACGAAAGGACCTTTCCACATCCGTCTTGCATTAATTCGTCTGAGTTATTTACAGCTGAGTCACTGGACTACCGTAGTGAACCGAATTCCCGACATGTCCCTTCTTTATCTGATAGTCTAATCTTATTTTCCTGCTTTTACTGCTCTTGTCTCTACTTCTCTTCCTTTAAACTTTGTAGTTTAGAAAACAATTCAAACAACCCCCCATTTGTGACCAAATAGACGGACTTCTACAGATATCTTGCCTCCCAGAGGAGATCGACCTGACTTCCCTAGCTATATATAGTTAGTTTAGTTAGTTTATTTTTGATAGGTACACGACAGACGTATCAAATTTTGGCGCCGTTGCCGGGGAGGCAATTGCCCTATCTGTTTTTGTTTCGTTTATTTTATTCGTCTCAGGGAATTTTTATTCCTTGAGGCAATTCTTATTTATTTTCTTTCAGTGTTGTTTATGCCCAGGTCAGACAGGTTTGAGTTAGTTTCAGCTGATTCAGAACCAGAGAGATTATTCAGGTATAGACTCCGTCTGCAGAGAAAATCACGAAAGGAAGACTTGAGTACTTTCGAGCCAGAGCTAGATCATTCTCTTTTCGCAGAAGACATTCTTATTTCTGCCGATCAACCAGTAAAGATGCCAAAGCTTTCTAGTTATTCGGTACCTAAAGCAACCTCGATTCCAAAGGGTTTCAATCTGTAATACTCCGTATTTATGAGTCTTTGGGTACTCTATCGAGTAGGCCTTACTCTGTCGAGTAAGGGTGAGTTGCGTCTTAAAATAGTTTCTGACCTGTTGGGTACTCGATCGAGTGACTAGGGTACTCGATCGAGTACCTTGGGTACTCGATCGAGTAGCCGGTTTACGGGGAGTTTTTCTCGGGTTTTGTTAATTATGCGATTAAGATATATATAACCTTTTCCGTCATCATGCTAAACACTTTTGCAAAACCTAATTTACTGTCAAAGAGAGAAAGCAAGTACGTTTATCATCTTAATCGCATTGTTAGCAAATCCCGGAGTTTGGAAGGTCGGTTTTCATCGTTGGTTATACCGTTGAGATCCTTGCGTCGAGGGTAAGATCTATGTACCCTTTTGTTGTCTTTCCTTTAAGTTGGTTAAACCCTAATCTAGGGATTTGGGGGTTTTTGAGTAGTTTGTGATTTGGTAGCATTTGCATGTTGTATGATAGGAGGAGGTTTCGTAGAAGAAGCTTTTGATACAAATTTGTAGAGACCGTCTGATAGTTGTGCTTTCCAGGTAGGATTTCCTACTCAGTATTAGTCCCATAATGGGATGATTGTTGATGTGTTGTGGTTGATTGAATAATATAGTAATTGTATTGTGACGGTTTGTTAATTGTGATTGTTTGTCTCTGGTTCTCGAGGCGTGTCCTCGGCTAAGTGGGGTCACTTGCGGGAGTGGCTTCACGCCCTAGTTTCGCCCTTCGTAGATCCCGCCACGGAAGGGGATGTGCAAATTAATAGACAGGGTTATCGCTCATTATGAGGAGCGGGGATTTGGTGGGTACGGCTGCGGTCCCCCACTGGCAGGGCTGGTCCAGTGGACAGTCGGTGATTGATATTGTTGGGATTGGTGCGGTTGTGTGTGTGTGATGGTTAAGCTTTATTTTTATCTTATTGTTGATATATATTGAGTTGTGTGATTAGTACTGACCCCGGTTGTTGTTTTGTAAACCTGCGGTGATCCATTTGGGGATGGTGAGCAGTAATTGAGCAGGTTTGAGTTGAGTTAATCGGGATAGTGGGAGGTGTCACCGTCGACGATAGAAGTCTTCATTTGTAGTCTTTTAGTTTTATGACATTTGTATTTCATTTGAGACAGTTGGTTTTAAGAACTTGTACCCGTATTTTGGGATTTGGTTTTAATTGTACTTTTCACTAAAGTTATATTATTTAAGTTGTTTCGTTATTGTCTTATGAATATCATGCCTCGGGTAACCGAGATGGTAATAACTTCATACCCGAGTGGTCTGGTAAGGCACTTGGAGTATGGGGGTGTTACAAATGGTATCGAGCGACGATCCGAAACTGTACCCAATGAACCTAATGAACATAGGGAGTCAATTAAAATGAACCCGGGGTAAAGGTTGTAGGAGCTAATGCAAAGGCTTGGGAGACGTCCTGAAGTCGCGAACTCGCCCTACAATTTTGAACCGGTCACATGGGGGGTGTATGCCAAGGTCGTATGCGTTGTTTGGTTAGCTTGTGTGTGAATGTGATGAAGTGTGTGTAACTGTTAGATGTATGCAGTAGAAGGTTGGGAATATGAAAGAAAGGTTGATGATATATGTAGAACTGTTGTTGGAATGAGAAACATGATGGATGTTTACAATGTGGCGTTTAATAACATGATATAATGATTTCGTAGATCGTATGAAAAGATGCGTAGCATTATATGCTTAGTTATGATATAATGTTGGTTTTATAAAGTTTTTAGCATGTTAGCATATGATATAGCATGCGGGTAGCGTTTCTGAGTTAGCATGACTCGATCGAGTGGGACTGACTTGATCGGGTGGGTTTTTGACGATTTTGAGTCCAGAATCGTGTTTTTGGGCACTCGATCGAGTACCTAGGGCACTCGATCGAGTAGGAATCACTCGATCGAGTAGCCTAGCTACTCGGTCGAGTATGTTAGAGATCAGAAGGTCTGTTTGGGGTCTGATGTTGGGGCACTCGATCGAGTATAGTGGGCACTCGATCGAGTAGCCTGTTACTCGATCGAGTATGTTTGGGAACTCGATCGAGTAGGGTCCGGGCAGCTTGTTTTCTTGTTTTGAGGTTTTGGCGCGTATGTTTATATCCACCCCTTTTTCTGTTATAGTTTCAAGATGCCGCCCAAGAAGAATGCGTTGTTTGCGAGAGCTGAGCTTATGAACATAGATGACATCGTTAAGATGTTGGAGCATCAGGATGCTCTTACTGAGGCTTTAAAGACTGTGGGGAAAGAAAAGGATAAGGATAAGGAGAAAGAGGTTGATCACTCTAAAATCAGCCTCTATATAGCGAGATTTAACCCGAAAGAGTACAAGGGAGTTGGGGAGCCGAACCTTCTTGATAGCTGGCTTAGAGAGATGGAGAATATATTAGATTTGGTTCACTTTCCTGATAAGATGAGAGTGGAACAGGATGCGTTCTATCTGAGGGAGGCAGCTGGTAAGTGGTGGGATACGGTGAAAGTGAGTGCTAAGGAGTTGTATGTGAACCAAGGTTTACCTGCTATACCTTGGGAAGAGTTTCGTAGGGCTATGAGAAAAGAGTTTGTACCGGAGCATGTGAGGAGTAAGTTGAGAGAAGAGTTTGACAGTTTTAAGATGACCGCCGAGATGTACGTGGCCGAGTACTACTGGCGAGTTCAATGACAAGTCTAGGTATCTTTGAGGATATGGGTTTGAGTGAGGAGAATTTGGCGCTAAGGTTTGAGAGGGGGTTGACCCCTAAGATTATGGATAAGTTACCCGTGGGAGTCCTTACTGATGTTAAGGAAGCTTATGAGAGGGCTGGGAGAGCTGAGAGGTTGGTGGAGATGGCTCAGGAGAGGTTAGGTGGTGAGAAAAAAGGAAGTCTGAGAGCGAGAGTGGTGGCCAATCTAATCACAAGAAAGGCAACCACAATCAGTCTAAAGGGTTTTCTTCTGGGTCAGGGTTCAGTGCTGGGGCTTTCTTTGGGCGTGGCCATGGAAGTGTTAGTGGTAGTTGGGGAGTGACCTGCTATAGTTGTGGTGGTGTAGGCCACAAGAGACATGAGTGCATAAGTGCACCTGGAACTTTCCAGAGACCTGCGCAGAGTTATGCGAGCAATAGACCAACTGGATCATGGGCAAACCGGGGAAGTCAGAGCTATCAGAGTGGAGGTAACCGCAACGGCGGTAATTCTTATCAGAAACCACCGACGAACAACAACAACAATCAAGGGTCGGGTGCTAAGCTGACCACATCGGCCGATCTTGTCCAGGGAGGTGGACGAGAAGACCGATGAAAAGTTATTCATGATGGAGAAGAAAGCAGCTGAGGAGGATGCACACATTATCACCGGTACTTTTCTTGTTAATGGTATTCATACCTTTGTTTTGTTTGATTCGGGGGCTTCTCAGTCGTTTGTATCTTCGAGTCATGTTAAACGGTTGGGTTTGAGGGTATATGAGTCTGTTAGTGAGAAAGTTTTTATACCTTCGGGTGAGTCTGTATCTTGTGGGAGGTTATATAGGGATGTACCTATGATAGTTGGGCAAGTTGATTTCCTCAGACTTGCTAGAGTTTCCTTTTGACGGTTTTGAGATGATAATTGGGATGGATTGGCTGGGAAAGTATAAAGCTAAGATAGACTGTCATCAAAAGAAAGTGTCTTTAAGAGGTCTTAAGGGTGTTAGTGTGTCTTATCGTGGGTTTCTAGTCAAACCCAAAGTTAAGTTGATTGCAGCTGTCACTTTGAAGTCATATCTGAGGAAGGGATGTCCTTTGATATTGTGCCATGTGAGAGATGACCGGATAGAGGGTCCGACAGTTGATCAGATACCAGTGGTGGGAGAGTTTGAGGATGTGTTTCCAGAGGAGATTCCGGGGTTGCCGCCGAGAAGAGAGATAGATTTCACAGTAGAGTTGAAACCAGGGACGGGGCCAATCTCTAAGGCACCGTACCGTATGGGTCCTAAGGAGATGGAGGAGCTTAGGAAGCAGTTGGATGATCTGATAGAGAAGGGATACATTAGACCTAGTGTATCGCCGTGGGGAGCACTAGTTCTTTTCGTGAAGAAGAAGGATGGAAGTTTGAGATTGTGCATAGATTAAAGGGAGCTGAACCGAGTGACGGTGAAGAACAAGTATCCTTTGCCAAGGATAGATGACCTGTTTGATCAGTTGAGTGGTGCATCGGTCTTTTCCAAGATTGATTTGAGGTCGGGGTACCATCAGGTGAAGATTAGAGAGGTGGACATACCAAAGAGAGCTTTCACGTCGAGGTATGGCCATTATGAGTATGTAGTGATGCCATTTGGGTTATCTAATGCACCGACAGTGTTTATGGATTTGATGAACGAGAATCTTTACAGTTTTTGGACAAGTTTGTAGTGGTATTTATCGATGACATCTTAGTCTACTCTAAGACTAAGGAGGAGCATGAGGAGCATCTGAGGATCGTGTTGCAAACTTTGAGGGAGCATGAGTTATATGCTAAGCTGTCCAAGTGTGAGTTCTGGTTAGAGAAAGTTGCTTTTCTGGGGCATGTGATCTCTAAGGAGGGAGTAGTTGTGGATCCGGCGAAGATTGAGGCAGTGACAAAGTGGGAAGCACCAAAGAATGTTCTTGAGATCAAGAGTTTTCGGGTTTAGCGGGTACTACGGACGGTTCGTGAAAGATTTCTCCAAGATAGCTAGACCTACGAGCGGCGTTGATGAGGAAAGAGAACGGGTTTCGTTGGGATGAGAGTTGTGAGACGGCGTTCCAAACATTAAAGGAGCGTTTGACCACAGCTCCTATCTTAGCATTACCTGAAGGGATCGAGAACTTTGAGGTTTATACAGATGCCTCAAAGAATGGGTTGGGATGTGTGTTGATGCAGAACGGTAAAGTGATTGCCTATGCTTCTAGGCAATTGAAGCCTTATGAGGAGAACTACCCTACTCATGATCTGGAGTTGGGTGCAGTGGTGTTTGCTCTCAAGATATGGAGACATTACCTTTATGGAGCAATCTTTAAGGTATTTTCTGATGACAAGAGTCTCAAGTATATTTTCACTCAAAAGGAGTTGAACATGAGACAGAGGAGGTGGATGGAGCTGATTGGCGATTATGACATGGAAATTATCTACCATGAAGGGAAGGCCAATGTAGTTGTTGATGCTTTGAGTAGGAAGAGTGTACATTCTTTGTGTACAGCCCTATCTTTGATGAGGCTGAGAGATGAGGTAGCGAGGTTTGGGATACATATGATGCAGAAAGGAGATGCCATGGGTGATCTGACAGTGCAGCTTGAGTTTTATGATGACATTCGAGGTAAGCAGGCGTTGGATCCTAAGATAGTGGAGTGGAGAGCTGGAGTAGAGAAAGGGACAGTGTCTCGATTATCCATTCACACAGATGGTAGTTTGAGGTTTGATGGTAGGTGGTGTGTTCCTAATGATGAGGAGTTGAAAAAGACTATCATGACAGAGGCACATTGCACGCCATATTCAATTCATCCAGGGGGAGATAAGTTGTATAAGGATTTAAAGAATACGTTTTGGTGGCCTGGAATGAAGAAAGAGACAGCTGAGTTTGTGGCCCGTTGTTTGACATGCCAGAGAGTTAAGGGGGAACAGCGATGACCACAAGGTAAGATTCAGTCTTTAACGGTACCTGAGTGGAAGTGGGAATCCATTTACATGGATTTTATCGTGGGTTTGCCAAAGAGTCAACAAGGTAACAACATGATTTGGGTAATAGTGGATCGACTGACCAAGTCAGCTCACTTTGGTCCAATGAAAGATACATGGACTAAAGCACAATTAGCTATGGCCTATCAAAAGAACATGCTTAAGTTACATGGAGTCCCTAAGGACATAGTGTCTGACAGAGATGCGAGATTTATATCAAGGTTTTGGAAAGAGTTGCAAGAATCGTTGGGAACAACTTTGAAAATGAGTACAGCATTTCATCCTACGACAGACGGACAGACTGAGAGAACAATCAAGACTCTTGAGGATATGTTGCGAGCTTGTGTGATGGACTTTGGTGGTAGCTGGGAACAGAGGTTGGACTTGATAGAATTTTCTTACAATAACAGCTATCACACTAGTATTGGTATGGCACCGTTTGAGGCTTTCTATGGGAGTAGATGTAGGAGTTCGATTTGTTGGGACGATAGTGCTGAGGCAGTGGTTTTAGGACCAGAGATGGTGCATGAGATGGTGGAACAGATTAAGATGATCAGGGAACGGATAAGGGCAGCTCAGGATAGGCAAAAGAGTTATGCAGATCTACATCGCCGAGACATAGAGTTTCAAGTTGGGGATAAGGTTCTTCTGAAAGTGTCTCCTATGCGTGGGGTTATGAGATTTGGGAAGAAAGGCAAGCTGAGCCAGAAGTTCATCGGTTCTTATGAGATCTTAGAGCGAGTTGGGGAAGTTGCATATCGTCTGGCTTTACTGGCTGCGTTAGAGAGAGTGCATAATGTGTTTCATATATCGCAGCTGCGGAAGTATGTAAGTGACCCGTCACATGTGTTAGAGGCAGAGAGCTTAGAGCTAGATGAGTCCTTATCATATCTTGAGGTGCCTAAGCAGATTCTTGACCGAAAGGTTAAGAAGACTAGGAGTGGTGAGACAGTTTTGCTTAGGATCCTTTGGTCTAACCATGAGACTGAGGAAGCTACATGGGAGCCAGAGGAAGCTATGAAAGATCGTTACCCTTTTCTTTTTTATCAGGTATGTATGGTTACGGGGACGTAACCTTGTTTCTTTTAGGGGGGTAGGAGATTATCGCGAAGAGTTTTTAAGAGTTTTATACCCTTTTTGTATGTTGTGTCGGTATGTTTGTCGGGATGAGATGGGTTAGTAACATGTTTTATGTTGAGTTTTGTTTTGTATGTTGTGTCGGTATGTTTGTCGGGATGAGTTGGGTTAGTAACATGTTTTATGTTGAGTTTTGTTTTGGATGTTGAGTTGGAAGTGTTGAGGGGGTACCTTTGTTTAGTAGTGGTTTGAACTTCGGGGACGAAGTTTTTTTTAAGGAGGGAAGACTGTAATACTCCGTATTTATGAGTCTTTGGGTACTCTATCGAGTAGGCCTTACTCTGTCGAGTAAGGGTGAGTTGCGTCTTAAAATAGTTTCTGACCTGTTGGGTACTCGATCGAGTGACTAGGGTACTCGATCGAGTAAGGGGGTACTCGATCGAGTACCTTGGGTACTCGATCGAGTACCTTGGGTAATCGATCGAGTAGCCAGTTTACGGGGAGTTTTTCTCGGGTTTTGTTAATTATGCGATTAAGATATATATAACCTTTTCCGTCATCATGCTAAACACTTTTGCAAAACCTGATTTACTGTCAATGAGAGAAAGCAAGTACGTTCATCATCTTAATCGCATTGTTAGCAAATCCCGAAGTTTGGAAGGTCGGTTTTCATCGTTGGTTATACCGTTGAGATCCTTGCGTCGAGGGTAAGATCTATGTACCCTTTTTGTTGTCTTTCCTTTAAGTTGGTTAAACCCTAATCTAGGGATTTGGGGGTTTTTGAATAGTTTGTGATTTGGTAGCATTTGTATGTTGTATGATAGGAGGAGGTTTCGTAGAAGAAGCTTTTTGATACAAATTTGTAGAGAGACCGTCTGATAGTTGTGCTTTCCAGGTAGGATTTCCTACTCAGTATTAGTCCCATAATGGGATGATTGTTGATGTGTTGTGGTTGATTGAATAATATAGTAATTGTATTGTGACGGTTTGTTGATTGTGATTGTTTGTCTCTGGTTCTCGAGGCGTGTCCTCGGCTGAGTGGGGTCACTTGCGGGAGTGGCTTCACGCCCTAGTTTCGCCCTTCGTGGAACCCGCCACGGAAGGGGATGTGCACATTTTTTTTTTTTTTGGGAAAGGTAAGTATATATATTCATAAAGCCAAACATACAATTTTGTTAGCTAAAGTCAAAACTCTAGCTAATTACAACTCAACCCAACATTACTTTGCCACTCCTCAATACTTCTATGTCTAACAGTAATTGGACTAACTCTCATTCTCATAAGCATTGTCCCCTTCACCTGTTTTATAAGCCCAACAGGGTGAGGGATTACATACTCCACTCTACAACAATTCCTAGCTCTCCAAATCAAATACATCATCTGAGCAATTGCAGCAGCCAGAATTTGTTTCTTCAAAAGGGATCGAACTCTAATCTGTAACAACCAATCCACGACTTCATGGCAAGGGATACACACCTGAAGCCATTCTTCCAGCAATTTGAGGCACTGTCTTCTAAAAGGACAACTAAAGAAAAGTTGATTAAGATCCTCTTCAGCATCCCCACACAAGTAGCAACGATTGTTCTGAGTAATACCCATTCTCAGCAACCTGTCCTGTGTCAGCAGGCGGTTCTGAACTACCAGCCATATAAAAAATTGATGCTTTGGTAACATTACCCTGTTGCTAACCCAAGGATACCACGCAACATCAGCTCCTTCTTCAACCAACCAGCTATAACCCAATTTGACAGAATACTCAGGCAATCCAGCTCTCCAATTCACATCAAAAAACCAAGATTGCATTTGCTGCTTCTTTACCTTACAGATACGTCTCCAAGCCCAACTAGTGTTGACAGTAGGTTCATAATCACGCCATTGAGCATTTTTTATATGAACAGTATGTACCCACTTCACCCAGAGATGATCAGTCTTAAGTTCAACCCACCAAACATATTTCCCCATTAAAGCTACATTCCAGAGGTGCAGGCTCTTCAAACCCAACCCCCCTTTCCTTTTTGGCTGACAGATAGATTTCCAAGAGACTAGAGCAGGGGATTCTTTAGCATTCTGACCATGCCATAAAAATGCCCTGCAAATTGCCTCAATATCAGAAATCACCTTCTTAGGCAAAATGAAGATTCGTGCCCAATACATATGAAGGGTACTCAACACAGATTTGATTAATATGAGCCTTTCAGCATAGGAGAGTTGCTTAGCCCCTAACCTGGTTATCCTCTCAGTGACCCTATCCACCAAACATTGACAGTCAAGTATCCCCAATCTCTTTGGCACAATTTTGACTCCTAAGTATCTGAAAGGTAGCCCACCTTTCCTCATACCAGAAGCCTCCACAATACCTTGCACAATTGCCTCACTCACCCCATTGCTATAGAAACTTGATTTGCCATTATTCATCTTTAACCCAGAGGCCACTGAGAAGATCTCAAAAGCCCTTAGCAGAAGTTTAACAGACTGCAAGTCACCTCTGCTAAACATCAGCGGGCATGTGCACATTAATGGACAGGGTTATCGCTCATTATGAGGAGCGGGGATTTGGTGGGTACGGCTGCAGTACCCCACTGGCAGGGCTGGTCCACTGGACAGTCGGTGATTGATATTGTTGGGATTGGTGTGGTTGTGTGTGTGTGACGGTTAAGCTGACTTTTTATCTTATTGTTGATATATATTGAGTTGTGTGATTAGTATTGACCCCGGTTGTTGTTTTGTAAACCTGCGGTGATCCATTCGGGGATGGTGAGCAGTAATTGAGCAGGTTTGAGTTGAGTACTGGGATAGCTGGGAGGTGCCACCATCTGACGATAGAAGTCTTCCGCTGTAGTCTTTTAGTTTTATGACATTTCAGTATTTCAGTAGACAGTTGGTTTTAAGAACTTGTACCCGTATTTTGGGATTTGGTTTTAGTTGTACTTTTCACTAAAGTTATATTATTTAAGTTGTTTCGTTATTGTCTTATGAATATCATGCCTCGAGTAACCGAGATGGTAATAACTTCATACCTGAGTGGTCCTGGTAAGGCACTTGGAGTATGGGGGTGTTACACAATCTCCAGACTGAGGATGGGAATACATTCGACATCCGTCCTTCCTACATCAATCTGGTGGAGAGAAATCTTTATAGAGGTGTGGCAGGTGAAGACCCGAGGAAGCACATGGAGGTCTTTACAGACTACTATTCTACTATCCCCGCCACTAAGGGGGTAACTCAACACAAGATTAAGGAGGTTTTATTTCCTTTCTCTTTGACCGATTCAGCCAAGGAGTGGCTGACTGACTTGGACCGCACAGCTGCAGGGGTTACAGATTGGGAGTCTCTTGCTCTTGCCTTTTACAAGAGATATTTCCCTCCACAGCGTACCAATCTGCTGAGGGCCAAGATTACCGATTCAGCGGGATCCCGATGAGACTTTATATGAGGCGTGGTCACGATTCAAGAAGTTGGTGAGGTCTATTCCTCACCATGGTTTTGACCCATGGTTTATAGCTAATCAGTTCTACAATGGGCTGTATGACGACCACAGAGCCATACTTGATGCGGCATCTAATGGGAGATTCCAGGAAAACACCAATGATGATAAGGGATATGCCCTTATTGAAGAGATGGCGAATCATAGTGCTGAGTATGGAAACCCGAGGGATAGTATAAGAACAGTTCATGCAGTCGATAAGCAGGTTGTGGCTCATTTGGAAGCCATGAATGCTAGATTTGACAAGTTGGAGTTACAAGCTCGGGGAGCCTCGGACGGTCCATGTTCTTACTAGAGGAGAGACCGTTTCATATGAGAGATGTGGGAGTAATGATGGCCACCTTTGTTGTTGTTTGTCTTGTGGAGAAGGAACAAGTCCTTGCCTTTCAAAGCAATATAGGCAAGGAGGGGTTCCTATTACAACAACCAAGGGGCGATCCATCCTAATTTGAGGTGGACTAGTCAAAATGTGCTCAATCCTACCCCTCCTCCGCACTTTGCAGGAGTATGTTCCTCCACATAAGAATCAACAAGGCTTTCAGAAGCCTCCTTCCTTCCCTCCTCCCAATCACGGTGCATCATCTTCCGGTGGGGTGAGTGAAATAGGTGAACTTAAGTCTATGTTGTAGTCCTTTACAAAGTAGTGGCAGCTGAGTGATCAACAGAAAGACGCGTCCATTAAGGCACTTGAAACTCAAGTTGCCCAATTAGCCACGAATCAATCCACAAGAAAGCAGGGTCAATTACCGACTCAAAATGAGAAGAATCCACATGAGACGGTAAATTTAATCAATTTGAGAAGCGGTCGTTCATATGAGAGGCCGGAAGTGTTGAAATCAGACCCAAGGAAGGCTATAACTAATGATGAACAGTGTTCTGGCGAAGAAAATAAGCTGACGGCTAAGAAAGTACTCGATCGACTGGTTTCTGGAGGTCGATCGAGCAGTTTTGATGGTCAAAGTACTCGATCGAGTGGTTTTTCTACTCGATTGAGTGAACAGGAAAAGCAGATTGTTCGATCGAGTGAAAATTCCACTCAATCGAGTGATATTGATGAAGAAACTACTCGATCGAATGGGCAATTTGGTCGATCGAGTAGTTTAGATGACGGGAAGCTTGATCGAGAGAGCCTGCTAGTACTCGATTAAGCGAGAAATCACCAGAAAGACCTCGCTCGAGAGGTAAGAAGCGTCCAAAGGATACAGAACTTGCTCCGGGTGATACATTGGAAGAGAGAAACAAGGGACTCAAGATACCCATCACGGTTCCCTTCCCGAGGCGTCTGCAGAATACTAAAGCTAATCAACAATTCGGCAAATTTGTCGAACTTTTGAGAAGCTTAGAAGTCACTGTGCCATTCACCGAGTTGCTGACAAAGGTACCCTCTTACCTTAAATTTATGAAAGAAATTTTAACGCGTAAGAGGCATATTAGTGATAATGAGACAGTAGCTTTGACTGAGGTAGGGACGGTCCCATTTCAAAATAAGCTACCTCCCAGACAGTCAGATCCGGGTAGTTTCTCAATTTCGTGTCATATCGGTACCCAGTTAATTTATAACGCGTTATGCGATCTAGGCGCTAGCGTGAGTGTCTTACCGTTGTCTCTGGCTAAGAGACTTGGTTTAACAAGGCTGAGTTGCACCAACATGACTGTCCAGATGGCCGACCGTAGTATATCACGGCCACTAGGTATAATAGAAGACATACCTGTTCAGATTGGGAGGTTCTTTATTCCCGTTGATTTTTTTGTCTTAGACATCCTCGAAGATGCACACACCCTTATTATTTTAGGGAGACCATTTTTGTCTACTGCTCGTGCAGTAATAGACGTCGGGGGTAAGACTTTGACTTTTCAGGTAGGGGACGAGGAGCTGATATTCCATCAGTCTAAGTTCCGGAGGGCTCCCATGAAAGCTCAGCCTTGCAATGCCCTCTATTCTATTGACCCTATTATTGACACTCCAAATGAAAATTTGGAGTATTGTGCTGCTATTGTTACCCCTCCGCCTCAGGTTGAGAGCAAAAAGGAGGAAAGTTCGTCTGTTTTCCTTCTTTGCAGTGCAGTATGGATGAAAGCAATGAAGGAGCTGTCAAGGGACATTATGCAATTAATGTCAATCAAATTGGAAGTGAGGATGCTAAAGACGGTGATAAAGGAGCAAGGATGAGGAAAGTTCATGCATATGTGGATGTAAACTATTCCCCTCCTAGAGAATTAAATGATTCAAGTTCAAGCTCATGGAAGCTGAAGAGGACGATCAATGTTGCTGAGATGACGTCCTCCAGTCAGGAGCCCTCCAAGGGGCTACTGAAGTGCATTGGAAAGTGAGCGGGGAAATGCCCCGTGTAACACCTTGTAAAAACAATTTTTGAATTTTCGTTGAATTTCCTTTATTGTTTTTAATTAGGAAAATAAGATTTTAGACAGTTTTTAGCGTAGATTTAAGACTATAAACTGTTCTTATACGTATTTGGTATTTTGGGATATTTTCCGTGTTTTTATGCAGGTTTGGGGAATTTTTACGCAAATCCAAAGGAAGAATAACGAAATTAAAGAGCTTACGCGAGTAAAGAGCTCGATCGAGTACTTTTTGTACTCGATCGAGTGAAATATGGACAATCGAGTACTTCTTTTGCAGTCGATCGAGTAAAGCACTTAAGGGGAGTTCTCGACCGAGTAGAATTCTACTCGATCGAGTAGGTGAAGCATCAAAGCACTCGATCGAGTAGTTTTAAACCACTCGATCGAGTGAATTCGCAGAGAACTCAGGGAGTTTGTCCTTAACTCACTTGTTTTTGTTGCTAATTTCGTTATCCCCCAAATTTTCGTCTAACCCTTCCTTATTTGCGATCAAAACTCCCCCAAATCCCCATTTTAATTGCTCTAAATACCAAATCCGTCACCTACATTCTCTCGCTTGTTAATTAATCTTTCAAAACCCCTTATTTCCCCCTTGATTTGTGCTAGTTTACACGGTTTTATAGCGGGTTTAGGGTTTGCATTTTTTCGAACAAAAATCGCCATCTTTGCTTGTTAATTGAAGATTAATTGCAGTTTGTAGGTTTCTCCTCATCAAGTAAGTGATTAATCCATCCTCATTGCATTTTAATTCCGTTTATTTTGAATTTTTATGAGGTAAATTCGGAATTAGGGTTCGAAATTGCTGCTTTAGTCGAATTTTTCGACTTTAATTGTCTTTGTTGGCCCTTACTTGTCTTGCTTGATGATCATTCCCGCTTCCTCATTGCTTTAACATGCTTCATTTCGAATTTTACGCAAAATTCGCGATATGGGTTCGGGACAGTCGAAATTTTCGACTGTCATTATGGTTCTTGTTGCTGTAATTTGCCTAGTAACTTCATTGTTGCTTAATTGCCGCTGTTGTTGACTGCTATCCCGCCCCTATCGATGCTTAGATGCTGTAATTCGAAATTTTTGAGGATATTTGGGAACTTTGTGCTGTAAGTCGAATTTTTCGACTGGTAGAGGAGTTTTCAGGTTCATCACGCTGTTATAATGCTGGTTTTCCTGCTGTTAGCCGCTATTTTTCTTATCATATCCCCTACCCTTTGTATACAGGATGGATTCTAGCTCCCTACCTTCTACTAGCTCGTCTTCTAGTCCATCCCTTTCTGAGACGGTGGCCCATGCTGTTGCCACCGCCTCCGCTTTAGTTAGTACCGTAGCGCCTGTTTTCCTAGTTTCAGTTGCCGGTACCGTGTTTACCCCAGCTAGCTCTACTGCTAGCTCGGTTTCGGCTGCCACTTCCGTTACGGCCACCACCACTGCTAGCACTGCTGCTAATCTTTCTTCAGTGGTGGCCCCAGCAGCCACAGCTTCTACTCCAGCCGCTGTCTCTATACATGTGGCGGACTCGCCAGTAGTTGCAGCTACCTTTAGAGCAGCCCTGGTTCCTCACACCGTCACTGCACGGGCTTCTACTTTGGGTTCCAGAGGCCAGGGCCGAGGTCGTGGACGTTTCCGTTCTACGTCAGCTCCCGCTACTTCTACTTCTGCTGTTCCTTCTACCTCAGGTGCTGCTCCTTCTACTTCTGGCACGGTCACAGTCCGAGGGGACACCTCCCTCGACTCTCACCCAGACTACCCGCAGGTAATTTTTGTTAACGCTTTACATCGTAAGAAGTTTTATCACCTGTTGGGCTGCGAGTTTGTACCTTCCCGATTTTTAGAGAAATCGGCACTTGAGAGACTCGGCATCTACGAGTCGGTTTGTGATTTACTACGGGGCACAGGCATGGCCGGACTCATCACTATGAGCGGTCGTACCTTTCTGGAGCTGACCCTTGAGTTTCTCAGCTCCTTTACCTTCTCCTCAGGGGCACACGATGCTGACCCCACTAGTTCTTCAGTGTCTTTCCGGTTGTCTAACCGGACTTTTCAGTTGACTTTAGAGGAGTTTGGTAGGAGACTTGGCCTCTCCTCTATGGGTGAGACTACACCCCCTATGAGGGTCTTTCGTCAGCTTTGGCGGACCCTGGCCCAGACCACTTTTACCGAGCGAAAGCTCCAACAGGTCCACCTTCCCTCTGTCCGTTGTTTTCTTAGATTGATGGGGAGCACTATCTTCGGCCGAAAGGAGCCGAACAACATCACAAACACCGAGCTCTCCATTCTGGGCGGTTACCTGAACATTGACTGTAAGGGTCCTTTTACCCTCAACATTGCCTACTTGACCGCCCAGTATTTTCAGGCCCAGAGGCTGAAGGAGACGGGATCTATTGCCTGCGGTGGCATAGCCACCATTCTTGCCCATTCCTTCTTCCCCGTTTGGCCTTGTGACTTGCAATACCTCGAGGGAGAGAGGTATCTGAGTCTAGATGTCATGCTTTCTCAGCATTGGCTGACCCTAGACTACCAGACATGGAAGATAGACGGCTTCCTATCTGTAGACTTACCCTGTGACACTCTCCCCCATCTAGCCCCTCTGCCTACTGTTGCTAGGGGCGCCCGACTTCCACCACTGCCTGACCTTCACCTTCCACTCTGACCACCTCCCACTGCACCCGCCACCAAGAAGCGGCATAGAGTTGAGACTGGAGAGGGGTCCACACCTTCAGGGAGTACCCAGCCTTCCACGGCTACTTCCATCCCGACCCCCACTCCCACTACTACTACCACTCCTACTCCCACTGACCAGACACAGGCACAGCCGGTCCTCCCGGCTACCTTTGTACCACCTCTTCCCTTTGTGGCGTCCGCGGTCATGGACCAAGGGCGCCGTGACGGTTTGTTGCTTGAGATTGCAGAGCGTCAGGCTCGTATGGAGAGGGACATCGCCCTGGCCTTGCACCCTCTGTACGAGTACCATTTGCGGCGACACTGTCCAATCCCAGAGGGTTGACCACACCCTTCCTTCTACCGGTACCCAGCTGAGGGGTACCCGGAGTCTGCTGAGGAGGAGGAGGAGGACGAGGACCCTGAGGTGGCTGTGAAGAGAGCTCGAGCTGAGGAGCGGAGGAGGAGAGAGGAGGAGAGAGATCCTGAGTTCCGGGTGAAGGACGTCCGCGACAGTGACGACGACGCTGACGAGTAGCTACTGGTTTACTCACTTCCCCAGTTTTCTGGCTGGTTTGAGGAAGTTCGCATTTTGTACGTATATCTTACTCTTTTATTTTGTCTCCTTTTTATTTATTGTTTTTATTTTATTTATTGTTTGTAAATTCCCGTTCCCCTGTATATATCTGCTGGTGTATGCTGGAGGACAACGAGGGCGTTGTCCGTTTTGGTTTGAGGAGGGTATTGCATCCTTTTGAGTCTGCATATGCATTTGTTTTGCATTCACGTTTATTTTTCAGCTTGCATTGTTTATTTATTTCATTAAAAATTCAAAAAAATCAATAAAAATTAGAAAAATTCAAAAAATTCAAAAATTTCACGTTTATTTTTGCATATAGGTTGAGTCGGAACGGTAGATTTCCGTGATGATAATGCACTATAACTTGTCATTTTACTTGAGCCTTGCACTTTATTGATAGTTATTAGCTTTGTCATACGCATAGTCTACGAGTTTCTGTTCAAATATAGATGACTGTTTAGACTTGACCTGATAAATTGGCAAACTACTTGATAAATTCTGAGTTTTAGAGTCATAACTGGTGACATTCATGACCAGTTCATTAGGAATTGAGAGTAGTACTCCTTGCATAGCATGTTCATCTTTTTTGCACTTTTATGACATTCAATTTCTTGTCAAATTCACATATTCGGGTTTGTGGTTGGTGTCACATGCAGGGAGGTGCTTGCAAATTTTCCCTTTTCCTTATATTTTTCACCCATTTAGCTCCACATAAGCCAAAACTTTCCTTTTTGACCCATTAGCTACATCCAAAATTAAGCATGCCTAGTCAAGCTAGTTTTAGTATGTTCTTTTGTGGTATGATTTTCCGTCTGCAGTTTGGCCCGTATCTTTTGTATGGAGTTGGTGGAAATTAAGGAAGGAGAAAAGAAAAAAAGAATTGAAAAAAGAAAAAAAAAAAAGAGGAAAAACGTGAAAGAAAAAGAAAAAGAAAAAAATTGAAAAATGAAGAAAAAAAAGAAGTTGATTACGTGAGAAAGAGAAAAAAAAAAAGAAGTTTGAAAAAGTTTTATTTGTTTGATATGATTCATTTAGACGGTATTAAAAAAGAGAAGTTTGTGACCGTCTGACTCCTCCATTCTTATTCTATATTTTTGAGGAGATTGTGTTTGAGTTTAGTGAGCTGTGTGTCAAATGAAGGGCACTTGTACTTAGTTTTTCAGTCAGTTGAGATTCGGATGGTTTATTATGGTCCTGTTAGGAACTAGCTTGACGCTTTTACCTCCACATTACCATAACTTGTTTTGCCTTTTCTCACCTGAACCTCACTATTCCCATATTATTTGTAAGCCTTCGGCTGTGACGGACATTTTTGGTTGGAGTGTGTGCATTAGTACTTGAATTGTCTTTCATTTTTGTTGCATGCATGCTATGTAGGTCGCAGTTAGGTGAGTGACTATCTTTCCTTCTCTCTTTTACATATAACATTCGCCCTTTGCTTCATGAGAGAAGAGTGACTACGAGAGAGTCCGATTTTGTTTGTCTTGCAAGGTCGATAGGTTGGCTATATTTATGAACAGCTTATAACTCGTTTGCGTATTGACTGCTTAGCTATAATTGTTAGTTTTTGTTGCATTAAATTGGTTCAAGTAGACAAGTTAAGCTAGCTCTGAGTTTTCATTTCCGTTCCATTAGTTGCATTTTAGTTTACACGAGGACGAGTAAAGGTTCGGTTTGGGGAGATTTGATACGTGCTTTTTGTATAGTCTTTTTAGCCTATTCCAGCACGTATTTCTATGCATTTTTATACTGTTTTTATAGTATTTTGCCCCGAATTGGCTACTTTGGTTCGTTTTGTCCGTTTTGTAGAAATGAACGCGAAAGTACAGGAATCGTACCCTTTTTCGTCCTTTTTGCATGCATTTAGAGGAGACGGGATTTTCCATAGTGAGATACTGCATTGGGGAGCGTCAAGGCACGGTTTACGAGGTAGTCGGTGACGAATCTGAGCTGAAATGAAGACAAAAGACTCGATCGAGTGGTTTATTCACTCGATCGAATGGTTTCTGCATCCCCAGTTGGTCGATCGAGTAGTTTTCTACTCAATTCAGAAGTTGCTGATAAGAGAGTTACTCGATCGAGTAACTATTCTACTCGATAGAGTAGATGTTGCTGAGGTTTGCTCGATCGAGTGGTTTTATTCCACTCGAACGAGTGGTTTCTGCTGTTATGGGCTTTAATTAGCCCGTGAGTTGATTTATTTCGATAAACTTATCTATTTTCCTATTTAAGCACGCTTTACTAGGTAATTAGCAAGGATCTTTTATCTTAATCAGATTTTATTCACTACTTAGCTCTTATCAAACTTTAATGCGTTGCTTATTCTCCTTCACTGTAACCTTACTTTGGGAATTGTTTTGCTCGGATTCGATTGTTCTTTACGCCGGATTCGCACGATTGTAATTCCTTTCTCTTCTCTTAATAATAATCAATCGTCTGTTTGCTTTAATTCCCTGTTTACTTCATTTATTCCTTTGCCCTAATTTACATTTATGCATCTTATTGTTTATTTCATTATGTTTATTGTTAATTCGTTGTTGATTGTTAGTTTTGATATTAATAGCAATATGAGTAGCTAAATTTAATGCATGTTGGGATTAGGGGATCTACGGTAGGAATGTGATGATGTAGTAAATGAAATAGATGAATTAATTATGAGATTCTATCACCATAGCAATTTAATTGTATTTATCGACTTAGTTGAGTGCACGCTTCTGAGTCATCTCTTTAATCTGGCTAAAATTAATCCTAGATCGAAAGATTGGACTAAATAGGCCTGCTATGAACAGTAGACTACCCTGGCGAGAATGAAAGTTAAGTTAGTGGTTTTTTAGGATAGAAAGTGGACCGAAAGGACCTTTCCACATCCTTCTTGCATTAATTCGTCTGAGTTATTTACAGCTGAGTCACTGGACTGCCGTAGTGAACCGAATTCCTGACATGTCCCTTCTTTATCTGATAATCTAATCCTATTTTCCTGCTTTTACTGCTCTTATCTCTACTTCTCTTCCTTTAAACTTTGTAGTTTAGAAAACAATTCAAACAACCCCCCCCCCCCATTTGTGACCAAATAGACGGACTTCTACAGATATCTTGCCTCCCTGAGGAGATCGACCTGACTTCCCTAGCTATATAGTCACTTTAGTTAGTTTATTTTTGATAGGTACACGACAGACGTATCAACTTTCTTGCTATTGACTCAAGTACATGTACATGTTTGGATTGGGTCATTTGTTCAGGTGAAATCCGTCTTGGTTTGGCCTAGGAAACCGTCCTAAGAAGGCTGGACAAGAAGGAAGCACTGCTTCGTTTTTGCTGGACTGGTGAATGCTGCGTTTTTCTTCAATTTTGTCTCCATTGTTAGCTGCCTGGTACTGTTTGTGTAGGGGCTGTGGTCAGGCCATGGCTGGGTAGGTGCCGGTCATGGCTAGGCCGTAGCCTCGGTTGGATTAATTTTTTATCGTGAAATGCATGTATTTGGGCTTGATTTATTTAAATTCCGCTCGTGTTTTATATAACGTAATTCGTTAAATATCGTTCATTTTTATATTCTTCTCACATGATTTATAATTGTGGAATACATTCATTTAATTATCTCATTTGTAAATAAAATGACATGTTTCCATTTTAATATGAGTCCAATTTAATTATTTATGCCTTGAATGTAATAAGTGGTTTATCTTACATTTGAGTCGTTTATAATTAAATTCTTATTTTGCTTATTATAAATGGTCCGTTTACATTTTTTTATTCAAGTGACAAATATTGAAGAAGTGGGTTACTTATTCATGTTCATGAATATAATTTGGCACGAAATGTCTTACTTGGATTATCATTTGCTCATTATATGTATTAGTCTCATTCCAATTTGAATCGTATCATTTTGAAATATTCATTTGGTTGAGTCGTATTCTTATGATAATGCCTTTATGCTATACCTTACTGCTTGACTTATGTTTACGCCCTACTTGTGCCGATCTACCAGGTATGGGTTTAGCTCATATCTTCCGCCTCTTTCGGACTGTCCTGCCGATTGTGGGTTCTCGACTTCCGATCTGTCGTTCGAGTCTTGGATGCGGACTGTCCTGCCGCATGTCGAATCGGGAACTGTACTGTCCCGAGAGTCTGGCCAGATTTAGACTAGGACTGAGTCTTGGTGATTATCATTGTTGTTCTACCAGGGGAATTATATTTAATGAGTAGTAAAGGTCTTGCTTGGTTATAGTTATTGATATATGTCATTCAAGGCAAGAGTTATGCCTTATATTGTTTGGATGTGAGAGTCTTGGTCCTATCGGATACTAGAGGTGTGATGCAAGCCTTCTAGTTGCGATATGATAGCCGGGATTGATGTTCCCATCCGTTCTTATGGTGAGATGCAAGCCATAAGTATGAATGTGACATTAGTAGCCACGTCCCGTGCAATGTTTGTTAAGAGGTTTTCAAAATAATGACTATGGTTTCCATGCTCGTATTTTGTATTGATTGATCCCTTATTTATCTACTTCACATGATTCGAATTCTAATCTTATATCTATGTCATATTTCCTTGAAATGCGTGCTTTTGTATAAATGACCATATTCTTGTCTTTCATATTATTTAATTATCTCACATGAATAGTTGAGTCTTTATTATGCTAATGTTGATCTATCTTATTCCATCTCATTTAATTGTCATGTTTAAATATAAATTTGATGTTCATGTCTTTGGTAAGTATCTTACATAATTTACCTATTTGAGTTCCTTGTTATGTTTGTTTCGACAATTTGTGGCTGGGAGAACCTTGAGTTACTCCCCACTGACTGTGGCTTTCATGTTTACATGAATGACAGGTTTGTGAAGATGCATTTGTGGGGTTTAGACGTGTGAGCTAGCGAGCACCTTGGATTAGTTGTTTGTTTACTAGGATTGCCTAGACTCGCCCTTTATCGTCTTGTCATTCGAGGGGATATATTTTCCCCATTTTGACTATCACGTTTGTATAAACTTAACTTTATTTCCGCATACTTTATTTATGTTTTAGGTTTTAATAAACCCGCGCTTTAAACTTTAAAAGTTTCAAAAATTTCCTAAAATTCCGCATTTTCTCATTATATTTTCTTTGCGTTTTTGCGGGGGTTCACACCACATTTATACTCGGCCCCTCGACGTCTTCACTCATACACCCCTGTTTTAGCCTCACCATAGCGCCTTGATCACCCCCTATTATATCCCTAACAGCACAACCACTCACACTAGCCATGGCCACCTCAACCAGATTCTGCCCTCCAATATCACCCCGCAACTCTCACTTTAACGACCCCACCCCTGCCAGCCTATACCCTTCCTCTACCACCCCTTCGTCTTCCTCCATAACACTTTGCACCTCCACTCAACCATCCCCTGTTTTGTCTTATTTTTACTTGATAACGCAATTTGCTGCAATTTCTCTATCATCTCCTTCTCGCTCCTCAAATATTCCGCTTCAAACTCCGGCCTCAAATCCCTACCCGTCTTTCTCCCCTCAGTAACACCCGCTTTGCCCACTTTCCATGGTAATGCCCTTAATCCATCTCCGTATTTAAGCTCATCCTCCTCATATGGCCCCTTGTCACAGTCCTTCTCTCCGTGTCCCAACATCCCACATCCATAGTAATACGTAGGCAAACGCTCATATTTTACATCAAACGAAGTAACCTTACCATTAGGCATATGTATATCAGTAGAAGGCTGAAGTGGCTTACGAATATCATGGAGAATACGCAATCGGACGACCCTCTCCATCTCCGGAAAAGGGGCCTCGTCTTTCACCACATACTTCCCCATTTGCACACCTAATCGTCTCAAATTATCTTCATTCATGTGACCTTTTATAAGAAGATAATATATACGTGCCCAGATTAGAAGGTAGTAGAGCGGGGTATCCGTCAGCTTCCCCTCCAAATTAGGTTCAAAACACTAAGCAAACTTATCGAAGTGCCACGGTTGCCCTTCAAGCACCTTTGTCTTGTCCCGGTCATTCTCGAAACGAAAGACGGAAATCTTTTCTCTAGCATCCAGAACGTTACCCATCACCTTGCCCCTTCAGATTCCACAGTCTAAGCATCATATCAATAACTGCACATACATTAATTGTCTTTGATGCCTAGATCTTCCCAATAATAATCATCACCGTCTTAACCTCCTACACCTCCTCACCGCCTACATCCCAATCGAACACAGCCCCGCCATTACCCAAATAACTTCTACATTCCTTGCAAATACCAGCGAGAGCAATATGATAACAAATAAGAACAAAATCAAACAACCGATCACGAGTAACCCTAGAATATTCGAACCCTAACAGAAATCAACCCTAACGCAACTTTAAGAAAATCGATCACAACTATGAAAAAAAGAGAGTGAAATGACACAAACCCACGTACAAGAGACGTAGATATCAGCCTTGAGCGAGAAGGAACAGGCGAAGATTAAACTTTGACGAAACTTCCACAGGAATCCCGGAAGACAATGAATATGGAAGTAATTGTAATTATACATTAATTTGCAGAGAAGTGGAAGATAATTTAAGCTATGTTTTTTTTTTTAGGAAAACACTCAAATGGGTATTATATTAATAACGAAATATCAAACAGCACAGCATTGTTAGCAATCGGTGGTAAAACATCTAACCACACCGTTCTACCAACAACTCTAGGCGTAATATGAGCTAAAGAATGTGCGACACAATTATTAAGCCGGCTAGTATGAGACCAAATGTGATAGGATTATTTTCCTCTTATTAGACTCCTCTAATAGTGAACTAATTAACATTTTAATTATTTGTTCTTTAGATCTAGTGCATGCATAACAAAATAAGAGATTTATAAGAAAACAATGTCCCTTACATTGTAAATTTCGGATTTATGGGCACAAGTAAGGTCTCCTACCTTCACTTGTTCTTGAGCTATGATGAGTAATAGGATGATCCTCCAAAGACTTCAAGTATAGAAGTCACTCCTCTTGATTGCACCCAAGATTATCCCTTATCTCTACTAAATAATATGTGCTAGATATTTGTTTAGTAGTTTACCTTAAAATTGATTACTAATACTCATATATTACATTAATAATATTAGTAATGTGATTGAACAAATTTAATAATCATTTCTATAGTTTTAGAGAAAGATGAACAAGAATATATGAGAGAGAGAAAGGTTTTGCATGTGTAAATGAATACTACAAAATTGAGAGAATAAAATTCTCTCCTCTAACATACACACAACTGGTGGAGGGAGCATATAAAAGACAATGCATGGTCTTTTTATTTACCTTTTATTCTTCTCAAGTTAATAGGTATGTAAGAAGGTAGTGTAGGCTTTTAAGGCTAGTCTACAATAGCCATAATAATATATTATTTATCACATAAAATATTTTAACCCACAATCCACTATTGTCCCTCCATTTTTTCGGTCATATGTGTAAAATGGACCTCCATTTTATTTTGTCAATTTGTCATTTGTCACACAATATGTCACATGTAGTATGTTACATGTTATTAATTAATTTAATGCATATTTATCACATAAATATCATTTTATTAATTTACGTACAACAAATTGACTAGTGATACTTGATCACATAAATAAAATGGGTCATATAATTATAATTCACAACATCTTGTAATTATAATTAACCATTCATTCTCATCTCTATTGTTTCTCAAACAATAAACAATTTTAGTAATAAAGCATTTTTATAACTAAAATAAATCTTATTTAATCCCATTACAATAAGATAAATATATTCTCTCTCACAAATGAATTGTTCAATTATAAGGAATTGATTAACTCGTATCGTCATACAATTAATCAACTTTACAGATAAGGGCATCATCCTTTAGGTGTGACCTTAAGGGATCAATTGACCACCATCGTCCCACGATAGTAACGTCAAACTCTAGCAAACCAATCGTTACCGATTAATGTTGATCAGTTGAATATATAATGAATCATCCCTTACGTATTCTTTATATGAGATTTAATTATGATATTAAATCATGTGATCGCACTATTGTTGAGGACACATTTTCCAACAATCTCCCACTTGCCCGAGACAAGTGTGCGTCACCAATTCTCTTGTCCTATTACAATCTCCCATTCAATGTAAGGTGTCTTACAGGTCGTACTTACACTTGATCATATCTTGAGTGGTTTCCTCGATCTGGAGAGTAACTGTCTGACGGAATTATCTACCATAGATACCTTTCGAGCGTGGCCACGCATTTCCAGTTAACTACTTCTCGAGTGGCCTTGAGATTTCAAACAACCCTGACAAGGGGTGGACAATTCCTATCACCCTATTACCTTCGTTCAGCCACAATCCATCATAACCCAAAATATACCCAGTTTGACCTCATTTACGAAGTCGTAGAGTATAAATCAAAGCTAATCAGAAATTTGTGCCAACTTGGGCGAATAGTCTCTAGTCAAAAGAATTGACTCATAAGAATACTATAGTAGCTCTTGCCATGACCAGGCTTTATGAATTACTGAACTCTATAATCGGTCACACTTTCGATAGAGTGTCCCATCTGATCTGCCTATGTGATCGACTAGTCATCCCATATGACTCTATGGCACTTGAACTTGCCATCAATCGCATCACACTCTAGTCACTTCGAGACGTCACCTAATATAAGTAACTAGGGGCGAATACCATGTCAATCTAGTTCACTTTAATGGGGTTCAATTTGTCTCTACAACCCACTCGGATACGACAAGGTAATGGGTGAGTTTAATTAAACTCAAACGATAAATGTGATTATCACATATGAATAGTCAATACACTATTACTACTTCATATCCTATAATCTTTAGTGTAATATTAACACTAGTTAAAATGCAATAAAAGTTTGGCAAAACGGATATACCCTATATCCATATATTCCAACTTTATCAATTGTAATTTCTTTCAATTCAATGTTATCTCTAATAACTTGAATTTTTCTCTAAGCATTTGTCTAGTCGTATTACTAGAATTGGGTTCTTTAACTTGAAAGATGCTCCCACTATTATCGCATAACTTGTGATAAAGTCATTTGTAGAGGGATTCACCCTTAATCCCTACATTGACCATTTTATCACAATTTACTTAGGTTCTTTTTGTAGAATTTGCAATGCGTGAAACTAAGACACTTTTCTAGTTTCTTACTCCTTAGTCAATAAGTCATCCTAGGATTTCAACAAATCCATGTTGGTTTGGAAACTAAAGTTTGTGCAACCCTTCAACACATAACTTAGTTTATCATCCAAACATATGAACGAATCCTTAATTCTTCTCAAGAGTCTCAAGGATGTTCTTTAAGGCTTTCACAAGCCATATCATGGGAATTGTCTTGTTATTGACTTATTATGCTCCAAGCATATGATTCATCACGATATATGCATTTAATGGCATACATGATCGTTCTAATGGCGGAAACATTAGCAAACGATTTCATGTAATCAACAACTTAATAGGTTCAGTGAACGACTATGACTCAATCATAGCAATTCCACTTTCATCAACATGAATAGTCTACTTAACCTTGTTGATGTACAGCAGGTATGAAAGATCTTATTCTCATAAGACTCTCAACTCTATGCCAATATACTCTCACATAGATTTGGTAATCTAAAGTATATTGCACCCTTTCCTAGTCTCTCAATCACTTTTGATAGAAGAGAGCATTGGTACATTATTCTCAATAAGTAGTATGTTATCAACATATAAGACATGGGAAAATGATTCTGGCTCCCACTTAACTTCATGTATAATCACAATTCTTCAATCATGTGAATGAAACCACTCACTATTATCACATGAACGAAAAGTATAATCCTTTAAAGCTTGCTTAAGACCATCCTAGGATCACTTAAGAAAGCTACGCATAAGATGTTAGGATTCTTATATCTTCATCTAAGGTTTTATGTTCTATACACATCCTTCTCTAAATTCCCATTTTAGAAAAGTGAATTTTCAATATTATTTGCCATTCTTCATGAAACTGAAATGCAGCAATTCCTAACATAATTTATCTTGATCAACATCTTCATGTCAATCTTATGCATTTGAGTACTCTAAAGCTCTATTTACCTTTAAAGAGACCCTCGCTTTAAAGTAAATCTACTCTTGAGTAACAATTTTTGGATTGTAATGTTATAGCTCGTTTGTAACAAGGTCGATTTGGAATAAGGTCATAATATTATCACTTACACAAAGTAATATTTTAACCAATAAGACATGTGTGCTAAACTCCCACTAAACTATCCTCTCATTCTATCTTCATAGATTATAGTTCCATTACTTTCACAAAGTAACACTCTAACTATAAAATATGTTTGTTACGATCTACTCCCACTCTATCTCTTAGAAATACTTCTATCTTCTTAAGAGATAGCTTTGTGAGTTACAAACATATATATGGTGGAGTATAGGAAGTTTGTCTAGATTGACATGTTAGCACATAAAAGACCAGCTCTATCATGGCAACTTGACTCTTGTCATATGCCAGTCTGATCCATGTCATTTGTTAAATAGACTCTCTATTTTAGGTATCTCATGGTTGACCATCCGTTTAGAATTACTTGTCTGTTTTGGATTGCAAATTCCCAAAATTGAGTTCAACAACTCAAACCAACTCATATTTGTTCGATCTTATGGGTAGTGACACTAGGTCATAATCCATCTTTAATAAATCAAATTTATTACTTAGATCTTTACTACTACGATCGGATCGTAATGCTTTATTACTTTGTTTAATTGGTTCCCTACGTCATTTAGAAATTTCTCAAATTTCTTAAATGCTTCACTTTATATTTGATTAAGTAAATATACCCATATCTACTTAAATCATCGTTAAAAGTGACGAAGTAGTCATAAATTCCCTTTGCGATGATGCATATTTAGAACACATACATCGTCATGTATTAGTCCCAACAAATCACTTGCTCGTGTCCTTTTACCACTAAAGGAAATACAAATCATATTACAAAGGAGACAAGACTCGCATATTCCATATGATTGAAATCAAATAGTTCATTAAATCTAGTCGACACTAGCCTTAATGCGTTTCTCTTTTACGTAACCAAATTGAAAAATCAAATGTACAAATCATTTGTATTACTAGTTATGAGTCTTTTGGATTGTATTATATAGATATCTTTACTTGAGTTGGAAGTGTCTAAAACATGAATATCATTAAGATAAGTGACATGGCTCACAGCCATGTCTATTTACAACAAAATACAACAATTGTCTTTGATGGCAAAATATATGATACGTGTATTTTGTATAGTCCTTTTAGCCTATTTTAGCACGTATTTCCAGGTACTTTTGTACTGTTTATATCGCATTATGCCCCGGATTGGCTACTTTGGTTCGTTTTGTCCATTTTTGTAGAAATGAACGTGAAAGTAGTGGAATCGTACCATTTTCGTCCTACTTTGCATGCATTTTGAGGAGACGGGATTTTCAAAGTGAGATCTAGCATTGGGATGCATGAAGGCACGGTCTACGAAGCAGTCGGTTACGAGTTGAAGCTGTTTTAGAGGAAAAACACTCGATCGAGCCCTTTTATTGGTCGATAGAGTGGTTTCAATGGCTGAGGGTGGTCGATCGAGTTGTTTGTTTACTCGATCGACAAGGCTGGAATTGAAGGTTACTCGTTCGAGTACTATTTCTACTCGATCGAGTAGATTTCCTGGAAAAATCACTCGATCGAGCTGTTTTAGACTGCTCGATCGAGTGATTTTGTCTTTCATGGGCTTTAATTAATTCGTTAACTTGTTTTTAGTTATTGGACTTAGCATTTTTCTATTTAAACGCTCGTTAACTAGGTCATTAGGCATCGATTCTAGCTAATAATCTTTTCATCTATCATTTTTATACTTTAAAAAGACTGCGTTGCTTTTCCTCTCTACTGTAACTTTTGCTTTCGGATTTTTTCGCTCGGATTTAGTTGTTCTTTACGCCGGATTCTTGCGATTGTTTTGTTCTTTCTTAATTTCTGCCCTAATCCTTGTTTATGCAATTTCATTGTTATTTCCATATGTTTAATGTTAGTTATTTCATTGTTATTAGTTTTGACAATATTAATAGCATGAGTAGCTAAATCATTTCATGTTGGGATTAGGGGATCTACGGTAGAAATGTGACGATGTAGTGAGTAGGTTGGATGAATCATTTGTGAGATTCTGTCCCCATAGCAATATAACTGTATTTACCGACTTAGTTGAGTGCACGCTTCTGAGTCACCTTTTAATCTGGTTAAATTTAATCCTGGATCGGAAGATTGGACTAAATAGACCTGCTATGAACAGTAGACTACCCTGACGAGGACAAAAGTTAAGTTAGTGGAAATTTAGGATAGAAAGTAGACCGGAAGGACCTTTCCATATCCGTCTCACATGTGATTTATCTAGACTATTTGCAATTGAGGTACTGGACTACCGTAGTGAACCGAAATCCTGACATGTCCCTTCTTTATTGATAGTTTATCTCTACTTTCTGCCTTTACTGCTCTTTCCTTGCTTCTCTTTCTTTTACACCTTTAGTTTAGAAAACCAATTTACAACCCCCATTAGTGACCAAATAGACGGACTCTTTACAGATATCTTGCCTTCCTGAGGAGATCGACCTGACTTTCCTAGCTATATAGTTAGTTTAGTTAGTTATTTTTGATTGGTATACGACTGTCCTGTCAATGTAAATCCTTTCATGTCTCACATAGAAATGGAAATAATGTTTTAGACTAATTGGATACATAATAACAATTATGTAAATTACAACTCAAAGCTATTAGCTAAAACAAGTACATAAGTCCCTCTTGAAGTGGTAGCTACCCTAGCTCCATTTTCTTGTCGAAGATTCATATCACTCTTGTTTAGCTTTCCCACATTTCCAAGTCCCACTTGGAGTAATAAGTCCAACTTTGATATCTCCCAAATACTTGGGGCAATTGCGTTTCCAATGGCCCATGACATTACAATAATGACATTCCTCATAGGATTGGGCACCCTTCTTGGTCTTGGTTTTGGTAGTCCCACTATCCATTTCCAATTCATTATCAGGTTTGGGTTTCCACTCATCTTTGCCTTCCCTTTAATATTACCAATACTCCTTTCAATTGCAAGGACACTCTTGCTAGAACTCCCACTAAATTTAATATTTCTCCTTGTTTCTTCAAACATGGATGCCTTGGGTTTTATTAGATTTTCTTCACAAGATTTTCTTTCCAAGGTGGTGGGCAATAATATTGGAGTGGGTGGAGTGGAGGTGGTAAAGAAGTAAAAATTTTCATCCTGACCAATGCCAACGCGTAATTCTCTAATCGTATCATTGTCATACTCGAAGCATTTTTCATCAAATGATTGGAGCCATGTATCAACGGTGATTGGTGTAGGAGTATTAGATGAATTCATTGCGTATAATTAACTACAAAAACGGAAAATGAAGGAAATAATTAACATCTATCGTTTTAATAATACTCTTAAATTTCACTACAAGTATTGCATTTATATAGTGACCTCCACCCAACTATATAAATGATTCCGAGATCCAAATTCATATTAATACGGGTCCGGTAAGCTGAGTCATCCCTTATTAATATAACTCGGTGGATTAACCTCTTAATCATTCTACTTTTAGAACTCTCGGTCGATAAAAATTATTCTAATTTTCATCTTTAGCCCGGAACACATGCGACTACGGTCACGAATACTTCCGTTGAGCTCAATCCAAATTTTGATGTAATAACATTTTATTACCCACTTACCCAACGTAACAAGGTTTTTATTACGGTAAAGCCGGCTTAACTCCCTTATGAAATTGGGATTCATGGTTTATACTATTTGGTAAGGCTATTTCTCAATTATTATATGTGAGAGGTCTTGTCAATTTATTATCTATCATGTTTTAAGTGAACTAAAGCGGTGAACTACGATAATTATAATTGACACGGTCGATGACTCGATATGATATGCATGTGTTATATGGCGATTTGGCAATGCATGCAACATATTAAAAGAAATGCAAAGCAATAATAAAATTTCCTAGTATGACCTTCCTAAAAATAGAAAATCAAATAATCTATTACATATTCGGAAACCAACTCTTTTGGTCCCTTGAATCTTCAAATGGCATGCTTCCCAAGGACACCGTCTTCGTCGGATCACCATTCCGAATGGCACCGTCTTTGAAGATACTCCATAATTACAAATAATAATAAAAATACAAAGCTATTCCT
This sequence comes from Silene latifolia, assembly GCF_048544455.1. Taxonomy (NCBI): domain Eukaryota; kingdom Viridiplantae; phylum Streptophyta; class Magnoliopsida; order Caryophyllales; family Caryophyllaceae; genus Silene; species Silene latifolia. The sequence goes on along the minus strand of NC_133538.1, from coordinate 463,593,350 downwards.
ATGAGTATACATTTGTAAAATGGAAAAACTAATAAAAATAAAAGTGATACGAGATCACATTAAATTACAACCGAATCAACATTCCCTTTCATTACGGGTAATATCGATTAAAACTATGGCCATACTAAGATAAAATTACATAATTCAAAATTATATAAATAAAAGACATCCAACAATAATATGCAGCATTATAATTGTAACACCCCCATATACCGAGGAGCCTTAACTAGACCTTCCTTAGCATATAAGGGCGTTACCATCTCGGTTGCCCGAGGTAAGTAATCATCAAAAGTCAATAAAAGAACAGTTATAGTTAAATATACAAGTGTTACAACCAACCAACAAAATAAAGATACAACTCGTCAGCTACACACTAACTCTATCAGAACTCGTGATGATTCATCCCTGCCAAGACTCCAGCTTTCAACCACATCAACACCTGCTAAGACTGACTGCTCACCATAAGGGATCACGGCAGACACATAAACAAACAAGACAACCACACAAGGTCAGCAACTGAGGCAGAACACACCACAAACCAACAACGATCGTCAACGCAATATAAACACAACCAGTCACACACAATCACACCCACTCCAATCAATCTCCGTCACCGACTGTCCATTGGACCAGCCCTACCAGTGGGGGACCGCAGCCGTTCCCACTTAAGCCCCGCTCATCATACCGAGCGATAACCCTATCCCATTAATGTGCACATCCCCTCCCGTGGCGGGTTCCACGGACGGCGAAACTAGAGTGTGAAGCCACTCCCACAAGTGACTCCACTCAGCCGAGGACGCACCTCGAGAACCAGAGACAATCAATCACAGACAGCTGCAATACAACAACAACCAATAAACTGTATACACCAATCGATTACCGCATATACTCTGCCACACAAACACAACACAACGCAACAACCACGACACACGACCGACACACTAGACCATCCACAGAAACTGAGTAGGCGAACCTACCTTTAAGCGATTGCAATGATTCCATGCCCATACACGTAATACCAAGCAACACATATATACGCAACACAAACATCTATCCCTACCAAGCTAACCCTAACTGCAAAGACAAAGATACGGATGATGATGACGACATACCTACAAGAGGAAACCTGGAAAAGGACCGCTACCCGACTCAAGCTATGCACTCCTAAGGCACAGGGACCTTCAAAGGCTCCCATGTAAGGTATATGGTGAAGGGAAGGGAAGGAGGCGACCTAAAGATTGAAGAAATGAGGCGGAAATAATTTGCGGTTTTAACAAAACACGATTATAAACCCTCACTGAAAAGACGTTACTCAATCGAGTAACCCACTTACTCGATCGAGTGGCCCCTACTCGATCGAGTAGCCTCTACTCTATCGAGTACCACCCATAACTCACAACACAGGATAACTTTGGTACGCACTTCTAAGGACTATTACTGCTCCCAAGGTCGGTCAATGCTGGTCAACGGGTCTCTAAAAGGGCGGGTATTACAGTCTTCCCCCCTTAAAAAGAACTTCGTCCCCGAAGTTCAACTCACCTATCCCAAAGCACAAGATACGGAAACAAAACGACATCACTAGTCTTCCGCCGTAGGTTCCTACTCCCCGGAAATACTATCCCCCATGTCATCATCATCAACTGTCTAACACTCCATATAGATCGACTTCTACAAGCTACCACTTGAAATACCAACCTCACAACATGGACCAACACAACCAACAACTGCACTGCTGCTCACAACTCTTAGCCACGCACTACGAGATCACACTTTCACTAGTACACAACCAATAACACAAAACATGTCACATTAATACAACTATGTTATCCAACGATACGATTCTATTCCCAACACATGACATCATAACTATTTCTCTATGACCGTCTCTTCATAACACACTATTCAACCTTTACTTCAACATACAAATTACTCAACGAACACGTAAGAACAATTATAGTTTCGTACAAGAAATGTAACCGAAGTAATAGAAAACATTATAAACAAACAACAAAATAATTGCCATATCGGCCTTTTTATTTTGCGACATTACTCTTCCCCTCTAAAAAGGAACTTCGTCCCCGAAGTTCGCCACCGAATTACTACACATATTACTGAAAACTTACCTCTTGACATGTACCCAACACATATGATTCGTTATTGACATTACTCATTACTCACACAACCATTAATTCATAAAAGCATACGCAACTTTATTCGAATAACTAGCCACAGTCACGGATGCATGTATATATCATTTGTATATGTATATGGAAAGACACACTCCGGTGAAATATATTTAGTAGACATTACAGATGTAAAATGAATGCAATAAGAACCAACTACTACTTGCACTGTTCGTTACGAATACGCATCCAAAACACAAACACGACTCCCAACATACGAAATTAACGGTTCAAACATGTTACTAATCATAAACAACCCTATTAAACCTCAAAACATGTAATGATATTAACATTAAAACGATTTTAAATAACGAAATATTCCTGTAACAGTGCTACTCGATCGAGTATATAGGGTACTCGATCGAGTGTCTTGGCTACTCGATCGAGTAGCCCGAGATCAGAATACTCCCTCCTCGTCACACCTGCAGCTACTCGACCGAGTGAGGGGCACTCTGTCAAGTGGCCATAGGTCAAAACTAATGCGTGTCCTAAATATGTTGATTTACATCCTATTTTACACGCATTTCAGAGCTCATTTGTATAGTTTAAGCTACTATTTTCCCTGTTTCCGTCTACTTTTGTGTTTTTGTATAATATTGCAGAAATGTGAAGAATTCAGTGGAAATCGAGCCGAATCCGTCCCCAAGTACCTAATGTTGCATTTGACAAGAAGTATTTACTTGGGAAGCGAGCTTGGTGCGCGTATCGAGGCCCGAAAGACGAATTTACGAAGTTTTGGAGCAACTACCTGATGAAGCAGTCGATAGACCGGTGTCCATGGTCGATCGACCAAAGCACAAAGATCGAAGCTCGTGACAATGAGCCTTGGTCGATCGACTGAGCTGTATGGTCGATCGACCGAACCGTGAATCTGACGCAAATTTCGAGAATTCCAAAGCCCATTGTAATTAGGTTTTAGGAATAAGTGTTACGTTATATTCTTATATAACGTAACCTGATGTTTTCAGAATATCATCAAGTCTTTTATCATCAGTTTTTAGGGATCGAATAATTAGGGTTCGATATTGAGTTTGGCATTAGTATTCACATTCATTCAATAAAATTTATTTTCCGTTCGTACTTTCGGATTCTTTTTCCTGCTTTCTACTGGTAATTTTGGTTCCCTATTTCAGTTTACTTTGTTCGTTCATAGACTAGAAATTGCTAGAATAGTTTTCCCAAAGCCAAATTATCATTTCATGTTAATTGTTTATTTAGTTATTTTAATCATGAATTCGTTTACTTTATTAGTTATTATTTCAAGTATGAGTAGCTGCTAGGTTGTAGGGAATCTGTAGTGTAGACGGCATTAGAATTGGTAGACCTGAGTCGCGCCATGGTCGATTGACCGCCTACCCTGGTCGATCGACCGGCCACGTGAGAATTAGTTTCATTTTAATTAATTTAATTGCTATTTTTGACGAATCGAGTGCACACGACTAGTTGAATGTTTAGGAATTGACCGACCTGATAAGATCGAAAGATAGGGGAGGAAAATAGACTACCTAATTAAGACGACTAAATTAATAAGATCGAGAGATAAGTTAATTTAGACCTTTAAATCACTTTTCAGGACGAAAGTTAGTATTAGTGATATCAGGGACCTGTGGCTAGATCGAAAGATGCTACCTGTTAAGAATGGACCGAGAGGACTTCTTATTTTCCCGTCTCACGTGATTATCTCAGACTTACCTAGTATACTGCCGCCGAAACTAGAGTGAACCGGCCATCTTAGTACCCTTTTAATATTTGATTTCATCCAGTTCTTTTATCATTCATTTATCTACTTTAGTTATAGAACAATCCAAAACAAACCCCCACACTTTTGTTACTTTAAGACTAAAATTAGACAACTAATAATTGCATCGCCTCTCTGTGGTTCGACCCTGACTGCCACTATCTATAGTAGTAGTTTGGACTATAAATATTATCTTTGGTACTCTACGACGGTATCAAATTTTGGCGTCGTTGCCGGGGAGGCAATTTTTTAATTTTTAGTTGTTTTTAATTTAGTCATTTTCTTAGTTTAAGGGACATCTCTTCCTTAAACTATTCTCATATTCTACTTGTAGTTTCCTCTTATGCGCAGGTCACAGGGTGGTGTATCGAGACCATTGGATCCTGAGATTGAAAGGACTTTGCGCGAGTTGAGACGATCATCTAGAGTATTGCCGACAGAGGAAGAGCTGAGTACTCTATCTAGTTACTACGAGAACGAGATGTTTGAGGAGGATCCACCTTCGTCACCTGTTTCTACTTCCTCAGCTGAGACCGTCACATCTCCAGACATGGCTGAAGAAGCAAGTATAGCCAGTCACTCTGAGCCAACAGCTGAGAATCTCTATAAGGGATTCGCAATACCAGGGACGGACAGAAAGTTCGAACTAAAACCGTCTTATATTAACTTGGTTGAGAGAAACCAATTTGGGGGAGCTGCAAATGAAGATGCAGCTAAACATATGGAGACATTCATTGACTACTGCTGCTCCATACCCCCACCAGCAGGTGTGACCCAGGACCAGGTGAAGGTGATGCCGCAAGGGAATGGTACCGAGATCTGGATCGAGCTGCTAACGGGATCACTTATTTGAATTCGCTGGACCTAGCATTCTACAAGAAATATTTCTCTGCCTCGAAGACCAATGCCATTAGAGCTCAGATCAAGAGCTTTAAACAGGGTCCTGATGAGAATTTTCATGAGGCATGGGTCCGTTTCAAGAAGCTGGTGTGAACTATTCTGCACCATGGGTTCGAGCAATGGAGCCTATGCAATCAGTTTTATAATGGGCTTTATGACGATCAGAGGGCTATCCTGGATGTTGCAGCTAATGGCAGATTTCAGGAGAATGTTGGAGAAACTAAGGGGTGGAAAATCATTGATGATATGGCCACCCATAAAGCTGAGCATGGAAATTCCAGGGGAAATCAAAGGAGAGCTGCTAAATCTCCTTCTGTAGCTGTATTAGAGGCTCTTACGGCGAGATTTGATAAGTATGAGCTTGGAAGAGGATCTCAAAAGGGAGGTATTTACCAAGTTAATGTTGTTTCAGACGGTCCCTTTACCTGCAAAAGATGTGGAGCTGAGGGGCATGTTTCGGATTTTTGTCCTAGTTCGAATGAGGTATGTGCTGCCTTTCAACATTATAGACAGACTGGTACATATCCTGATTCCTCTAATGTCCACCCCAATTTGAGGTGGTCTAACTAGAATGTCCTTAATCCGGGTCCACAGAAGCAGCAGCAGCAGCAAAGTTATGTGCCCCCTTATAAGCAACAACAGTTTCAAAAGCCTCCCTATGTGCCTCAGCAGCAGCAATTTCAAAGTTCTGACATTTCCGAGTTGAAAAACATGGTTCAAAATCTGTCGGGTTTGCTGCAAAAGGAGTCTCAAGCTAGAGAGACTTCTACAAAAATGTTGGAGAGTCAAATTGCTCAACTGGCAAGCAAAAGTGCAACTCGAGCTCCGGGGCAATTACCGTCGCAGCCGGATCAAAAAGAGACCCTAAATGCTATCATTTTGAGGAGTGTGTCTACCCTTGATGGGCCCGCTATGGTCGAAGATGTCACTGAAAAAAATGAGGCGGAACCAAGCAAGAAAAAAGGCGGAGTGAACAGTAGCAAGAAAAAGACGATCAGCAGGTATATCAGTCGATCGACTGACATACCCGGTCGATCGACCAGTCCGCGAAATAGTGCAGCTTCTGGTTCTGAGGAAGTCAGTCGATCGATTGACCTACACGGTCGATCGACTGAAAACGCTGCTGATATTGAACCTTTTCGCCCTCCAATGCCAGATAACTTGAGGGACCACTTGTTTCGGGGTACGACGACTCCGAAATTATTGAGGCAAGACCCAAATGCTGATGGGTCTGTTCCGGTTCCAAAGTATGACCCAATGACGATTAATGGCTCATTCTTGAGACGGTCTGAAGAAGGTTCGAGCTTCGACAAGGAGAAGGTAGTGGATTTTCAGCCTAAGTCCACTAATGCCGGTATGAGAGACCTAGAGGAGAGGGCTAAGTTGCTTCTTACAGCCCCTTATCCAGAGAGATTGGTGCCGACAAAGGAACAGGTATCATTTAACAAATTTGAAAATGTTATTCGTAGTTTAAATGTGCAAGTTCCTTTCCTTGAATTAGTTAATCAAGTGCCTGCTTACACGAAATTTATGAAGCAGCTTTTGTCTAAAAAGAAGTCACTTGATACTGTGCAATCTGTCGCACTAACTGAGGAGTCATGTTCTTATTTGACTCACACTGCACCTCATAATCTAGCAGATCCCGGTAGCTTTTCTGTTCCTTGTAATATTGGTACCTTCTCAATTGAGAAGGCATTATGTGATCTAGGAGCTAGCATTAGCGTTATGCCTTTGAGTCTAGCTAAGAAATTGAAATTGACTAGGTTTGCAGTTACTAACATGACAGTACAGATAGCTGATCATTCTGCGGTCCAGCCTATAGGAGTCTTAGAGGACATTCTCGTGCAAATAGGAAAGTTCTTTTTCCCAGTTGACTTCGTTGTACTAGATATACCCGAGGATGCTCACATTCCTATCATTTTGGGTAGACCATTTCTGCACACTGCTGGTGCAGTTATAGATGTTGGCTCAGGGACATTGACCTTTAAAGTAGGGAAACAGTCCATTGTTTTTGCCCAGCCCACTAAGAAGAAAGATCCTATGTGGCCAGTCACCTGTAATACGAAATATGAGAAGAAATCTTATTTTGTGCTTTCTGATATACCTGCCCCTATGCCTACTCCTGTTGTAACACCTCCGCCCCAGATTGGGAGCAAATTAGAGGAAGATTATTCTGTTTTAGATATTGCAGGAAATGGTTTGGGGAAGGAAGAGCCGCATGTTGCTCCAGCTGTGAAGGAGCCAATTGTTCAAATAGGCGGTCTAGGATGTCTTAGCTATGGCACTGATAAGGAGCCTGATGAGGAGCCAGTCAAGGTGAAGGATTCCGATTTGGATTTTGACGAGCCAGACGAGGTCATTGATTGGGAGGATGTTCAAGATGTCGATCCGTTGAATTCGGAGGATGTTGGAGTTGCTAGGAGTGCCGCTGAGGAGATGAGCACTGTGGAGGCTACCACTTGTAGCCAGAAGCCGAGCAAGTGGGCCATTCCATGGCCATTCTTGATCAATTATTAGTTGGTCAAGACTTTTTTTGCACAAACATTCATTTTTTTGCTTTTGTTAGACTTTTTATTGCTTTTGTGTGCGCGAGACTTCGCTTTAATAAGTTTGCTTGGGATTTAAATACTTTAGTCTTTACATTTGGGTTTTGCGCAATTTTGGGCGCGTTATTATGTGTATTTGCAGGTTCATAAACCATATTAGCTCAATTTATTGAGCTAATTCGAAAAAAATCAGAACTTACAGCAGGTTTTCCGGTCGATCGACTGCCTCCTATGGTCGATCGACTGAGCCGCGACACCAGGAACTTCTGTTCCTGTTCACTCTGGTCGGTCGACTGCCTGCTATGGTCGATCGAGCACTCCCGCTGCTATACCTGTTCTCGACCATTCCCCTGCTGTGTTTGGTCGATTTGCGGAGTTGAGGGACTCTTTTCTACACTTTATTCTCCGATTTATTTCTGTTTTCTTCCCTTTTCTTGATTTGCACATAATTTTGCGTTTAATAAATTGTTTTATCGGAATTACGTGCGGTATTTTGTTTCTTTTCAGGTACTTATGGTAGCACTGTTGGCTACTGAAACCTCCTAGCTCTCGCTGGTTTGGGAAGGTTTCCTTTTGCTGCGCTTAAAGTGTTGTGAGTTTCCGAGTTTCTTTTATGTCAATTTTACTTATTATTTGTCGCAGAATCCCGTTTCCCTTTTATTTCATTACATGATTTTGCACAATGAGGACATTGTGTAATTTGGTTTGGGGAAGTGTTTTGCATTGCATTCACATGTTTTTATTGCATTTCTGTTTCACATTTATTGCATTTCAGTTTGCATTGTTTATTTTATTTCCCTTATATATACGAATTCAAAAAAATTCAAAAAATTCAAAAAATTACACGTTTATTTTAGCATATAGGTCGAGTCGGAACGGTAGTATTTCAATGATGACATTGCATTTTCATCTGTTTATGCCTGAGCCGTGCTTAATTGACATGTTATTAGTAGAATCATATATGCATAGTCTACGAGTTTTCGTTAAATTTCTTGCTGAACTTTAAACTTGACTTAGATTTTTGGCAAACTACATCATTTTCTGAGATTTAGACCCTATAACTGGTGTCGTCCATGACCGGTTTAACTAGGAATGTGAGTAGTTACTCCTTATGAGGCATGTTACATTAATATGCATAAATATGAATTTTATCTGCTTAATACCTGTACGCATTCGGGTTCGTGGCTAGTTGACACATGTGTAAGAGGTCACCCCTTTATTCATTTTTCCCATAAGCTCCACACTGCCAAAAATAGCTTTTTTTTGCCCCGTTAACTACATCCTACACTTAGCGTGCCCTTGTCAAGCTAGTAGTTTATGTTCTTGGGATTGTTACTTTGTTTTTGGTAGCTAATGCTCATTTTGAGATGATGTTGGGAAGATGAAAATGGAAGGAAAGAAAGAACAAAATAGAATTGAAAAAAAAAAAGAAAACAAAAAAGAAAAAGGGAAAAACAAGTTCGATCTATGGTCGGTCGACTGGACTCATTGGTCGATCGACTGAAGCCCGAGAAAAGAAAAGAATCAAAATCGCATAATTCAAAGTCTTTATTAAATGGCGATTTTTGCTCCCCTGCTGTATTTGTATCTTATAGGGAGTTGACTAATTATGTAGATTGTGAGATTTGTGCTTACTATTAGCACCGTTTCGATTGAAATCTTGAGCAAGAAGTTGGAATGGTTTATTAATTTGGTTCCCTTAGTTACTAGCTTGGCTTTTAACTCTGTTTTTATCCAAATTTATCACCTTCCTGCCCATAGCCTCACATATCCATATTTACCTCGGCATGTGTCATGGTCATTTGTTTGGTTGGAATGCATATGTACGATTGTAGAGATTATTTTCATATTAGATTGCAGGCATGTTCTTATAGGTCGTAGTTAGATGAGAGTCTGTACGAAATTACTTCTTTCTATCTTTACATATATTCACCTGCGCTTATGTGTGATATGAGCGACCCGTGAGAGTCCATAAGGATAAGTCTCTATAGTTTACGGTTCAGCAGATTTTGATGACTACATAACTCGTTTGCATGATTCATATTACTAATTGATTGTTAGTTGTTGCATTAAATTGGTTTAGGCTTTACAAGTTACATTCCGCTCTGAGATTGAAATCGTTCCATTAGGTTTTAGGATCGAGTCTAGTTCTTGCTTGGGGACAAGCAAGGGTTTGGTTTGGGGAAGTTTGATGCGTGTCCTAAATATGTTGTTTTACATCCTATTTTACACGCATTTCAGAGCTCATTTGTGTAGCTTAAGCTACTATTTTCCCTATTTCCGTCTACTTTTGTGTTTTTGTATAATATTGCAGAAATGTGAAGAATTCAGCGGAAATCGAGCCGAATCCGTCCCCAAGTACCTAATGTTGCATTTAACAAGAAGTATTTACTTGGAAAGGGAGCTTGGTGCGCGTATCGAGGCCCGAAAAGACAATTCTGAAGCTTTTGGAGCAACTACCGATGAAGCAAGTCGATAGGCCGGTGTCCATGGTCGATCGACCGAGCACGAAGATCGGAAGCTCATGACAGCCGAGCCTTGGTCGATCGATCGAAATTTGTATAGTCGATCGACCGAACCGTGAATCTGACACAAATTTCGAGAATTCCAAAGCCCATTGTTATTAGGTTTTAGGAATAAGTGTTACGTTATATTCCTATATAACGTAACCTGATGTTTTCAGAATATCATCAAGTCTTTTATCATCAGTTTTTGGGGATCGAATCATTAGGGTTCGATATTGAGTTTGGCATTAGTATTCACATTCATTCAATACAATTTATTTTCCGTTCGTACTTTTGGATTCTTTTTCCTGCTTTCTACTGGTAATTTTGGTTCCCTATTTCAGTTTACTTTGTTCGTTCATAGACTAGAAATTGCTAGAGTAGTTTTCCCAAAGCTAAACTATCGTTTCATGTTAATTGTTTATTTAGTTATTTTAATCATGAATTCGTTTACTTTATTAGTTAATTTTATTGTTGTTATTATTTCCAGTATGAGTAGCTAAACCCCTTGTGCTAGGATGTCGGGAATCTGTAGTGTAGGCGGCGTTAGAATTGGTAGACCTGAGTAGCGCCATGGTCGATCGACCGCCTACCCTGGTCGATCGACCGGCCACGTGAGAATTAGTTTCGTTTTAATTAATTTAATTGCTATTTTTGACGAATCGAGTGCACACGACTAGTTGAATGTTTAGGAATTGACCGACCCGATAAGATCGAAAGATAGGGGAGGAAAATAGACTACCTAATTAAGACGACTAAATTAATAAGATCGAGAGATAAGTTAATTTAGACCTTTAAATCACTTTTCAGGACGAAAGTTAGTATTAGTGATATCAGGGACCTGTGGCTAGATCGAAAGATGCTACCTGTTAAGAATGACCCGAGAGGACTTCTTATTTTCTCGTCTCACGTGATTATCTAAGACTTACCTAGTATACTGCCGCCAAAACTAGAGTGAACCGACCATCTTAGTACCCTTTTAATATTTGATTTCATCCAGTTCTTTTATCATTCATTTATCTACTTTAGTTATAGAACAATCCAAAACAAACCCCCACACTTTTGTTACTTTAAGACTAAAATTAGACAACTAATAATTGCATCGCCTCTCTGTGGTTCGACCCTGACTGCCACTATCTATAGTAGTAGTTTGGACTATAAATATTATCTTTGGTACTCTACGACGGTATCAAATTTTGGCGTCGTTTCCGGGGAGGCAATTGTTTAATTTTTAGTTTTTTTTATTTTAGTCTTTTTCTTAGTTTAAGGGACATATGTTCCTTAAACTATTCTCATATTCTACTTGTAGTTTCCTCTTATGCGCAGGTCACAGGGTGGTGTATCGAGACCATTGGATCTTGAGATCGAAAGGACTTTGCGCGAGTTGAGACGATCATCTAGAGTATTGCCGACGAGGAGGAAGAGCGTGTACTACTGTCTAGTTACTACGAGAACGAAGCTGTTTGAGGAGGATCCACCTTAAATCACTGTTTCTACTTCCTCACCGAGACCGTCACATCTCCGGACATGGTGAAGAAGCAAGTATAGCCGATCACTACGAGCCAACAGCGAGAATCTCTATAAGGGATTCGCATTACCGAGGGACAGACGTAAAGTTCGAACCGAAACCGTCTTATATTAACTTGGTTGAGAGAAACCAATTTGGGGGAGCTGCAAATGAAGATGCAGCTAAACATATGGAGACATTCATTGACTACTGCTGCTTCATACCCCCACCAGCAGGTGTGACCCAGGACCAGGTGAAGGAGACGATGTTCATATTCTCGCTTCGTGATGCCGCAAGGGAATGGTACCGAGATCTGGATCGAGCTGCTAACGGGATCACTGATTGGAATTCGCTGGCCCTAGCATTCTACAAGAAATATTTCTCTGCCTCGAAGACCAATGCCATTAGAGCTCAGATCACGAGCTTTAACCAGGGTCCTGATGAGAATTTTCATGAGGCATGGGTCCGTTTCAAGAAGCTGGTGTTAACTATTCCGCACCATGGGTTCGAGTAATGGAGCCTATGCAATCAGTTTTATAATGGGCTTTATGACGATTAGAGGGCTATCCTGGATGTTGCAGCTAATGGCAGATTTCAGGAGAATGTTGGAGAAACTAAGGGGTGGAAAATCATTGATGATATGGCCACCCATAAAGCTGAGCATGGAAATTCCAGGGGAAATCAAAGGAGAGCTGCTGAATCCCCTTCTGTAGCTGTATTATAGGCTCTTACGGCGAGATTTGATAAGTATGAGCTTGGAAGAGGATCTCAAAAGGGAGGTATTTACCAAGTTAATGCTGTTTCAGATGGTCCCTTTACCTGCCAAAGATGTGGAGCTGAGGGGCATGTTTCGGAGTTTTGTCCTAGTTCGAATGAAGTATGTGCTGCCTTTCACCATTATAGACAGACTGGTACATATCCCGATTCCTCTAATGTCCACCCCAATTTGAGGTGGTCTAACCAGAATGTTCTTAATCCGGGTCCACAGCAGCAACAGCAGCAGCAGCAGCAGCAAAGTTATGTGCCCCCTTATAAGCAACAGCAGTTTTAAAAGCCTCCCTATGTGCCTCAGCAGCAGCAATTTCAAAGTTCTGACATTTCCGAGTTGAAAAACATGGTTCAAAATCTGTCGGGTTTGCTGCAAAAGGAGTCTCAAGCTAGAGAGACTTCTACAAAAATGTTGGAGAGTCAAATTGCTCAACTGGCAAGCAAAAGTGCAACTCGAACTCCGGGGCAATTACCATCGCAGCCGGATCAAAAAGAGATCCTAAATGCTATCACTTTGAGGAGTGTGTCTACCCTTGATGGGCCCGCTATGGTCGAAGATGTCACTGAAAAAAATGAGGCGGAACCAAGCAAGAAAAATGGCGGAGTGAGCATTAGCAAGAAAAAGACGATCGGTATATCGGTCGATCGACCGACATACCCGCTCGATCGACCGATCCGCGAAATAGTGCGAGCTTCTGGTTCGAGGAAGTCGATCGATCAACCGACCTACACGGTCGATTGACCAAAACGCGGTGATATTGAACCTTTTCGCCCCAATGCCGGATAACTTGAGGGACCACTTGTTTGGGTACGACAACTCCGAAATTATTGAGGCAAGACCCAAATCTTTGATGGGTGCATTCCGGTTCCAAAGTATGACCCAATGATGATTAATGGCTCATTCTTGAGACGGTCTGAAGAAGGTTCGCGCTTCAACAAGGAGAAGGTAGTGGATTTTCAGCCTAAGTCCACCGATGCCTGTATGAGAGATCTAGAGGAGAGGGCTAAGTTGCTTCTTAGAGCCCCTTATCCAGAGAGATTGGTGCCGACAAAGGAACAGGTATCGTTTAACAAATTTGAAAATGTTATTCGTAGTTTAAATGTGCAAGTTCCTTTCCTTGAATTAGTTAATCAGCGCACCTTACAGGACATTTATGAAGCGACTTTTGTCTAAAAAGAAGTCACTTGATATTGTGTGCAACTGCCGCACTAATCGAGGAGTCATGTTCTTATTTGACTCACCGCACCTCATAAGCTAGCGAGACCCGGTAGCTTTTCTGTTCCTTGTAATATTGGTACCTTCTCAATTGAGAAGGCATTATGTGATCTAGGAGCTAGCATTAGCGTTATGCCTTTGAGTCTAGCTAAGAAATTGAAATTGACTAGGTTTGCAGTTACTAACATGACAGTATAGATAGCTGATCGTTCTGCGGTCCAGCCTATAGGAGTCTTAGAGGACATTCCCGTGCAAATAGGAAAGTTCTTTTTCCCAGTTGACTTTGTTGTACTAGATATACCCGAGGATGCTCACATTCCTATCATTTTGGGTAGACCATTTCGCACACTTTCTTGGTGCGATTATAGATGTTAGCTCGGGGACATTGACCTTTAAAGTAGGGAAACAGTCCATTGTTTTTGCCCAACCCACTAAGAAGAAAGATCCTATGTGGCCAGTCACCTATAATACGATTTCTGAAAAGAAATCTTATTTTGTGCTTTCTGATATACTTGCCCCTATGCCTACTTCTGTTGTAACACCTCCGCCCCAGATTGGGAGCTAATTGGAGGAAGATTCTTCTGTTTTAGATATTGCAGGAAATGGTTTGGGGAAGGAAGAGCCGCATGTTGCTCCAGCTGTGAAGGAGCCAATTACTCAAAGAGGCGGTCTAGGATGTCTTAGCTATGGCACTGATGAGGAGCCTAATGAGGAGCCAGTCAAAGTGAAGGAGTCCGATTTGGATTTTGACGAGCCAGACGAGGTCATTGATTGGGAGGATGTTCAAGATGTCGATCCGTTGAATTCGGCGGATGTTGGAGTTGCTAGGAGTGCCGCTGAGGAGATAAGCACTGTGGAGGCTACCTCTTGTAGCCAGAAGCCGAGCAAGTGGGCCATTCCGTGGCCATTCTTGATCAATTATTAGTTGGTCAAGACTTTTTTTGCACAAACATTCATTTTTTTACTTTTGTTAGACTTTTTATTGCTTTTGTGTGCGCGAGACTTTGCTTTAATAAGTTTGCTTGGGATTTAAATACTTTAGTCTTTACATTTGGGTTTTGCGCAATTTTGGGCGCGTTATTATATATATTTGCAGGTTCATAAACCATATTAGCTCAATTTATTGAGCTAATTCGAAGAAAATCATAACTTACAGCAGGTTTTCCAGTCGATCGACTGCCTCCTATGGTCGATCGACTAAGCCGCGACACCAGGAGCTTCTGTTCCTGTTCACTCTGGTCGGTCGACTGCCTGCTATGGTCGATTGAGCACTCCCGCTGCTATACCTGTTCTCGACCATTCCCCTGCTGTGTTTGGTTGATTTGCGGAGTTGAGGGAGTCTTTTCTCCACTTTATTCTCCGATTTATTTCTGTTTTCTTCCCTTTTCTTGATTTGCACATAATTTTGCGTTAATAAATTGTTTTATCGGAATTACGCGCGGTATTTTGTTTCTTTTCAGGTACTTATGGTAGCACTGCTGGCTACTGAAACCTCCTAGCTCACACTGGTTTGGGAAGGTTTCCTTTTGTTGCGCTTAAAGTGTTGTGAGTTTCCGAGTTTCTTTTATTTCAATTTTACTTATTATTTGTCGCAGAATCCCGTTTCCCTTTTATTTCATTACATGATTTTGCACAATGAGGACATTGTGTGATTTGGTTTGGGGAAGGGTTTTGCATTGCATTCACATGTTTTTATTGCATTTCTGTTTCACGTTTATTGCATTTCAGTTTGCATTGTTTATTTTATTTCCCTTATATATACGAAATTCAAAAAAATTGAAAATTTTCAAAAATTCAAAAAATTACACGTTTATTTTAGCATATAGGTCGAGTCGGAACGGTAGTATTTCAATGATGACATTGCATTTTCATCTGTTTATGCCTGAGCCGTGCTTAATTGACATGTTATTAGTAGAATCATATATGCATAGTCTACGAGTTTTCCTTAAATTTCTTGCTGAACTTTAAACTTGACTTAGAGTTTTGGCAAACTACATCATTTTCTGAGATTTAGAGCCTATAACTGGGTCGTCCATGACCGGTTTAACTAGGAATGTGAGTAGTTACTCCTTATGAGGCATGTTACATTAATATGCATAAATATGAATTTTATCTGCTTAATACCTGTACGCATTCGGGTTCGTGGCTAGTTGACACATGTGTAAGAGGTCACCCCTTTATTCATTTTTCCCATAAGCTCCACACTGCCAAAAATAGCTTTTTTTTGCCCCGTTAACTACATCCTACACTTAGCCTGCCCTTGTCAAGCTAGTAGTTTATGTTCTTGGGATTGTTACTTTGTTTTTGGTAGCTAATGCTCATTTTGAGATGATGTTGGGAAGATGAAAAAGGAAGGAAAGAAAGAAAAAAATAGAATTGAAAAAAAAAAAAGAAAACAAAAAGAAAAAGGGAAAAACAAGTTCGATCTATGGTCGGTCGACTGGACTCATTGGTCGATCGACTGAACCCCGAGAAAAGAAAAGAATCAAAATCGCATAATTCAAAGTCTTTATTAAATGGCGATTTTTGCTCCCCTGCTGTATTTGTATCTTATAGGGAGTTGACTAATTATGTAGATTGTGAGATTTGTGCTTACTATTAGCACCGTTTCGATTGAAATCTTGAGCAAGAAGTTGGAATGGTTTATTAATTTGGTTCCCTTAGTTACTAGCTTGGCTTTTAACTCTGTTTTTATCCAAATTTATCTTAGCCCCTTCCTGCCCAAAGCCTTATATATCCATATTTACCTCGGCATGTGTCATGGTCATTTGTTTGGTTGGAATGCATATGTACGGTTGTAGAGATTATTTTCATATTAGATTGCAGGCATGTTCTTATAGGTCGTAGTTAGGTGAGAGTCTGTACGAAATTACTTCTTTCTATCTTTACATATATTCACCTGCGCTTATGTGTGATATGAGCGACCCATAAGAGTCCATAATGATAAGTCTCTATAGTTTACGGTTCAGCAGTTTTTGACGACTACATAACTCGTTTGCATGATTCATATTACTAATTGATTGTTAGTTGTTGCATAAAATTGGTTTAGGCTTTACAAGTTGCATTTCGCTCTGAGATTGAAATCGTTCCATTAGGTTTTAGGATCGAGTCTAGTTCTTGCTTGGGGACAAGCAAGGGTTTGGTTTGGGGAAGTTTGATGCGTGTCCTGAATATGTTGTTTTACATCCTATTTTACACGCATTTCAGAGCTCATTTGTGTAGTTTAAGCTACTATTTTCCCTATTTCCGTCTACTTTTGTATTTTTGTATAATATTGCAGAAATGTGAAGAATTCAGCGGAAATCGAGCCAAATCCGTCCCCAAGTACCTAATGTTGCATTTGACAAGAAGTATTTACTTGGGAAGCGAGCTTGGTGCGCGTATCGAGGCCCGAAAGACGAATTTATGAAGCTTTTGGAGCAACTACCTGATGAAGCAGTCGATAGACCGGTGTCCATGGTCGATCGATCAGAGCACGAAGATCAGAAGCTACTGTATAGCGAGCCTTGGTCGATCGACTGAGCTGTATGGTCGATCGACCGAACCGTGAATCTGACGCAAATTTCGAGAATTTCAAAGCCCATTGTAATTAGGTTTTAGGAATAAGTGTTACGTTATATTCCTATATAACGTAACCTGATGTTTTCAGAATATCATCAAGTCTTTTATCATCAGTTTTTAGGGATCGAATCATTAGGGTTCGATATTGAGTTTGGCATTAGTATTCACATTCATTCAATACAATTTATTTTCCGTTCGTACTTTTGGATTCTTTTTCCTGCTTTCTACTGGTAATTTTGGTTCCCTATTTCAGTTTACTTTGTTCGTTCGTAGACTAGAAATTGCTAGAGTAGTTTTCCCAAAGCCAAATTATCGTTTCATGTTAATTGTTTATTTAGTTATTTTAATCATGAATTCGTTTACTTGATTAGTTAATTTTATTGTTGTTATTACTTCCAGTATGAGTAGTTAAACCCCTTGTGCTAGGATGTAGGGAATCTGTAGTGTAGGCGGCATTAGAATTGGTAGACCTGAGTCGCGCCATGGTCAATCGACCGCCTACCCTGGTCGATTGACTGCCCACGAGAGAATTAGTTTTGTTTTAATTAATTTAATTGCTATTTTTGACGAATCGAGTGCACGCGACTAGTTGAATGTTTAGGAATTGACCGACCCGATAAGATCGAAAGATAGGGGAGGAAAATAGACTACCTAATTAAGACGACTAAATTAATAAGATCGAGAGATAACTTAATTTAGACCTTTAAATCACTTTTCAGGACGAAAGTTAGTATTAGTGATATCAGGGACCTGTAGCTAGATCGAAAGATGCTACCTGTTAAGAATGGACCGAGAGGACTTCTTATTTTCCCGTCTCATGTGATTATCTCAGACTTACCTAATATACTGCCGCCGAAACTAGAATGAACCGACCATCTTAGTACCCTTTTAATATTTGATTTCATCTAGTTCTTTTATCATTCATTTATCTACTTTAGTTATAGAACAATCCAAAACAAACCCCCACACTTTTGTTACTTTAAGACTAAAATTAGACAACTAATAATTGCATCGCCTCTCTGTGGTTCGACCCTGACTGCCACTATCTATAGTAGTAGTTTGGACTATAAATATTATCTTTGGTACTCTACGACGGTATCAAAAACCTTCGAGATTTTCCCGTTATAACAATACATATATATATATATAAGATATCCGATAAACGAGAGTCGGGATGACAACCTGACTCCTCAAAATCCTGCAAACAAGTCTAACCAAGCAAATTTGGCCTTATTGCCATCCATACAAACCAAAGTAAAAGTACTAACTAACAACAACTACTATCACCCAACACAACCAAACCAAAAACAAGAGAAAGAAAAAGGAGTATCACTCATGCTGCTGCTGCTCATCTATCATCTCATCTCCACCACCATCCCCTCCCGAGGTGCCTGCTTCTGATGACCCAAGACCCGCATCGACCCCTGCTCCAGCGCCTCGACTCTCATACCATGGGGTCAAACCACCAAAGGCAAAGGACTGAGGTGTCCCCCATGCCGCCATGTCCACTCCATAGGAGTGGAAAACCCCACTATAATCCCCGACTCCGCTCCACCCCACTGGATGTGGTCCCTCGGTCCCAATACCCTGAGCATACGCCATCTCATGCATGTTCTAGAGTGTCAAAGTAGATGACACTCTCTCTGCCAAGTAGCTCGAACGCGTCTCTGGGGTATCGAGGTAGGGGTAACAAAGAAAAGGGTGCTGTTGTGGTGCTGTTGGCTGTGGTCTGGTCTCAGCTGTCGTCTCCCTTAAACGACGAGGTACTCTCCCCAACCTGGGCCTATCCTGTGCCGCTTTCACGTTCTCCCCCTTCTTCGGCTCAGGCATCACCCGAAGGATCGTGTCGTCAATGAGGTATGTATGTATCTGTCGAGGTGCATCCTCATCCTCCTCATCAGAATCAACCGCATCCAAAGGCTCAGTCGGTGGAAGGTGCTCAGGAGTCGGTATCCTCATCCAGCTCATACCCCACACCCTCCATGTTAGGCTACCATCCTCCAAGGTTCTCAACCATTTCAGGTCGAGGTAGTAGTCTCTGTCCATGGTAGGCACCGGTGTGGATAGGGGAACGTACTCATAAGAAGCCTCAAAGGAGGCTAGCTTTTCAGCTAACCGGGTGGCAAGAGCACCACAACTCAAGTACCGAGTGGTAGAAGTAGCCATCAAAGCAAGGCTAGCACAGACCATGACAGGAGCATTGAAGACCACCCTCTCAGTCCGCTCCGGGTTAATGACACGGCTATCGTAACCTTATCAAAGATAAAACCTAACGGTCTCAACTAAAATGTAGCAGAGGCAGTCGAGTATCGAATCCACAGGGAGGTAATGTAATTAACAGTTGCCTAATTCTAGTCCTTAAGTAACTGTTTTAGCAGGATTTTCCTGAAGGGATCCGGCTTAGTTATATAGTGATCAGGGTATCTAGTTCTATAAGATTGGAATGGTGTAAATGAATGATGAAGTAAGTATAAAGAATAACGTTTATATTATTTTGATAGACCGGGTACAATGTTGTATGAATATCTGAATGCTCAAGAGTAAAAAGATAAAGTATAGATAAAATTAGCTCACAATCCATGTCCTTTACAATTGTTAAATTCTCCTATTTATAGTACTCTACTGCCCTTCCAACGTTACAATGAATAACGTTTATAAATGTATAACGTTCTCCCCAAAGATAGGAGTTGTTGCCGGAATAATAGGGCATGCTTCCTATTAGTTCGCTTGACCCGTTCTCAACTCAACCAATCCTTAGCCTTTTCTCCTCTTTCCGTCCAGATTCATGGATTAAATAGTTTTAGGTTTGGACTTGGTCTTCCTTGAGAATAGGGCATGGTTATCTGGCTTATACAATCGCATTTCTGTTTATCCGCTTAATCCAGCCGTATTTAGTACTCCGCCAAGCTATAATATCGACTATCAGGCTTCCTTTCCAGGATTTAGTAGTCTTCTTGCCATAATATTCTTGACTAAATAGTAGTCGATTTGTCCGGTTCTGTCTTGATCAATCAGCCTTGCTTTGAGTCAGGCCAGGTTATGGTCGAGACCAGGCTAAACTGGGCCTAACAATTGCCCCTTGACATTTTACCCGTCTTGGATCCGGCCAGGGTGAGATGTCAAATTTCTGAGTTAAATATTTAAGAGACTTACACTTAATCAATGACTCTTAGACTCCTAGTTACCGTTGAACACTATAACGGCTAGGTGATGTCATCTTTGAGAGTTTTGCAATCCCTAGGTTTTTCATGCCGTTATTCATCTCCTATAAATACGGTATTTAGGGCAAGGTTATTTTTCATCAAATTTCCTCCTCTTTCTTTCTTTGCATATTCTTTGAAATTCTTCTCAAATTCTTCCCTTCTTCTCATTAACCCTGTTCGCTATTTTGTATTTTCTCGACTATTTCAATAATAAATCAAACATTTAAAGATATGGGAGCCAAAACGTCCCGCATCCCGAGAAAGCTGCTGCTGCTGTTGAGCCCTGAACTCGTAAACGTCCAGGAAGAAGAAGTGATGGAGATTGATCCTCGCTTTCATGTTGTTGCTTTTAAGTACCAGGATTTCTGTTTTTTCCGCCCTTCAATCTTTGGATCCTTACTTTCTGAAGAGAACTTGTTGAAAACAAATTATGACAAGATACTAAGGGAGAAGAAAATAATTCCTGAATCGACCGAGGTATGGATTCTCGAGTCTTGTCCGATTAGGGCTAATGGGTATCACCTGGTTGGTTACGTATTTTCGAATGGGCATTCAAAGCAGGCTGTAAGTTACCTTTTACTCCCTTAATGATTGACACCATCCGTGTTATGGAAGTGTCACCTTTTCAGATTATGCCGATGGTTTGGAAACTTGTTCATTCCATAGAAAATTTATGCGCTAAACACAATCTTGTGATTACTCTCAATGATATTAAGGCAGTATATCATTTTAAAAATCCTTCTGTTGGTCGTTTTAATTTGAGAATTAAGTCAAAGATGACTCCATTAATTACTAACCTGGATTCTGGAGACGACAAGAGTTGGGCAAAGACTTTCTGTTTATCCGGACCGAGACTCGGGATCGAGGCTTTGATTACATTCGAGATATCCTCCTTTGGAGAGTGGTAGGTTTCTGTACTTTTATTTTGTAGTTATATTGAATGAGAGTGAGGTACATAAGTCTTACCTGTATATTTTGTTTCTGTAATGTTTGTAGCTCCTGATTGGAATCACGATCCTCTAGATGAAGAGGCTATTGCAAGGATAGATGCTTTCCTTGCCATTCCTGAGGAAGAGAGGGCCTGGCCAGCTTGCTTGGGCGGGGAATTGTTGTTGCCGGTATATGAAGACCAAGCCGACTGGGGTTAAAGTACCCAAAGGCAAGCCTAGTTCTCTTTGCTCTTTCATGTACGTCTTCTCGCTTGCTTTTATGTTGTTTGTTGTCTTCTGTTGCTTTTGGTTTGATATTTACGTATATATATTTTTTTTTTATATATCCAGTGTTTAGGTCTTCTGCTAGGCTGGCTAGCTTTTTTGCAAAGGATTTGAAGGCTGGGGTGGCTAGGATTCCGAGCGAGTCAAGAGCCGGAAACTAGTGGGAGTGACAAGACTTTGGATATCCGATTTCGATGTCCAGCCTCCTCAAGATCCGCCAGGATAGTGTCACGAGGTCGTCCAGGCTCAAAAAAAGAAAGAGGGAGGATGATATTCGGAAGAGGAGGAAGGAGGGAAACGACCTATCCGGCTCGACCCACTCGGGAGTATAAGGCAAGTGCCTGCTAGGATTGATGACATGGATGATGCCCGGGCTCGGATAGATGAGTTTTCCGCAAAGATGAGCGACCAACTATTGTCCGCTAGTACCCTTGATTCGTCTACCAGGGTGGTTTCTATTCTGACTTCTCTTGTAACAAGGGTCTTGAACTCGCTTCCCCAGGCTAGAGAGGTTAGTTGTAGAGGGATATTTTTAATTGTTTATGTGCTTTTTGTTTTACCTTGTATTTGCCTAATTGATTTTGTAGGTACGCGGGGTTGGATCTTTGGTCAAGCACGCTTGTCACTTAGGGGCCTGAGGCCAAGATTACCAATTTGGAAGAAAAGCCGGATAGGCTAAACCGTGACTGCACACATCCAGGGGTAATGAAGTAGTGCTCCAATCTCGGTTGGCAACAATGAAGGAGTCGACCAGGGTCGCTATAGTTTGTGAGGTGGGCTGCGAAAAATGCCGAGAAGGTGTCAGTGGAGTTGGAGGCCGAGAAGCAGGCAATGCAGGATCAGTTGAAAAAGAATGAGGAGCTTGTCTGTGAAAAGGAGTTAGTGGAGGCGAGGTTGGTGATGCGGCTCGGTACTTCTTCGGGAAAGGTCGGGTTGATGCTATGAGGGACCCAGAATCGACCGGGTGATTGGAATCCGGACCGAGATGAGACAGCTTTGGATGCTCGATCCCGACTTGGCCAACATGGGTCAAGAAGAAGAAGTGGATTCTCCTCCTTCCAAGGCAAAGTCCGGTGATCGGGAGATGGTGGATGGTTGTGAGTCGGTTACTGGCTCAAAAATAGCTTAGTTTTTTCTTTTGGGTTTTGGTCTATCCAGGGGGAATGTCCCTGGAATGAATATTTAGAGTATATCAGAAACTTTTTTGGCTCATCCAGGGGGGATGTCCCTGGAATGGATGGTTATTAGGTAGGGCCAATTATTTTGGGTGAATAAATATTTGGTCTTTGTTTTGCTTCTTTTTGTGTTTTGACAAAGTACTTTTGTGATGTTGGACGTGTCTGGATCCGGCGATTATACGATCTGGATCGAGCCAATTTTTCGATTGGATCAAAGCGAGTTATTATTTGGATCAGCCGTTTAATGTGTTATGGGTGGGGTTGTTGCACTGTCTGGAGGGCTTATGTCCCTTGCCTGGGAGGGCTTATGACCCATTTATGTCATCTGATCTAGGAATAGATTTTCCAGGTTTGTATGTTATGTTGAGCTCAATATTTAAAGGCACATTTTGCAATGAATTTTGGATATCAGTTGGATATTTGGTGGGGGTGGCCCCCAATCTTTAAGATTTGTTTTTAACTAAGATGCAATATGTAAAACAAGTGTTGAAGATTTTACTAAGTAAATATGAGAGTATAGGTAAGTACTTGGGCACATAATTTGAAGAAATCATATACGGCATTTATTCATATAATTGCAAGTATTATACATGTAGTTTTCGAGCAAGAAGTGTTTAAAGTAAAAAGTTATACCTGGATTGTGCAAATATATTCTATATGTGAAATAGTTTTAAGTGTGTAATATTCCAAGCTCTTGGGATCATTTCTCCGTCCAGGGTTTGTAGTCTATAAGCTCCCTGGCCGACTATTGAATCAATCAGATAGGGGCCTTCCCAGGTTGGGGCCAATTTGCCAGCATTCTTCTCTTTTGTGTTTTGGAATACTTTCCTGAGAACGAGGTCTCCTACCCTGAACACCCTGGCTTTGTGAGTCTTGTTGTAGCTTCTTGCAACTCTTTCTTTGGTATCGCTAATCGATGCTTCTTGCATCTCTTAGCTCTTCTGTTAAGTCCAGGCTATCCTCCATTAGAGGTATGTTGTTTGTTGTTGTGTTCAGAGCTACATCGGTGATGGAATGTCCACCTCGTAGCAGATATCGCTTCACATCCATAGACCAAGGAGTAGGGGTTTGGCCGGTGGATGTTTTAGGCGTGGTTCAGCCAGCCCAAAGGACCAGGGGGAGCTCTTGACCCATCTACCTTTTCTTCTTTCCAGCTTTTTCTTTATGCGGTGATCACCACTTTATTACCGGATTCTCGCTTTGACCGTTGGCTTTTGGATATCTGGCGTGGATGTTACCAGATTGATGTTCCATTGGGCATGTAAGGCTCATTGTTCTTTTTCCCACAAATTGTGTGCCATTGTCGCATACTATTTCGGAGGGGATGCCATATCTACATATGATATTATGTTTGATGAATGCTATGACATCTTTCTCCTTGACTTGCTGTATGATTAAACTTCTATCCACTTGGAGAAGTAGTCGGTCATTGCTAGCATGAAAACTTTCTGTCCGGGTGCTTGAGGTAGTTTTCCTACTATATCCATGCCCCACTTCATAAATGGCCAAGGTGCGGATATGGAATGTAGTTCCTCGGATGGTGATGGATGTACGGTCCGTGAATCGGCGGGCTTTGCATTTAGAGCTAAAATCCAGGCAATCGGCTCTTAAGGTGGGCCAATAATATCCTGTTCTGAGTACTTTGCTTGCCAGGCTTCTTCCACCTTTGTGATTTCCACAGTATCCTTCATGGATTTCGATAATATCGTTCAGCTTCTGTGGTTCCAGGCATCCGAGGTAAGGTCCGCTGCGATTTCTTAAAAAGCACGTTGTCAATAATAGTATACGGCGACTTTTATTTTCGGTGTTCTCGGCATCTTGCTTATTTAAGGGTAGGATTCCCTGTTGTAGCCAGTCATAGTAAGGTTTCGTCTAAGAATTAGCAATGTAGATTGGGAAACTTTCATCTTGTTTGTTTATTGCCGGTTCTAATAAATGCACAATGGGTATTTTGTCAAAATCAAGGGGACTAAAGTTGGACCCTAGGCCGGCTAAGGCATCGGCCTGGTATTTAAGTCCCCGGAAATTTGGTCAATATTAAAGTTTTTAAACTTTGATTTTAGCATTTGAACAACATCTAGATAAAGCATCATTTTGGGGTCTTTTGCAGTATATGTGCCATTTACAGTTGGAGACTAGAAGGGAATCGGTGCGTACCTTTAAATTTTGCACACCAAGATCAATACATACCTTTAATCCGGCTATCGGGCTTCATATCTCGCCTCATTGTTGGTGGCCTCAAATGCACGACTTATAGCCTGTACTATCTTATCCCCCTGTGGTGATTTTAGTACTACACCTAGGCTTGTGCCCCTTGTGTTGGCTGCTCCATCGACAAATAGGGTCCATTCTAGGTCCTGTTTGGTCGCCGGTCGTTTATTTACTTCTTTTATTAGGTGGGTTCTGGGTTCGGACTAAAATCGCCCACAAAATCTGCTAGTGCTTGTGACTTAATTCTTTGTCCTTGGTTCAAACGTTATATTGTATGTGCTTAGTGGGTGACCATTTGCACATTCGTCCAGGACAATTCGGTCTCCTAAGTACAGACTTAATAGGAAGATTTGTTCGACTATTATAGGGTGACTTTCAAAATATGGTCTTAATTTTGTGCAACTCATTATTAAAGCTAAAACATATTTTTCTAGTAGGCCATACCGATCTCGCATCCAAAGTAGACTTTTACTTACATAATAGATGTGGTGTTGTTGTCCGTCCGCTTCTTTGACCAGGATCGCACCGATAAAGAAGATTTGTGGATCGAGGTGTATATCTTTGTCAGGGGTTCATCTTTGACTGGTTTTGCCAAAGCAAGGGGGAGAGGATAGATATATTTTCGGTCTTCAAAGGGCCTGATGATCGGGGTCCATTGAAAGTCCTTGTTCTTCCTTAGCAGGTTATAGAATGATTTGCATCTTTCTGATGATCTTGAAATGAATCTGTTCAGGGCCGCTATTCTTCCGTCGACTTTTGTATGTCTTTGACTGTTTTTGGTGGTTCTAGCTCCAGGATAGCTTTGATCTGCTCAGGGCTGGCTTCTATTCCTCTTTTTGTCACCATGTAGCCCAGAATTTGCCTGAGACTCAAGTGGCATTTTTGTGGGTTGAGTTTCATATTGAATTTTTCCAAAGATTTGAAAGGCTACTTCCGGTCTTTGACGTGGTCTTACGCCTTTTTGATTTGACTACCATGTCATCTATGTAGACTTCCATGGTGTCTCCTATCAGATCTTTGAACATCATGTTGACTAGCCTTTGGTAGGTTGCACCTGCATTTTTAATCCAAAGGGCATAGCAAAGATAACAATATATACCTCTTTCGGTGATGAAAGTCGTGCTTTCCTGGTCTCACGGGTGCATTTTTATCCGGTTGAATCCGCTGGAGGCATCCATGAATGTCAACATTTCGTGGCCTGCAGTGGCATCTACCATTGCATCGATGTGTGGTAGGGGAAATGGATCTTTTGGGCAGGCTTTGTTTAAGTCGGTGTAATCTACACAGACTCTCCATTTGCCATTTTTTTTTTGGACGACTACCACGTTTGCAAGCCGTCGGGTACATCACTTCCCGATCATTCCCATGTCCAGAGCTTGTCAACTTCTTGGTTGATGATTTCATGCCTCTCTGTGACAAATTTTCTTCTCTTTTCTGACAGGCTTAAAGGATTTGTCAATGTTCAACTTATGAGTAATAACATCAAAGCATCTATACCGTCATATCAAAATGTGACCAAGCAAAACAAGACATTTTAGTTTTAAGAAAGGCACGATTTGTCCGATTGTGTCGGGTGCATCGACCCTACAAGTACTTTCTGTCGGGAATTCTGGGTCTAATATGACTTCTCCTGTTTCCATCTGTGTTTGTGCTATGTATTCTTCCCTGACAGGTGACTTTAATTGCTATGCAAGGACTTACGACTTTGAGGGTTTCAAAGCCCGAGTATAACATTCTGGCGTCCTTTGTTTCCTCTCGATGGTGGTTATCCCCATTCTCGTTGGAATTTTCACGCATTGATGGTATGTTGATGGGATTGCTTTGACATTGTGGATCCATGGTCTGCCCAGGATTACATTATATGAGGATAAGCAATCCATTACTCCAAATCTCTCGTATGAAGCCACGCCCTCCACATAGGTAGGCAAGCTGATTTCTCCTAGGGTGTTTTTTGTTTCTCCACTGAATCCAACCAGGACGCTGGATTTCTTTATGATCTTGCTTTCGTCTATCTTCATAGCTTTAAGGACATCAAGCATCACCAGGTTGATTGAGCTTCCTCCATCTATCAGGATTCTTGATACTTTGGTCGTGCCGATTTGCATTGTGATTACCAGTTTGTCATGGTGTAGACCGATATTCCTTGCGGATCCGAGTCATCAAAGGTAATAGCAGGCAACGACTCGGGCCTGGAAGGAGGTTGGAGTCTGGATTCCCTGGATATTCTCTTGGGCAGAGTGGTCGGACCACGATTTTCGATCCTCCATTTATGAATTTGACTTCATAGATGGGAGGAGGAGGAGGAGGATCTCTCGCCGCTTCCGGGTCTCTCTTATTTTGTCCTTCATCTTTATTCTTTGTTCTTTGGATTATATCTTTCAAGTAGCCTTTCTTTAGAAGATATGCCACTTGTTTCCCGAGTGAATGCATTCTTCGTGGTGTGTCCGATGTCCCGATGGAAGTCACACCATCTTGTTGGATTTTCTGGGGTTGTCGGATTTCTTTGGCCATCGATTGTATCTCCCAGGTTTTCCAGCGTTTGATTAATCCTGCAGTATTAATAGAGAAGTTATATTCAGGGATAGTTGGGAGGCTAGAGAGGTTACCATTATGTTCTTGTGCCATATTGACTTGGATCGTTCGGCCTGGAATAGGGTCTTTGATCTGGGATTGCCTCCTTTTCGGTAGGAGCTTTTCTGTTAGTATGTCCATAGCCCCGCTTTCCTCCAGGATGAGTTCGTCCGAAGTTGAGGTCTTCTTCTAATCGACATGCTCTAAGGCGATGGATTGAACAGTGGCAAAGGTTGGGCATGCTTTCTTGGTTAGATCTGCATAGATGTCACTGTCAAGCAAGACTCCTTGCCTGAATGCTTCTACTGCTGTTTCTTCATCACATCTGGGAATGGCCACCTTTTCTTTGACAAATCTGGCCAGGAATTCCTTGAGAGATTCTTCAGGAAGTTGCTTTATCCTGAACAGGTTGCTTGGTCTTTTGGCCATATCTCTGCTACTTGCGAATTGTTGATTGAAGGCATTGATCAATTCTGCAAAATTCTTGATACCTCCATTTGGGAGATTGATGAACCATTGTAATCTTTGCGCCGATCGGGGTTGTGCCAAAGCCTTTGCACATGCAGACTTGCCCTGAGTTCACTGGGTATTGAGGCGACCAACATTTTTTGTCTGAATATGGCAACATGATTTTGTGAATCAAAGTTTCATCATTAAGTTCTCTGGATGGGACCAGTAAATTTCTTGGGTAGATCAATCTTTGCAATTTCATCTGCAAAGGGTGAATCCGCAAAGCTGTCAATTTCTACTTGACCACGAGTCCAGTACTCCGGGTATATTTTCTATTTTGTTGTGGAGTTTTTGGATTTCTTGAAGCATAGCCATCATTATTCTTTGCTTGATTTTGTTTGTCTCATCATTGGGAATGGTTGGAGTGCCGGATAATGTATCCTTCTCCGGGGTTCCAAAATTAGAGAAGTCTATGTTTTTGATAATGGATGAGAATGGGGTTCCTGGTTCGAATCTGGTCTTGGAGCCCGAAGCCTGATTTTCCAATTTCTTCTTCAGGCTAGACTCAGATTCCTTCAGCCTATTGATTTCTGCTTCAGCCTGAGCTGCTTTCTCTTGGATTGTTTCCAATTTCTTGATTTTGGCCAGAGCAGCCGCTAATTGTTGTTCAGCGGTGAGTTCCACCATTTTTGTGTGTGAATATTAATTGAAAGATAATAAGGAGAATTTTATTGGTTGAAGAACTAGATGCCCCACGGTGGGCGCCAATTGTTTTAGCAGGATTTTCCTGAAGGGATCCGGCTTAGTTATATAGTGATCAGGGTATCTAGTTCTATAAGATTGGAATGGTGTAAATGAATGATGAAGTAAGTATAAAGAATAACGTTTATATTATTTTGATAGACCGGGTACAATGTTGTATGAATATCTGAATGCTCAAGAGTAAAAAGATAAAGTATAGATAAAATTAGCTCACAATCCATGTCCTTTACAATTGTTAAATTCTCCTATTTATAGTACTCTACTGCCCTTCCAACGTTACAATGAATAACGTTTATAAATGTATAACGTTCTCCCCAAAGATAGGAGTTGTTCTTAGGAATAATAGGGCATGCTTCCTATTAGTTCGCTTGACCCGTTCTCAACTCAACCAATCCTTAGCCTTTTCTCCTCTTTCCGTCCAGATTCATGGATTAAATAGTTTTAGGTTTGGACTTGGTCTTCCTTGAGAATAGGGCATGGTTATCTGGCTTATACAATCGCATTTCCTGTTTATCCGCTTAATCCAGTCGTATTTAGTACTCCGCCAAGCTATAATATCTCGACTATCAGGCTTCCTTTCCGGATTTAGTAGTCTTCTTGCCATAATATTCTTCAGCAGCTAAATAGTAGTCAGATTTGTCCGGTTCCTGTCTTGATCAATCAGCCTTGCTGAGTCAGGCCAGGTTATGGTCAGACCAGGCTAAACTGGGCCTAACAGTAACAATGGGGGGTTTTGTTGAATTGATTTCTAAACTACAAAATTTAAAGGAAAAAGAAATAAAAACAAAAGTAATAAGGGCAGAAAATCGGTTTAGACTATCAAGAAGAGAGGAGAATGTCAGGATTTCGGTTCACTACGGTAGTCCAATAACTCAGCTGTAAATGATTCAGACGAACTAACGTGAGACGGATGTTGAAAGGTCCTTTCGGTCCACTTTCTATCCTAAATTACCACTAATTTAACTTTCATCCTTATAAGGGTAGTATACTATTTATAGCAGGCCTATTTAGTCCAATCTTTCGATCCAGGATTAATTTTAGCCAGATTAAAGGGTGACATAGAAGCGTTCAGTCAACTAGGTCGGATAAATACAGTTAAATTGCTATAGTGACAGAGTCTCGTAATTAATTCATCTAATTCATTCACTACATCGTCACATTTGTACCGCAGATCCCCTAATCCCAACATGAAAGGGGTTTAGTTACTCATATCGCCAATTAAACTAATAGCAAACAAAATTCCAGCAGAAAACATAATGAAATAACAATAGATCGCAATAAGGACGATTAGGGCAAAAAAGTAAATGCAACGAAACAAGTAATAAAAGCAAACAAATGATTAATTATTATTAAAGGGAGAGAAGGAATTACAATCCAAGCGAATCCGGCGTAAAGAACACAAAATCCGAGTAAAAGCAATCCCGAGATAAAGTTACAGTGAAGAGGAATAAAGCAGCGTTCTAAAGTTTACAGTAGAGTGTTTGATAATATGAAAGATGATCCTAATTAACCTAGTAAAGCATGCTTAAATAGCAAAAGAAAATAAGTTTAGCGAAAATAAACAACTCACGGGTTATTTAAAGCCCAAAACCAACGAAACCACTCGATCGACCAACTCTTCAGCAATTTCTACTCGATCGACTGGAAAACTCTCGATCGAGTAACAGGTCTTTGTGCAGCTTAAGGATCGAGTGAAAAACCACTCGATCGACCATCAGAGGATGTGAAAACCACTCGATCGAGTGGTGAAAGTCCTCGATCGAGTACTCCATCTTCATTTCAGCTCAAGTCCGCGTCTAAGTGCCTCGTAATGCGTGCCACGACGCTTCCAAACACAGTATCTCACTCAGGAAAATCCCGTCTCCTCTAAATGCATGCAAAACGGACGAAAAAGGGTACGATTCCACTACTTTCGCGTTCATTTCTACAAAATGGACAAAACGAACCAAAGTAGCCAATTCGGGGCAAAATATCATAAAAAAAATATGAAAATGCATAGAAATACGTGCTGAAATAGGCTAAAAAGACTATACATTAGGCACGTATCAAATCTCCCCAAACCGAACCTTTACTCGTCCTCGAGTAAACTCAGAACTATACACTAATGGAACGGAAGTGATAACTCAGAGCTAGCTTAACTTGTCTACTTGAACCAATTTAATGCAACAAAAATTAACAGTTAAAGCTAAAAAGTCAATACGCAAACGAATTATAAGCTGTTTAAAAATATAGCCAACCTATCGACCTTGCAAGACCAACAAAACTGGACTCTCTCGTGGTCACTCTTCTCTCATGAAGCAAAGGGTGAATGTTATATGTAAAAGAGAGAAGGAAAGACTGTCACTCACCTAACTGCGACCAACATAGCATACATGCAATAAAAATGAAAGACAATTCAAGTACTAATGCACAAATTCCAACCAATAATGTCCGTCACAGCCGAGGGTTTGCAAATGATTTGGGAATAGTAAGGTTCAGGTGAGAAAAGGCAAAACATGTTATGGAAATGTGGAGGTAAAAGCGCCAAGCTAGTTCCTAACAGGACCATAATGAAACCATCCGAATCTCAACTGACTAAAAGACTAAGTACAGGTGCCCTTCATTCGGCACATAACTCACTAGACTCAAAACACAATCCCCTCAAAAAATATGGGATAGAACGGAGGAGTCAGACGGTCACAAACTTCCCTTTTAAACACCGTCTGAAATAACTAACTGAAACAAATCAACCTTTTTCGATTGTACATCTTCGAACATCTTCTCAACTCAGACAAGAGGAGCACGTCTTTTTCCTCCATTTTCACATTCTCTTTTTCTTTTCTTTCTTTCTTACACGTTCCAGCCTTTATTTTTTTTCTTTTTATTTTTTTCTTCTTTCACGTTTTCTCTTTTTTTTTCAATATATTTTTTTTTTCTTTCTTTCTCCTTCTCCTCAACTTTCCAACAACTCCATGCAAAAGGGATACGGCCATACTGCAGACGAAAACTCATACCACAAAAGAACATACTAAACTAGCTTAACTAGGCAGGCTTAATTTGGAATGTAGCTAATGGGTCAAATGGCAATTTTGGCTTATGTGGAGCTAAATGGGTGAAAAGTAATAAGAAAGGGAGATTTGCAAGACCCTCCCTGCATGTGACACCAACCACAAACCCGAATATGTGCATTTGACGAGAAATTGAATGTCATAAATGTGCAAAAAGACGAACATGTTATGCAAGGAGTACTACTCAAAATTCCTAATGAACTGGTCATGAATGTCACCAGTTATGGCTCTAAAAAAAACTCAGAATTTTTAAGTAGTTTGCCAATTTATAGGTCAAGTCTAAACAGTCAGCTTATATTTGAACAGAAATTCGTAGACTATGCGTATGACAAAGCTAATAACTATCAATAAAAGTGCAAGGCTCAAGCAAAAAGACAAGTTATAGTGCATTGTCATCATGGGAATCTACCGTTCCGACTCAACCTATATGCAGAAATAAATGTGAATATTTTTTTGAATTTTTGAAATTTTTCAATTTTTTTTTTTTTTTTGGATTTTTCAATGAATTAAAACAATGCAAGGCTGAAAAATAAACGTGGATGCAAAACAAGTGCAGATGCAGACTCAAAAGGATGCAATACCCTCCCCAAACCAAAACAGACAATGCCCTCGTTGTCCTCCAGCATACACCAGCAGATATATATAGGGGAACGGGAATATACAACCAACAAAATAAAAATAATAAAATAAAGGAGACAAAATAAAAGAGTAAGAGATACATACAAAATACGAACTTCCCAAACCCGTAAAACTGGGGAAGTGAGTAGACCAGTAGCTACTCGTCGTCGTCGTCGTCTCCATCCACCTTGTACTCCGGGTCCTCCTCCTCCTCTCGCCTCCTCCGCTCCTCAGCGTGAGCTCTCTCCACTGCAACCTCGGGGTCCTCGTCCTCCTCCTCCTCCTCTGACGCCGGGTACCCCTCAGCTGGGTACTGGAAGAAGGAAGGGTGTGGCCAACCCTCCGGGATCGGTCTGTGTCGCCGCAAGTGGTACTCGTACAGAGGGTGTAGGGTCAAAGCTAAGTCCCTCTCCATACGAGCCTGACGCTCGCAAGCTCGATCAACAAATCAGAAGCGCGCCCCCTTGGTCCTGGACCGCGGGCGCTACAAAGGGAGGAGGTGGTCTAAAAGTAGCCGGAAAGACCGGCTCAGTCTGTGTCTGGTCAGTGGGAGGTGGAGCAGGAGTAGGAGTGGTAGTAGTAGTGGGAGTAGGGGTCGGATCGGGAGTAGCCGTGGAAGGCTGGGTACTCCCTGAAGGTGTGGACCCCTCTCCAGTCTCAAGTCGCCGCTTCTTAGCGGCGGGTGCAGCAGGAGGTGGACGAGACTGAAGTAGAAGGTGAAGTAGAGGCAAAGCAGGCAGACGGTGGCCCTTCCACAGTAGGTAAGGACTCAAGACAGGGGAGACTGTCACAAGGTAAGTCAACAGACAAGGAGCTGTCAATCTTCCAAGTCCGGTGGTCTGGGGTCAGCCAATGCTGAGAGAGCATGGCGTCCAGACTCAGTAACCTCTCTCCCGGGAGGTACTGCAAGTCACGTGGCCAGGTGGAGAAAAGGCGGTGGGCAAGAATGGTGGCTATGCCACCGCAGGCAATGGTTCCCGCCTCCTTCTTCCCCTGGTCATGGAGGTACTGGGCGGTCAAGTAGGCTATGTTGAAGGTAAAAGGACCCTCACAGTCGACGTTCAGATAACCGCCCAGGATGGAAAGCTCGGTGTTGGTAGTGTTGTTCGGCTCCTTTCGGCCGAAAATAGAGCTCCCCATCAGTCTAAGAAAACAACGGACGGGGGGGTGGTGGACCTGGTGGAGCTTTCGCTCCTGGAAACGGGTCTGGGCCAGGCCCCGCCAAACCTGACGGTAAACCTTCCTCGAGTCTGATGTCACACCCGAGGAGGTAAGGTCAAGCAGCCTACCAAACTCCGCTAGAGGCATCGGAAAAGTCCGGTTGAACAACCGGAAGGAGATCGACAAAAACGGGGTCGATCGTATGCCCCTGAGGAGAAGGTAAAAGAGCTGGGAAATTCGAGGCTCAGCTCTAAGAAGGTACGGCCCCTCATGGTAATGAGGCCAGGCATCCCCGTAGTAAAGTACAGACTGACTCGTAAATACCGAGTTTCTCTAATGCCGATTTATCCAAAAATCGGGAAGGCACATGTACACACTTGACCAAGCTAATGAATTTTGTACGATGGACAGCGTTGACGAATAATACCTGTGGGTAGTCTGGGTGGGAGTCGAGGGAAGTGTCCCCTCGGACTGTAACTGTCTCAGAAGTAGACGGAGCGGCAGCTGAAGTAGAAGCAGAAGCAGCAGCTGTGGAAGTGCTAGGAGCGGAAGTAGAGGTGACTAGAGCTGGTGTAGCTCTGGCCTGTCTACGACCCCGGCCTCTGGAAATCAAGGCAGGAGCCCGCTCTCGGACGGTGTAAGGAACCAGGGCTGCTCTAAAGGCAGCTACAGCCGCAGGTGAGTCCGCCACAGGTGTAGAAGTGGTGGTGGTGTGCACGTGTAGTGGCTACCGTGGCCACCATCGAAGAGGAACTAGCAAGCGGTGCTAGTTTGTGGTGGTGACCGTAGAGGAAGTGGTAGCCTGAACTGAGCTCGCAGCTGAGCTCATCGGAGTAAAAACCGTCCCTGCAGCTGAGACAAGGAACACAGGGGCTGCAGTGGAGACTAAGGCAGTGGTAGTGGCAACAGCAGGGGCCACTAACTCACTCAAGGACGGACAGGAGGTGGTACTGGTAGAAGGCAAGGTACTGGACTCCATCCTGTGACAAGGTAAAGGGCATGATGAGAAAATAGCTGCTAACCGTGGCTAAAACAACACGTAAAACCAGATGTGACAAAGATGTGAATGCCCTATCAGTCGGAAAATTCGACTTTACAGCAAATAAAACCCAACAATCCTCAAAAATTTCGAATTACAGAATGCAAATGGCGATAGGGAGACGGGGATAGCAATTAACAGCTGTAGCAGGTAGCAACAACTGAAGTTAATTAAGACAATGCAGTATATAAACCGTCTGACAGTCGAAAAATTCGACTTAAGTAGCCCTAATCGCAATTTATGTGCAAGGTCCAGAGTAAACATGTCTAAACATCGACAGGGGTTCGATTTTAGTCAACAATCAGCAGCAAAATTGCAACAGAGATGCTAGCTAGACAGATTACAACAGCAAAAATCAAAGTGACAGTCGAAAAATTCGACTGTCTTGAACCCATATCATAAAAATCATGGAAAATTCGAATTAACATGTAACAAACAGCAAGGAAGGGGAATTAAGATCATCAATCAAGCTAATTAAGGGCATACAAACACAATCAAGTCGAAAAATTCGGCTAAACAGGGATTTTCGAAACCCTAATTCAATTTCACCTCATAAAATTCAAAATAATCGAAATTAAAATGTAAGAGGTCATGGAAATCACTTACTTGATGATGATGAACCTACAAATGCAATTAATCTTCAAATAAACAAGCAACAATAGCGATTTTTCGAGCTTAAAAACCGCAAACCCGAAAACCCTTTTAAAACCGTGCAAACGAATACAAACAAGGGTGAATTTAAGGGGCTATTGAAGATTAAGATGCAAACAATGAAATGTAGGAAGCGAATTTGGTGATTTGGGCAAGAAAATGGGGATTTGGGGGAGTTTAAATCGCAATTAGGGGAAGGGTTAGACGGAATTAAGGGATGAAATGAATTAGAAAACAAAAATAAGAGTTTAAGGTAGAAAAACTCCCGTGTTCTGTTCATTTCGCTCAATCGAGTGGTTTTAAACCACTCGATCGAGCACTTTGATGGTCCAGCAGCTTGGTCGAGTAAAATTTTTACTCGATCGACCAATCCCTCTTTTTGCTTTACTCGATCGACTTGTAAAACTGCTCGATCGACCATATGTTTACTCGATCGAGTACAAAAAGTACTCGATCGAGTTCTTTTCTCGTGTAAGCTCTTTAATTTTTGTCATTTCCTCCTCGAGATGCGTGAAACTTCCCCAAACCTGCATAAAAACACACGCAAAAATTTCCCAAAATACCAAATACGCAAAAGCACAGTCTATAGTCGTACGTCTACGCTAAAAATTGTCTAAAACTAATTGTCATAATTAAAACGCAATAAAACAAATTCAACAGAAATTCAAAAATTATCTATTACAAAGTGTTACACGGGGCATTTCCCCATTTAATTCCCATCAAATTTCAGTAGCCCCTTGGTAGGCTTCTGACTGGAGGACG
Source organism: Silene latifolia (assembly GCF_048544455.1). Classification (NCBI taxonomy): domain Eukaryota; kingdom Viridiplantae; phylum Streptophyta; class Magnoliopsida; order Caryophyllales; family Caryophyllaceae; genus Silene; species Silene latifolia. The sequence goes on along the minus strand of NC_133538.1, from coordinate 463,557,560 downwards.
TCACCTCAGCAACATTGACTGTCCTCTTCAACTTCCATGAGCATGAGTAATCACTTGAAACGGTAGGAGGGGAGTAGTTCACATCCACATAAGCGTGAACCTTCCTCGTCCTTGCTCCTTTATCACCGACTTTAGCGTCAACATTTCATTTGATTAATAATAATTGAACCATGTCCCTTGTGACTTCCCTTTGCTTTCATCATCGTACTCTACAAAGAAGGAAAATGACGAACTTTCCTCCTTTTTTTCTCTCGGTCGAGGCGGAGGGTTAACAATAGTGGCACAATTCTCCAAATTTTCATTTGGAGTGTCAATACTAGGATCAATAGAAGAGAGAGCATTGCAAGGTGGGCTTGTATGGGAGCTCTCCGGAACTTAGATCGATGAAAAATCAGCTCCTCGTCCCCTACCCGAAGGTCAAAGTCTTCCCCGACGTCTATTCTGCACGGGCAGTGGACAAAAATGGTCTCCCTAAAATAATAGGGGTGTGTGCATCTTTGGGGATGTCTAAGACAACAAAATCAACGGGAATAAAGAACTTCCCGATCTGAACAGGTACGTCTTCTACTACACCTAGTGGCCGTGATAAAGTACGGTCGGCCATCTGAACAGTCATGTTGGTACAACTCAGCTTTGTCAAACCAAATCTCTTGGCCAGAGATAAAGGTAAGACACTCACTGTAATACTCCGTATTTATATGTCTTGGGGTACTCTATCGAGTAGCCCTTACTCTGTCGAGTATGGGCAAGTTGCGAAATAAAATAGTTTCGACTGTTGGGTACTTGATCGAGAGTAGTGGGGTACTCGATCGAGTAAAGTACTCGATCGAGTACCTTGGGTACTCGATCGAGTGTCCGTTTTTACGGGGAAGTTTTCGCGGGTTTTGTTAATTATGCGACTAAGGTATTTAAACATATTCGTCATTGTTTTAATTCACTTTTACAAAACCTAAAACCCCGTTTAAGAGAGAAAGCAACCAGTTCATCTTCCTAATCGCATTCTTAGCAATTCCGGAGTTCGACGGTCGGTTCTTGTCGTTTTTCGTGTCGTTGGATTCCTTGCGTCGAGGGTAAGCTTTTAATATAGTTTTTATAATGTTTTGTTAAGATTGGTTAAACCCTAATTTAGGAATTGGGGGTTTTGGTGTGTAGTTTGTGATGTGTAGTCTTTATGTGCTGTATGATAGGAGGAGAATTCGTAGAGGAGCCGTTTTGATACAGCTGTAGATACCGTCTGCGTGTTGTGCTTTCCGGTAGGATTTCTACTCGTATTAGTCCCATAATGGGATATTGGTGATGTCTTGTAGTTAGTTGTTTGATATGATGATTGTGATTGTGATTGTGATTGTGATTGTGATTGTGATTGGTTTCTATGGCTCTCGAGATGCGTTCTCGGCTGAGTGGGGTCACTTGCGGGAGTGACTTCACGCCCTAGTTTCGCCCTTCGTGGAACCCGCCACGGGAGGGGATGTGCACATTAATGGGACAGGGTTATCGCTCGTACGATGAGCGGGGCTTAGGTGGGAACGGCTGCGGTCCCCCACTGGCGGTGGGGTCCAAAGTGGGACGGTCGATATTGAGATGATGGGAGTTGGTGTGTGTGTGTGTGTATGTGACAATTCAGCTGTCTGTTATCTTATTGTTGTTATCTATATTGATTGTGTGATTAGTACTGACCCCGGTGTTGTTTTGTAAACCTGCGGTAATCCATTCGGGGATGGTGAGCAGATATTGAGCAGTATTGAGATGAGTACGGGATATTTGGGATGCCACGACATGACGATATGAGTCTTCCGTTGTAGCCTTAGTTTGTTTTACATTTCAGTTAGAACAGTCATTTGAGAATCTTGTATCGTACTTTGGTTTGGTTTTGAGGATTGTATTTATTCATTAAACTATTTATATTAAATGTTGTTTCTGTTTTGTCTATTTGATTATCATACCTCGGGCGACCGAGATGGTGATGTCTTCATACCTGAGTGGTCCTGGTAAGGCACTTGGAGTATGGGGGTGTTACAAATGGTATCAGAGCGACGATCCTGAAACCCGTAACCAATGAACTTAATGAACATAGGAGTCAATTAAAATGAACCCGGGGTAAAAGTTGTAGGAGCTAGTGCAAAGGCTTGGGAGACGTCCTAAAGTCGCGGGGGTCGCCCTACAACTTTGAACCGGTCACATGGGAAGGTGTTTGTCGAGTCATATGTGTGCTTGGTTAACTTGTTAACAATGTGATGAAGTGTGTGATTGTTGGATGTTGAAGGAGAAGTTGAGAATGTGAAAGAAAAGTAATATATGTGTAGACATGATGTTGGAATAACATGTTGGATGTTTACAATGTGGCTTTAATAGCATGATGAATTGATCTTGTTGATAGTAGAATAGATGCGTAGCATATTTATTATGTTCTCATGTGGTTTTATAAAGTTTAGCATGTTAGTGTACGACGTAACATGCGGGTAGCTCTTACGAGTTAGTGATACTCGATCGAGTGGGGGACCGACTCGATCGGGTGGGTTTTTGGCAATTTTAAGTCCAATCGAGTTTTGGGGCACTCGATCGAGTAACTAGGGGTACTCGATCGATCGAGGGTCACTCGATCGAGTAGCCTAGATACTCGATCGAGTAGGTAAGAGATCGGAAGGTCTGCTTGGTTTCGAGTTTGGGTACTCGATCGAGTACGTGGGGCACTCGATCGAGTAGCCCGTTACTCGATCGAGTGTGTTTGGGAACTCGATCGAGTGGGTGGGCAGCGTGTTTTCGTGTTTTGAGGTTTAGTACGTGTGTTTATGTTTACCCTTTCTTATATAGCTTCAAGATGCCGCCCAAGAGAATTGCTTTGTACGCGAGAGCTGAGCTTATGACCACGGATAACATCGTTAAGATGTTAGAACACCAGGATGCTCTTCCGAGACCCCAAGAGAGTGAATGAGGACAAGGATAAGAGTAAGGAGAAGGAGGTTGATCATTCTAAAATCGGCCTTCATTGCGAGGTTTAACCCGAAGGAATACAAGGGGGTTGGGGAGCCTAATCTGCTTGATAGTTGGTTGAGAGAGATGGAGAACATCTTAGACTTGGTTCATTGCCACGATGAGATGAGAGTGGAACAGGCGCGTTCTATCCGAGGGAGGCGGCAGGCAAGTGGTGGGATTCGGTAAAAGTGAGTGCTAAGGAGATATACACCAACCAAGGCTTACCTGCTATACCTTGGAGGGAGTTTCGTAGGGGTCAGTAAGGAAGGAGTTTGTCTTAGGAGCATGTGAGGAGTAGGTTGAGGGAGGAGTTTGATAAGTTTAAGATGACCATTTGAGATGTCGGTGAGCCGAGTACTACTGCACGGTTCAATGAGAAGTCCAGGTATCCGAGGATATGGGTTTGAGTGAGAAGAACAAGGCGTTGAGGTTTGAGAGTGGGTTGACTACCAAGATTATGGATAAGTTACCCGTGGGAATCCTTACCGATGTTAAGGAAGCTTATGAGAGGGCTGGAAGAGCTGAGAGGTTGGTGGAGATGGCTCAGGAGAGGTCTGGTGGTGAGAAGAGGAAGTCTGAGAGCGAGGGTGGTGGCCAATCTAATTACAAGAAAGGCAAACCACAATCGCCCAAGGGGTTTTCTTCTGGGTCTGGGTTTAGTGCTGGGGCTTCCTTTGGGCGTGGCCGTGGGAGTGTGAGCAATAGTTGGGGAGTGACCTGCTTTGGTTGTGGTGGCGTAGGCCACAAGAGACATGAGTGCACGAGTGCACCGGGATCTTTCCAGAGACCTGCGCAGAGCTTCGCGAGCAAACAGGCCACTGGATCATGGCCAAACCGGGAAGTCGAGTTACCAGAGTGGAGGCAACCGCAACGGCGGTAATTCTTATCGGAAGACACCGATGAACAACAACAACAACAATCAAGGGTCGGGTGCTAAGCCGACCGCATCGCCCAAGATCTTGTCAGGGAGGTGGGCGAAGACCGTGGCAAGCTATTCATGATGGAGAAGAAGGCAGCTGAGGAAGATGCGCACGTTATCACCGGTACATTCCTTGTTAATGGTATTCCTACGTTTGTTTTGTTTGATTCGGGGGCTTCTCAGTCGTTTGTGTCTTCGAGTCATGTAAAACAGTTGGGTTTGAGAGTATATGAGTCTGTTAGGGAGCAAGTTTTCATACCTTCGGGTGAGTCTGTATCGTGTGGGAGGTTGTTTAGAGATGTATATTTGATAGTTGGGCAAGTCGATTTCCCTGTAGACTTGCTAGAGTTTCCTTTTAATGGTTTTGAGATGATAGTTGGGATGGATTGGTTAGGAAAGTATAAGGCTAAGATAGACTGTCATCAAAAGAAAGTGTCCCTAAGAGGTCCTAAGGGTGTTAGTGTGTCTTATCGTGGGTTTCTAGTCAAACCCAAAGTTAAGTTGATTGCAATTTGTTACCTTGAAGTCGTATTCGAGGAAGGGATGTCCTTTGATCTTATGCCACGTGAGAGATGACCGGATAGAAAGTCCAGCAGTTGATGAGATACCAGTGGTTGGAGAGTTTGCGAGATGTTTTCCGGAGGAGATTTAAGGGGTTGCCACCGAAGAGGGAGATAGATTTCACCGTTGAGTTGAAGCAAGGGACGGGGCCAATCTCTAAGGCACCGTACCGTATGGGTCCTAAGGAGATGGAGGAGCTTAGGAAGCAGTTGGATGATTTGATAGAGAAGGGATACATTAGACCAAGTGTATCGCCTTGGGGAGCACCAGTTCTTTTCGTGAAGAAGAAAGATGGGAGCTTGAGGCTGTGCATAGACTACCGGGAGTCGAACAGTGTGACGATAAAGAACAAGTATCCTTTACCAAGGATAGATGACCTGTTTGATCAGTTGAGCGGTGCAACAGTCTTTTCTAAGATTGATTTGAGGTCGGGGTACCATCAGGTGAAGATTAGAGAGGTGGACATACCAAAGACAGCTTTCACGTCGAGGTATGGCCATTATGAGTATGTGGTGATGCCGTTTGGGTTGTCTAATGCGCCGGCGGTGTTTATGGATTTGATGAATAGAATCTTTGACGTTCTTGGATCGTTTGTGGTGGTGTTTATCGATGATATCTTAGTCTACTCTAAGACTAAGGAGGAGCATGAGGAGCATCCGAGGATCGTGTTGCAGACTTTGAGGGATCATGAGTTGTATGCTAAGTCATTTGTCAAGTGTGAGTTGGTTAGAGAAAGTTGCTTTTCCGGGGCATGTAATCTCTAAAGATGGGGTAGCTGTGGATCCGGCGAAGATTGAAGCAGTGACAAAGTGGGAAGCACCAAAGAATGTTTCTTTGAGGTTAGGAGTTTCTTGGGTTTAGTGGATACTACAGACGGTTCGTGAAAGATTTCTCCAAGATAGCTAGACCGATGACAGCGTTGATGAGAAAAGAGAACAGGTTTCGTTGGGATGAGAGTTGTGAGACGGCGTTCCAAACATTAAAGGAGTGTTTGACCACGGCTCCTGTCCTAGCATTACTGAAGGGAGCGAGAATTTCGAGGTTTATACTGGATGCCTCAAGAATGGGTTGGGATGTGTGTTGATGCGAGAATGGTAAAGTGATTGCCTATGCTTCTAGGCGTTGAAGCCTTATGAGGAGAACTACCCTACTCATGATCTGGAGTTGGGTGCGGTGGTGTTTGCTCTCAAGATTTGGAGACATTACCTTTATGGAGCAATCTTTAAGGTATTTTCGGATCACAAGAGTCTCAAGTACATCTTCACGCAGAAGGAGTTGAACATGAGACAGAGGAGGTGGATGGAGTTGATTGGCGACTACGACATGGAAATCATCTACCATGAAGGGAAGGCCAATGTTGTTGCCGATGCTTTGAGTAGAAAGAGTGTACATTCCTCGTGTACAAACTCTCTATCTTTGATGAGGTGAGGGATGAAGTAGCAAGCTTTGGGATTCATATGATGCGTAAAGGAGATGCCATGGGTGATATGACAAAGACATCCGGAGTTTTATGATGATATTCGGGATAAGCGGGCTTTGGATCCTAAGATAGTGAAGTGGAGAGTCGGAGTAGAGAAAGGGACAGTGTCCCGCTTTTCTATTCATACGGATGGTAGTTTGAGGTTTGATGGTAGGTGGTGTGTTCCGAATGACGAGGAGTTGAAAAAGACAATCATGACAGAGGCGCATTGCACACCATATTCAGTTCATCCGGGTGGAGACAAGTTATACAAGGATTTGAAGAAAACGTTTTGGTGGCCTGGGATGAAGAAAGAGAAATTGAGTTTGTGTCCGTTGTTTGACATGCCAAAGAGTTAAAGGGGAACAAAGAAGACCACAAGGTAAGATTCAGTCTTTAGAGGTGCCTGAGTGGAAGTGGGAATCCATTTCCATGGATTTCATTGTGGGTTTTGCCAAGAGTCAACAAGGTAACAACATGATCCGGGTGATAGTGGATCGTCTGACCAAGTCAGCTCACTTTGTTCCAATGAAAGATACATTGACTAAGGCACAATTGGCTATGGCCTATCGAAAGAACGTGCTTAAGTTACATGGAGTCCCTAAGGACATAGTGTCTGACAGAGATGCGAGGTTTATATCAAGGTTTTGGAAAGAGTTGCAGGAATCGTTGGGAACAACTTTGAAGATGAGTACAGCATTTCATCCTGCGACAGATAAATGATCGAGAGAACAATCAAGACTCTTGAAGATATGTTGCGAGCTTGTGTGATGGATTTTGGTGGTAGCTGGGAGCAGAGGTTGGACTTGATAGAGTTTTCTTACAACAACAGCTATCACACCAGTATTGGTATGGCACCGTTTGAGGCTTTGTATGGGAGGAGATGCAGGAGTCCAATCTGTTGGGACGATAGTGCCGAGGCAGTGGTTTTAGGACCAGAGATGGTGCATGAGATGGTGGAACAGATTAAGATGATCAGGGAACGGATGAGAGCGACCCGGGATCGATGTAAGAGTTATGCAGATCTACATCATCGAGACATAGAGTTTCAGGTTGGGGACAAGGTTCTTCTGAAAGTGTCTCCGATGCGTGGAGTTATGAGATTTGGGAAGAAAGGCAAGCTAAGTCAGAAGTTTATAGGGCCTTATGAGATCTTAGAGCGAGTTGGGGAAGTTGCTTATCGTCTGGCGCTACCAGCTGCGTTAGAGAGGGTGCATAATGTGTTTCATGTATCGCAGCTGCGGAAGTATGTGAGTGACCCGTCACATGTGTTGGAGGCAGAGAGCTTAGAGCTAGATGAGTCTTTATCATACCTTGAGGTGCCTAAGCAGATTCTAGACCGAAAGGTTAGAAAGACTAGGAGTGGTGAGACAGTTTTGCTTAAGATCCTTTGGTCTAACCACGAGACTGAGGAAGCTACATGGGAGGCGGAGGATATCATGAAAGAGCGTTACCCTTTCCTTTTTGATCAGGTATGTATGGTTACGGGGACGTAACCTTGTTTCTTTTAGGGGGGTAGGAAATGATCGCGAGAGTTTTTAAGAGTTTTATACACCTTTTATATGTTTGTCGGGATAAGTTGGGTTAGTATCATGCTTTACGTTGTGTTTGTTTGACCTTCGAGTCGGGAGGCTTATGGGAGTACCTTTGTTTAGTAGTGGTTTGAACTTCGGGGACGAAGTTCCTTTTAAGGAGGGAAGACTGTAATACTCCGTATTTATATGTCTTGGGGTACTCTATCGAGTAGCCCTTACTCTGTCGAGTATGGGCAAGTTGCGAAATAAAATAGTTTCTGACCTGTTGGGTACTCGATCGAGTAGCTGGGGTACTCGATCGAGTAAGGGGGTACTCGATCGAGTACCTTGGGTACTCGATCGAGTGTCCGGTTTTACGGGGAAGTTTTCGCAGGTTTTGTTAATTATGCGATTAAGGTATTTAAACATATTCGTCATTGTTTTAATTCACTTTTACAAAACCTAAAACCCTGTTTAAGAGAGAAAAAGACCACTTCATCTTCCTAATCGCATTCTTAGCAATTCCTGAGTTCGAGACGGTCGGTTCTTGTCGTTTTTCGTGTCGTTGGATTCCTTGCGTCGAGGGTAAGCTTTTAATATAGTTTTTATAATGTTTTGTTAAGATTGGTTAAACCCTAATTTAGGAATTGGGGGTTTTGGTGTGTAGTTTGTGATGTGTAGTCTTTATGTCTTTGTATGATAGGAGGAGAATTCGAGAGGAGCCGTTTTGATACTGTTGTAGATACCGTCTGCGTGTTGTGCTTTCCAGGTAGGATTTCCTACTCAATATTAGTCCCATAATGGGATATTGGTGATGCGTTGTAGTTAGTTGTTTGATATGATGATTGTGATTGTGATTGTGATTGTGATTGTGATTGGTTTCTATGGCTCTCGAGATGCGTTCTCGGCTAAGTGGGGTCACTTGCGGGAGTGACTTCACGCCCTAGTTTCGCCCTTCGTGGAACCCGCCACGGAGGGGGATGTGCACATTAATGGGACGGGGTTATCGCTCAAACGATGAGCGGGGCTTAGGTGGGAACGGCCTGCGGTCCCCCATCGCGTGGTGGGTCCGGTGGACGGTCGTATTGAGATGATGGGAGTTGTGTGTGTGTGTGTGTGTGTGTGTGATTCGGTGTCTGTTATCTTATTGTTGTTATCTATATTGATTGTGTGATTTAATCGACCCCGGTGTTGTTTTGTAAACTGCGGTGATCCATTCGGGGATGGTGAGCAGATATTGAGCAGGTATTGAGATGAGTACCGGGATAGCTGGGATGCCACGACATGATGATAGGAGTCTTCCGCTGTAGCCTTAGTTTGTTTTACATTTCGATTAGAAAGTCATTTGAGAATCTTGTATCGTACTTTGGTTTGGTTTTGAGGATTGTATTTATTCATTAAACTATTTATATTAAATGTTGTTTCTGTTTTGTCTATTTGATTATCATACCTCGGGCGACCGAGATGGTGATGCCTTCATACCTGAGTGGTCCTGGTAAGGCACTTGGAGTATGGGGGTGTTACACTCACGCTAGCGCCTATATCGCATAGCGCATTATCAATCAAATGCATACCGATATGACACGGAATTGAAAAACTACCCGGTCGATTGCTTAGGGGTAACTTATTTTGAAATAGGTGACCCCACCTCGTCAAAGCTACGGTTTCACTTTGTCATTAATAGTCCTCTTACGCGCTAAAATTTCTTTCATAAACTTTAAATAAGAGGGTACCTTAGTCACAATTGATTGAACGGCACGGTGACTTCAAAGCTCTTCAAAAGTTCGACAAATTTGCCGAATTGTTGATTAGCTTTAGTGTTTTTGCAGCCCGCCTCGGGAAGGGAACCGTAATAGGTATCTCGAGTCCCTTGTTTCTCGCTTCCAATGTATTTTAGGTGCAAGTTCTCGTATCCTTTGACGCTTCTTACCTCTCGAACGAGGTCTTTCGGTGATTTCTCGCTTAAATGAGCACTAGCAGGCTCTCGAATAAGCTTCCGTCATCAATACTACTCGATCGACCAATTTGCTCACTCGATCGAGCAGTTTCTTCATCAATGTCAATCGATCGAGTACAATTTCCACTCGATCGACCAACTCCACTTTCTGCTTCACTCGATCGAGTAGATAAACTACTCGATCGACCAACCTGTTCTTCCTGTTCACTCGATCGAGTGGAAAAACCACTCGATCGAGGGCTTTCATCTTGATTCTACTCGATCGAACACGATTTTAGTCGATCGAGCAAATCGCTTTGTTGTGAGCCCTTTTTCTAGACAAGATAATCGTTCACCATCGTATTAGCTTCCCTAGGGTCCGATTTTTGCATTTCGGTCCTCATAAGAAAGACCGCTTCTCAATTCTATCGATTTACCGTCTCATGTGGATTCTTCTCATTTTGAGTCGATAAATGACCCCCTTTCTCGAGGATTGATTTGCAGCAAGTTGGGCAACTTGAGTCTCAAGTGCCTTAAATGACGCGTCCTTCTGTTGATTTTGTTGATCATTCAGCTGCAAATGCTTTGAAATGGATTGCAACATAGACTTTATCTCTCCTATTTCATTCACCCCACCTAAGATGATGCACCATGGTTAGGAGGATTGAAAGAAGGAGGCTTCTAAAAGCCTTGTTGATTCTTGTGTGGAGGAATATACTCTGCTCGAGCCGATTCGGAGGAGCAAAGTGGGATTGAGCACATTCCCGACAACTCCACCTCAAATTGGTATGGACGTTCGGCTCGTAATAAGTGTTGTTCTGCTTGTAATGTTGAAAGGCAACACAAGACTCATAGGAGTTGGGACAATGATCTGAGACATGTCCCTCTCCTCCACATCTTCTGCAGATGAAAGGACCGTCTGACACAGCATTCACTTGATACATCCCTCCTTTGGAAGCTCCTCCCAACTCATATTTATCAAATCTTGCAGTGAGAGCTTCAAGTGCCTACTGAGAAGAAGATTCAAAGAACTCTTCTTTGATTACCTCTCGAGTTCCCATACTCGGCCTTATGGGTGGCCAAATCATCAATGATCTTCCACCCCTTAGTCTCTCCCATATTCTCAAAGAAATCGGCCATTGGTCGCATGAGATCCAAAATAGCCCTCGATCGTCATACAACTCGTTATAGAACTGATTGCATAGACTCCACTTTTCGAACCCATGGTGCGGAATGGTTCGCACCAACTTCTTGAAGCGGACCCATGCCTCGTGAAAGTTCTCGTCAGGCCCTTGTTTAAAGCTCGTGATCTGAGCTCTAATGGCAATAGTCTTCGATGCAGAAAAGTACTTCTTATAAAATGCTAAAGCCAGTGAATTCCAGTCAGTTATACCGTGAGCAGCCCGGTCCAAATCCCTATACCACTCCCTTGCAGCATCGCGGAGTGAGAAGATAAACATGGTTTCTTTTATCTGATCCGGTGTCACGCCAGTTGGTGGGGGTATGGAGCAGCAATAATCGATAAAGGTCTCCATGTGCTTAGCTGCATCTTCATTTGCAGCTCCCCCGAACTGGTTCCTTTCAACCAAGTTGATATAAGAAGGCTTTGGTTCAAATTTTCTTGCCTCCCCTGGTAATACAAATCCCTTATAGAGACTTGTGCTTTGTCGGTTCGAGGATCGGCGATGGTTGCTTCTTCGGCCATTTCTAGAAAGTCCGGAGAAGTGATCATTGTACTGGTGAATTGGAAACTGGAGATAAAGGTGGATCTTCCTCGAACAGCTCGTTCTCGTGAAAGCTTGACAGAGTACTCAGCTCTTCCTCTGTCGGTAATACCCTTTGTGATCGTCTCAACTCGCGCAAACATTTCTCAAGCTCAGGATTATAAGGCAATAATTCACCACCCTGTGACCTGCGCATAAGAAGAAACTACAAATAGGATATAAGAATAGTCTAAGGAACGGATATCCCTTAAACTGAAAAACAGACTAAAATAAAGACAACCAAAAATTAGAACAATTGCCTCCCAAGAACGGCGCAAAAATTTGACACGGCTATCGCAACCCTATCAAAGATAAAACCTAACGGTCTCAACTAAAATGTAGGAGAGGCAGTCGAGTATCGAATCCACAGGGAGGTAATGTAATTAACAGTTGCCTAATTCTAGTCCTAAAGTAACAATGGGGGGTTTTGTTGAATTGATTTCTAAACTACAAGATTTAAAGGAAAAAGAAATAAAAACAAAAGTAATAAGGGCAGAAAATCGGTTTAGACTATCAAGAAGAGAGGGACATGTCAGGATTTCGGTTCACTACGGTAGTCCAATAACTCAGCTGTAAATGATTCAGACGAACTAACGTGAGACGGATGTTGAAAGGTCCTTTCGATCCACTTTCTATCCTAAATTACCACTAACTTAACTTTCATCCTCATTAGGGTAGTCTACTGTTTATAGCAGGCCTATTTAGTCCAATCTTTCGATCCAGGATTAATTTTAGCCAGATTAAAGGGTGACATAGAAGCGTGCACTCAACTAGGTCGAATAAATACAGTTAAATTGCTATAGTGACAGAGTCTCGTAATTAATTCATCTAATTCATTCACTACATCGTCACATTTCTACCGCAGATCCCCTAATCCCAACATGAAAGGGGTTTAGTTACTCATATCGCCAATTAAACTAACAGCAAACAAAATTCCAGCAGAAAACATAATGAAATAACAATAGATCGCAATAAGGAAGATTAGGGCAAAGAAGTAAATGCAACGAAACAAGTAATAAAAGCAAACAAATGATTAATTATTATTAAAGGGAGAGAAGGAATTACAATCCAAGCGAATCCGGCGTAAAGAACACAAAATCCGAGTAAAAGCAATCCCGAGATAAAGTTACAGTGAAGAGGAATAAAGTAGCGTTCTAAAGTTTACAGTAGAGTGTTTGATAATATGAAAGATGATCCTAATTAACCTAGTAAAGCATGCTTAAATAGCAAAAGAAAATAAGTTTAGCGAAAATAAACAACTCACGGGCTGTTTAAAGCCCAAAACCAACGAAACCACTCGATCGAGTGGATTAAAACCACTCGATCGACCAACTCTTCAAGAATTTCTACTCGATCGATCGGAAAACCGCTTCGATCGAGTAATGTGTCTTTGTGTATTTTAAGGATCGAGTGAAAAACCACTCGATCGACCATCAGAGGATGTGAAAACCACTCGATCGAGTGGTGAAAGTCCTCGATCGAGTACTCCATCTTCATTTCAGCTCAACTCCGCGTCTAAGTGCCTCGTAATGCGTGCCACGACGCTTCCAAACACAGTATCTCACTCAGGAAAATCCCGTCTCCTCTAAATGCATGCAAAAAGGACGAAAAAGGGTACGATTCCACTACTTTCGCGTTCATTTCTACAAAATGGACAAAACGAACCAAAGTAGCCAATTCGGGACAAAATATCATAAAAACAATATGAAAATGCATAGAAATACGTGCTGAAATAGGCTAAAAAGACTATACATTAGGCACGTATCAGTTAAGATAAGACATCAAAAGCCACAACTCGTGATTGTTCAGCTTACTCATATCCGGCCTCTCATAAAGAAGATTCGATATAGAACGAAGGAAGATCCTCAAAGTAACATGTTGAACATCATTAATCAACATGTTACTGGAGGTGGGAGTTGACTTCCCAGACAACCAAGGCATAAGGCGGCAAACCCCGCACTCAGATGGAATCTCGCTGATGGAATCCTTGGGAGGCTTAGCCAAACCAAGGTGAGAAGCAAAAAGGTCCATGGTCAACACAAAACTCGTGTTCATAAGACGGAACTCAACAGACTGTTGAGCTGGCTCGTATTTAAACGAGCTCATGAATTCTAAAGTCAGAAAAGGATAGGTATGCTTCCTCAAATGATACAACCCCGTGAACCCCAAGGTCTCAAAGATATGACGGACATCCATCTCAATCCCCAGGTCATCAAGAAGTGTGGTGTCCACACAACGGGTGGGTCTCATCTTGCGTTTCTGTAACGCTACAAACCTTTCCCTCTGTTTGAAGTCCACAAAGACCACCGAAGGATACTCGGGTACAGACGGTACAACCGGTCCGCTACCCTCCCCAATTTCGGGCTGAGAAGCCCTCCCCCTCTTACTTTGACGGGTCCCCAGGTTCAGTCTCGGCATCTGTTTCAGCATACAATTTACACATACTTGTATAGGCACTTAAGACATGTAATTTACACACATTGAATAATCATCTATGTACCCAATTTCACCAACCAATTCCAAATTATATATATAAATTCAGTTCAGAGCATTTCAGACGATCTTTATAGCTGTAAAAATTTTAGCATGGATAAACATGATTTATTAGACTACTTCAACTCTCAAGACATGGCTCAAATACTACTCCATATATGCTTGAAAGCAGGTGAAACATTCATGTATGCTCATAGAAAGGCAACTAAGTACACGCCATCATCGACATTCAACATTATGAGCAACTTCTCAATCAGACAGTCAGACGGTCTCTACAACTGTAACAATTTGGCATACTTGACAAGAATTAATCATCACTACTACCATATCAAAGGTTTAGCTCTTACACATTCATTCGTATTCAACACAAAATCTCATTTATAGAAAACGAATTTCAATTTGGGCACTTTTAAGACGGAGTTTTAAGGCAAATTTTAAGGTGAGAATCACAAAATCCAACTTCCAACATGATATATGCAACATATAATACTCAATTTTATCATCCAACATATAGGAGGTTAGGGTTTCAAAAGAAGAGGAAAGAATAAGAAGAATGAGGAAAAACAAGGGTTTTATGAAACCCGTAAAAGCCACTGTACTGTAGCCTACTCGATCGAGTGCCTAGGGTACTCGATCGAGTGCACTCTACTCGATCGAGTAGGTGTTATTTCGTCGAGTATCCGCAGAAAATTCCCACATCTCGACGTCATAACTTCCTAACTAGATCGAGTGAGGTCTACTCGGTCTAGTAAGCACTCGCACTCGATCAAGTAAGGTTGAGTACTCGGTCAGAATTTCAAAACTAACTGAAGATTCCTGCAAAACAATATCACGTGTCGATTCCAAACCAAGTTCGGAGATCGTCACTGGTTATCGTACTCTCTCATATATCACCATTACTACTCAAATATATCATACCGTCTCATCAGATAAGATTCTTATCACGTTACGCTACAACAAACTTCACACAACATGGTTTACCTGCTACCAAGCCATCCGTATATGCAATTATGTCATTGTATCATGTCTAAACTCGTCTTACCACATTGCTATCAAACTTATACTTACGTTAATCAAAACACATAACTAATAATAAATTTTCCATACGTTATCCAAGTGCATTACTATCATGTTCAAGCTTCAACATAAACAAATTATTCTACACAAATTAATCACCACACGGCAGAAACTTTCAACCATTAAACATTGCATATACCCACTACTATCTTGATGTTTCTCATACTATATCTCAATACTTCTTTAGCTATCATTATTATAGCTACGGTAAGACTTATAAACTCGTATAGGATCACCATCACTAACAACCTGAAACAAACACCAACATGACCACATTTTATACTACAGCATACACTTCTACACTTTTCACGCACTTCTATCACATAAAACCTTATACGTTCCTCATCACCATCACATACGCTCCTCCACTCCATCACCAATTCACCCAACACGATTCTAACGTAACTATTATACCAATATCAGTTTCAACAAAGACTCAACCACAAACAATTCCAACATAATCAACATACACATTAAGTACATACTTACTGACTCCATATTCCATACCCAGTGACTGGCTTAAGCACAATGGGGCCAAGATTTTGAAATGAGGGCGCCTACTCACCCAAAATCTAGCATCAGCTGGGGCTCCCATTACACATACACCAGGTTCATTTTATTAGACTCACTACGTTCATTAGGTTCATTGGTTACAGGTTCCAAAATCGTCGCTCTGATACCACTTTGTAACACCCCCATATACCGAGGAGCCTTAACTAGACCTTCCTTAGCATATAAGGGCGTTACCATCTCGGTTGCCCGAGGTAAGTAATCATCAAAAGTCGATAAAAGAACGATTATAGTTAAATTTACAAGTGTTACATCCAACTAACAAAATAAAGATACAACTCGTCGCCTACACACTAACTCTTTCGTAACTCGTGATGATTCATCCTCGCCAGGACTCACTTTCAACCACATCAACACCGCTAAGACCGATCGCTCACCATAATGGATCACGGCAGGACACATAAACAAACAAGACAACCACACAAGGTCAAGAATCGAGGCGTAACACAACACAAAACCAACAACGATCGTCAACGCAATATAAACACAACCAAATCACTCACAATCACACCCACTCCAATCAATCTTCGTCACCGATCGTCCACCGGACCGACCCGCCATGGGGGACCGCAACCATTCCCACCTAAGCCCCGCTCATCATACCGAGCGATAACCCGTCCCATTAATGTGCACATCCCCTCCCGTGGCGGGTTCCACGGAGGGCGAAACTAGGGCGTGAAGCCACCGCGCAAGTGACTCCACTCACCGAGGACGTACCTCGAGAACCGAGACAATCAATCACTGCATACCGCAATACAACAACAACCAATAAACTGTATACACCAACCAATTACCGCATATACTCTGCCACACAAACACAACACAACGCAACAACCACGACACACGACCGACACACTAGACCATCCACAGAAACTGAGTAGGTGAACCTACCTTTAAGCGACTGCAACGATTCCATGCCCATACACGCAATACCCAGCAATCAAGCAACACCTATATACACAACACAAACATCTATCACTACCAAGCGAACCCTAAATGCAAAGACAAAGATACGGATGATGATGACGACATACCTACAAGAGGAAACCTGGCAAAGGACCGCTACCCGACTCAAGCTATGCACTCCTAAGGCACAAGGACCTTCAAAGGCTCCCATGGAAGGTATATGGTGAAGGGAAGGGAAGGAGGCGACCTAAAGATCTGAAGAAATGAGGCGGAAATGATTTGCGGTTTTAACAAAACACGATTATAAACCCTCGCTGAAAAGACGTTACTCGATCGAGTAACCCACTTACTCAATCGAGTGGCCCCTACTCGATCGAGTATCCTAGCTACTCGATCGAGTAGCCTCTACTTTATCGAGTACCACCCATAACTCACAACACAGGATAACTTTGGTACGCACTTCTAAGGACTATTACTGCTCCCAAGGTCGGTCAACGCTGGTCAACGGGTCTCTAAAAGGGCGGGTATTACAATAATATGTACCTATCATGCCAAATGATGTGCCAAATCGCCCTATTTAACTTATGTCGTACATATAACCCAGTTTTATGGAAATGCGTGATAATAACCTTTTAAAATCACTAATTAACACTTAAATCACATCTAAACTCAAGTTAATTATCCTAACACTTTTTAGGACTCAAAAATTAGTCATCACTCAATTTTTGACAATAATTCAACTTGATTTAATTTTATGCTCATTTTTTACCTTAAAATCATAATATTTATGAAATAAATTCAAATTAAATTATAAAAATTTAAAAATTTGAATTTTAAATTTTTGAACATTCTGGAATAATTCCATGACACTCATAATGTCAAAAATCATGGTTAAAATTTTCGAATTAATTTTAAGAAAATATAGTTGCATTTTATCGGTTTTATCTCATAAAACATCTAAAGTATCTAAAAATTAATCCAATCAATTTTAAAACTTTAGATCTTATTAGTGGGATATTTATGCAACCTAAAATAATTTTCTCATGCCATGAAATACGTTTTAGCTATTTATGCCAAAATAGTCACTATTTATGCCATTTTTACACTAAAAATTCATAAATCATGCTAAATGAGATCATTTAATCTCGAAATTTACATACACTCTGTAAATTATGCATGTGACAACATATTACAGTTTTATGTCCCAATTTGAAATATAACTATTTTTAACCATTTAACCTCTTTTAATCCATTTTTATCTCATAAAAATCATAAATCATGCAATATTAATCCAATTAATACGAGATTTTACACACAACTTCTAAAATATGCATGTGAGGTCATATAAATTTTCAAGTTCAGAGACTTAGTTTAACTATTTTTAGCATTTTAATTCTCATTTTAGTCATAAAAATGTAATAAAATGACCAAAAATCATTAAAATGAGCAATAAATTTCCATAAATCATAAAAATGACCTAAAAATATTTTAGGACCAGAATATATAACATGCATGATGATTTCGTGGTTTATTCTTATAAATCACAAATTTTTAATTTTATATGTTAACATTTTAACTCGGAAAAACAATAACCGATTATGCATGCCACATCCTATGCTCTGATACCACTTGTTAGGATTATTCACCTCTTATTAGACTCCTCTAATAGTGAACTAACTAATTAACATTTTAATTATTTATTCTTTAAATCTAGTGCATACATAACAAAATAAGAGATTTATAAGAAAACAATGTCCCTTACATTGTAAATTTCGGATTTATGGGCACAAGTAAGGTCTCCTACTTTCATTTTTTCTTGAGCTATGATGAGTAATAGGATGATCCTCCAAAGACTTCAAGTATAGAAGTCACTCCTCTTGATTGCACCCAAAATTATCCCTTATCTCTACTAAATAATATGTGCTAGATATTTGTTTAGTAGTTTACCTTAAAATTGATTACTAATACTCATATATTACATTAATAATATTAGTAATGTGATTGAACAAATTTAATCATCATTTCTCTAGTTTTAGAGAAAGATGAACAAGAATATATGAGAGAGAGAGAGAGAAAGGTTTTGCATGTGTAAATGAATACTACAAAATTGAGAGAATAAAATTCTCTCCTCTAACATACACACAACCGGTGGAGGGAGCAAATAAAAGACAATGCATGGTCTTTTTATTTACCTTTTGTTTTTCTCAAGTTAATAGGTATGTAAGAAGGTAGTGTAGGCTTTTAAGGCTAGTCTACAATAGCCATAATAATATATTATTTATCACATAAAATAATATAACCCATAATCCACTATTTGTCCCTCCATTTTTTCGATCATATGTGTAAAATGGACCTCCATTTTATTTTGTCAATTTGTCATTTGTCACACAATATGTCACATGTAGTATGTTACATGTTATTAATTAATTTAATGCATATTTATCACATAAATATCATTTTATTAATTTACATACAGCAAATTGACTAGTGATACTTGATCACATAAATAAAATGGGTCATATAATTATAATTCACAACATCTTGTAATTATAATTAACCATTCATTCTCATCTCTATTGTTTCTCAAACAATAAACAATTTTAGTAATAAAGCATTTTTATTACTAAAATAAATCTTATTTAATCCCATTACAATAAGATAAATATATTCTCTCTCACAAATGAATTGTTCAATTTTAAGGAATTGATTAACTCGTATCGTCATACAATTAATCAACTTTACAGATAAGGGCATCATCCTTTAGGTGTGACCTTAAGGGATCAATCGACCACCACCATCCCCTACGATAATAACGTCAAACTCTAGCAAGCCAATCGTTACCGATTAATGTTGATCAGTTGACTATATAATGAATCATCCCTTACGTATTCTTTATATGAGATTTAATTATGATATTAAATCATGTGATCGCACTATTGTTGAGGACACATTTTCCAACAAAATGACCTACTGGAAATCATTACAAATAACAAGAATATCATCTATTATCCGCGATAACATGCTTCTTCCCTTCCGCTTTTCTTTAAGGACATCAAAAAGCTGTAAGGATTCACTCTCCACCATAACATTACGATCACCTCTACTCCTTGCTTCTTGCAGACCATCCAACACAGCCACTACTTCAGCTACAAGCGGTTCCCATCACTCTGTACGAATAATAGAATCCCCTCATAACACCCTCCATCTCCCTTCCCTACACACTATTCCCGTGGTAACCCCTTCTCCTTCTTTCACCCCCCATGATATGTGCATTTTGTATAGTCTTTTTAGTCTATTTTTGCACGTATTTCCATGTACTTTTGTACTGTTTATATTGCATTTTGTCCCGAATTGGCTACTTTGGTTCGTTTTGTCTATCTTGTAGGAATGAACGTAAAAGTAGTGGAATCATACCATTTTCGTCCTATTTTGCATGCATTTTGAGGAGACGGGATTTTCAGAGTGGGATATATTACATTGGGATGCGTGAAGGAACGGTCTACGAAGCAGTCGGCTACGAGTTGGAGCTGTTTCAGAAGAAGAATACTCGATCGAGGACATTTATTAGTCGATCGAGTGGTTTTAGTGGCTTTGGAGGTCGATCGAGCAGTCTATTTTACTCGATCAACAATGCTGGAAATAGAGGTTACTCGAAATACTCTTGTGAATGCCACTCTATTCTTTTTCTCTTTTCCCAAAACTTTTACTGTAACTTTTACTTTCGGGGTTATTTAGCTTGGATCTTGTTCTTTACGCCGGAATTCTCGCGATTGTAATCTCTTACTCTCTTTTAATCTTAATCTTTTATTTGTTTGCATTGTTTCTCTTGTTTAGTTCTTTTAATTTCTGCCCTAATCTCTTTTATGCGATTTAATTACCATTTCAATATGTTTATTATTAGTTCATTCATAATTATTAGTCTTAACAACATCAATAATATGAGTGGCTAATTTATTTCATGTTGGGATTAGGGGATCTACGGTAGAACTGTGACGATGTGGTGAATAGGTTAGATGAATTATTTGTGAGACTCTGTCCCCATGGCAATTTAACTGTATCACCGACTTAGTTGAGTGCACGCTTCTAAGTTACCCTTTAATCTGGTTAAATTTAATCCTGGATCGGAAGATTGGACTAAATAGACCTGCTATGAACAGTAGACTACCCTGACGAGGACGAAAGTTAAGTTAGTGGAAATCTAGGATAGAAAGTGGACCGGAAGGACCTTTCCATATCCGTCTCACAGTAATTTATCTAAGCTATTTACAGTTGAGTCGCTAGACTGCCGTAGTGAACCGAAGTCCTGACATGTCCCCTCTTTATTGATAGTTTATTCCTATTTTATGCCTTTATTGTTCTTAGTTATTTCTCTTCCCTTAAAGCTTAATTAGTTTAGAAAACCAAATTTACAACCCCCACTTGTGACCGAATAGACGAACCTTTTACAGATATCTTGCCTCCCTGTGGAGATCGACCTGACTTCCCTAGCTATATAGTTAGTTTAGGGGGCGTTTGGTTCATTAGAATGGAATGGAATGGATTGGAATATGAATCCATGATGGTATGAGGTTCTAAATCCATTCCTTCATAAACTTGTTTGGTTCATCTTAAAATTGTACAAGAGTGGAATGGAGTTTGATACCAAGGGTAGAAGTTGGGTATGAGATTCTAGGGGGTTGGAATGGAGTTAGAATCCATTGGGTATCTAACTCCATTCCAAAATACTCCAACCAAACATTGGAATTGAGCAAATCCATTCCAATCCATTCCAAGAGAGCCAACCAAACACCCCCTTAGTTAGTTATTTTTGATAGGTATACGACTGCCCTGTCACCCCACATCAACGTTCACTTTCACATACCCCTCCAGTGCTACCTCCCACGCTCTCGGCCTCCCTGTTCCCTCAACACGATCCTCCACCTTTCGCCCCTTCCACCATATTCCTCCACCCCCTCGCCCTCACTCAACACATCACAAACTCTCAGAATAACCTTCTCCGGGTCAACATCTATACCATCTAAAACAATTTTATTCCGATGCTTCCATATAGCCCAACACCCAAGCATAAATTTCCCGTACTCCGTCTCCCCAATCTCCCTCCATATCTCCTCCACCTAACACCGAACTCCACTCCCCCCAACCGTCTCCTCACACGCCAAACCCAACCTTTCCCACACCCAATTTGCCACCCCACAATCCCAAAACAAATGAATGCTTGATTCATTAGGCATATTACATAAAGGACAAGAAGAAGACTCACCTCCAACTTGAGCAACGGTGTTTTCTTTTTTTGCCAATGCTTCATTACAGAGTTGCCAGTAGAAGAGTTTCACACGCGGCCAAACCGGAATTTTCCTGAGCTTATTCTACAACCATCTCTCCCCCGTCAGATCCGATTGTTCAACCATATCCATCATCTCCCCGCCAGCATCCTATAAGCCGATTTCACAGTATAGACACCATCACGCTCCAACCTCCAATACCACGAATCACTCGGACTATTTGGACTCAAACGAATATTGGTAATTCTTTCACGCTCAAAAGGCAAGAAAAATTGATTGATTTTCTCGACATCCCAAACATTATGGTCCGCAATAAAATTCGCCACCATCATCCCCTCCCTTCCATTAGGACACGGTGAAATGACCTTTCCCATCTGCGTCCCTGCCACCCACACGTGTCCCCACACCCGAGTATCCCTCCCATCCCCTATTCTCCGCCGTAGCCCACCCTCCAACACCCCTTTAGCCTCAATTATACTTCTCCAAGTGTAGCTTGGATTATGCCCAATAGCCGCTCCAAAGAAATCTCCATCCGAATAGTATCTCGCCTTCATAATTTGAGCCCATAAGCTGTCCGGACAAGTCAATAAACGCCACGCTTGTTTGCCAAGCAACGCAAGGTTAAACAATTTGAAATCCTGAAACCCCATTCCTCCCCCCCTCCTCCTTCGGCTTGCTCATTTTCTTCCACGCCACTCAAGACATCCCTCTTTGACCCTCCTCATGGCCCCACAAAAAGCGCGAAACCAACGATCTAAGTTCATCACAAAAGTTAGCTGGGATTTTAAACACACTCATCATATAGGTAGGGAGTGAATTGGCCACTGCCTTTATAAGAACCTCCTTACCATCCCTAGACAAAAAAATTTCGCGCCAACCTTGAAGCCGTTTGCACATTTTATCACGGATTATATCCATAATTACCTTCTTAGACCATCCAACTACCGTAGGCAACCCTAAGTAACACTTTTGTTTCTCCACCTCCACCACCCCCAACCTAGCCGCTAAAATAGTAACAAGAACCCGTCGCAAGAAATTCCACTCTACCCGATCATAAGCCTTAGCCATATCAAGTTTGATCACCATGTGCCCCTCCCTGTGTCTCGAATTTTTCATATAATGAAACAATTCAAAAGCAATCAAAATATTGTCCGATATCAGCCTGGCGTAAATGCACTCTGATTTTCCTAAACAATGTCACCCAAGAAGATCTTTAACCTGTTCGCCAAAACCTTAGACACAATTTTGTACACTACATTACAAAGGCTAATTAGTCGAAAATCACAGATTTATCTGGAGCTTTCTTCTTCGTAATTAAGACTATATTAGTCTTATTAAAATCAGCAGGCGGCGATTCTCCTCTTAAAATGCTCTGCACTGAGTTAACCACATCTGGCCTAATAATATACCAATACGACTGATAAAAAAGCCCGTTCATACCATCCAGACCCGGGGCCTTTAAAGGATTCATTTGGTTAAGCGCGTCAACAATATCCTCCTCATGATACTCCGCTCTCAAAATCATATTCATACGCTCACTAACTCGCCCCTCAAGACCAAGCAGCACCTCCTCAAATTGAGTTGGAGCCGACTTAGCAAACAAGTCACGAAAATAGTTCACGGCCACATTGGACACGACATCATCTCCATTTCGCTCAATCCTATCATCATCAATAAGCTTTCCGATATAATTCTCTCTCTTCCTCTCCCCGGCTCTAGCATGGAAAAATTTAGTGTTAGAGCATCCGCAAAGATGGAAATTGAGCTCCCCATATACACTCTCTTTTCTCATATGGCCCCCCTTATTGTTGCACCAAACTCCCCAACATTTGGGGCTCCACTTTTTTAGGGGAGGTCCCCCCAAAAAAAAGTAAGGCAATTTGTGTTACTTTTGGGGAGGTTCCCAAATTTTTGTGTTTGAATTGGGGAACCCGTTGTTGTATAGATGTAGTTATGAAATGGGGAGGGTAAATGGAAAAGTTATTGGAAAATGAGGTGGATGAATAAGAAAAGGAAAGAGAAAAATATGGGGAGCCTCACCTTTGCGGATGCTCTTACGGTCCCCATCTCGAAGCCACAAAGCCCGTGATCTTTGACACCATAATTTTGGCTATGTTTTAGGTAACCTTTAATATGTGCATTATGATATTGTCATGTCACATTAGATTGATATTTTAGTTTGTCTTTTAATTAGATTTTATTTATAGACATATTAAATTAGATTAAATATTATTTCTTCTTAAAAAAAATATACTTATATTAAATTTACCAAAAAGAAAAAAAAAATCCGTAGCTTGAGAAAAAAGAAACCGCTCTCTCCTTTTTTCCAATTCCCGTTCCAAACAAAACTCTTGGAAACTCATCTATATTAACAACACACACTTTCTTTTCTCGAGAATATAAACCCGTTTCTTCAAACTCTTCAAGTCTACCACCACTCCCCACAGACGAGAAACAACAAACAAATCTCCGCAAAATTAATCTTCCCCTTTTCTCAAACCCTAATTAAACATTCTCTCTCCTAGGGTTTCGCCATGGATCCCGAACCAAGTAACACCGACGCTTCTAATCGCAAGGAAGCCACCACTAAAGTCCCTTCTAAAGACCCTAAGAAGAAGGATGATAACAAGGATGAAGATCTCGTAACTTTTCTCTAACCCTAATTCTCTTACTTTGTTTTCAATTTTATTTGGGGGTTTTCTCATTGTTAGATTGAATTATGATTGTGAGTTTTTCGATGTTGAAATTTAGTCGGAAGAGGATTTGGCGTTGAAGCAGCAATTGGAATTGTATGTTGAAAGAGCTCAGGATTCAGATCCTGGATTGCAGCGTACTGCTCTTGAGAGTATGAGGTAATTTTTGAGAAATTAAAGTTTTAATTTTCTAAGGATTTGGGATTTTTTTAGTTTTAAGGTTTTATGATCTCCAAAAGATGTGTGCTTTTTTTACCCTCGAGTATTTTTGCGTCGTGATTTATGGTATGATTTTCCGGTTATATTTTTATTCAGCTGATGGGAATTTGGCCTTCGTTGATTTTAGATTAGAGGGTTTGATTTTGTTGATAGAAATTTTGAGCCAGTGAAACTGTTTTTATAGTCTTACGTAACGATAAGAGTTATTTGGAGAGTGGTTCAAATTTCTTTGATGGAAAGTTAATGTCTTTTTGTGTCAAGCCGTCTGGTTGTCTCACCAATTTTATCTGGCTAGAGGAGGGAAGAAGCCCTGTATGAAAATATTATGCAGTGTCAACAAAAGCTGCCCAATTTGATGTGAATGAGTCACATCTGATATGTGATATGTGATATGTGATATGCTCTATTAGAGTGCGTATTATTATATAGATATGAATAAGCTACATGACAGAGTGCCCTCGAACCAATTTGGTATTTGCAGGGATTGAGTAAATCCCCAGTAAGCCTGGTGTTACTCTAATGTCTAAGCCGGTGTAAAAGGGAATTGCATGATGTTTTGTAAAAGTACATGTAAACTCAGTTCTAGAATGAGACTTAGGTTGTCAGTCTACCCCTTTGATATATGCTGGATTATATAGATATATCTGGACAAGTGAGGTCAGAAGTAGTTGTGTCAGTCTAATCAGGCATCAAAACAATGTATTTATGTAAGCAATTGAGGGTAGATACTGTCCTTTCCTAGTTAATCGAATATCCGGTTTATGATCAGGATGTTGTAGCTAGCTGTAGTTGTACACTTGTACCGCCTCCATTTTTAATATTTGGATGGGGTAGCTCATTCTTATTGCTTTAATTGACACTAACATTAGAACATGTGTTCGTTCCATGTAACCACTGGCTTTGCGTTGTTTTAGCGGTTGCTTTCTTTTTCCTGTCTTATTTTACCTGTTACCTTAGTTTTCATGATTGTGACATTTTTCATACGTCTAAATGTCTTCTAATCTACTTTAGGCAAGAGATACGAAGTTCAACAAGCTCTATGACTTCTGTTCCAAAGCCCTTGAAATTTCTTCGTTCACATTATGGAACACTTAAAGCATATTATGAGACTATGCAAGACGTAGAGTTGAAGGTATATAGCCTCTGTCGCTATTTTTAATGTTTCTCATTTCTAGTAACGTGACTGCTTAATGTGCTTATTTTCTGATGAATGCAGAAATTACTGGCAGATATACTTTCCGTTTTAGCATTGACTATGGCAGCAGAGGATGAACGGGTGAGTTGGTTTGCCATGTTGAGTGTACGAATCTATTGATAGTTGGATTCTTGAATTTTATTATTTGCAGATGAAATCAGTGTAATTATGGTTAACGTTCTTGATGTAGAACTAAAATAATTATTGTTTTATGCTTCTTAACTTTTTCAGGAGAGCTTAAAGTATAGATTATTGGGATCTGAAGGTGATATTGGTTCATGGGGTCATGAGTATGTCAGGTATAAATTAAGCTTGTTTGGTTCGTAGTATTCATATCATGGTTTAAGATTACGGTATCGGTCACAATCGCCGTCGCGGTAACGGTGTTGCGGAAGCATCCTTGACTCGGCCATCGCACATTACCCTGTATATTTTTTTGGAGTGGGGGCGGGCGCATTATCTTCCTTTTGTTTTCTTCCCTGGGTGGTTTGGGCTACTAGAGCTTTATTAGGACCATAGTGATTTGGTCTACAGTTAGAACTGTTTGATTGCTTGACAAAAGACAAATTCAGTGTGAGCAGAATGACATCATAGTTCTGATTTCCATAAATCACAAAAATATTCTCTTCTGTAAAGGCTCAAGGCTCAAACTTTTCTTGTGAACACTTTGAGCCCAGGGACAGTTTATAATAACTGAAATGCTGCCATGCTTAATGACCTTAATCATCTGAAACCCCAAAGGTTATTGCTGGTAGCAGTTTGTTGCGACTTGTGATATCACTGTTCCAATTTATAATTCCGTGAGGCACTACTTTTTTATGCTGAATACTAGTAGATATTTTTTCTTTCTAGTTTCCTTCACAAAATATATTTTGGTTGCAGGAACTTGGCAGGGGAGATAGGACATGAGTATGCGAAACGTCAGGTAATTGCCTCTTTATTATTATGTTTTGGGTCTGCCTAATGTGCAAAAAGTCTAGTGATGATTTGTAAAATCTCATTTTTAACGTGTCTTGTGTGTCTTAACAGATTTATTTTTTCATTTAGCTTGGCACTGTTTTAGTAGTTGCCTTTTTCTCATGCCTACTTTTTGGACTGAATTCATGTATCTACTAAGTTGGTATTCTTGTAAATTTAAATCATGTTGTCACTTATGAGCTGTTCTTTTTCTTTTTGATAATTACAGAATGAGGAAGATTCTATAGAGGACTTGGTGGGACTTGTGCATGAAATTGTTGGCTTCCACATGAAGGTAAAGCTGACCCCGAGGCTCAAAAGAAATACATAATTTTGTGTGATATTTTGTTAATAATTTCCCTTAATCTCTTTCCAATTCTGATTAATTGGTTTTATGACCTTCAGCATAATGCCGAGCCTGAAGCAGTTGATCTTCTCATGGAGGTACTTTTTAGTGTACTTGGATCTGTGCTTGTGTGTAAATATACATGTACCTTTATTCTTGGCAGATTTATGATTTTCAGTGCTATATCAGGTTGAAGACCTTGATCTGTTGACACCGTATGTGAATGAATCTAATTACAAAAGGACAACTCTCTATTTGACTGCTTCAGCAAAGTAATTGAATCCCTTCCTCTCTGACATTGTAGCTCTTTTATGTATTTCTTTCTTTTCAGAAATCTCAAGTCTTCTTGTGAATTTCCAAATCTATATATATTTGCAAAGTTAGTATATGGACAAGTTATCTTTAGTGTGTTTGAATTTGATGGTTGTAATCTATTATTTTGTTCTGCAGATATCTTGCCAGCCCGGATGATTTGTTAGTTCTGGACATTGCGTTTACTATCTATGTCAAGCAAAAGGAGTTTGCCCGTGGGCTTCAAATTGCCTTGTCTGTGGACAATTTAAGGGTACGTCTCCTGTATTCTTCCCCTCTCACATTCTGTGTCCAATTGCATAGTTGTAGTGTTGCTTTTATATGAATCTTCATTTTTAAATTGGTACCTTTTAAGTTCTATTTTGTTGACTGGTTTAGAAGAGACACATTGCTCTCTTCACAAAAAATAAGAATTTTGGAGCTCATGGTTGATGAGACTAGTTCTGTGTTTTTGGGTTATATTGTGGTGCAAGAACAAGTATAAGGAAAAGAGTGGGTGGAGGACCAAACCCAGATAATATCTCCATCTCTCCCACCACGCCTAGACTTTTGTGGTAGATTGTTCGAGTGTGCTGTGTGCATGTAGACTGATGACATGTTAGGGACCCTAATTCATAATACACTTAATAAAAATATGTATTATGAATGCACACTTTTCTTTTAGAGTGTCTGATACCCCTAAGCTTTTGTTGCTTCTTCTATCATTCTTCTTTTCTTAGTACAACATGGAACTGTTGCTATTTTTCTTGTTCTCTCTATAATACACCAAGTAATTTGCTAATCTGGGAATAGCCACTAGGCAGCAGGAATTCAGATGATTCTTACGGAGCTTGAGTGAATCTTGTAACAGCTCTTAGTGTTGGAGCTTTTATTTAGATATATTCATTTCTATCGACTACATGGATTTTTTTTTTTGTATCGACTACATGTAGACTTAAGACTACCATAGCTCTGTTTGTCTTTGACTTCACATTACTGATAACAAAATCAGGGTGTTATAAGTTTGTCGGTAATTTTCTTTATTCCTCTTTTACTGTGGTCTAATTTGCATTTTTCATCTGTAGTATGTTAGGCAGATTTTTGAAGGATGCCATGACCTTCTGCAGAAACAGCAATTTTGCTACATCCTTGCTCGTCATGTAAGTTGTGATTTTTTCATTGATTTGTTATTTTTATGCAAGGGTATAGTCATTCTACCTCCTTGCGCAACAATATGCTCTAATTTGCATTATTTTCTCATCATGCATGTAATAAGTAGGGTACTCTCTCCGTGTCTCTTGTTCTGCCTTGGGCTATTCTGTCTTCATTTCATTGCGATTAACTGGCTTCTAGCATTATATCACTTTGTAATATGCAATTGTTTTTGGTATAGGGCGTAGCCTTTGAACTTGATGACAATATGGTTGCGGATGATGATGAAAGAGAGCAGTTGCAGGATATTATTAACAACGCTAAATTGAGCGAAGGGTTTTTGACCATTGCTCGTGATATTGAGGTCATGGAAGCAAAATCACCTGAGGATATTTACAAGGTGATCTTTGATTTATGCACTTTTTACCAGCGACGGGTTATTACCTTTATTTTGCAGTGTTGACTTTATTTACTTCCACTTGGTGCTTTGAAGTGGAGGAAATTGATGGGTTTATTTTTTTGGAGGGTAGGGTAGTGGGGAGATTATTTCATTTTTCCATTATTTGGATATTTAGTTGGAGGAATGGAAGGAAAAGGAAGGTAAATGGAGAAGTCCATTTTATTTCCCCTTAACCCATTCTATCCCTGGTTGGTGATTTGCAAGTAAAATGCCCTCATCTTTTCTCTTCTTTTTTTTTTTTTTTTTGGTTTCTACGGTTCTCCTTTGCTGTTCATACTAGCTTACCCCGGTTTCTTTCAAGATCGAGTTTTTACCCCTCCCTGGTTTCATCTAAGCCAATATCTTAATTTACTTGTACTTTTGGCTAAGTGAACAAATACACATATCACTTTGACAGTGCCAGGTTTGCAGTAAGATCGGTCACTTTGGTATTCTTTGTTACTTTTTTAGTCTTATATCTTGTCTGATGTTTGTTGTTTAAATTTTAGGCTCATTTGCTTGATGGCCGAGCTAGTGCTGGAGCAACTGTTGATTCTGCCAGGCAAAATTTGGCTGCTACTTTTGTCAATGCTTTTGTAAATGCCGGTTTTGGACAGGTATCTTATTATGTATCTTGAGAATTGAATGCTTTATGAACTTCACATTGTAGGCGAGGCCATGGTCTAACATTGTTTGCTTTCGTTTTACAGGATAAGTTAATGACTGGCCCAGCTGAAGCGTCAAGTGGTGGCTCTTCAGGGAACTGGCTTTTCAAGAATAAAGAACATGGGAAAACTAGTGCTGCTGCAAGTTTGGTATGCTCTTTATCTTCTTAATCCCCTTTGTTTTTTTTGTTTTGTTTTTAATTCTGATAGTACATCTTTGAACTGATCCTTGCTATATTTCATTATGCTAGGGTATGATATTACTGTGGGATGTTGATGCTGGACTTGCGCAAATTGACAAGTACTTCCATAGTAATGACAGCCATGTTATTGCTGGTGCTCTACTGGGTGTTGGAATTGTAAACTGTGGAATACGTAATGATTGTGACCCGGTAAGTCTTAACCAGAAAGGTTTATGTTTAATGTTTGGCATTTGGAAGATAGCTGATCTGTATAAGTTTACTATTTTTCTTACAGGCTCTGGCCCTTTTGGGTGACTATGTTGATAAAGAAGATCCAGCCATTAGGATTGGTGCCATCATGGGTCTGGGTATAGCTTATGCGAATACGCAGAACGAGCAGGTACTTATTGTATTCATATGCTCAATTTTTTTTATTAGAAAGTTGAAGATAAAAGAAGCTCAATATGATCTGACTTGAATTTAGTTAAATCATGTTATGAGACATCATGTCGCTGAATCTTTATAATTGATTTCTACTTTGACTTGTGCTGCCTCCATTCACTAGATTCACTACATTTTTCAAAATATGTGAGGGGCATTTAGAAAATAGAGGGAGTTGTTTGTTTGAAATAGGTCATTTGAAAGTGGTAGGAGGGAGATGTTGCAATTTATGCTGTTTGGATAAAGAGCTGGAAGAGGTAAGAGGGAAATCCCTCTTCAGTTAAACTGGATCCTTGAGAGATTAGAAAGATTTCTAGGGAAAATGGAATCCAAGAATGTACTCCCCATCCCCACTCCTCTAAAATGATATCTGATAAATTGTAGGCTCTTTTAGTGGTGCTCATATGTCTCAAAATAGTCAATTGTTTGTCTTTTGTAACTTCAAGAGGAAACACTTTATTTATTTTAAGCATGATACATAACTGATTCTTTTAAGAGGAATGTTCTATTTATAACTTCTCTCAAAGTGCTTGTTTATTTATCCGTTTGAGGGGTGTCAAACAAAGTGCTTGTTTAAAATACATTGGTAACTGGGTAAGCAGGAACGATATAGAGTTACACATTGATCTATCCTTAGTTCTGTCATTTAATTGTCAAAATATTAAGTGCAACTTATACTTATTGTCATTCGATGCATACATTGTGCGCATTCCTTATTTGTCCTTTTGAGGGGTGTCGAAGAAAGGGCTTTTGATCTATCCTTAGTTCTGTCATTTAATTGTCAAAATTTGAAGTGATACTTATTGTCATTTGATGCATAGAGTGCTTGCATTACCATGGCAACGAAAACTTTTCAAGTTGTTAAGTAACTGAAATTGTTCTCTTGTTCCCTAAATGTTCCTGCGCTGATTATTTTAACTATTCACAGATTAATCAGAAATTGACTAATATCCTTAACGACACAAATGCTCCCCTCGATGTGATTGCGTTCACTTCAGTCGCCCTTGGTATGGTATTTGTTGGTTCCTGTAATGAAGATGTTGCCCAGGCAATCATTTATGCACTGATGGATCGTGATGAGTCTGATCTGGGGGAGCCGCTTGCCAGGCTTTTACCCCTTGGCCTTGGTCTTTTATATCTTGGGAAACAGGTAGTGATACTGTGCTATTTTTACATTGGTTTTACTTATCTCTCTGAAGACATTGTCACTGCTAGCACTGTCTACTATTTTCTTTTGGGTAGCAGACAGTCTTTACTAGTATAGACCTATATGCTTATGATTTATTTGGTACTCAAATTTGTTATTATTGTTTCTAATGGCTTTCCAAACCAAACCTTATTTCTTTTCAGAGAATTAATGGTTCCCACATTTTTAGGGCTTCTTTAGTTTAATTGTTATATATTGATTATTAATGTTAATTATATTTTCCTTACCCGTTATTTTTTTTCTTTTTTTTCCTTTCACTGTTATACTTGACTTTGACAATTTCAAATGATTCATGTTATCAAACCCTGAATTTTTTGGGGGTTTTACTTGCTGTTTCTCTGATTCTATATCACTGGTTTCTGACAGGAAAGCGTGGAGGCAACTGCAGAAGTCTCAAAGACTTTCAATGAAAAGATCAGGAAACATTGTGATATGACTCTCCTTTCTTGTGCTTATGCTGGGACTGGAAATGTTCTTAAGGTTGGTTTTTCACTTTTACTCTTGGGGTTCCTGGAACTTTCATAGTAACAATGGAGTGGTCTCAATTCTCTCATTCCTGTTTGTAGGTACAAGCATTGCTTGGTCAATGTGCACAACATCTTGACAAGGGTGAAACACATCAAGGACTGGCTGTGTTAGGCATTGCAATGGTGGCTATGGCTGAAGAATTAGGTCTCGATATGGCAATTCGTTCTCTGGAGCACCTCTTGCAGTATGGAGAGCAGAACATTCGCCGTGCAGTTCCTTTGGGTCTTGGTCTCTTGTGTATTTCTAATCCAAAAGTGAGTTGCTCAATTGTTGTAACTTTATTGTTTGTTTGTATGTGTTTAATGAAGCCGTCTTGTCTGTCATTTTAGTTATTTTTTTATGAGAAGGTGTTATCTATTTGACTGGTCTAATTCTTCCACAGGTCAATGTTATGGACACCCTGAGTAGATTGAGCCATGACTCGGACTCAGAAGTAGCAATGGTAGTGAAAGATTCAAGTGCATTTTACGACTTTCCAGTCTTCATGTCTTTGTGTCATTTTCCTTGTCATTTTAACCTTCAATTTGAATTTTTTTATTCTGCAGGCTGCCATTATTTCATTGGGTTTGATTGGTGCCGGGACCAATAATGCCCGTATCGCTGGCATGCTCAGAAATTTGTCAAGCTACTACTACAAGGATGCGAGTGCATTGTTTTGTGTACGGTTTCTTGTTACTATCACCTTTTGTTAGCAGTTGTTTGCTCTTGCTTAAGAAAGACCTCCGGCTCCTAGGCATAAGGCTTAGTGAGGTTAGAGGTACTAACTAAAATGCCTCAGGCCGGCTTAGGTTGATGAGGCAGGCGCCTTCGCCCCGCACTTTTCATAACTATATGAGTTGGCTGCATTCGTAGATATCATATAAGCTCTTTGGTTGACCTATGCAGGTACGGATTGCACAAGGTCTAGTGCATTTAGGAAAGGGTCTTTTAACTCTTAATCCTTACCATTCTGATCGATCCTTGTTGTCACCGTAAGTACCTCTTTATTCATTATTAAGATGGAAATAGGTTTGAAATAAAATCCGCAGGCGTAGGTAGAGGCATGTTGTCTGCCATTTTCTAGCAGTTGATAAAATGGTACTTTTTTTTTGCTGTATAGGGTGGCGCTTGCTGGGCTTGTAACGATGCTTCATTGTTGTCTTGATATGAAAACGATCGTTCTTGGGAAATATCATTATGTGCTCTACTACCTCGTCCTTGCCATGCAGGTTTGTGATTATTGAATTTATTTACCGCATTCTATTCTACTTTACATAGATAGCAAACTAGGCTGCCACTCTTTGATTAGGACCAACCTATTTTGATCCTTCCGGAGTTCCGGATGAGCATTGAATAATATAATAAATTTCCCAACGAATCCAGTTAAGGGTGGAAATCAATCTTGATTCGTACCCACTCGAACTGGAAACCAAGCTTGATTCTTGACATCTTTAATTTATTTATTGATAGTCGTACTGTACTGTAATGTTTGCAGCCGAGAATGTTGTTAACTGTGGATGAAAACCTGAAGCCTCTGTCAGTTCCTGTTCGGGTGGGTCAAGCAGTTGATGTTGTTGGCCAAGCAGGCAGACCAAAAACCATTACTGGGTTTCAAACCCATTCAACCCCTGTTCTCCTTGCTGCTGGTGACAGGGCGGAGCTTGCCACAGAAAAGTAAGACAAATACTCTGAACTGTATAATAATTGAAGACTCTCTTATTTACCTTTATTAGTTTTTGATTTTAAAATTTTCTATGTGCTGATACAATTTATCGTAAATTTTCAGGTATGTTCCGCTTTCACCGATTCTAGAAGGTTTTGTTATCTTGAAGGAGAACCCCGAGTATAGGGAGGACAAGTGATATAGATTGGTTCATATTTTAACATGTCCCTCCAACTAGGGTGCATCCCTATATTCGGGTCGGAGGTCAAGGGATTTTCCGTTCCGTTAGGTGGTGGTTGTGCAGGGTGAGGGCGTCTTTGCAGTTGCAATGATGCATTTTCGTAACAATTGCTGCATTTCAGCATTTTGTACTGAAGTTTGTCATAGTTTCTCTGCATGAAAAATAGATGATGTATCATTTAATTTAAATTATATGTAAGCTTTGATTTTTGAAATTGTCTTATCCAAAATATCATGAATTACAGTCCTATATTATGGTAGCTAGTAAAATAGGGTGATGGAACCAACGTCTTTGCAATGATGCATAAAATCCTTGATCAAAGTTGGAACATGTGAAATTTGGCCTTTCAAGTTGTCTTTGTATTTCCCATTTAGGGCGTGTTTGGATACCAATGTATAATAATAAATGTACGAGTGTAGGACTGTATGAGTGAAAGAGAGAGGAGGGGATTGAGGGGAGAGAAACGGAGTGAAAGAAAGGGGGGGAGGAATGGTCGAATGATCATGGAGATTCTCTCTACATCTCTCTTATTCTCTTGTATCTTATATTGGATTTAATGAAGGTTTGAAGGAGGGGATATGAATCTATGGAGTTGTTTGAGTTTTACCATAATTGAGGGTGATATTTGTAAATTAACCATAGATGTAAAAATTACTCGTGCGATATTTTGAGAACTTTTACCACGTAGTTACTTTCTAATTTTAAAAGATCCCCAACCCCACGAGTACGACACAAATGTGGAATATACTTGTTATTCTTTAAAAGGTTTTACATTTTCTTTTAGGCGAATTCATTGAAAACTTCACACATTTTATTTTGGATCAAATATAGTTACGTTATTCCCCTACAATTAGTCTTGTTGAAGACGGGTCGGAGCAAGTGATGGATAATGCCACTCACAAAACGGATAGGGGGGACAAGGTGGGGGCACCTCCATGTGCTTCCCTCTCTCCTCTATTTGGGTCATTTGTGAGAGAAAATGGTATCCGTCACTCCAAAGTGACGGATAGGTGCCGTCATAAATGAGATTTTGTGATTCCCCTAATAATACTTACCCCACAACCTCATTCACATTTATCTATCCCCATCCATGACAACCACTCCACCTCCATAACTAGCTCGCTTTTGCCCACGGTCCTCCCATCCTCCTATGAGTCCTACCCTACACACTTCGAAAACCACCATACCTAAGCTCTGACGCCACCAAACCCACCAACCTATCCGATATCCTTTGAAATCCTCCTACACTCCTACCAACCCCCATCCACAAAATTGACGTAATCTTTTGCAAAAAATCAGCCTAACCACGGGAACGCCCTCCCCAAAATTGACGTAATCTTTTGTAAAAATCAGTTCACTTCCTCCATTTCTCTTGTGAAACAAAACCAGCAAAAACTATAGCTATAACCCACTACCAGCTCTAAGTATACAATCTATCCATTCAGATTTTATCTATGGCATTGAAAGAGTTTTGATTGTGTCCAGTCCATTTTATCAGAATTCTGGTTGAGGCATGAGTTGGAGATCTTTTTTTTTTTTTTTTTTTTTTTGACAATTGGCAAGTTTGAGGTTACATAATAATAGCTCTTTGAGCTAGTTTATGAGCCATACTATTAAATTTCCTAGGAATAAAACAGAAGGAAATGCAATGAAATAGACAACATAAATTCAGGATATCAGCGATAACAACTCTCGTGTTTAGATAGCGTTTGGAGCTATCCATGATTTGCATAAGCACCTGCAAACAGTCGGAGAAGATGGTAACATGGAGGATTTTTTCCTTCAACACCCACTTTAGAGCTTCGAAGATAGCAGAAGCTTCCGCTTGACCGGGTGAGATACAGAAAATCCTATTCTTCGAACATGAATACGAACTGGAATCCGCAAACTTTATGAACCACCCCAGTCCAGTATTATTATCCTCCCTCCAAGCAGCATCCACAAAAATGTTAGTCTGAACACAATTATAATCAATACCAATAAGCTTACACCTATTACCAAGCCGAAGGTTCAACAAAGCAGAATCCAAATCATCCTGCGAAGGTAAAGATATCAAGGACTTGGAAAGGTTGCAATTGGCTAAAATCACTCTAGAAAGGGTTTCCTCATAGATACAAATACAACCAACTAAAGAGATAGAATTATCACCCAAGGCAACATTATTCCGAGCACACCAGAGAGTCCAGATAACACAGAGAAAGGAAATGATCAAGACCTTAGGATCACTAAGCGTGAGAAGGTAAGAAATCCAATTAACAATCCAATCTTGAATGCTTATCATTTGAGTTTGTCTAGATCTGATTCCAAGTTGGGTACCCCTCCAGAGTCTTGAAGCAAAGGGGCAATCTCTGAATAAGTGTTCTAAAGATTCAACTTCCTCACGATCACAAAGATGGCATAGACAATACACTTCCAAATTCCTCTTTTCAAATTCTTTTCCTATGGCCAAAGAATTAGTAAGAATCCTCCATAAGAGGGTGATCCAAGTCCTCGGACCCGGTAAATGCCACAACCTTTTTTTAATGAAGATCCTGCAGCTGGGGGAAATCATGTTAAGATCTTTTATAGATGCGTTGTTTTGGTAAAAATTTACCGACTAGTTGATTTGAATTGTGGGTTAAAGCGATCGATCTAGGGCCAAAGAACTAAATAAATGCAACGATATGAACGAATAAAAAAGCAACGAAATAAGAGATTGACACGAGGAATTTTGGTGACGCGGGAAACCCAATGTGGGAAAAACCGCGGTGGGGAGGGGGGGGGGGGGGGGAGTTGGAATCCCACTAGTTTGGCACTATAATCGAGAGGATATTATGCAAGTAAGAAAATACAAGGACTATTTTGCTAGCGAGATATTGTTAAATGGAGACGAGACATTGAGTAGGAGTGTGTTGGAGTGTGGAATGAGATGATCTTCTGATTGTTTTTTTCCCTCCTTTTATAGTGCTTGTTTGCTAGGGTTTTGGTCATCAACCTCCCACCAGATTCTGCTCCTGACTTTCTGCTTCTGTTGCCCAAAAATAGGAAGTAGTTATTTGACTTATTCCCTTCCACTTTTGCGCGTAAAACAACTAACACAAGTTGTGTTTGTTGATCTTTTCATCCAATGGTCCCCACCTCCTCCAACTCATCAAGCCTTTTTCTTTCTTTTCTTCCAATGAAAAGGTGACACCTCATCAAGGATAAAAAGTGATATTTTATCCCAAACAATTGCCCCCAAATTTCCGTCTCAAAATATTTTAGGCGGGAATTTCCACTTCGGGACGCTAAGAACTGACGAAGTTTGACAGTTATATCGACTTTAAAACTCTTCCCAATTATTCTCTGCTTCTGGTGATGTTGTTATTTTTTGATTCTGACCTTGCTTGTGTTTGACAGTCTTTCCAGATGGCTCTGTTTCTGCGGGAGAAGATTTCTTCCTTGGAAACGGAAAAGGCGGAGCTTCTGGAGCAGGCGAATGCGGCTAAGAAAGGCAAGCTTAAGATCCAGGCCGAGTTAGACGCAGCCCAGAGTCTGTTGTTGGAGGAAGCTGCTCAGAAGCAGAAACTTCAAAGTAGCCTTTCTGATGATGAAGGGCGTATTTCTGGTGCTGAGGGCCGTACTTCTGATGCTGAGACTCGCCTCTCACAGGTTCTGCATGATGAAGCTTCCTTGGCTTCCGAGGTGCAGGTGCTGCAGGAGAAGAATGATGACCTTGGGAACACCCTGATGAATGCCCTTGCCTATGCTGCTCTGGAAACCAAAATTGAGTGTACAAAGGCGTTTCAGAGTGGAAAGCATCTGGCCTGGGATCTGGAAGCAGAGGAGAAAAAGCTGGCTGCAGTCTTTCCCGAGGGTCTGAACCTGGACGTGCTGTCTGGTCTGGAGGGGGAAGGTGGCCATGTTGAAGCACCAGATGCTGAGGAAGAAGTGACTTCTGCTGCTCCTGGTACTCATACTACTGCTTCTGAGACTGTGGAGCACATTGACCTGGAGTAGTGATAGTTTCCTGCAGTTGAAACTTATTTTGCTTATTAGCTAGTATCTGGCCCTGCGGGGCGTATTATTTTGTTTAGTTTTTGATAAACAATTCGGTGTACTTTGGTCTGGTTCAGAGGACTAGATGTATTTTGTCATTCTAACGAACTTTTGTGCATTACGTCTAAAAGCAGCATTTATGCTTTTAGGAATACTTTGTGTCGTACCGTTTCTGGTGTACTTTGATTTGTGCATACACTTTTTACGCTGTATGTTTGGCCATTGCTGTTTGATTGCTGGCTATGGGATCTAGTTCGCCCACTCGTTAAGAGAAGCCAAGCTTGCGTGGGTGCTAATGCAGCGTGGGGGACTGGTTGTCCCGGTTGTACGTGCTTAGTCACGGACACACGCCTTCTGTAGTAAATGCAAGTTTTGCCAGATTAGTTTGCATTTTATTCAATTAGCCATTTATTTGAAAGAGCATTTAAACATAATTTTCATGCCAATTTTATGTAAGAGAATTTATATACTTGAAGTGTTAACGCGATGGATGTTTATAAATAAAGTTTCTAAAACGAAAGAACCTTTGCATAATATATACAGGCAAAAATTTTTAGAGCTAGAGAATATTTAAGTCAAAATATATGCAGGAAAATTTTTCAGAACCAGAGAATGTTGAAATGTATGCAAGAAAATTTTTCAGAACCAGGGAATGTTGAAGGTAAAAATATGCAAGAAAACATATGTGTAACAACCCATGTTAATTGAAGAGGTCCAGTAATAGGCTTAAATGACTAGTGCTTAAAGGGATTGGAAGTACTACTCATATCAACAAAGTGCACTTTCTTTTATGGTCATCCATGCGAAAGAACTCCAAAGTTAAGCGTGCTTGGCTAGGAGTAGTCTTAGGATGGGTGACCTCCTGGGAAGGTTTCCGGGATACGCATGAGTGAGGACAAAATGCGCTATAAAGGACTCGTGTTGATCCGTGGGCCATGTACACAGCTTGGTGAGCTATCATAAGTAACCGCTCCCGACCCGGTTTGGGCCGGTCTGTTACAAGTGGTATCAGAGCAACCCTGCGACCGTGTGGTGATCGGAAGCAGTTGTTATACGCTCCTGGAGGCAGTGGTTATACGCTCCATTGTGATCACACACCTAGTGGAGGAGGATTCTGGGTTAGCGGTTATGCTCCCAGGCGCAACGAGGACGTTGCGTTCTTCAAGTGGGGGTGATTGTAACACCCCATGTTAATTGAAGAGGTCCAGTAATAAGCTTAAATGACTAGTGCTTAAAGGGATTGGAAGTACTACTCATATCAACAAAGTGCACTTTCTTTTATGGTCATCCATGCGAAAGAACTCCAAAGTTAAGCGTGCTTAGTTGGGAGTAGTCTTAGGATGGGTGACCTCCTGGGAAGGTTTCCAGGATGCGCATGAGTGAGGACAAAATGCGCTATAAAGAACCCGTGTTGATCTGTGGGCCATGTACACAGCCTAGTAAGCTATCATAAGTAACCGCTCTCAACCCGGTTTGGGCCGGGGTGTTACAATATGTGAGTAAATGTTGGAGGTCAATCAGATTTTCAGAGCCAGAGAATATTTAAGGCAAAATCTAGAACCTGGCGGAGTTGCATCTGGTAGGCTGAGTACCCGGTTGTTGATCGTGCTGGTCGCTTAGGTGAAATAATTTTTCAAGTGGATGATGTTCCTCGATCTGGGAACCATTTGTCCTTCCATAGTCATGAGCCGATATGCTGCATTTCCCTGCCTCAATGCCTTGTTGGACAGGCTCCTGCCCCTTGCATGATTTCTACATTCTCCACTGTGGAGAGCATGCAAAACAGTCTGAGATTCTTCCCGATCCAGGCATCTGAGGTAGGGTCCAACGAGGTATTTCCTGAACAAGACACCATAAATTAATATGAATCTGGATGCTATCATTTTGAAGCTCCTTACCTCCTTTTTATCTGCTGGTAGGATGTCATCCTGCAGCCAGGCTTGGTACGGTTTCCTCCAATCTGGAGTTTCTTCCTCATTGCTGGTGCTACACAACACCCCTGCTTCCTGTTCGGGTTTCAGTATTGCTGGTTCCAGCACGTGGACAATTGGTATTGTGGAGATGGTTTATGCTTTGAATGTTGCCACCAGGGTGGCTAGGGCGTCTGATTCTGCATTCTGGTCTCTGGGAATTTGCTTGATGTTGAATGTAGAAAATCTGAGGGTCAACTCTTTTGCTACGTCTAGGTACGCTATCATCCTGGAGTTCCTGGCTTTATAGGAGTCATTTACATGGTTAATCATAACTTTGGAATCACTACAAACCTTGAGATGTTTGATTTTTAGATCCAGAATCAGCCTCAGACGCAGGACCATTTAGCAATCTTTCCTGACAATTCTGGTCCCTGTAGGAAGCAGAGACTTATTGACAGAGTATACTGGATGTTGTGACCCCTCATGCTCTCGTACTAGCACTGCACTTACTGCTGCTTCTGTGACTGAAGGACAGATATATGAATTGTGGCTCTCCTCGCTCCGGCTTCAAAGGAGTGGTGGAGTGCTGAGATAATGTTTCAATTCCTTAAATGCTTTCTCGTGCTCCTCTATCCACTCAAATCTTTGAGTTTTCCTTTGGGGATAGGTCTGAGTCCTCTTTCCCTTCTGTGCTTCCAGATACCTTATTCTCGCTTTTGCCGTAGGGTCCTGATCTTTCGCTCCTCTTTTCTATTGGGGCTTTTCTGGATATTGAGTCTGAATCATAAGTGTATCTTCTGGGTCCAGAGTCCTCTTCCAGTCTCATAACAGCAATTGCCTTTGTTTGTACTTCCTCAAAGGTAGTGCACAGATGTTTGGTCAAGTCCTTGTATAAATCTGAATCCTGGTGCAGCCCGTGGCAGAAGGCTTGTATAGCGGTTGCTATATCGCACCTTGGAATTGCCACCTTCTCCTTGTTAAACCTGTTCAAATAATCACGAGTAGATTCCTCAAACCCTTGCACTATCCGATAGAGGTCACTAGTCTGCTTCTCGGGCTTTCTGTTGCTGGAAAACTGCTGGTTGAATGCATTGACCAAGTCGGCGAAATTGGTTATGCTTTTATTGGGCAGGCTGACGAATCATTGCAAGGCTGCTCCAGACAAAGTTGATCCGAATCCTTTGCACATACAAGCTTCCTTTAAGGGTCCGGTCGCGGTTATCACCATCATTTTCTGCTTGTAGTGGTTGATGTGATTGAGTGGATCTGTGGTTCTGTCATAAAGCGTCATGGCTGGTGGTACACATCCCTTGGGAACGCCTAAGTGGGCTATGTCGTCCACGAATGGTGAGTCTGCATAGCTATCTCGTGTCGCTTTCTCTAATGGACGTGCTACACCTGGTATCCTGTACATCAGGTCCCTCAGCTCCAGGTATTGCTGCTCCAGCGAACTACCTGCTTCTGCAAGGGGGTTAGAAACAGCCCTGTCCTCTGGATGAAAAGGTCAACAAACACAACTTGTGTTAGTTGTTTTACGCGCAAAAGTGGAAGGGATGGAATAAGTCAAATAACTACTTCCTATTGCCCAAAAACAGGAAGTAAGGAAGGGGGGAGGGGGAGAGTCGGAATCCCACCAATTTGGCACTATAATCGAGAGGATATTATGCAAGTAAGGAAATACAAGGACTATTTGCTAGCGAGATATTGTTAAATGGAGACGGGACGTTGAGTAGGAGTCTGTTGGAGTGTGGAATGAGATGATCTTCTGATTGTTTTTTTCCCTCCTTTTATAGTGGTTGTTTGCTAGGGTTTTGGTCATCAACCTCTCACCAGATTCTGCTCCTGACTTTTTGCTTCTATTGCCCAAAAATAGGAAGTAGTTATTTGACTTATTCCATCCCTTCACTTTTGCGCGTAAAACAACTAACACAAGTTGTGTTTGTTGACCTTTTCATCCAATGGTCCCCACCTCCTCCAACTCATCAATCCTTTTTCTTTCTTTTCTTCCAATGAAAAGGTGACACCTCATCAAAGATAAAAATTGATATTTTATCCCCAACATACGTTCAAAGATTAAGAAGCACACTTTTGGAAAAGCATGGGGACTTGTCGTCATCAAAATCATAAGCTAAACCTAACACATCCTTCGCTTAGAAATTTGATTGAATATGTAAACGTTGTCTCTTTAATTTCTCTGTTAGTATAAACAACATAAGTTTTTTATTTGTCACTTTGTCTAAACAAAGTTTATTTAATGATATGAACTAATACCATTTTGTTTGAATCTAATGTTGTATTTGACTTTAGTTTGTCATTTTGTGTGTCTATTTTGTCAATGTCATTGAAGTTTGCAGGAAACTGAACTTATCTGACCAATCAAATTAAAACGTCGTGTAGAAACACTGCCCTAAGTCAATAAGATCCCACATTGGTGCATCTGGGTTCCTTGATCACCGACTCTAGGGTTAAGCCCTCCTTCCAGACTTTGTTGCTCTCCAAAGACGGAAGTGGGAACTATTCTCAATGTAATATAATAGAAAAAAAAGATGATTTATTTTCTGTAAATTTTTGGATGATATAAAACTGTGGAGGATTGGAGGTTTTTTTAGAGAAGAAATAAATATTCTAACAGTCACATAGAGACACTAGATCTAATGGTATTAAAACTGGACCATCAACTTCCAATGGCTAGTTAAGAATCCAATGAAAAAGTTCAGACCATCGGCAAAAAGGTTGCCCCACCACATCGTGCACGTATCATGAGCCAAGCCTACCCGACCAACTGTGAAAACGCGGGCGTGGGGGAGACTATTCTTCCAATGTGGGACAATATTATAACACTTAGTTTGGAGCAACACCATACTCCAACAAAGTTAGCGAGCATTTATTAAAAAAAGTATGGAGAATGCATCTTATCTCTATCTCTCAATTAGAAACACCTTAATTGATGATAAATCATTATTGTTTCTAACTTTATGAATTTAAATTATACCAATAAAACTTAGGACAACACAAATTACAACTACAGTTGAAATAATGTAGCTTCATCTTCTTGTTTATCTTATGGAGATTAGCATTATTAGATTGCAGTTTTTGAAACTTGCATTTAAGTTGCTTATGCTCTCAATTGCTTTATAACCTTCTTTTGCACAATATCCACAAGAATTCCACAATAACAAGTAGTTTGGATTGCAGGTGGATGAACATGAGTCCGATCTAATTGACATTTTATGGGAAAATATATGCAGCAAATACAGTCGATAAATAACTAAATTTAATTTCCCTTAAAACATGCATAAATTTTAGTTTAAAATAAAGGAATGAAATTTGAAATCATGCAATGGAGCACGGGTCACCTTTAAAGCATGCAATAGCATGGATTGCGAGGTCCCGAGTTCGACTCCCTGTATGGGCAGTATGCAGTTGTTGCACGGGGACCTTTGGGGTCTGTTAAAAGAGAGTGCCGGCTTACCGTACTGTCGCGTATCTCTTGAGGTTTGGTCTTTCAAAGGTGTATCGCCCTAGGCTGCTAATGAGAGATGTTCCTCGTTACCAAAATATAATTAATTTGAAATCCTCCAAGACAAAAAATTATGACCTCAAATAGATACAATATCAAAAGTCTCAAAGCTTTCAAAATTTCACAAGACAAAACAATTCTAGTCAAGTTGCAATTCAAATTCCAAAATAGTCATTTTCCCTTTCTTAGACGAATCAATCCACAGTTACATTGTCTCCATTCCTCTTGGGATGATCCTTTCATTCATTTAGGTGAGTGAGAGAGGCACACAGATCTCCAGTGTCTTCTAACACCATAGAACCTTCTACTCCATTCCATTTATCACCCTCGTTCAACATCTAAGAATTCGGGGGATGTACACTAAGTTTATACGGTCATATAAGTATTTTGTTTCTATGGTATTAGTTTTGCTTAATTAGTAGAGCTTATTACTTTAAAGAGGGCAGAACTCGTCAAAGAATAACTCAAATTAACAAGTCAAATAAAAATAAAACACATTCTCCACACCAGAGATATTTTCAAGAGTAGTAGTGTCCAGTCCTTCTATTTGGATCACATTTAGGTCAGACCCCATCTTTTTCAAAAAATCTTTTAAAAAAAAATAAAAAAATAAAAAACATTTTAACTGTTTTCGAAAGTACTCCATTTTTGCATTCATCAGTGCATCATATCTAGGTGTCTAGGACATGCATTTGCATTTTAGGTGTCATATATTTGTCACTAACTGCTCCAGTCGACTACTTTGTCATTCATCTTCCAGATTCGTCCAAAGTGGGGGCTTCTCATAAAGTCTCATTTTTCTCGTAATAAAATTTTGCCAGTTTCAAAATCAATCAATTCTCTAGCTCTTTTTGTGAAATAAAATTTTACGATCCTCAAATCAACTTCTTTTTCAAAATAAAATTTTGAAATCCTTTGGTCGGCAGG
Source organism: Silene latifolia (assembly GCF_048544455.1). NCBI lineage: Eukaryota > Viridiplantae > Streptophyta > Magnoliopsida > Caryophyllales > Caryophyllaceae > Silene > Silene latifolia. Next base: position 463,513,532 of record NC_133538.1, on the reverse strand, counting down.
CCCTGACATGCATTTAAAGTTCTTAAAATAAAATTTTCTGAACTTATCTTTTTGCGAAATAAAATTTTGCAATTTTCAAATCCTTTGGTTGGCAGGCCCTGACATGCATCCGAGTTCTTAAAATAAAATTTTCTGAACTTGCCTTTTTTGCGAAATAAAATTTTGCAATTTCAAATTTATCGGTCAGCGGGACCTGACACGCATCTAAGTTTGTAAAATAAAATTTTACGATCTTATCCATCCTTTTTCAAAATAAAATTTGAAATCCTTTGGTCGGCAGGCCCTGACATGCATTTGAGTTCTTAAAATAAAATTTTATGAACTTCCTCTTTGCGAAATAAAATTTTGCAAATCCTAGTTTGTAAAATCAAATTTTACATTCTAATCCCTTTTCAAAATAAAATTTTGAATCCTCGGTCGGCGGGCCCTGACACGCATTCGAGCTTGTAAAATCAAATTTTGCAGGTTCACCCTTAAGCGAAACAAAGTTTTGCTTTTCCAGATTCAGATTAGCTATACCAGATTCCAGACCAGCTAAACAAAGTTTGGCTATTTCAGATTCCAGCAGCAAAACAAAGTTTTGCTTTACTAAATTCCAGACCAGCAACAAAACAAAGTTTTGCCATACCAGTTTCCAGATTGGTGAAACAAAGTTTTACCGGCTCCATTCCAGATTGACAAAACAAAGTTTTGTCATGCCAGTTCCAGACCAGCTGAACAAAGTTTGGCTATACCAGTTCCAAACTAGTGAAACAAAGTTTCACTATGCCAGTTTGAGACCAATGAAACAAAGTTTCGTTGCACCAGTTCTAGCTTCATTTCAGATTAGTAAAACAAAGTTTTGCTAAGCGGTTCAATTCCAGCCTACTCCAGACGGGTAATATAAGAGACCCAGTGCACGTTTCTTATCCTTTATCTGTCCCGACCGGACTACTTTGACCTTCGTCTTACTCAGACTCGGTCAAAGTGGGGGCTTCTGTAGACACCTCAAAGTGGTCTACCTAGCCTTAACGGTACCCGATGATGAGGCTCAAATTTAATGACTAAATGAAAATTGACAATGTTATAATTAAAGGTTCTTTACGTTTATTTCCCTCGAAATTACTCAAAGTGACACAATATCACCTTAAAGCCTCCAATTTCCTTTCATTTAACCTTGACAATTACATTTTATACGCTCGTCAAATGGTTTATCATCCGCCTTAAACGGATTAGGTTCGTATTCTAACAGCCTCAAATATACTCGTCATATTTATGTCCTGATCATACAAATTGACCCAAAAGTTAAAGCAATTGACGTAGCCCACAATCCACATTACCAAGTGAAACTCATAATTAGTTAGTAAGGCAATCCACCTTATTATTAGTATTGAAAACTAAAGACTAAAGAAGTAAAGGGGCTACTACTCTACTATGAAGGAAAAATAAGCAGTTCATGGATAACATGGGTGTGAAATGGGAATACAGGACAATATGAGTCCAACTTGCAAGAAGTACTAACGTAAGTACGCTAACTCATGCAACTCATGCAACTCATGAAATATAAGGAATCTAGTATCAGATGTCAATGCTAAAGTAAAAGGATATACAAAGTATCCCACAAGAAGTATGATTATGTCACTAGCTTTCCTATCAGGAATCAAAATTAAATATGACCGACTTTTCTTAATCTTACCTACGGTAAATTTCATCTTCTTGAGAGGCCAAGTTCAACAAAAATTCTGTTCTTGTACATATATAAATATTCAACTCTCAATCACAAATCAGGGGACAAATATACGGAGAGGACAAAAAAGATTCCAGACGAGCCATACGCCGATACACACAAATCACACGAATTCAATTATTCAATACTCACGTACAAATTACCGTCTCAAATATTTCAGTTTCAAATCAAACCACATACATAAAAATCATCCCAATTTTCCATATAAGCGTATAAGAGCTGTTAATTTACGACAAAGTCGAAATTCATTAATAGTCAACATCCACATAGGCCTGAGGGTACCCGATTCAAATAAGTTTTTCTCTACTCTTTCTTTTTATTTTATTCTTTTATTTATTTTCTCTATTTTATTGTATTGACTAACCTAGTTAATTTGTTTTTTGTAAATAATTTGTATTGTATTGTGTAAATTTGGTTTTAACAATCTTTTTAGTTTAAATTTCGTCAAATATATAATATTACAAATAAATAGTAGAGGCTGTCAGTTTGATGGGCGGTCCGGGTTCCTAACACCTTCTCTGGCCGTACATTTACCCCCGAATCCGCAATCTTTGGTTCAGACCGGAGTGACGGATCAGTCCCCATTACAGGGATCAAAAGGGGTCTTTTCCGTTAACCTTATTTTTGTATGTTTTTTATAAAACCTACTGACGACTCCATATTATTTACTTTATTTCAAAAAAGGAGATTTTTTTTAGGGATCTCACAGTGGTCACTTCCTCCTCCTTGTCCACGCGTAAAAGGAAAGCAAGAGCATCCTGAGCCGGTTACCCGGCCGTCGATCCCTACCCGGTTGGGAGTACATCGAAGAATTTCGCTTTTTTTTTTGCTTGTGTTCGGTGCCGGTCAGACCTACAGCTGCCGGCTAGCCGGCCCTGAGCCCACATCACTTTCAACTTCAATTAACCCAAACCAAATTCATTCACTCACCACCGTGCACCAACATCTCCATCTTCAATCCCGCGTCGGAACCGAACCCGCGACACCAATCGAGCTAGCCTCTTCGTCCTGCGGATACTTGCGATTCATCCTGTGTATTAAATTAAGGTTTGCAATTGAAAACCGAGTTAATTGGTTGAGTTTTGAAAGAAGAAAAGGAAGGAAGAAAATGACACTTTTGCCCTTCATTTTAGTTATCCGCGTTTTATGAGACGGAAGATGTCGTTTCATTTTGTTTGTTTGACTATAAAAGACGAGCACCCTCTTTATTAGGGGACCCTTTCATACTTTATACTCCCTCCAATCCAATCCAAACTACCCACTTGCTTTTGGGTGGTCTTTGAGACGACACTTTTATTTTGGTAAAAATTTACCGATTACGAATTAATTATGTGAGTGATAGTGAATATCCTAATGCCAATTACGATTTAAACGCAGTGATGAGAATAACGAAAGAAAAACAAGCGAAAAGAATGACACGTGGGATTTTTGGTGACGCGGAAAACCCGGTGTGGGAACAACCGCGGGGGGAGTCGGAATCCCGCCAACTTTGCACTATAATCCGTGTAAAATGCTCAAGTAAGGAAATACAATTATGTTATTGTCAGTGAAATATTGCTGATCGTTGATGGGATTTTTAGGAGGGAAGTGCTGCTTGATTTTAGCGTTGAATGCCCCTTATGTGCTGGTCTTCTCATCCTTATATAGCTGCTGGAATTGGACCTAGGGTTACTTGGACTTCTCCTACGCCCGCTCCTGGAATCTCGGATCGTTACTGGAAGATAGGTAAATGATTGTTGAAAGAGTCCAAGCCCAATCTTCCCTTCCTTTTGTACGTGGGTTTCTTCCTTGGCCCATATTATAGTGTGTTTGTTGCTTTTTGATCCCATGGTCCACAATGTGCCACCTCAGCGATCCCTCTCTCCTCTCATTCACCAATTACCGCGCGCCACGCTGTCACTCTTTAGCCGCTTTTTCTGCCAGTAGAATAATGCCACGTCACAGGTGTTAAGTGGTATTTTTATCCATAACAATTGTCCCCAAATTTCCATCTCAAATATTTTTAGGCGGGAATTTCTGTTTGCGATGCGAAGAACTGACGAAGTTTTAGCAGTTACCTTGGTTTCTAAAACTTCCCCACTTAATGCTTCCCAATTGCCGTACTTAGTTCCCCACTCCCCCATGACCTCCTCTTTTATATAACCCCCTCGGTATTCCCCTCTCCCTCTATTTTCTCACCTTTCCATCATTATCAATCACTTTCATCTTCCTCTCTCATAAACCCTCCTTCTTTCGCTTTGCTTTTCCCAGTGTACTTGTCTCCTACTTGTTTTCTTTTCATTTCTTTGCACATCATGTCACAAAAATCTGCTTCTTCGACCTCGGCCTCGGGTCCAGCGATGCCCTCTGATGTTTTCCTCTCCGGCGGCGTTCTTTCCGCCAAACATTCTTGTGATTCTGACTTCACCTCCGAGGATCTTGATTATATCAAGAAAACCTTTGGTTTTTCTGACGATGTGGTGTTTCACATCCCAACCCCTGGCCAGAAAGCTGATTCTGTGAGGGAAGAGTGGATATGCTTGTACGAGTATGCTTTTCGTCTGGGTCTGCGATTTCCTTTCCCTCCCATGATCCAGGAGTTTCTGAACCTGAACCACTTGACCATCTGCCAAGTAGCTCCGTATACTTGGCGGACTTTGCTTGCTATTGTGGCTATGAATAGCCGATTTGGCTATGAGATCGGTCTTCCGGACCTTGCACACTTGTTTTCGGTCAGGTTCTTCAGTCGGGGTCAAGTGACCATTCGGGTTCGAGACGGGGAAAAGAATTGCATTATCTTCCCCGTGAAGCCGGATGATAGCAAGTGGTTTTCTCGCTTTATCTTTGTCAAAGTTGATACCCTTCCTCCTTCGACTGACTACATTGTCAGCGTCTGGCGGTCAACAGATGGTATTTGCATGCCCTTATTCCTGTGTATTTTCCTTTGACGCTTATACTTCCTTACTTGGTGTTTTTTGCAGGTCTGTGCCACTTGCCTAAATCCTCCGACGGATCTGCGTCTCTTTCCAAGCTATTTGTTCCACCCCCTGAGCATAGGACCTTCCCCAATCTGGTTCAGGATTCTGCTTCTGCGGTGAAGGAGACAGCAGCTGAGGAAAAAGAATCAATGTCGACTGGTGCGTTGTTCTTTCTTTTTGACTGGGTTCTGCTTCTGAATATTTGACATATCTGGTTCTGACTTGATCTTTGCTGCTTCCAGGCTCTGCAAAATCTAGAATTTCGCTGGACGATGTTCTGACTCAGAAAGTATAGGAGCAAGTCGCGGTTGCCCCCAAGCCTGCTGAGAAAAGAAAGTCTACCCCTGCCCCTGGTTCTGGACCTCGTCCCAAGAGAAGATCTACTGTTGTGAAGACTCCTATTGAAGCCACACCTCTAGCTGTGAGGCCTCCGCTACCTGGGCATGGGTTATCTGCTTCTGGGGACCCTCCGGTTCCCAAACCTATTCCTGCTTCTGTCCCAGCCACGTCTGCTTCCGGTACGATCCCAACGTCTGAAGCCATCCCTGCTTCTGGAGCTACCCCTGCTTCTGGGGCTGCCCCTGGTTCCAAATCTGCTTCCGCTTCTGGGGCTATTGTCCTTACACTTCCAGATGATTTTGGCAAGGCCAAACCGAGCGTAACTCGGGCCGATGGACCGATTTTTCGTTTCGCCCCCGAGTCTGCACTGGGGACAAGGGCTTTGCGTGATCTGGTGGATCGTGCAGCGAAGCATTCTTTTGAGGTAACACATGTTGACTGTCTCAAAAATAAATTCTCTCTCTCTCTTTTTTTTTTTTTTTTTTTTTTTTTTTTTTTTTTTTTAACACTTCGTTCTGGTTTGGCAGTCTTTTCAGTTGTCCTTGTTTCTGAGGAGGAAAATTCCTCTTCTGGAAGCAGAAAATGCCAAATTTCAGAAGCTGGCGAAAGAAGCTAATGAGGGTAGGCTTAAGATTCAGGCTGATCTGGACAAGTCCCAGTATGTCTTTGGAGGAGGCCGCTCGAAGCGAGTTTGGAGCGATCTTTCTTCTTTGAAGGGCGGATTTTGAGCCGAGAAGAGGGTCGCCGATGCTTGAAAAGAATGTTGCGATCTTGAAAAAAGAAGGCAGCGATCTTGAAAAGAAGTCGCTAATGCTGAAAAGCGTGCCTCAGAAGCTGAGGGACGTACCTCTGAGGTGGAGAAACGCGCTTCAGATGCTGAGAAACGTGCTTCTAACGCGGAGGCTCGTGCTTCCCAGATCCAGGAAGAGAAGGCTTCTGATGTGCAAGAGTTGAAAGAGACTTTGGTGAATGCTCTGTCCTATGCTGCTTTGGAAACGAAGATCAAGTGTATAAAGGCATTCCAGAAGGGAGAGCATTCGGCGTGGGATTTAGGAGCTGAAGAGGAGAAGCTTGCTGCTACTTTCCCTGACGGTCTGAATCTGGACGTGCTGGCTGGCTTAGTGGAGCCTGGTGCTGCTTCCGCTGATGGTCCGGATGCTGAGGAGGAGGTGAATTCTCCTGCTCCTACCACTCAGGCAGCTGCTTCTGAAGCTGTGGAGCATATTGACATAGATTAGCTTTTCTCTGCATCTGAAAGACTTTTGTTATGTTTAGTCAGTTTCTGGCCCTACGGGGCATAACATCTTAATTTTATTTTGAACAGTTTATGTATTTTGGTCTGGTTCTGGTGGCAGATGTATTTTGCTTTTGCAACTTAAGTATTTTCTAGTGGATATTTCTTTGTGTCGTACCGTTTCTGGTGCTTTGATGTGTGCATGCACGTCGTTTGTTTGGCCATCATTTGTTAGATTCGGCTAAGGGGTCTAGTATGCCCACTCGTCTAGAGGATCCAGGCTTGCATGGGTGCTAATGCATCGCGGGAGGTGGTTGTCCGGTTGTACGTGCTTAGCCACGGACACACGCCTTCGTAATGAATACAGAGGCTCGCGCATTAGTTTGCATTTTATTCACTTGGCTTATTTGAAAAAATAAAAAGAGTTCTATACTTAAAACATTCAAAGTGGTTTTACGACTTAAAATTTGTTAGAATTAAAATACGAGCAAGGCTGTTTTTAGAACCAGAAATGTTGAATTCAGAAATAATGTTTAGAACCAGAAAAACATTCAGAGTCAGAAGATATTCAGATCCAGAAAATAATTTAGGGATAGAAAAATACTTTAGAAGTAGGAAAATATTTTAGAGCCAGAAAAATATTTGGAGACATAAAAATACTTAGAGACTGAAAAATATTCAGAGCCAGAAAATATGTAAGGCAATATCTAGAACCTGGCTGAGCTGTTTCTGGTAGGCTGAGTACCCAGTTGCTAACCATGCTGGTGACTTAAGTGAAATATTTTTTCAAGTGGGTGATATTCCAGGATCTGGGAACCATTTGTCCTTCCAAAGTCATGAGTCGGTAAGCTCCATTTCCAACTGCGCTCTCTACTTGGTATGGCCCCTCCCAGTTGTAGGCGAATTTTCCTGCTTGCTGGTTCTTGGTATTCTGGAAGACTTTCCTCAGGACCAGATCTCCCACCTGCAGGGTTCTTACCTTCACATTCATGTTATAGCTTCTAGCCACAGTCTGTTGGTAGGAAGCCATCCTGATCTGGGCGCTGGTTCTAAGTTCATCTACCGTGTCCAGAATGCTTGTCATTTCTACCTGATTCCTATCTTCTGTTATGCATCCATATCTGTGGGTTGGGACCCTAACTTCGGATGGGATGACTATTTCTACTCCGAACACCAGGCTGAAGGGAGTTTGTCCCGTTGCAACCTTTGGTGTGGTTCTGTCAGCCCAGAGAACCAGAGGTAGCTCTTCTGCCCATTTGCCCCCAATCTCCTCCAGCTTCTTTTTCAAGTTTTCAACGATAATCTTATTGCTGGATTCAGCTTGTCCATTGGACTGGGGGTTCCTAGGAGTAGATTTCTGCAACGAGATATTCCACCTAGCACAAAAAGCTTCCGTCTTATTTCCAATGAATTGGGACCCATTATCACATATAATTTCAGATGGAAGGCCAAACCTGCATATGATATTGCGTTTAATGAAAGATATCACTTGGGTTTCTGTAGCCTGAGAGAATGACTCTGCATCTATCCATTTGGAGAAGTAGTCCGTCATGGCGAGCATATAGACTTTGTTTCCTGGTGCTCTGGGTAGTGGTCCCACTATGTCCATTCCTCACTTCATGAAGGGCCATGGTGAGATAACCTGGTGCAGAGGCTCTGCAGGCTGGGGGCTAACGTGGGTGTGCCTCTGACAAGCGTCACATCTTTTTGCGAACTCCATGGCATCTTTGCGCATTGTGGGCGGAAGTATCCCCGCCTCGAGTGCCTTGTTGGACAGGCTCCGCCCCCGCATGGTTTCCGCATTCTCCACCGTGGAGAGCATGCAAAACGACTGAGACTCTTCCCGATCCGGGCATCCGAGGTAGGGTCCACGAGGGATTTCTGAATAGAACACCATCAATTAGTATGAATCTGGATGCTCTCATTTTAAAGCTCCTTACCTCCTTTTTATCTACTGGTAGGACATCATTTCGCAACCGGTCTAGGTAGGGTTTCCTCCGGTCTGGAGTATTTTCTTCACTCTGGTGCCGCACACCTTTTCTCGCTTCCCCGCCGAGATTTTAGTGTTCTTTGGCTCCAAAGACGTGGACAATTGGTATTGTGGAGATAGTTCTGTCTTGAAGGTTGCCCCGGGGGTGGCTAGTGCGTCCGCTTCGCATTCGGTCCCTGGGGATTTGCTTGATGTTGAATGTGACAAATCGATTTTCGGCTCCTTTGCTACGTCTAGATATGCCATCATCCACGGGATCCTGGCCTCATAGCGATCATTAACATGGTTAACTATAAGCTTAGAATCACCGCAAACCTGAAGGTGTCCGGTTTTCAGATCCGAGCGCCTTCGGACCAGGATCAGTGCCTCATATTCGGCTTCGTTGTTTGTGGCTTTGAATTCACATCGTACGGCCTGGACTGTGAGGTCTCCCTGGGGTTATTTGAGGACCAATCCTACTCCTGCTCCTTTGGTTTTGGAGGCTCCATCCACATGTAGCTCCCATACTTGCTCTCCTTTGTCTTCTTCCAGATTTAGGATGTCCTGTTCGGCCCTGGGTCCGGAGTCTTTGGCGTAAGTCAGACACAAAGTCCGCCAGAGCCTGAGACTTTATGGCCGTACGGGGTTCAAACTTCAAATCGTAACCGCTCAAGTGCACGGACCATTTAGCCATTCTTCCTGACAATTCTGGTTTTCTCATGATAGTTTTAAGAGGATAATTAGTTATCACAGAAATTGTATGAGACTCGAAGTAGGGACGCAGTTTATAGGATGCGGAACTAGTGCGAGGACAAGTTTTTCTAGTGACGTGTACTGGTCTCTGCTGGGAAGCAGAGACTTATCGATGTAGTATACTTTTGGATCTTTGTGATCCTTCCTGCTCTCGTACTAATCGCACCGATCACGTTTCGTGATCGATAGGTATAAGAACAATGGCTCTCCTGGCTCTGGCTTCGACATGAGTGGTGGTGTGCTGAGATAACGCTTCAGCTCTTGAAATGCTTTCTCATGATCATCCGTCCACTCAAATCTTTGGCTTTTCCTGAGTATATCATAAAATAACCTGCACCTGTCTGAGGATCTGGATATGAACCTGTTCAGGGCCGCCACTCTTCCAATCGGCCGGACGTCTTTTGGTTTCTACGGTGATTCCAGTGCAGTGAATTGCTTTTATTTGCTCGGTGTCTTTGGCCTCTATCCCCCTCGGGTCACCATATACCCCAGAAAATTTCCACTGGATACTCCAAAGGTGCACTTTGTAGGATTCAACTTCATTTGGTATTTCCTGAGGGTATTGAAAGTTTCTGCCAGGTGCTGGTGGTGCTGTGAAGCCTGCTTCGATTTGACGACCATATCGTCTATGTATACTTCCATAGTTTGGCCTATTTGTTCTTTAAACATCATGTTTACCAGCCTCTGATAGGTAGATCCTGCATTTTTCAGTCCAAAAGGCATGACATTATAACAATAAATACCTCTCTCGGATCTGAATGCTGTCTTTTCCTGGTCACTGGGGTGCATCTTTATCTGGTTATATCCGCTCCAGGCATCCAGGAATGTTAGCATCTCGTGGCCCGCAGTATCATCCACCATGGCGTCTATGTGTGGTAGAGGGAATGGATCCTTTGGGCAAGCTTTGTTTAAATCCGTGAAATCGACGCAGACTCTCCACTTGCCATTCTTCTTTGGAACCACCACCACATTAGACAACCACTCTGGGTACTTTACTTCACGAATCTTTCCTGCAGCAAGCAGGTTATCTACTTCTTGGTTTATGACCTGGTTTCTTTCAGAAGCAAATTTTCTTCTTTTCTGGTGCACAGGTTTATAGCTTGGATCCACACTTAGCTTGTGAGTTATCAGACTTGGGTCTATCCCTATCATATCATCATGTGACCAAGCAAAGCAGTCTATGTTAGTTCTCAATAACCGAACGAGTTCTTCACGAATTTTACCTGTACATTCAGATCCAATGAGAACAGTTCGTTCTGGATGCAGCGCGTCCAGGATGACTTCGTCCAGCTCTGCCTGCTGAGGCTCAATGTACTCATCCTGGATGCGCTGGCTCTGTAATTGCTATGCGGGCGAATCGGTTGTTGGCTTCAGAGCCACCTTGTAGCAATCCTTAGCTTCTTCCTGGTCCCCACGTATCTCTTGCACCTCCCAAGGTGTTGGAAACTTCAGGCATTGGTGGTACGTTGAGGGAATTGCTTTCATCTCGTGGATCCAGGGCCTGCCAAGGATCACATTGTAAGTAGAGGGCCCATCAATAACCAGATACCTTACCTGTTTGTTTACACCCCCGACGTAGGTTGGGATGATGATTTCTCCTAGGGAGTGCTTTGTTTTGCCGCTGAATCCAACCAAGGGAATTGCCTTCTTTGCTAGATCTTTCTCGGTGAATCCCATTCCTTTGAGTGTCTCCATCATGATCAAGTTGACGGAGCTTCCTGTATCCACCAGGATCTTCTTCACCTTGCAATTTCCTATGGGAAGCGTGATGATTAGGGCGTTGTGGTGTTGTTCGGAGCAGACCACTGCGTCTGTTTCGTCAAAGGTGACCGACGATGTGTTCGGTGGTTAACCTGCAGGAGCTTTCTGGTCTGTCTCCTTTAGTTACAGTTGCGTGCCTCTTAGCCTTTGAATAGGTCAACCCAAATAGCTCCGATCCACCCGTAATAACATTCATAGTTCTAGAGCAATGAGGAGGAGGGGATGGCGAACCCGATCATTGAATTTACTCGGTTGTGGTTCGGGTAGGAGGTGATCCAGGTTTCCTTGGTCATAGTCGAATTTGACTTCCTTTTCGAGGGAGTGGCATTCATCGGTGTTGTGGGTGTTCTTTTAGTGGAACTCACACTTCTTGCCCGTGTCTCTGCTGCCGGGGTTTTCTTGGAAGTTTTGGCCATCTGACTCTGCGTCCCAGCTCCTTCAAAGCTTTGAATAGTCCAGCAAGATTGGTAGTGAAACCATACTCACTTACTTTCGGAGGCAGATCTGCTTCGCCCTTTCCTTCAGATTTTCCAGAAACTTTATTCAGCTCCTGCTGTAGGATTTGGGTCTTTCACTCTTTTTTTCTGCTGGAGCCTTTCTAGATACTGGATCTGAATCATAAGTGCCTCTTACAGGTGCATAGTCTTGTTCCAGCCTCATGACAGCAATTGCCTTCGATTGTACCTCCTCAAAGGTAGTGCAGGGATGCATGGTTAGGTCCTTGTATAGCTGTGAATCCTGGTGCAGTCCTCGGCGGAAGGCTTGGATAGCGGTTGCTATATCGCACCTCGGAATTGACACCTTCTCCTTGTTGAACCTGTTCAAGTAATCACGGGTAGATTCCTCAAACTCTTGCACTATCCGGTAGAGGTCACTGGTCTGCTTCTCCGGCTTTCTGCTGCTGGCGAACTGCTGGTTGAAGGCATTGACTAGGTCGGCGAAGCTGGATATGCTTTTATTAGGTAGACCGACGAACCACTGCAGAGCTGCTCCTGACAGTGTTGATCCGAAACCCTTGCACATACAAGCTTCCTTTAGAGATCCAGTTGCGGTTATCACCATCATTTTCTGCTTGTAGTGGTTGATATGGTCAAGTGGATCTGTGGTTCTGTCATAGAGTGTCATAGATAACGGCACACATCCTTTAGGAACACCGACTAGGGCTATATCATCCACGAAAGGTGAGTCTGCGTAGCTGTCTCTGGCTGCTTTCTCCAGCGGACGGGCTACGCCTGGTATCCTATACATCGCTCCCTCACTCATGGTATTATTTGCTCAAATAATTACCCGCTCCGCAAGAGGTTTAGAAACAAAGGAAAGGAACTAGCAGGTGTACCTCCTAGCCAGGGTGCTCCTAAAATTGGCCTGGTGTTGGGTGATCGTTATCGGCGTTGATCGATTATGGATCCAGGCCGCCATCCTGGTGTCTCGCGTAATCCTCCGATCCAGGCTCCATGGTGAATCGGTTGCGAGTGGATGGAATTGCCTGCGATGAGGACAGTCCAGATTGCCATCCTGGTGTTTTGTGTGGGGGTACCGAAAAGGGTGGAAGGTCAGATCCTGATGGGGTGCTAAACAAGGCGTTACCTGTTGTTTGCTTCAGACTGGGTGGATTATCAAATGATAGGCATCCCAATCCTCTGGGCTCAATTGGTTCGCTGGGTGCTATTCCTGCTAGGTCTAGTCTGGTGACTAGTTCTGATGGAATTAATCGACCCGATCCTCCATCGCGGTCGGGAGCCTCAGTGCCGATCTTTGGTTTGGGCTGGACTATCGTTATGATCCGAGCAATCGGGTTCGGTTGTCCTTCCTCAGATCCTCAACGGCCCGACGCAGAGTGTCCATCCCCTGAATCATCACCTGCATCGGATCAAGCGCTGTAGATCCTCCGCCGGAGATCCTCCGCGCCCGAACCTTCCCGGGTCCGCTTCGGATACAGCTTCACTTCTGCTGGGGCTGCTTTCCCTACTGGATTTGGACTGACTGGGTGCACCTGCTGCCTTTGGAATCTGTGGTGGCTTCTGAGGCTGGAGCATGGCTCTGGTCGACGTGCTAACGGGGTGATACCCGTCGTTGTGAGTACCAAAAATAAGATTTATAATTTCCTAATAAGACTAACCTAGGCTAGTGGTAACAGGGTCGAACCAAAAGGAGGCAGACGTAATTTCTAGCTGTCTAATTCTAGTCTAAGGTAACGAGTGTATGGGTTGAGTTGAATTGGTCTGTAGCTAAGAGTAAATAAAGACAATAAACTAAAAAGACGGATTAAACAGATAAAGAAGGGGTACTAGGATGGTCGGTTCATTACGGCCGGCGGCAAGATACTAAATCGGTCGAATCAAACACAAGTGAGGCGGGAAAACAAGAGGTCCTCTCGGTCCACTCTTAACAGATAACATCTTTCGATCTCGCTATAAGTCCCTAATATCACCAATACTGACTCTCGTCCTGAAAAGTGACTAACGGTCTAAACTATACCTATCTTTCGATCTCAGCATAGTCTAGTCATTTTAATTGGTGGTCTAACAACTGTCCCTATGTTTCGATCTAATGGGTCAGTTATAAATTAAGCATCTAACTGGTCGCATACATTCGATTCGGTAAATACAACATTAAAATCAATTAAAACGAAAGGTAACCTCACGTGGTCAGTCGATCGACCAGGTATGGCGGTCGATCGACTGACACGCGAATTCAGTCCAAAACAATACTACGCCGCCTACGCTATAATTCGCCTACATCCTAGCACAATTGATTTAGCTACTCATACTAACGTTGATAACAACAATGAAATTAACGAAATAGGCAGAAAGTTTCATGCTTAAAACGAATGAACAAACAATTAACAATAAAGATAAATCGGTTTCGGGAGACTAACTAACAATTCCTATACTAACAATGCAATAAAGATGAACTGAAAATAGAGCAAGTGGATACCGAAATTGCAGAAGGATCGTAACGGAATGATTGAAGTCACAACGAAAATCCAATGCGAAATAGTTTCCCAAACCCTAATTATTTCTAAAGAATCGTATGTAAAAGTTAATGTAAAAACTTGATGTCCAAACTGATGTTTCTAGGTTACGTTATATAGCAACTAACGTAACTTTATTTCCTAAACCTATCATAACTTTGGGCTTCAAGATTCACGGTCTTTTAATTCTCGTCTGGAATAGCAGTTTGGTCGATCGACTGCTAGGACTGGTCGATCGACTGAATAGCAATGAATAGTAGCTTCTGGAACCCGATGGTTGGTCGATCGACTGATGGTAGTGGTCGATCGACTGCTTGAGCTGCTACTTGACTTCTATAATCTCGTAGATTTGTCTTTTGGGCCTTGAATTGCACACCAAGCTCGTTCCTTAATCGAATACTTGTCAAATGCAATGCAAGATACTCGGGGATGGATTTAGCTAGATTTCCGCTGGATTCTTCACATTTCTGCAATAATGTACAAAAATACGGAAGTAGACGGAAATAGGGAGAAATGTAGCATAAACTACATGAATGAGCTCTAAAATGCGTGTAAAATGGGATGTAAAACATCATATAAAAGACACGCATCAAACTTCCCCAAACCAAACCCTTGCTTGTCCCCAAGCAAGAACTAGACTCGATCTAATGACCTAATGGAACGAGTTCAATCTCAGAGCGAATTACAACATGTAAAGCCTAAACCAATTTAATGCACAATCAACAATCAATTAGCAAATGAATCATGCAAACGAGTTATGGAGCCGTTAAAACTACTGAACCGTCAACTGTAGAGACTCATCAAATTGGACTCTCACGGGTCGCTCATATCACTCAACCAAGCACAGGCGAATAACGTAAAGATAGAAAGAATTGGTTTTGTAAAGACTCTCACCTAACTACGACCTATAAGAACATGCCTGCAGTCTAATATGAAAGCAATCTCTACAACCGTACATACGCATTCCAACCAACAAGAGACCATGACATATGCCGAGGTATATATGTGGATATGTGAGGTATGGGTAAGAAGAGGCAAAACGTTTATGGAAAAGTGGAGGTACAGGTGATCAAGCTAGTATCGAAACGGAACCATATGACAACATCCAACTTCTTGCTCAAAAACAAATGGAACGGTGCTATAGCAAGCACAAATCTCACAATCTCCAGGTATAAAAGTAATCAACTAACTTCCCACAAAATATGAATAATACATGGGAGCAAAAATCGCCAAAAGATAAGGATTTTGAATTATGCGAATTGATTCTTTCTCTTTTTCTCGAACCTCAGTTGATCGACCAAAAGGGGTAGTCGATCGACCGCATGAACAGTACATAACTCTTTTTTTTTCTTTTCCAATCATTTTTTTTCATATTTTTTTTTTTTCTATTTCTTTCTTTCCTCCTTTTCATTTTTCCAACAATATCTCAAACATGAGCATATGCTACCAAAAACTAAGTAACAATCCCAAGAACACAGACTACTAGCTTGACAAGGGCAGGCTAAATGTAGGATGTAGTAATGGGACAAAAAGGCTGTTTTTGGCAGTGTGGGGTTCATGGGTGAAACGAGAAAAGGGAAACCTCTACCACATGTGTCAACTAACCACAGACCGAATGCGTACAGGTATTAAGCAGATTAAGTTCATATTTATGCACATTTATGTGACATGCCTCATAAGGAGTACTACTCACATTCCTAAATAAACTAGTCATAGATGTCACCAGTTATAGGCTCTAAATCTCAGAAATATGATGTAGATTGCCAATTTTCAAAGTCAAGTCTTAAGTCCAGCAAATAATTAACAAAAACTCGTAGATATGCATTTACGATTCTACTAATAACATGTTAATCAAGCAAGGCTCAGGCAAAACAGGTGCAAAATGCAATATCATCCTTGAAATACTGCCGTTCCGACTCGACCTATATGCTAAAATAAACGTGCATTTTATGGAAATTTTTGAAATTTTTCAATTTTTTTGAATTTCGTATAAAATGAAATGAACAATGCAAAACAGAATGTAAACGTGAATGCAAGCAAATGATATGCGACGCAAAACCCTTTCCCGGCAACGACGCCAAAATTTGATACCCGTCGTTGTGAGTACCAAAAATAAGATTTATAATTTCCTATTAAGACTAACCTAGGCTAGTGGTAACAGGGTCGAACCACAAGGAGGCAGACGTAATTTATAGTTGTCTAATTCTAGTCTAAGGTAATGAGTGTATGGGTTGAGTTGAATTGGTCTATAGCTAAGAGTAAATAAAGACAATAAACTAAAAAGATGGATTAAACAGATAAAGAAGGGGTACTAGGATGGTCGGTTCATTACAGCTTCGCCGGCAACATACTAAATCGGTCTGAATCAAACACAAGTGAGGCGGGAAAACAAGAGGTCCTCTCGGTCCACTCTTAACAGATAGCATCTTTCGATCTCGCTATAAGTCCCTAATATCACCAATACTGACTCTCGTCCTGAAAAAGTGACTAACGGTCTAAACTATACCTATCTTTCGATCTCAGCATAGTCTAGTCATTTTAATTGGTGGTCTAACAACTGTCCCTATCTTTCGATCTAATGGGTCAGTTATAAATTAAGCATCTAACTGGCCGCATGCATTCGATTCGTTATATACAACATTAAAATCAATTAAAACGAAAGGTAACCTCACGTGGTCAGTCGATCGACCAGGTATGGCGGTCGATCGACTGACACGCGAATTCAGTCCAAAACAATACTACGCCGCCTACGCTATAATTCGCCTACATCCTAGCCCAATTGATTTAGCTACTCATACTAACGTTGATAACAACAATGAAATTAACGAAATAGGCAGAAAGTTTCATGCTTAAAACGAATGAACAAACAATTAACAATAAAGATAAATCAGTTTCGGGAGACTAACTAACAATTCCTATACTAACAATGCAATAAAGATGAACTGTAAATAGAGCAAGTGAATACCGAAATTGCAGAAGGATCGTAACGGAATGATTGAAGTCACAACGAAAATCCAATGCGAAATAGTTTCCCAAACCCTAATTATTTCTAAAGAATCGTATGTAAAACTTAATGTAAAAACTTGATGTCCAAACTGATGTTTCTAGGTTACGTTATATAGCAACTAACGTAACTTTATTTCCTAAACCTAACATAACTTTGGGCTTCAAGATTCATGGTCTTTTAATTCCAAATGCGGAATAGCGATTTGGTCGATCGATGCTAGGACTGGTCGATCGATCGAATAGCAATGAACAAAGAGCTTTCAAACTCGATGGTTGGTCGATCGACCGATGGTAGTGGTCGATCGATCGCTTGAGCGCTACTTGACTTCTATAATCTCGTGGATTTGTCTTTTGGGCCTTGAATTGCGCACCAAGCTCGTTCCTTAAGCGAATACTTCACGTCAAATGCAATGAAAGATACTCGGGGATGGATTTAGCTCGATTTCCGCTGGATTCTTCACATTTATGCAATAATGTACAAAAATACGGAAGTAGACGGAAATAGGGAGAAATGTAGCATAAACTACATGAATGAGCTCTAAAATGCGTGTAAAATGGGATGTAAAACATCATATAAAAGACACGCATCAAACTTCCCCAAACCAAACCCTTGCTTGTCCCCAAGCAAGAACTAGACTCGATCTAATGACCTAATGGAACGAGTTCAATCTCAGAGCGAATTACAACATGTAAAGCCTAAACCAATTTAATGCACAACCAACAATCAATTAGCAAATGAATCATGCAAACAAGTTATGGAGCCGTTAAAACTACTGAACCGTCAACTGTAGAGACTCATCAAATTGGACTCTCACGGGTCGCTCATATCACTCAAACAAGCACAGGCGAATAACGTAAAGATAGAAAGAATTGGTTTTGTAAAGACTCTCACTTAACTACGACCTATAAGAACATGCCTGCAGTCTAATATGAAAGCAATCTCTACAACCGTACATACGCATTCCAACCAACAAGAGACCATGACATATGCCGAGGTATATATGTGGATATGTGAGGTATGGGTAAGAAGAGGTAAAACGTTTATGGAAAAGTGGAGGTACAGGTGATCAAGCTAGTATCGAAACGGAACCATATGGCAACATCCAACTTCTTGCTCAAAAACAAATGGAACGGTGCTATAGCAAGCACAAATCTCACAATCTCCAGGTATAAAAGTAATCAACTAACTCCCCACAAAATATGAATAATACATGGGAGCAAAAATCGCCGAAAGATAAGGATTTTGAATTATGCGAATTGATTCTTTCTCTTTTTTCTCGAACCTCAGTCGATCGACCAAAAGGGGTAGTCGATCGACCGCATGAACAGTACATAACTCTTTTTTTTTTTTTTTTTTTTTTTTTTCTTTTCGAATAATTTTTCTTCATCTTTTTTTTTTCTTTTCTATTTCTTTCTTTCCTCCTTTTCATCTTTCCAACAATATCTCAAACATGAGCATATGCTACCAAAAACTAAGTAACAATCCCAAGAACACAGACTACTAGCTTGACAAGGGCAGGCTAAATGTAGGATGTAGTAATGGGACAAAAAGGCTGTTTTTGGCAGTGTGGGGTTCATGGGTGAAACGAGAAAAGGGAAACCTCTACCACATGTGTCAACTAACCACAGACCGAATGCGTACAGGTATTAAGCAGATTAAGTTCATATTTATGCACATTTACGTGACATGCCTTATAAGGAGTACTACTCACATTCCTAAATAAACTGGTCATAGATGTCACCAGTTATAGGCTCTAAATCTCAGAAATATGATGTAGATTGCCAATTTTCAAAGTCAAGTCTTAAGTCCAGCAAATAATTAACGAAAACTCGTAGATATGCATTTACGATTCTACTAATAACATGTTAATCAAGCAAGGCTCAGGCAAAACAGGTGCAAAATGCAATATCATCCTTGAAATACTACCGTTCCGACTCCACCTATATGCTAAAATAAACGTGCATTTTATGGAAATTTTTGAAATTTTTCCATTTTTTTGAATTTCGTATAAAATGAAATGAACAATGCAAAACAGAATGTAAACGTGAATGCAAGCAAATGATATGCGACGCAAAACCCTTCCCCAAACCAAATCGCACAATGTCCCCATTGTGCAAAATCATGTAATGAAGAAAAGAGAAATGGGAGTTTGCGGGAAAATAAATAAAAATGACATGAAGTGGAAATCGGGAACTTACAAGACTTTAAACGCAGCAAAGGAAACCTCCCCAAACCAGCGTGAGCTAGGAGGTTTCAGCAGCCAGGAGTGGTACTAATAAGTACCTGAAAGACAAATAAAACCCACGCATAAAATTGAGAAGACAATTTTGAAGCGGTAAATATGTGCACAAATGAGAAAATTAGAAGAAATAAATAATTGGACGGAAAATAAAGTGGAGTAGAAAACTCCCTTAAGTCCGCATATCGACCAAACACAGCAGGGGAGAGGTCGTGAATAGGGACAGTAGCGTCCTTGGTCGATCGACTAAGAACGGCAGTCGATCGACCAATGTGTCAGGAACAGTAGCTCCTGGAAAGTGCAACTCGCCCGATCGACCAATGTAGATCGATCGATGAAAATTCTTTGTACTCCTTATTTCTTCGTATTTGCTCAATTACGGGAGCTAAAGAGGTCTAAAAAACCTGCAAATGCACAATAATACGCGCCCAAAATTGCGCAAGAACCCAAAGCAAAGTCTCAAACGCATAAATTCCTAAGCAAGCAAAATAAAATTCGAAGTTTCGCGCACACAAAAGCAATAAAAAGTGTCTAACAAAAGCAAATAAAATGTTTGGAAAACATGTGATCAACTAGTAGTTGATCAAGAACGGCCACGGAATGGCCCACTTTGTCGCTTTCGGCTACTAGAGGTAGCCTCAACGGTGCTTATCTTATTTTGCACCCTTCTTAGCTTCCACGTCCGTATGGCTCAACGGATCAACACTTTCATCGTCTCCCCAGTCAATGACCTCTTCTTGCTCATCAAAGTCCAAGTCGGACTTCCGTGCCTTGACCGGTTCGTTATCAACTTCCTCATCAATGCCATAGCTAAGGCAACCAAGACCTCCTCTTTGAATGATCGACCTCTTTTTACGATTGGAGCAACTTGTCTGTTCTTCCTTCCCAAACCAGCTCTGCAATATCGAAATAGACAAATCTTCCTCCAATTTGCTCCCAATCTGGGGCGGAGGGGTTACAACAGGAATAGAGATAGGTAAATCAGGAAGCACAAAGTACGATTTCTTGTCAGAAACCGTATTACAAGTCACAGGCCACATGGGGTCCTTTTTCTTAGATGGCTGAGCAAAAACAATAGAATGCTTGCCCACTTTAAAAGTCAGGGTTCCTAGACCGACATCTATGACTGCACTAGCAGTGTGCAGAAATGGCCTACCCAAAATAATGGGAATATGGGCATCCTCAGGCATGTCAAGTACCACGAAGTCGACGGGGAAGAAGAACTTCCCTATTTGGACATGGATGTCCTCCAAGACTCCTACTGGCTGGACCGCAGATCGGTCAGCTATCTGTACTATCATATCTGTCACTGCGAACCTAGTCAATTTGAGCTTCCTAGCTAGACTCAAAGGCATGACGCTTATACTAGCTCCTAAGTCACATAATGCCTTCTCAATAGAGAAGGTACCTATATTGCAAGGAACAGAAAAGCTACCCGGGTCCTCTAGCTTATGGGGTGCAGTATGAGACAAATAAGAGCATGACTCTTTGGTTAACGTGACAGTATGCACATTTTCAAGTGACTTTTTCTTAGACAGGAGTTGTTTCATGAATTTAGTGTAGGCAGGCACTTGATTGACCAACTCAAGGAAAGGAACTTGTACATTCAAACTACGAATAACCTTTTCAAATTTATTGAAAGATACCTGTTCCTTTGTCGGCACTAGTCGCTCTGGATATGGGGCTGAGAGAAGTACCTTAGCCCTCTCCTCTAAATCGCGCGTGCCGGTATCCGTGGACTTAGGCTGAAAGTCCACCACCTTCTCCTTATTGAAGCTCGAACCCTCCTCAGACCGTCTCAAATGTGAGCCATTAACCGTCATCGGATCGAACTTCGGAATCGAGACGGACCCATCAGCACTCGGGTCTTTCCCCTATACTTTCGGAGTTGTCGAACCCCGGAACAAATGGTCTCTCAAATTATCGGGCATTGAAGGACGAAATTTCTCAATATCAGCAGGGGTCTCAGTCGATCGACCACCTTGCTTAGTCGATCGACCGAGATGTACAGATTCGAAGCTCCTCAGTAACCCGCATATCGATCGATCGGCCAGGGTATATCGATCGATCGACCGATATACCAGTAGACGCCTTTTTCTTTGAATTATTCGTTCTGACTTTGTTTTGACTCGGTTCTCGCCTCATTCTTTTCGGGGCATCCTCGACCATAGCAGCCCCTCCAGGGTAGACCCACTCCTCAAAGTAATGGCGTTTAGGGTCTCTTTCGGTCGTTTGAGTCGGTAAGTGTCCGGGAGCTTGAGTGGTACTCTTACTAGCCAACTGAGCAATTTGGCTCTCTAGTAGCTTCATCCCGGCCTCTCTAGCTTGGGACTCCTTCAGCAGCAAGTTCTTAAACTCAGCAAAATCAGAACCATGGGATTGTTGTTGCTGCTGCGGCACATAAGGGGGTTTTTGGTATTATTGTTGCTTATGATGAGGGGGCACATAAGCTTGCTGCTGCTGCTGTTTTGGAGGTTGAGTCGGATTTAGGACATTCTGGCTACTCCACCTCAAGTTGGGGTGAACATTCGGCTCATAGTACGTGTTTGTCTGCCTATAGTGTTGAAAGGCAGCACAAGACTCGAAAGGACTGGGACAATTCTCTGAGATATGTCCCTCAGCTCCACATCTTCTACAGACGAAAGGACCGTCTGAAACAACATTTACTTGGTACATCCCACCTTTAGAAGCTCCTCCTAATTCATATTTGTCAAACCTTGCAGTGAGGGCTTCTAGTGCAAAGAACAGAGGAAGATTCAAAGCAGACTCTCCTCCGGTTTCCTCTCAATTCCCATATTCGGCCTTATGAGTGGCCAAATCATCGATAATCTTCCACCCCTTAGTCTCTCCCATGTTCTCAGCAAATCGGCCATTGGCTGCAGCATCCAATATGGCCCTCTGATCGTCATACAGTACATTATAGAACTGATTGCACAAGCTCCATTTTTCGAACCCATGGTGCGGTATGGTTCGCACCAGTTTCTTGAAATGGACCCATGCTTCATGGAAGTTCTCATCTGGCCCTTATTTAAAGCTCGTGATCTGAGCTCTAATGGCATTCATCTTCGAGGCAGAGAAGTACTTTTTGTAGAATGCCAGGGCTAAGGAATTCCAGTCGGTGATCCCATGTGTGGCTCGGTCCAGATCTCTATACCACTCTCTTGCAGCATCATGAAGAGAGAAAATGAACATGGTCTCCTTGATCTGATCTTGGGTCACACCGGCCGGCGGGGGTATAGAGCAGCAATAATCAATAAAAATCTCCATGTGCTTAGCTGCATCTTCATTTGCAGCTCCCCTGAACTGGTTTCTCTCAACCAAGTTAATATAGGAAGGCTTTGGCTTGAATTTTCTCGCCTCCCCAGGTAGTTTGAATCCTTTGTAGAGATTCGCAGCTGTTGGCTCTGAGTGACTAGCAATGGTTGCTTCTTCAGCCATAACTGGGATTTCTGGAGAAGTAACTGCCTCGGCTAAAGAAATAGAGGCATGAGATGTAGGTGGATCTCCTTCGAACAAAGCGTTCTCGTAGTGGCTTGACAGAGTACTCAGCTCTTCCTCTGTCGGTAATACCCTTTGTGATCGTCTCAACTCGCGCAAGGATTTCTCGATCTCAGGATTTAATGGTACTAGTTCGCCACCCTGTGACCTGCGCATAAAAAGAAACTACAAAAAGAATATAAGAAAAGTTTAAGGAACGGATGTCCCTTAAACTAAGAAAGAATAAAACAACTAAAAATTAGAACTATTGCCTCCCCGGCAACGGCGCCCAAATTTGATACCCGTCGTTGTGAGTACCAAAAATAAGATTTATAATTTCCTATTAAGACTAACCTAGGCTAGTGGTAACAGGGTCGAACCACAAGGAGGCAGACGTAATTTCTAGCTGTCTAATTCTAGTCTAAGGTAACTAGTGTATGGGTTGAGTTGAATTGGTCTATAGCTAAGAGTAAATAAAGACAATAAACTAAAAAGACGGATTAAACAGATAAAGAAGGGGTACTAGGATGGTCGGTTCATTACAGCTTCGGCGGCAGCATACTAAATCGGTCTGAATCAAACACAAGTGAGGCGGGAAAACAAGAGGTCCTTTCGGTCCACTCTTAACAGATAGCATCTTTCGATCTCGCTATAAGTCCCTAATATCACTAATACCGACTCGTCCGAAAAGTGACTAACGGTCTAAACTATACCTATCTTTCGATCTCAAAGATAGTCTAGTCATTTTAATTGGTGGTCTAACAACTGTCCCTATCTTTCGATCTAATGGGTCAGTTATAAATTAAGCATCTAATGGTCGTCGCATGCATTCGATTCGTTAAATACAACATTAAAATCAATTAAAACGAAAGGTAACCTCACGTGGTCGGTCGATCGACCAGGTATGGCGGTCGATCGATCGACACGCGAATTCGATCCAAAACAATACTACGCCGCCACGCTATAATTCGCCTACATCCTAGCACAATTGATTTAGCTACTCATACTAACGTTGATAACAACAATGAAATTAACGAAATAGGCAGAAAGTTTCATGCTTAAAACGAATGAACAAACAATTAACAATAAAGATAAATCTGTTCCGGGTGTAATTCCAGAGCAGTTATTTGTCACCACCCGTGCTTGTAGAATGACGTCTTTTGTTAACTCCTCCTTGCGGTCTCCTGAAACAATGAGCAAACTGAGGGCTCGGCTTTGGGCCGAGCGAACTCACTCCGACGCTCAAGTCAGTAAACTTAGAAAGATAAGTTGTTGTTACTTGGTGAAGTAAATATTGTAGAGAGATAAGGAAGATATTACCAGATGAATAGTGATTCTTAGGTTAAATTGTGGATCCTTTACTCAATGAGAGTAGAGGAGTATTTATAGACTTTCACCTTTTGTCACGTAGTGGCCAAGTGGCCAAGTGGCTAGCAGGTGGAAAGACCGATCTACCCTCGGCCGAGGGACCCATGGCAGCCGACGGGCCCCGTTGACTCACCGCCGAGGGGTCTTGGATATGAGTTCGCGGATGTGTGCCCCGGCTGGCCGGTTACCCCGGCCGGGACCCATCCGACAGCCGACTGTGCCTCGCTTGTTAGGGCTGTCTAAGCCGTTGAATTCTTGTGGATATCTTTGACCTTGCTCAATATGTTGATCGGTCGGCGGGTGAGAATATGCCCCATCAATTTGCCCCAGCCGTAGTCTATGCCGTGGTATGGGCCCGGATGTACGTTGAGCGTATATTCGCGTGAAGACGAAATTTTCTCGCCCCGCTTCTTCTACCTCGGCGTGGCTCGCTTAGGCCGTACCATATCCCCCCTCCACATGGTTGTGTAATGGACATCCGATGTGGAAAAGGCAATGATTTTGGCCGAGACCGGGGTTGAGAGTCGGTTGTTTCGATTGCCCCCCGGCCGGTGCTTTCTGGCTTGGTTGATCATGTGGCCGGCGGAGAAACGGATACTTAGGAATTTGTTGAGGAAGATGAACAGGCAAAGAGATATGAAGGGGCGTGTTGAAGACGCTTGGTCACTGTTGCATTGATTGACATTCAACTGTTGCAACGATTGACATTCCGTGGTTGCATGTTCGACACGTGTCTGTTTGTTGATTGGCTAACGTTTCATGGGCTGTGCCCTGATTGGTCCCTCTTCATGGGCTTTCCTCTATAAATAGGGTACTTAGTCCTTGAAATTGGCCACCAATTTCATTTTCTCAAAAATTTTCTTCTTTCTAGCCCTTGTGACGAAACCTCTCTCTAGGTTTCAGAATCATTACTCCGGCGTGGCATTTTTCTTCAAGGTAAACAAATAAATTCTCTTTTTAACTCGTAAGTTTTGTTGTAACATGTCTTCTGCTGGTGCTGGACCTAGTAAGCCTGCGCCGGGGGGTTCCCCGTCGCGTCTTGATGAGGAGGAGATACTAAACGCCATCCCGATAAGGTTTGGGGGCCCTAGGTCCCCCTCTCTTGAAGTTGATCCAAAAGCTC
This sequence comes from Silene latifolia, assembly GCF_048544455.1. Lineage (NCBI taxonomy): Eukaryota > Viridiplantae > Streptophyta > Magnoliopsida > Caryophyllales > Caryophyllaceae > Silene > Silene latifolia. Next base: position 463,488,605 of record NC_133538.1, on the reverse strand, counting down.
CGGAGGGTGGGGAGGATGATGATGTTGATGATGACTGTGAGGAAGGGATCCCTTCTGGTGAAGAGAGGCCGCATATCCTGGACCACGGCGAGGCGTGCATGATCTGGTCCCGACGTGTCGGACCAATAAATTTGCCAGTTGTTCCGGTGGAACTCTTTTCGAGGGTCATTTCTACTTCGGTGAGGGATACAAAATTGTTATCCCTGGGAAGGGTCAGGCGGTCTGTTGCCCTCCTCCGGGTCATATCGGCGTATATATCAGGCATCTGGAGTATGGCCTCCGGTTTCCTTTGAATAAATACGTCACGGCCATCATCAAAACTATGAACGTTGCCGTGGCTCAACTGCATCCGTTGGCCATTAGGACGATAGTTGGCTTCGTGTGGCTCTGTCTTTTCAAGGGGAGGTACCTCGATTAACTTATTCCGCCGGCTTCATCATCTTCGGCATCGACCCCGGTAAGGTGGGGTGGTACAGCGTGCGGATGGAGCCGGGCGTCCTCTCTGTTGATAAGCTTTCTTCCCGCAAGGACCTGGAAGGGGCGGTGGGTGTATGTCGAAGTCGGATGACTATCCGCTGCCCCGGTCCTTCCAAAGACCAAGTCAACTTACGGTGCGAGAGTAAGAGGGAGTGTGAAAAATGGGTCTCCCAGAGTAAGCACAAGATGGATGCCAGCAGGGTTCCTCTTGGTGCTGACGAGGAGCGGGCGATGCAGCTGTTTGATGCTGAGAAGGGATGGGTGCCCCGACTCGATTATTCTTCGGGATGAGCTGCTTTGCCGCGTCGGCCTCATACCGCCCTCAACCAGGGTGAGTAGGGTCGGTGTGAGGCCCATCTTTGCCTATTACGCTCATGTTTTTAGAGCTTTGTTTTACTTCTTTTATGTAACTCTTGTCTGGTTTCTTGCAGACCGGTTTGGCCAGGATCTGTCTGAGGAGACCTTGAAGAGGTTAGGGCTTGATAAGGACGGGAACGTCGTTGAGCGGCACCCTCGGGGCCGACGCGCGTGATCGTAGATTGGCTCCCAACGAACTTATGGACAAGCAAACAAGGCGCCGGATCGGCGGCGGCTCAAGCACGGGTTCTCGGGGGCGTGCCGAAGAGAACATCAAAGGCAAGGTCCAGGTCGGCGACGTTGTCGATCCCAACTCCCTCTTCAACCCCAACGGTCCAGAAGGAGCATGTGGAGGTCGTCGATGTCTCCGAGGAGATGGTGACCGTTGTGAAGGGCCCTCCTCCTCCAAAAAAGAGAAAAGAGTCACTGCCGGCTTCTGCCGCTGCCGGGGAAAAGAGTGATTCACCCGGTCCTCCAACTAAGAAGGTCCAGACTGGTACGGACCTAACCTGTGGTTCAGACTTAGCTGGTTCATTATGCATTCCCGATGATAGACTCTCTGATGTGTCAATGAATGTTGACATGGATGCGCTGTGTAAATTTTTTGTAGATCCGCCGTCGGCAGCCGCCGTTCTTACTGATCGGCAATTAGAGAAGCAGCCTGAGAAGGCGGGTGATAGGAATGTCACCGTTGACTCCGCACTCCAGAAGGTTCCCCCCGCCGAGCTTGTGGCAGAGGGTGCAAAAATATCCAAGAGGCTGGCAAAGTGGACTCAACTGGCCGGCTCCTACATTATGGAGCAAGAACAGGCCATGGCCCAGGCTGGGCCACTGATCCAACGGCTTAAGCTTGATCTCTCCGCGGCGAAGGGGGAAGCCGGGAAGGCTAAGCTTGACCTCCTAGCTGCTCGGAAGCGTGCGGAGGAAGCTGAGAAGCAGCTACTGGCCGAGAGGGCCAAAGTCGAAGCTACTGATGCCACCTCTGCCCAGTTGCTGGAGGAGCGGGACAGGTATAAGGGTGGCTACGACGCCGTTGTTGTCAAAAGGGAAGAATGGAGGGGGATGTATGAGGCTCAGTCGGAGGCACTTGCGGACACTAGGGCTGTTCTTGCCCAAAGGGAGAAAGATATTGAGGTGCTTCAAGATAAGGTCCTCCCTGACTTGTGCGCTCAATTCCGGATCAAAGCCGAGGAAGCGACCAGGGAGGCAATCAAGAGGCTCATTCCTGAAGACTCCTTCCCGTGGGAGAAATTTGAACAGCTTCTGGATGAGATGGCCGATGCCGCGGAAAAGGCGGTTGCGGAAAAAGAGGAGGCGGCGAAGGCGGCTCAGATAGCCGAGGCCAAGGCGGCTTATGATGCAAAGGTGAAGGAGGCCGAAGAGGAGGCTGAAAGGCTGAAGGCATGTGGAGATGACAAGCTTTCCTCCGGGCCGGCCACCAAGTTGACGCCGCCTGCTTTGTCGATGGTGGGCAAGCATCAGCGTAGGGAGACGGCGGTCGTCACCGGACTCACCCGCGTCTCGGATAGCTTTAGCTGTTCGGGGCCAACACCGAGCCTTTCCTCCTCGCCATCTTTTGGCGCTTCAAATATCATGTCCGTAATCTTTTGCTTCTCTTTTCCTTGTTTATGTAAGACTTTGGTAGGTTGCGTTTTGGCTTATCCCTATGGGGACTACGTCGTCTTCATTCTTCTCGCTTGTAATCTGTTGTCATTAATGAAAGTTTGCTTGTTTTGCCTCTGGCTTGGCCGAGGTCTTTTCTTGTCTTCTTGCGTTATTAATTGAGCGCTTTTTATTTTTACCTTCAGCTTAGCCGAGGCAGCTAGAACGCGTATCTCAACTGCGTTTAACGTCTTTTTCTTGAACATGTTAGCGTGTTGGTCGCTTCCTCTTTCACTCTCGGTCTGACCGAGGCGTCGGATTTGCGCTTCCCAACCGCCGTTGTGAACATGTTAGCGTATCGATCGTTGTGTCCCCTGCCAGGCCTTCGGCGGGCCGAGGCGACTAGGGGTTACGACGCGACAGCGTAAGTTGGCTTATCGATCGTTGTGTCCCCTGCCTGGCCTTCGGCGGACCGAGGCGACTAGGGGTTACGACGCGACAGCGTAAGTTGGCGTGTCGACCGTTGTGTCCCCTGCCAGGCCTTCGGCGGGCCGAGGCGACTAGGGGTTACGACGCGACAGCGTAAGTTGGCGTGTCGACCGTTGTGTCCCCTGCCAGGCCTTCGGCGGGCCGAGGCGACTAGGGGTTACGGCGTGACAGCATTCTTGGGGTGACTGCCCGGCTTGGGCCAGGGCGTCTACCACGATATGACCGCGGAGGGGATAAACACTTTGATGGAAAAATTGGGTGATTCTTCATTAGATGTAAACATGTGTTGGGGTGCCAACAATTGTTTTGGACACCTCCGCCGCTACACAAAGTATTTCCTGAGATTGTCAGTGTTCCAATGGCTCATCAGAGGCATACCCTCCATGTCGGTCAGCCGGTATGTACCCGGCCTCATTTCTTCAACCACTTTGTAGGGACCCTCCCAGTTGGCCGTTAGTTTACCATGAATGTTTCCCTTGTTGGTGGCGGCCGACTTTCTTAGGACTAGATCCCCTACTTTCAAGTCCCTTTTGTGGACTCTTCGGTTGTAAGCTCTTCTCATTCGGTTTTGGTACACCGCCAAGTTGAGGCGTGCTGTATTTCGGCTTTCTTCAACTAGGTCTAGGGAGATTCTTAAGCCTTCCTCATTTTCAACCGGGTTAAAGGTGGCCGTTCTGAATGTCGGCACCGTTGCTTCAATCGCGTGGATCGCCGGACCGTAGACTAAGTGGAACAGTGTACCCGTTGCTTCTTTCTCCGTGGTTCGCAGGGACCATAGGACGCCGGGTAGTTCATCGGCCCATCTTCCCTTTAGGTCTTCAACTGTCTTCTTCAAACCATTGAGGATTGTTTTATTGGCCGCCTCCGCCTGTCCGTTGCTTTGTGGGTGACAGATGGAGGAGTATGCAAATTTGATACCGAGCTCTTCCAGCCAGCTCATTATTGTGTCACTCCAAAACTCTCGGCCGTGGTCGAATACCATGACTTGGGGTAACCCAAAACGAGTTATGACATTTTCCCACATTACCTTTCTTACGGTTGCCGTTGTCTTTGCAGCATCGCTCTGACTTCAACCCATTTGGTGAAGTAGTCAACGGCGACAATCAAGAACTTTCTTCCGCCGGATGCCGTTGGAAATGGCCCTAGTAGATCCATCCCCCACTGTGCGAAAGGAAGGGGATTAAGCACCGCCTGCAGGTCTCGGGATGGCGCATGTATCACCGGAGCATGCATTTGATAGTTGTTGCATTTTTGGTCTTGGCTCGGAATCCGCAAGCATGGTGGGCCGAGAAATAGCCGGCTCGGAGAGCTTTGTGGGCTAGTGTTCTTGCCCCCATGTGATGGCCGCAGATGCCTTCGTGGATCTCTGTCAAGATTAGCTCCGCGTCGGGCCGGACCGACGCACTTTAAGAGTGGCCTCGTCACGGACCTCCGGTACAATTCCCCTTCAAACACCAAGTACCTTGCTGCGATCCTCTTTATTTTCTCGCGAGAGATCGGTCCTCGGTAGTTCATTTGTCAACTTGTATTTCATTATCGGAGTCATCCACGTTGTCTCGGTCTCTATGTTACCCACCATGCCGACGGCCTCGGTAATGCTCTTGGCATTCCGATGTCCACCAAAGACGGTTTGGTGACATTCTTGATGGTTGAATCGGCGAGTTTGAGAGAGCGTCGGCTCGGTTGTTCTCGACACTGGGAATGCATTGTATACGAAAAGATTTCAACTTTGAGGTGTCGCTTTTACCCTTTCCGGGTATCTTACCATTCCGTCGTCTCGAGTCTCGTACTCTCCTCTGATTTGATTAGCCACCAAAAGTGAATCTGTTTTCAAAATGATGTGCTCCGCCCCTGCGTCCCTAGCTAGCTCGACTCCGGTTATCACCGCCTCGTATTCGGATTCGTTGTTTGAGGCCGAGAAGGTAAATTTCAAGGCGTACTCGAACTCATCCCCGTTTGGGCTGATGATAAGTATGCGGCTCGAGCTGTTCGTCGTGGAGGCCCCGTCGGTGTATACCTCCCATACTCCGGGGTTTTGCTCTTCTTGGTATGTGCATTCGGCCAGGAAATCGCGTCTGTCCCTTTATTGAGGGCCTCGGCTTGTCCGAATGCCGGTGGGATAGCTCTATTGCCCATTTGATGAGTCTCACGGATTGCTCAAATTTTTCCAATGCTTTTTCCAACTACTGGTCGGTTAGGACCGTCACGGGATGTGCGTCGAAGTAGGGTTTCAATTTCCTTGCGGCGACGACGACAAAGAAAGGTCGCTTTTTCAATCGGCGGGTAATTTCTCTCGGCGGGCAACAATGTATGGTTGACAAAGTAGATTGGGTGCTGTTGCTTGTCCTCTTCTCTGACGATCACGGCACTGACCGTGGCCGAGGTAACTGCTATGTACAGATATAATGTTTCCCCCAGCATCGGCCTGGACAGGGTTGGGAGAGTCTGAAGATGAGCTTTCGGTTGTTTGAAAGTCGTGCTCGCTCCTCCTCCCCAGCCAAGTCTCTATTCCCCTTCAACACTTTGAAGAATGGGGTGCTCTTGTCGGCTGACCGAGAGATGAAACGGGCTAGAGCCGCCATCCTCCCGGTCAGCATCATGACCTCCTTTCGATTCCTCGTCTCCGGCAGGTCTAGGATCGCCTGGACTTTGTCTGGATTGGCGTCGATTCCCCTGGCACTGACAAGTACGCCGAGGAAACTACCTGCCCGGACACCGAAGTTGCATTTCATTGGGTTGAGCTTCATCTTGTACTTCCTTAGTGAACAAAATGTCTCGTGCAAATCGGCTAAGTGCTCGCTGTCGGACTTGCTTTTTACAATAGCATCGTCGACGTAAGCCTCAATGTTTCGCCCTTTTTGATTTTGGAACACTTTGTCCACCAGTCTTGTGTAAGTTGCACCGGCGTTCTTTAAACCAAACGGCATCATTTTGTACATGTATGTGCCGTTAGCAGTGATGAATGCGCATTTAGGCATGTCTTCCTCGGCCATGAACACCGATGATACCGAGAAGGCGTCCAGCAGGCTCAAGATAGTGTAGCCTGCCGTTGCGTCGATTAAACTATCTATTCGAGGCAAGGGATATCAATCTTTGGGGCATGCTTTATTAAGATTGGTAAAATCCACGCACATCCTCCATGCCCCCGATGATTTCTTCACCATTACAACATTAGCTAACCACTCAGGATAGGTACAAGGCATGATGAAGCCTGCCGCCAGCAATTTATCTACCTCGGCTTTGATGGCCTCATCCTTCTCGGCTGAGGAGTTCCTCATCCTTTGCTTGACAGGGCGAGCGGTGGGGAGTACGTTTAGTTTGTGAACAATTACTTCCGGCTCACGCCGGCATCTCGGCCGCTGAGTAGGCGAAGACGTCTTTGTTCTTTCTCAGCAGATCTAGGAGTGCGGCTCTGAATCTTGGCTCCAGGTTAGCACCGATAGTTACGGTGCGGCCTGGGTCAATCTCTACCTCTTCGGTCTCCGCTCCTTCAACCATGCCGACGGTGGCACCCATGTGCTCGCCCTCCTGTTGCAAGGATGGGCTCTTCCCCTTCTCTGACTTCTTCGCCACTTTGAAGGATTTCATGTTGCACCCTCTGGCGGACACTTGGATATTGACCACTTCGTCCTTTTCGTTCTTTGAAACGAGCTTATGCGCTTCCCCCCGGTCCGAGACATACATCAATGTCAGAGCCCGGATGGACATTACTGCATTGGCCTCGCTCAGGGTGACTCGGCCTATCAGAACGTTGTAGGCGGACGAGCCGTCAATGATTACGAACTCAGACATAATGTTTTTGGCCGCACTTCCCTCGCCGAACCTCACCGACAGCCTGATTGACCCAAGGGGTACCAGGCCGGCTCCGAAAAGTCAGACAACGGGTTGGTGCGGGGGCTCAAGTCTTCAACTTTCAGACCGAGGTTGAGAAAGCATTCGTTGTACATAATGTTTGTGTAGGCGCCGTGTCAATCGGCACCTCTTCACCAGGTGGTTGGCTATGTCCAAGTGGACTACGAGTGGGTCATTTGAGGGGTGATGATTCCTCGTAATCCTTCTCCCCAATAGTTATATCGGGGATGTTGGAAGCGGGAGTATTTGTGTTGGGCACAAAGTTGATGGCCCGATACGGCTCGTTCAGCCGTTTGTGCCCATGAGCGGACCCACCGTTCTCGTTGCCCCCGATGACAACATGGATTACTCCTATCCGTTCAAAGACGGATTTCTTATCTGAACCGTCGGCATCAGTCTTTTGGCCTTTGGCAACATACTTGCCGAGGCTCCCCTTCCGGATCAGTTCTTCAATGGCATTCTTCAGATGCCGGCAGTTGTCAGTAAGGTGACCGGTGTGGCCGTGGTACTCACAAAGATCGGCTCGTATCACCGTCTCCCTTCGGCTTGGGGGCCTTTCCCATTTTCGGCCCTCGCCCTTGCTCGGGCGAAGACCTCGGCGGCAGATACAACCTGGGGGGTGTGATCACTCACCGCCTTTGGTGGTACGTTCCCGAACTCCCCGGCGCCCGCCGAGCTCGCTTCCCGGGCAGATTCATCGACCGTGACCTATTATTGTCACGGCGTCTTTCATCCAGGTTGTCCTCCCGGTAGCTCTTCTTCTCTCGAGTGCCCGGCCCGCCGTGGCCGACCCAGTCTTGTGATAGTCCTCTACCTTGATGGCTTGGTCGGCCATCTTCCCGGCGGCGTCTAAGCCTGGCCTCCGGACTTGATGAGCTCGTTTTTAAGTCTCCTTGAGAGGCCTTTCATCGCGAAGGTGCCAGCTCGGGATTAATCTCTCGAATCTGCTGAACCTTGGCATCGAACCTCTTCACATAGCTTCGTAGAGACTCGTCCCCCTCCTGCCTAATAGTTAGGAGGTCCGATGTCTCCATGGCCCTCCTATTATTGCAAGAGTACTCGGCTAGGAAGGCGTCCTTTAGGTCGGCGTAACAGTATACCGAGCCGTCGGGCAGCCCTTTGTACCAACTCTGAGCCATCCCATGCAAGGTCGTTGGGAAGACTCGGCACCAGACTTCATCGGGTTGTTCCCACACCGACATGTACGACTCAAAGGCCTCGGCATGGTCGGTGGGGTCGCTATCCCCTTTGTATGTGAACGCCGGCAATTTCAGTTTGGTTGGCACGGCGGTGTCAAGGACATAGGCACTGAGGAGCTGTCTGACCACGTGTCGAATGACACGCGGCGATCGGCTCCTCGCATTCCTAGTCCGGCTCCTCTCCTCGTACTGGGTGGGGCTTCTCCTCCGACTATGGTAAGTCGGGCTTCTTCTCCGACTCTGACGAGTCGGACTTCTTTCACTTCTCTGAGGCAGGCCTCGTCGGTGCCGCGACGACGCTGTCCTCCCGCGGGTGCGGGAAGGACTTAGGTCTACCACTGGCACGCTGGGCTCCTCCGGCGTCTTGACGGGGCCAGCTTCTTCCAGTGCTCCATTCAAGTCTCTTGGAGACACGTTCTGGGCCCTGGTCTCCTGGACGGGTTCCGCCGCTCTTGTCGGTGTGACAGTGTGAGCCGACGCACTACTAATGAGGTCCAGGAGTAGCTTCAGTTTTGCTACATCAACCACATGTCCCATGATGGTGACCTGGTTTGGCAGCGTGGCGTATCCGGTATTATTGGCATCCGTACTCTCGGTTGAATTACCCTACTGGTGGAGGGGCGCGCAACCCCGAGTTGTGGACGGTATCATCTTGGCAGAACTCGGTTTCGTCAGTTACGAATACCTCTTGTTGTTTTGACATCTTCTTAGCTTTTTGGGTGGGTTTTTGTTTGGGAATGAATGTGACTAGCTTCTAGTATCGTTTTCCCACAGACGGCGCCAATTGTTCCGGGTGTAATTCCAGAGCAGTTATTTGTCACCACCCGTGCTTGTAGAATGACGTCTTTTGTTAACTCCTCCTTGCGGTCTCCTGAAACAATGAGCAAACTGAGGGCTCGGCTTTGGGCCGAGCGAACTCACTCCGACGCTCAAGTCAATAAACTTAGAAAGATAAGTTGTTGTTACTTGGTGAAGTAAATATTGTAGAGAGATAAGGAAGATATTACCAGATGAATAGTGATTCTTAGGTTAAATTGTGGATCCTTTACTCAATGAGAGTAGAGGAGTATTTATAGACTTTCACCTTTTGTCACGTAGTGGCCAAGTGGCCAAGTGGCCAAGTGGCTAGCAGGTGGAAAGACTGATCTACCCTCGACCGAGGGACCCATGGCAGGCCGACGGGCCCTGTTGACTCACCGCCGAGGGGTCTTAGATATGAGTTCGCGGATGTGTGCCCCCCGGCTGGCGGTTGCCCCGGCCGGGACCCATCCGACAGCCGACAGCCTCGCTTGTTAGGGCCGTCTAAGCCGTTGAATTGCTGTGGATATCTTTGACCTTGCTCAATATGTTGACTGGTCAGCGGGTGCAGAATATGCCCCCATCAAAATCGGTTTCGGGAGACTAACTAACAATTCCTATACTAACAATGCAATAAAGATGAACTGAAAATAGAGCAAGTGAATACCGAAATTGCAGAAGGATCATAACGGAATGATTGAAGTCACAACGAAAATCCAATGCGAAATAGTTTCCCAAACCCTAATTATTTCTAAAGAATCGTATGTAAAACTTAATGTAAAAACTTGATGTCCAAACTGATGTTTCTAGGTTACGTTATATAGCAACTAACGTAACTTTATTTCCTAAACCTAACATAACTTTGGGCTTCAAGATTCACGGTCTTTTAATTCTCGCCTGGAATAGAGATTTGGTCGATCGATCGCTAGGACTGGTCGATCGACTGAATAGCAATGAACAATAGCTTCTGGAACCCGATGGTTGGTCGATCGACTGATGGTAGTGGTCGATCGACTGCTTGAGCTGCTAGTTGACTTCTATAATCTCGTGAATTTGTCTTTTGGGCCTTGAATTGCGCACCAAGCTCGTTCCTTAAGCGAATACTTCACGTCAAATGCAATGCAAGATACTCGGGGATGGATTTAGCTCGATTTCCGCTGGATTCTTCACATTTCTGCAATAATGTACAAAAATACGGAAGTAGACGGAAATAGGGAGAAATGTAGCATAAACTACATGAATGAGCTCTGAAATGCGTGTAAAATGGGATGTAAAACATCATATAAAAGACACGCATCACGGGGATTGTCCGCGGACGCCGGGATGATGCACGACCGATCTTGAGGATGCGAAGTAAGCCCCCGCTCCGAAGACGGGCCGACGTGCTCGCCGCCGGAGGGGTTCTGGCTGGTTCCAGACATGGTGACGGCTGGTTCGGTCTTGCGAGGTTTGGCTATAGAAAATGATCACTATGTCCCACGGTGGGCGCCAAACTGTTTTGGTAAAAATTTACCGATTACGAATTAATTATGTGACTGATAGTGAATATCCTAATGCCAATTACGATTTAAACGCAGTGGAGAATAACGAAAGAAAAACAAGCGAAAAGAATGACACGTGGGATTTTTGGTGACGCGGAAAACCCGGTGTGGGAACAACCGCGGGGGGAGTCGGAATCCTGCCAACTTTGCACTATAATCCGTGTAAAATGCTCAAGTAAGGAAATACAATTATGTTATTGTCAGTGAAATATTGCTGATCGTTGATGGGATTTTTAGGAGGGAAGTGCTGCTTGATTTTAGCGTTGAATGCCCCTTGTGTGCTGGTCTTCTCATCCTTATATAGCTGCTGGAATTGGACCTAGGGTTACTGGACTTCTCCCTGCGTCTGCTCCTGGAATCTCGGACTGTTACCATGAAGATAGGTAACAGTTGTTGAAAGAGTCCAAGCCCAATCTTCCCTTCCTCTTGTACGTGGGTTTCTTCCCTGGCCCATATTATAGTGTGTTTGTTGCTTTTTGATCCCACGGTCCACAATGTGCCACCTCAGCGATCCCTCTCTCCTCTCATTCACCAATTACCACGCGCCACGCTGTCACTCTTTAGCCACTTTTTATGCCAGTAGAATAATGCCACGTCACAGGTGTTAAGTGGTATTTTTATCCATAACAACTTTGACCGCGTTTTTCTTCCTTTGTATATAATTTCTTTTTGCTAAAAATATAATTTAATAATTTCATAATACAACTAAATATGTAAATTTTATCGTTCAAAGTTTTATATTTTTCCATGAATTAACGGTCAAACTTTTTAAAGTTTGACCTCCAAAAAGTAAGTGGGTATTTTGGATTGGATTGGAGGTAGTATTAGCCAACATCAGCTTTGAGTGGTAGATTAGAAATAAAAATCCTCTCATATTTTCTCACCTATATAATTTTACGGTAGTATTTAGTAGTATAATTTAGTAATTAATTTGGGACAAGATTTCATCTTTTATAATTTATCCTTTAGATCTATACAATTGCTAGTATTTCCTTTTATATGGTATCAATTTCTAATCCTTCTCTTTCCTTATTGTTTTTATTTATTTCTTGTTTAGATAATTTTATTATTTAATATAATTAAAGTTTCAATATTTAGTAGTTTAATTATGTTTATCTCATGTTTATTGTTAATGAGTAGTTTAGTAGTGTTAATTTGATTATGTTAGAGTAAAGTAATTAGTTACGGGGAAGGGATTAGTGTATTAAATTGGGATTTCATTTAATGGGTAGTCATTATTATCGCTAATTGTTAAGTCATTTGTGTTAATTTGTCACTTAATTGGTATTTTAATGTGTTGTCTAACCCTAATGACGATTAGTGTTATTTGACCTTGTTATTGAGTTGATGTGGGAGACCCGGGACTTGATTTGGCGGATTTAAGGCGAGACCGTTTCTTATTATTTTCACGGGAGTGAGTAATAGGGTGGTCGGGTACTTAGTGACTCGAGTATTAAGACCTCGTTTTAGCACTTATACTTTGTCGATTAATGAATCTCTAAACCCCATTCAGAACTCTATTAGATACATGAACCTCCTTAATCCCCCTAACTCCCTTAATTAGTCATTTTATATCTACTTTCATTGTTTACTTGTTAGTTGGTCATTCATTTCTTGTTTTAGTTACTTTTAGAATATTTCCAACAACAATCTTATTGACCGACTAGACTAAAACGAAGACCGAGACTTATAAACCATTTCTAACACACCATCCTTGTGGATTCGACACCCTACTTGTAACACCCCTATTTATCTAAAAGCATTAACTAGGCCTTCCTAGATAAGTGAGACTATTACCATCTCGGAATGTCTGAGGTAGTGAATAAAAAAGTTTAGCAAACCAAGGCAATTTAAATAAATTAAACTCAAATGTCTTATACATATTTTTTTTTCTTCTCAAAATAAATACAATAAAATCTTGCAGCGGAATTAAATGACAACTAATAAAGATAAGTAACTAAATAGTGAGCTAAAGCTAAGTTGTCCAATCCATGTCTGCACACGCCTCCCAAGTTCCTAGCCATCTAGTCTCAAGTACTTGCCAAGTCTGCTCCCCAGTTATGATTCATCACAGGTGTTCACGAATACACTGTCAACCACGAGGTTGAGTAGGATAAAATATTTCATAATAACAAAGTAGCACTACAATCTCGCAACTGTTACCATGTCATACCTCAACATCAACTGTCCACGTTATCCACCAGAGACTAAGCCTGGGGCCTTCCAATTAATCACACACGTTACCCACCAGAGACTAAGCCCGGGACAGTCCAATATCCATTCACATTATCCACCAGAGACATGGTCTGCAGAACCAGCCTAGGGCCGTCCAATATCCGCATAATCCAAATCTCATCATCCAATATATATTATAAGTATACTCAACCAATTCACAATAATAGTTTAGTCCAAGAATGATAATCCATCTCGTAATAACATATCAATCTCAACAACAAAAATCATCAACAATTACCATATCACATGCTCAAGCCAGCTCAATCAAACATAGTTAAAATGAGTTGATGATCCTACCTTATAAGCAAATACTCCGTATGTAATACCCCATATTTTAATAATAATTTATAAGAATAATTTATGTAATTTAATAATTGATTAAAGACATTTCTAATAGTAATTATAATCAAGACGTTAAGTAAATAATAAACTAAGTATCTAAGTCGGGAATTGGGTTAAGCTTATAAGTGGATCTTAGGCCGTGTGCCATTGTTAATTAGACCTAAATTTATTAAATTGGTGTGAGTGTAATCGGGATTTATTTCGGGAATTAATAATAATATAATATGGAAATAATAATATATAAAACTAATAATAGTTATATCAATAATAATAAAGTTATGGCAAATAATAAATTAGTAAATATTGTATGAGGAAATCCTATTTATAGTAAGATTAACATACATTAAAATAATAATAATATAATGGCAATTATTAATAATGGTAATTCCTATACTAATTAGAATAAGGTAATTTATGTAGTTTCCCAATTGACCTCGCATTCTCTATAATCCTACACTATAAATACCCTATTAAATCTGAGAAATAAATCACAAATTAAGAGGATGAGCTTTTGGAGACGGAATTAGCAAGCGGTAATTAATAGGTAACAAATTCTAATCTCGTTTTATTTTCTTATTAAGCTGAATGTCAGACGATCTTAAGATGCTTAGAAACTGACCCAAACCTTGACGGAATCAGACCAAACTTTGGGGAGTGGTACGTGGGAATGCAAGGATTGGAATGGGTGTGGTGGTGGTGTCTGGGAAGGCCTAGGGTGGCGGTGGCAGGCGGCTAAAGGTGGATGGTCAGGGAGGTGTTGCGAGTTGATCGTGGGGTTTGGGATGGGTAATTGAACCCTCTAATGGCCGAGACTTGACCTGGGTAAGGTGGGGTTGTGACGGGGGTAGTTAGTCGACCCCGATGGTGGAGTTGGGATGGTCGAATACGATGGTTTGCGGCGGCGGTGGTTGGAAAAGCGTGAAACAGGGGAGGGGGTATGGTTGGTGTTGCTGTCGGTTTTTGGAGGTTGTACCGGTGGTGTAGGTGGGTCGAGTGGAAGGTGGAATCACTCTTGGAACGACCGTAGTCAGTGGTGGTCTTGGGTGGTGGCCATGGGTGGTCATGGTGGCAGTAGGTTGGTGAATTGGCGGGTTTTGTTGTTTTCGTGTCGGGTTTTCAGGTGCTGTTTAGGGCGTGGTTTTGGGGCCTTTTTAGGATGGTTAAGGTCATGGTTAAGGGTTGTCGGAGTTGGTCGAGGTGCAGGCTAGTGTGTCATAGGTTTGGGCGGTGTTTTCGGTGGCTAGGAGTGTCGTGGGACGCTGGTTTTGGTGAGGTAAGAGGACACGGTAAAACCGTGGTTGTGGGGGTGCGGATTGTGTTTGTTACAGGAGTGTTCATGAGTGTGGACGTGGGTGTGCATGGGTTATTTAAATTAATTATCAAGTCGGGTTTACGTGATCGTTACACGGGAATATAATTAATTAAGTTAAATGGTAATACATTAAATTAATTAATGAGTTAAATAATAGATAATTAATTTGGATAATTAGTATAATAAAAGGAATAAATAAATAAATAAAGTTAGTAATTATAATTGTTGTAATTGTTATTATTATATAGGTGACGGAAATTGTGAAGAGTTTATAATCAGATTTGTTCGCTTTAATTATTGGATTGCGTAATTGAAGTGCTTGCTTGCCAGGTAGGGATAATCCTACTCAACTCGACTTTTAAGTATCTATGTTTGGTATGGTGAATTACTTACGTTAAAGTGGAATTGTTCATATGTTGAAATGGGAGAATTATATTGTCTTGTGTTGGTTGTATTTAATAATATTGACAAGGTGGATGGAATTGGAATTGTTTATATTGATAATGTTGACGGGATGAATTATGTTGGTTGTGATTGTGACTAATGTGTAAAGCTGTGCGACAGTCAGTGTACGTTGTTGAGGAAGTTTGTACACTGGGAGATAGTAATATGTACGTTGTGAGGGAGGGGTACTATTACATATTGCGGTACGTTGTTAAGGGAGGGGTACCAAAGTAATATGAGCACGTTGTTAAGGGAGTTGTGCTAAGTAAAGGAAAGGAGCACGTTGTCAGGGGGTTATGGAATGAAAGTGAATTGAATTGGATTGATAATTGTATGTTCTTGTTGTTTAGTTTTTTTTTTTGTTTTTTTTTGCAAGAAAGGCAAGCCATATTATTCATCCATTAAGGGAATAAAGAGGCCGGATCTTACAAAGATATAACCAATAATTAGACTACTTAACCAAGGATTCTAGTTATCTCATCCTCATAAGACGGGTGGGTTACAAATAATAACCTAGTACTTACAAAGAATTGAATTCTTTTTGTAACATATTCAATCGTGCGTTCAATTCCTTTGAAAATACGTGCATTTCTCTCCTCCCATATGCAATAGACAGTAGCACCTAAACAACTAGCAAACCAGGATGCTTTCCAATGCTTCCTTACCCTTCTCCCTGCCAGCCAACGTAATTCCTTACTCATGTCCATAGTTCTATGGTAAAGTTTCAACCAAGCCAAAACATTACTCCAAACTGCAGCAGCAAAGTGACACTGGAAGAACAAGTGTCTATGTGTCTCACATTGTGCCTTACATAGGATGCAACGATTCACCAGACAAAACCCTTTCTTACTCAAGCTATCAATTGTAGCCAGCTTCCTCTGCATTGCTAGAACCATGATAAAACTATGCTTTGGAAGGACAGCTCTAAGCCAAACTCCCTTTGTCCATGGCTGTTTCACCCCTTTTTCCCTGAAGTTATCATACAACAAGCTTAATTTCAATTTACCTGCCTTTACACAACTGTTCAGAAAGGATCTAGCCAGTTTCACTCCTCCAGCCTTAGATACCAATTCATCCCGCACATACAGGATACTCCTCCAACTCTCTGAATGCTGAGGCTTAATCTGCATATCCCAGAAATTGTGAGCTTTGATGTTATATACCATATTCCATTGGGTCCATGTACTGCTTGAGGAACTATCAATTGCCCAAATCCATTTGCATAAGATACTTTTGTTCCAAGCCAAAATCTCTTTTATATTGAACCCTCCCTCATTATGTGGATAACAACAGGATGTCCAATTCTTCATTATGAGCTTCCTTGTTCCTTCATCAGATTGCCAAAGAAATTGTCTGCAAAATTTGGTGATAAGCTTCATAACTCCTTTTGGAATCAATAAAGTGGCACACCAGTACTGTTCCAGGCCAAAAATGACAGTATTAATCAGGGTTATTCTTCCTGCATAAGAGAGCCTGTGAGTAGCCCAGTAACTCATAGCTTTCTGAATTTTGTTTAATAAATCAGCAAACATGGTCTTATTCAATCTGCCTTCATTTATGGGGACTCCCAAATATCTGAAAGGGAAATCTCCTTCAATAAAGCCAGTATTCCTCAAAATGGTCTGCTTAACTGTGGGAAATAATCTGTATACTTCCCTTAATTTAGAAGGATTATAACGAATTTAACAATGATGATCAAAGGTCATAAACAAAATACATAAACAAAGTATAAAGGATTCAGAATTAACCTTCGGTCCTAGCAAAATTGGCCTAAGAACAATATCAAAACTGATATTTGCCTATCAGTTGCACCCAAGACGATATGAGATATGCCCTATTGATTGTGCTAGAATCGATCTAAAATTTTCTGTAAAATTTAGTTGTTTTGTGTTTTTTTTTTCTGATGAGAGAGAGAGGCTAGGTCAAGACAAGAATTAGGGTAAAATAAACATCTCCCTTTCTTTCTTATACTGACAGAAATTTTGGAGTCAATTAGGAAAGAAAAATATTTCCTAATTTCGGCCAAACTGACCGAAATAAGGAGTATTATTCTCCTTATTTTTGGTCTTTCCAAAAATATATAAAGTGTGTTGAATTGTCATCTAGTGAGGATCGAATCCATGACCTCTTGGTATGTGTACCCTCACTATTACCACTATGACACATTCATCTTGTTGATATTAAATATAACTGTTGGGCCCTAAATTATCCTGCCTGATCAGGTATAGCCCAGGTAACAGCCAAGGACAACTTCCAGGCAAAAGATATCTAAAATCAGGCATTACTTCAACACGGATAGGCACCAAGTAGGAGTTGATAGAAGACAGGCGAAAGATAACCAGCAGCCTGAAAAGGAAAAGCACCAGGCTACTGCAGGCAACAAACAGGCAGTTTTATATATTTTCCCTACAAAAAAGGAAGACCAATTCCAGAAAGCAAAGATATAGGGAGCAGTCAAAGCAACGGCTAAGAAAGAAGCAACCATCTCCGGGTAAATAGGGCACACTCCCTATTTACCGGGGAAAACCTAAACGGCACAAAGACAATTGGAAGCAACCACCTATAAATAGAAAGGAAGAGAAGACAAGAAGGATCATCGAAAAGACCATCACTTTTACTCATATTCTTTGTATTCTTAAGCAATATATTCTTCATCACGCCCGATATAACAATACTCGTCAGGCTATCCGAATCATAGTAACAATCACTCCTGGCTTGGTGCCCGTGGTTTTTTCCCTTATTCCCGGGGTTTTTCCACGTATAAATCCTTGTGTCATTATTTATTAGTTTGTTTTACATTTAATTATACCAATCAGGCAAGTTATTCGAGTTAGATCACCCTACATATAAATCCCTGGCAGGACGCTCTAGATCAATAAAAACCCTGCCAAAACAATTGGCGCCCACCGTGGGGCATCTAACTCAAAAATAATCAAAAGCCCACCATCAAATACCACAAAAAACTAAGAAAAAATGGCAGGAGATAGCATTGAGCAACAATTAGCTGCTGCCAAACAACAGTTGTTGGAGATGGAACAACTGAAACAAAAAATGATCCAGCAAGTCAAGTGGCAAAATTGAAAGAATCGAATCCAGCCTAAAGATACAAATTTGGGAGAAAAAGCTTCAGGATCAAAATTGAAAGTCCACCTGGCACACCATTCTCCTCCATCATAAGGAACATTGACTTCTCCAATATTGGTACTCCAACTCCATCAAAATCCAAAGCAGGAGAAGAAATGGACTCAGGAGAACTCCAAAATCAAGAACTCCAAGATCAGACTAACACGGCCATTATGATGGCTATGCTCCAGGAAATCCAAAAACTTCACGAGAGATTTGAAAAGATCCCAGGAGTTCCTACCCCAATTGAAGAAGCAAATCCAGAAAGCTATGCTGATTCACCCTTCGTGGATGAAATAGCAAAGATAGACCTGCCAAAGAAATTTGTGATTCCCTCAATGAGAATCTATGATGGAACCACTGATCCACAAAACCATGTTGCCTATTACAAGCAAAGGATCTTTGGCAAAGACATCAATTCCCGATGAACTACGTCAAGTATGCATGTGTAAGGGATTTGGAACAACTCGAATGGACTGCCTTGCAATGGTACATAAACCTCGCCAAATGGAAGCATCAAGTCCTTTCTTGACCTGGTCAATTCTTTCAATCATCGGTTTGCCCAGCAGGAACTAGAAAAGAGATCCGGTGACACGTCGACAGGTTAAACGAAGCTGGAGAATCCATCATATCATACATGACAAGATTCAACAAAGAAAAAGTCTCAATCCCCAGATGTGATGTTGGAACGGCCGTTGAAGCTTTCAGGCAAGGGCTACCCCGGACGGTGACTTCTACGATGAAATGACCATGAAGCCCTGTCATACCTTTGAAGATGTCCAAGCATTAGCCATAGGCTATATCAGGCTGGAGGAAGACAAAGGCTACAAGGCAGATAATACTGACAACAACTCAGGATATGACAAAACCAACAGGAAAAGCTTTAACAACAAAGGAAGCAGTTCCAGGCCATCTCCCTACACAAGACCTGACAGATCAGAAGTCAATTATACACATGAACAACGAGGTAACTCCTATACTTATCCTCCTGTCCAGGAATATAACTTCTCTGTTGACATTGCATGATTAATCAAGAGGCTTGACCATATGGCAGACATTGTCAAGTGGCCAAAGAAGTCAGACAACCCCAACTCAAGAAAGGACACCACCAGGTGGTGTGAATTTCACATGGACATAGGTCACACAACGGTGAAGAATGCCGGGATTACGGAGACAAGTGGCTTACCCGCTAAAGAAAGGATACGA
This sequence comes from Silene latifolia, assembly GCF_048544455.1. Lineage (NCBI taxonomy): Eukaryota > Viridiplantae > Streptophyta > Magnoliopsida > Caryophyllales > Caryophyllaceae > Silene > Silene latifolia. The sequence goes on along the minus strand of NC_133538.1, from coordinate 463,469,628 downwards.
AAGACTTGATGCAAACAAAGAACATGGAAGATTACGGAACAAGAAGAAACACAGAAAGGCAACAACGTGACCTACCCCCTGCACCACCCATTTATGAAGTCAAATTCATCAATGGAGGATCATAAATTTGTGGCTTTGACCAGTTCATTTGCTAAGAAAATTGCCGGGGAGTCAAAAATGAAATCTCCTTTTAAATCTATCAATTTACCTCAAATTACTTTTGACGACACCGATATGCGGGGCATTCCGGACCTCCACCATGACACCTGGTAATCACCATGCAAATAGGAACCGCACGTGTCATGAGAATCCTGGTAGATGGAGGCGATTCGATAAACCCGATCATGCTTGATGTCCTTAAAGCAATGAAAATTGATGAAAGTTAAATCATAAAGAAGTCTAATGTCCTAGTAGGATTCAGTGGAGAAACAAGAAACACACTGGGAGAAATACACACCCGCCCACATATGTGGAAGGAGTATCTTCATATGAAAGATTTGGAGTCCTGGACTGCCTGTCATCCTATAATGCCATATTGGGAAGACCATGGATCCACAACGTAAGAGCCATACCCTCCACCTATCACCAATGCATCAAAATACCAACAGAATGGGGAGTAGCAACCATTAAAGGTGAACAAAAATCTGCCCAGGAATGTTATCTTGATTCATCAAGCCTTCCAAGACACGGGTAAGTCCCTCGCCTAGCAATTACTGAGTACCACTCGTCGGGACAACTCATGTGGCGAGAAACCAAAATGGAAACCGATCAAGTAATTTTAGACCCCGAGTACCCCGACAGGCACGCATCGGTAAGATCGATGTCCCCGATCATATCAGGCAGAATTAGTAAATTTTCTTAGAGGTAAATCTTCATGTTTTGCCTGGTCACATTTTGATATGACCGGAATAGATGCCAATATTATTACACATAAACTAAATGTTGATGAGTCTTATAAGCCTGTCCATGAGAAAAGAAGAAAGTTTGCATTTGAAAGACATGCTATCATTAATGAAGAAGTAGACAAACTATTGGACATGGGGATGATAAGAGAAGTCATGTACCCTAGCTGGCTAGCCAACGTAGTGGTGGTTCAAAAGAAGAATGGCAAGTGGAGAGTTTGTGTAGATTACATAGACCTCAATAAAGCCTGTCCAAAAGACCCATTTCCACTCCCACACATAGACGCAATGGTGGATGCTACAAGCAGGACACGAACTCGACATTCATGGATGCCTCAAGTGGATTCAACCAAATCAAGATGCACCCATCGATCGGGAACATCTTTGCATTTATCACGGAAAGGGGCATATCTTGCTACACAAAGCAATGCCCTTTGGCACGAAAAATGCGGGGCAACATACCAACGCCTGGTCAATACAATGTTTAAAGACCAAATAGGGGACACCATGGAAGTCTATATTGATGACATGGTAGTTAAATCAAAGAAAGTGAAGATCATGTCGGGGACTTGAAACGACCTTTAAAATCCTAGAAGATTTCAATATGAAACTCAACCCATCCAAATGCCATTTCGGGGTATCCTCGGGAAAATTCTTGGGGTACATGGTGACCAAAAGAGGGATAGAAGCTAGCCCAGAACAAATAAGAGCCATACTAGAACGGAATCCCCAAGTCGTCAAAGATATTCAAAAGCGACAGACGAGTTGCGACCCTGAATAGATTCATTTCCGGATCATCGGTAAGATGCAAGGCATTCTATGACCTACTCGGGAAGAACAAAACATTCAAATGGTTGCACGAACACGAGTCACCTTCCGGGAGCTCAAAATATACCCGACTACACCTCCGCTACTTGCCAAACAGACAAAGGAGAACCCCGACGGTCTACCTATCATCACGTAAAAAAGAGTAAGTGGAGTCCCGACCAAAGAAATTGATGGCCAACAACATCCAGTCTACTATGTAAGTAAAAGTCTCCTAGATGCAGAAACCAGGTATGGCCTACTTGAAAAATATGTACTTGCTTTAGTAATGTCCTGCACTAAACTTCGACCTTATTTTGAAAGCCACCCAATCGTTGTAAGAACCAACTTGCCTATCAAATCTGTCACGAGAAAGCCCGAGTTATCGAGCGAGAATGGCAAAATGGTCGGACAAATCAGCACCTATGATATAACCTTTGAACCCGGGACGGCAATTAAATCTCGGGCATTAGAGACTTCGTGGTGAATTTGGTCCTACCCTAGAACCAGACCTCATAAAAGAGGTCAATCTTCTTGACACCCAAAAAACAGACCAGGAATGGACTCTCCATGTAGATGGGGCAACAAATATGAAAGGCACTTGCCTAGGATTAGTCCTAAAATCACCACAGGGAGACCCGATTGCACAGGCTATTAGTTGTGAGTTCAAAGCCACGAATAATGAGGTGAATATGAAGCACGATTCTTTGGATTAAAGGTATGTATAGAACTCGGTGTAGCAAACCTCAAGGTAAAAACTGACTCTCTCTTAATTTCCAATCAAGTTAAAGGAGTATATCTTTGCAAAAGATTCAAAGATGATACTCTATTTGGAATATGTCAAAAACCTTTGCAAAAATTCAGAACCTTTGACATTGACCAAATACCAAGGGACCTAAATACCCAGGCGGATGCCCTAGCCAGCCTGGGATCAAATTTCAGCCTGCTTTGTGTTTGACAAAATACCCATCGTCCCTGCTTTGGAACCAACCATAGAAAGGCTGAACAAATTTGCCCTATCTAGGAAGATACAAATTCTGGACTAAACCTTACTATGATTGGTTCCTACGAGGGATACTCCCTACAAATAAAAACGAAGCAAGGGCCCCGAAAATCAAAGCATCCACTTATACCATTATAAATAACACCTTGTTTAAAAAGTCTCAGACTGGACCTTACTTACGTTGCACGGAACCAAATGAAGCCGCCAGGTCATAGAAGACATACATAATGGATCTGCGGAAATCATAAAGGTGGAAGGAGCCTGGCAAGCAAAATTCTCAGACAAGGCTACTTCAAAGCCAACCCCGAGAGCCGATCGCATAGCATACCGCTCAAAATGTGAAGCTGTCAAATCCATTCCCCTTATATCCATCAACCATCGAACTACTACATTCCATCTCGGCCCCCTGGCCATTTATGAAATGGGGCATGGACATAGTAGGGAAGCTACCTCGGCGCCGGACAGAGTAAAGTCTTCATGCTAGCAATGACCGACTACTTTTCCAAATGGATAGAGGCAGACTCTTACTGTGCAAGTCAAAGAAAAAGATGTCATATCATTTATCAAAAGGAACATCATATGCAGATATGGAATACCTTGAAATAGTCCGTGATAATGGAACACAATTTGTGGGAAAAAGAAAGCTAATTTCGTGCACAATGGAATATCAATCTAGTCACATCCACACCAGGCTACCCTAAAGCCAACGGCCAGCGAGAATCAAGCAACAAAGTAGTAATCGGTTGCAAGAAAAAGCTGAAAAGAAGAAAAGGAAGATGGGCGTAAGAGCTCCCCCTAGTCCTATGGGCCGACGGGACCACACCCAAAACAGACCCACAGGCCAAACACCATATTCCCTGGTCTATGGGCTGCGAAGCGATAATACCAGCAGAAATTCATGTGCCAACTACCGAAGCGGCTGAACACAATAGAAGAGAACAGGCCCTTATTACAAGATAACCTACTCTTAACGAAGAAGCGAGAGATGCGGCCAAAGTCGGGATAGCCGCCTACCAACAGCAAGAGCCGAGAAGTTACAACAAGAATGTCAACATCGAGTATTCAAAGAAGGAGACCTGGTACTAAGGAAAGTTTTCCCCAACACCAGAGAAAAGAACGCAGGCAAACTAGCCCCTACATGGGAAGGCCCGTACTTAATTGATTCAATAGTGGGACAAGGAGCTTACAGGCTACAAACTTTGGAAGGAGAAATGATCCCCAGATCTTGGAACATTTCCCACTTAAAACTATTTCATATCTGAGAAGCAGGTAAAATCACCCACCCTATATACATGTGCTAAATTCCATACCTGCTATGTGCTAAGTTACCACTTAAAACTATTTCATACCTGCTATGTGCTAAGTTGCTTACATGTTATTTTTAATTTTACCCAAAACTTTATTTCAAATCCTGAAAACTTGTTTTACGCCTTCTTTTCACTTATTATATGTTACACTTTAGGCTTAAACAAATGTTCAGGATTGAGGGCCACTCCACCCAAACCGAACAAAGCATTTCTAAAAATGCTCTAATTTGGCACCGCCGCCTAACCCGAAAAATAAACGAGCTCAAGATACATAAAAAGACAAGTACAAAGGTGGAATAGACCATAATACTTGTCAAAAAAGCCCTCTGACAGGTGAGGGCCATAAGCCCTCGACCGGCAACCACCCTCATTCTTATAAGCCCTCCCCGATGAGTGCAGATAAAGCCACCATTTCCTATAAACACAGGAATGAGGGCCATAAGCCCTCCTGACAGGCATTACTCTAACAAAAAATATCACATGAATGTACAGGTACAAATCCCAGTCAAAAACAGCAAGAAAATCAAGGAAAGGATATATATATTAAAACCTACCCAGGAATACACCCCTCCCAGGCAGGAAGAACACACCGTTTATCCAGGCAAAGCCAACAAAAACCAAAACAAATCCTAAATTATTTGTTCAGGGAACATCCCCCCCTGAATAGGCCAAAACAACACAAAATCCCACAAACAGAAAAAATCAAACTAGCCCACCTTGGACACAGTAGCAGAACCAATCCCCTCATCGTGACCTCCTCTTCTTCATCTCCTTCACCATCACTGTTTTTCCCTTTGGATGGAGGAGAGTCCACCTCCTCGTCAGCATGCAACTTACAAAGCTCAGGATAAGTGATATTGAGATCAGCCAATTCCTGATCAGGATTCCAAAAAGGCCTGACTTCAGCAGGCTCTTTCATAGCATCCACACGACCCTTGCCAAAGAAATACAATGCAGCATCTTTATACCTGGCCTGAACCTCATCCCTCTCTACCGGCCAACTCCTCATTTACCTTTAATCGCTGCTCCTGCATAGCCTTTGTTTTTCACCTTCAATTCTTCCTGGGCAATATCAAACTTAGCACGAAGAGCTTTCAAGGCATCCTGAGCGATTTCAGCTTAGCAGACTCCACCAAAGCAACCGAGCCTTCCCCGCCTCATTATCCTCCTTCAACGAATGATTCTCACCTTGGACACCTCCAAATCGACTTTAAACTTGTCGAATCTTTCTTCAAGATTTGTACCTCCTAATCCAAGGCATTTTTTAGACCATGGACTGATTCCAGTTGACAGGCACTCCTCAGCACATCATTAACATTCTAAAACAAAAGAAAATGCCCATCTAAGCCACAAAAAAAGAAAACACACACAAAAACCCACAACAAACAAAGACAAAAAATATATACCTCCTGAAGCATGGTAACCAGGTTGGCAAAGCATAATCCACGGAACGATACATAGCGGCCAAAGCACGAGCGAAGCTTCCTCTGCCTGGTACTTGAAATAAGGATCATCAACCACAAAAGCCACGAGCCTGAATTTGATCCTTAGCAAACTGGACCTCATCCATACGAGCCCTGACTCCCCTGACCTCATGAACTCCTCCCAAAGACTCATCCACTCTCTTCCTCTTCTCAGGACGATCACTTTCATCCACAATCTTCTCGGCGACACCAACCGAGCCCCCGCATGATTCCGAATTTGAACAGCACTATCACTCCCCGTTGCCTCACTACTCTTTGACTTCTCCCCTGTAATTTGAGAAACCCCTGCCTTCACCAAAGACAGACCAAAACTAGCAATTCTGGCGAAGCCCAGTGGTAGTCTGCACGACGAGTTTCTAAATCGGCAATATAAGCATGAATCCAATACAGAAACAGAATGACAAAACAAGCAAAAGAACTTACTCCCCGACGAAGATGCCCCTGGAAACTTAGTGCTCTTCACAGGCTTATACGTGCTCAACTTAGCCTTCTTAAAACGAGGCATAGCGCACTTGCCCCAGCACAGGCGAGGCCAAGCCCTCTCCTCTTCTTGTAACGCCATAAACGCCGCTCCTATCCGGTCACCGACCCCTCAAAGATCGGGATCATTCACCCAATCATTTACTAAAAGAAAGCACGGGCAAAGTAAGTAAACTTTCCAAAAAATATTATTACCAAACCAAAAAATAATGCAGGAAAGAAAGATTACCTCCTTCAACAATTTGGGTAATTAAGATAGTCCAGGTCAGGGGCAATTGAGTCAGCCTTGATAAACATATAAGTTTGAGCCCAGCCTTTATCATCCCCTGAATCAAAATTGGTGATCAGGTGAGCCATCTTTGACCTGACTCGAAAATTAAACCTCCCAAAGAGAATGACTCTTCAGGTGATAGACGTTCTTAAAATCATCCAGGGTAATAACCAACTTATGCTTAGAGCATAAATGCTCAATAGAATGGACAATCTTCCAAACCATTGGCATGAGTTGAAACGGAGGAACCCTAATAGCCCTAATCACCTCAGTCATAAAAGGAGAAAGGGGAAGTTGACCACCACCCCTGAAAGCCCACTCAAAAATACAGAACCAACCCGGGCTACTCCAATTAGCCCTGATAGGACCATTCTCAGGAATCCAAACCTCAGCCCCATGAGGAATGAGACCCGCCCTTTATATAATGCTCAAAAGCGGGTTTGATTGATTAGCCTCATGGAAAGAGACTGCCAAAGCCTTATTAGGAGAATACTCAACCCCCTTATAAGACATAGACAGAATCTCTGGAGGAGGAACAACCTCCACCACATCATCCTCAGGGATGACATCAGGGACCCCCTCAACCTCAGCAGAAACCATTTCAACTTCAACAGGAACTTTTTCAACCTCAGCAGGAGCTTTTGAAGCTGCTGTCTTTCTCCTGCCACCAGCCATATATTATTTTTCTGGGAAATGAATTTTTTACAAAGAGAGAATTTTTTAGAAAGAGAAAGAAGAAAATTAGAGATTGGAATGTGAAGACATACACGGAATAAGCAGGATATTTATAGCCGCAAAACTATAACGGCTAGGAAAGCAAGTGGTTAAGATCAATCATGACTCTCCTAGGGTTTTGTGAACCTACCCTATTTATGGTAAGTAACCGTTACAAGAAGTTGAATCAAACACAAATTCTGAATCCGATAGAAAGTCCCTGCACAAATCACTTGCCTGGCCCAAATTTTTATCTCCTCATTCCTGGCCAGACCCAATAAAGGAATAAGCAGATAAGGGGCAATTGTTGGGCCCTAAATTATCCCGCCCGATCGGTATAGCCAGGTAATGACCAAGGACAACTTCCAGGCAAAAGATATCTAAAATCGGCATTACTTCAACACGGATAGGCACCAAGCGGGAGTTGATAGAAGACAAAGGCGAAAGATAACCAAAGAAACTGAAAAGGAAAAGCACCAGGCTCTGCGCAGCAACAAACAAAAAGTTTTATATATGTTCCCTACAAAAAAGGAAGACCAATTCCAGAAAGCAAAGATATAGGGAGCAGTCAAAGCAACGGCTAAGAAAGAAGCAACCATCTCCGGGTAAATAGGGCACACTCCCTATTTACCAGGAAAACCTAAACGGCACAAAGACAATTGGAAGCAACCACCTATAAATAGAAAGGAAGAGAAGACAAGAAGGATCATCGAAAAGACCATCACTTTTACTCATATTCTTTGTATTCTTAAGCAATATATTCGCTCATCACGCTTTGATATAACAATACTGTCGGGCTATCCAGAATCATAGTAACAATCACTCCGGCTTGGTGCCCGTGGTTTTTTCCCTTATTCCCAGGGTTTTTCCACGTATAAATCCTTGTGTCATTATTTATTAGTTTGTTTTACATTTAATTATACCAATCAGGCAAGTTATTCGAGTTAGATCACCCTACATATAAATCCCTGGCAGGACGCTCTAGATCAATAAAAACCCTGCCAAAACAATAACTGATTATATTTAATTACGAATTAACAGATTAATTCGTCCAAGCTAACATTACATATATTTAATTAAATATAACTTATTATATTTAATTTACGAATTGACTGTTAATTCGTCTTAGCTAATATTATTTAATTTTCACTAAATAATTATCTCATCAACACATTGACTAACTATTTAGTCATATTAGGCATCAATATGATTATATTTCTATAACCACATTTCTCAAACACATCCTATAGGTGTGACCTTTAGGGACCAGTTGATCACCGCCATCTGTATGATAATAACGTCAAACTTTCTAGCAAGCCTACCGTTATTAGGTAAACGTTAATCAACTGATTAAATATACGAAGTATACCCTTGTGAACCTGTAAGAGATTTACAAATGTTATCACACTAATTTGTGGAGGACACAAGCTCCAACAAACTCCCACTTGTCCTCACAAGTGTATGTGCGATAACCGATTCTCATATCCTAAAATTTCTGCCACTCAATGTAAAACAATTTGCAAATCCGAATTCACAAAGGTCGTATTTTACAAGCGATCAATATCAAGAGTGGTTTCCCCGACTAGAGAGTAACTTAACTGATAAACGAATCAACATTCGAGCATGGCCATGCATTTCAGTTACAACTCCTCGAGTGGCCCTGAGAAATAACTATACCTGATAAGGGTTGGATATTTTGGTCAACTCGAATCCTGCAGATGTAAGCACAGTATGAAATGACCCGGAAAAAATCTACTTAGCCTCCGATTACGGCAGACCGTGAGAAAGAAACCAAAGTCACCCAAAATCTGCCTTAATCTCAAGAGACAGTTGATAGTCAAAAGAATCGACTCTAGGAACACAATGGATGTCCTATCCACGACCTGGCACCGAATGTTTTTAAACATTTAGGAATCCATTACGTTGTCACAAGAAAAAGTTTGTCCTACGACGTATCGTCATAATCTCGCATCTGCGATCAATCAGTCAACCTTTGACTTATGGCTCGTTGAACCCACCATCAATCGACTGCACAATATAATATCCGGAGTTATCAGCTCACATTGGCGATTACGGACCAAAACAAATATAATGTAATTCAGTTCACTTTGTGGCGTTCAAAGTTGTCAGTACAATCCACATGAAAAACAAAATATTATATATAAAATGATGAAGTTATAAATAGTATATGAAAAAGATAATGTATCAAATCCATAATCAAGTACTACAACTCAGGAACATGTTTAATTCCCATGGAATTAACATGCCCTACATGCTTATCATAATTCAACGGTTTGGTGAGAGGATCCGCGATGTTATCATCCGTCGCAATCTTGTCAATCACTATCTCTTCTTGCTCCACGTAATCACGGATCAGGTGAGCTTTCCGAAGTACATGTCTAGATTTGTTGCTAGACTTTGGCTCCTTAGCCTGGAAGATGGCACCTCTATTGTCACAATAAATGGTGATCGGGTCATTCGAACTAGGAACTACCGAAAGCCCTTGTAAGAATTGACGCATCCATATCGCTTCCTTTTTTCGCCTTCGAAGTGGCATAGTACTCGGATTGATGTAGTAGAATCTGCTACAACACTGTTTGGAACTCTTCCGGTGACCATGACACCATTAAGAGTGAAGACGAACCCGGACCGAGATTTTGAATCATCTCGATCCGTTTGAAAGCTAGCATCTCACAGAATCGGTTGCGCATAGCTTAGTATCGCCTCCATAAGTCAATACCCAATCCTTAGTCCTCCGTAGGTACTTGAGGATATTTTTGACTGCTATCCAGTGTGTTTCACCTGGAGTCTTTTGGTACCGACTCGTTATACTCAATGCGTATGCCACGTCTGGACGTGTGCATACCATGGCATACATGATCGATCCTATTGCAGATGCATAAGGAACACGACTCATGCGCTCTATCCCTTCAGGCGTCGTGGGTGACTGAGACTTGCTCAACTGCATCCCAGTCGTCATAAGAAGGTTCCTCTTCTTGGAGTTGGTCATGCTGAATCTTTTAAGAACCTTATCCAAATAAGACTCCTGACTAAGTGATAACGTCCGTCGTGATCTATCTCGGTAGATACGGATTCCCAAAATGCGCTGTGCCTCACCCAAAACTTTCATCTGGAAATGGTTCTTCAACCATTCTTTAACCGAAGATAGGAGAGGAATGTCATTCCCAATCAAGAGTATGTCATCGACATACAATATCAAGAATATAATCTTGCTCCCACTCGACTTGATGTATAAGCATGGTTCCTCGACCGATCGAGTGAAGCCATACTCTTTTATCACTTGGTAGAAATGATGATTCCAACTCCGAGAAGCTTGCTTAAGTCCATAAATGGAACGCTTAAGCTTGCATACTTTCTTAGGATGCTTAGGATCTATGAAACCTTCGAGTTGCACCATGTACACCTCTTCCTCCAAATAACCGTTTAAGAAGGCGGTTTTCACATCCATTTGCCAAATCTCATAATCATGAAATGCGACAATCGCTAAGATTATCCGAATGGAACGTAGCATGACTACAGGTGCAAAAATCTCATCATAATGCAATCCGTGCACTTGAGTGAAACCTTTTGCCACAAGTCGTGCCTTATAGATATCTGGTTGCGCGTCTACAGAACGCTTTATTTTGTAAAGCCATTTGCATTGTAGAGGTTTTACCTTATTAGGTAAATCAACTAGATCCCATACGTTATTCTCATACATGGAGTCCATCTCGGATTGCATGGCTTCGAGCCATAGCTTTGAGTCGGAACAGGCCATAACACCTTTATAGGTTGCGGGTTCATTACTTTCTAGAAGTAAAACGTCATTCTCCTCGACCATACCAATGTATCTGTCCGGAGGATGAGAGTCTCTACCCGACCTCCTAGGTTCCTCAGGAATATTAACCGTATCATCAGTTGGAGGTACAGCTTCCTCCATCTGTTCCTCGGTTGTTGGTTCTGGAATCTCCAACAGCTCGAAGGTTCTATTACTCGTATTGTTCTCGAGAAATTCTTTCTCTAAGAACGTCGCACTAGCCGCAACAAAAACTCGATGTTCGGTAGGCGAATAGAAGTAATGACCAAATGTTCCTTTTGGATAACCTATAAAGTATGTCTTGACCGATCGCGGGCTAAGCTTATCCTCGTGTCTCCACTTGACATAAGCCTCGCAGCCCCAAACCCGAATAAAGGACAAGTTAGGGACCTTTCCCTTCCACATTTCATATGGAGTCTTGTCGACAGCTTTAGACGGACTTCGGTTAAGTATAAGAGCGGCTGACAAAAGAGCATAACCCCATAATGATTCAGGCACTACCGTGTGACTCATCATGGATCGAACCATATCAAGTAAAGTTCGATTTCTCCGTTCGGACACACCATTCAATTGAGGTGTTCCAGGTGGAGTTAACTGCAAAACGATTCCACACCTTTCGGTGTTGATCAAACTCATTTGAAAGATATTCGCCACCCCGATCTGAACGGAGTGCTTTAATCTTTCTACCCAGTTGGTTCTGTACCCTATTCTGGTATTCCTTGAATTTCTCAAAGGACTCACTTTTATGCTTCATTAAGTAGACATATCCGTATCTACTCAAATCGTCCGTGAAAGTGATAAAATATCTATAGCCATCTCTAGCGGTAATTGACATAGGTCCACATACGTCCGTATGTCTGAGTCCTAATAGGTCACTAGCGCGCATTCCAACACCTTTGAAGGAAATTTGAGTCATCTTGCCAATGAGACATGATGCACACGTGCCATATGTAGAAAAATCGAATGCGGGAATAGTCCCATTATCGACGAGTTTCTTCACGCGTTTCTCATTTATGTGTCCCATTCGACAATGCCATAGATAGGTTTGATCTTTGTCACCAACCTTTAATTTCTTGTTATTCATGTGTAATACTTCCGTGGTTTGATCTAAGATATAAATTCCATTCATGGAAACTGCTTTGCCATAAATCATTTCATTAAAAGAGAAAATACAACTATTATCCTTTATTGAAAATGTAAAACCGTCTTTAGCAAGTACGGAAACAGAAATAATGTTCTTAGATAAACTGGGTACATAGTAACAGTTATTTAGAAATAACTCAAAACCACTAGGGAGTTGGATTACATATGTTCCCTTCGAGGCAAGACAGAACTCGTGCTCCATTCCCGACTCGCAGTCCACATCACCTTTTTCGAGAGGTATGATGTTCTTTAGGCCCTGCAAATGATTACACAGATGAGAACCACAACCAGTATCTAGTACCCAAGTTCCGAAACTTGCATGGTTAATCTCAATCATATGAATATAAGATGACATACCAACAAGAACGACGCGGCCTACCTTGATGTCCTCACGGTAGACGGGACAGTTCCTCCTCCAATGTCCAGTCTTGTGACAATGGTGGCACTCTATGTCACCGCCCTTGCTCTTTGCCTTACCCTGTGAGCCACTAGTCTCACCAGGCGCACTCTTACCATTTCCTGGCTTCTTAAACTTTGGCTTACCTACACCTAGGTCGCCATGAGCCTTGCCCTTACCTTTACCCTTGTTATAAATCGTGAGAACATCCTGCTTCATGCTCCCACTCAATTTCATATCCTTCTCGGTCTGTACGAGAAGGGAGTGTAGCTCATGAGAACTCTTTTTCAAGTCATTCATGTAGTAGTTCGCCCTGAAAAGGGCAAAACCATCGTGAAGAGAATGAAGTATTCGGTCAATGACAATTCTCTCACTGATTTTACAATTCAGTGCCTCCAGCTTCTCGACATTCTCAATCATGTGAAGAATGTGTGGGCTAACCGGTTGGCCCTTCTGGAGTTTCGCATCAAAGAAGCGACAGGTATGCTCATATGTAATGATTCTCGGTGCCTTTGAGAACTCATTAGTGAGCGTGGTGAAAATCTTTTTTGCACCTTGGGCAATGAAGCGTCTCTGCAAATTGGTTTCCATTGCAAAGATGAGTACGTTCTTTATCGCACCCGCTTCCATAACGAAATCACTATAAGCGAGTGACTCGTTGGCTCCTGCATTGGGGCCTGGGTTGACCAGTATTGGCTCAGTTAAGTACCTGAGCTTACCGTCAGCAATGGCAGCATTCCGTAGTGCCACCTCCCAGTCCGCAAAGTTGGACCCATCATTCTTCAATCGCGTGGACTGATTCATTTGGTCCATGAACACTTTTAGCCAGGATGAACGATCTAGTGTGGCACTAGGCATTGGGATTGCGTTATTTCCAGCCATTTGTTGTAACAGTATTATCGAAAATAATCGTGTTCTACACTGCGAAAGAAGAATAAAATTAATAAGCATGTGCATCGTTTTGATTTTAAGTTTAATGAACTAATGTCATAACGCGAAGATTCAAAACATTTATACAATTGACCTCCCTCAAGAATTATATAAATGACCCCAAGACTCAATTCTCTGCAAATTGATAAGCTAACCTTTTAGCTAATTCTACCGTTAAAATTCTTGGTCGATAAATTTCTGTAAATTCTATCTTTAGTCCATCATAATCACGAGAAACTCTTCGGACTATGATGTTGAGGTAAACTAAGTCAACACAACTACTTACCCAACGTAGAAGGGGTCATATTAGGCCTACCGACGAAGAAAGGATTCATAGATGTTTGCCCTTATAAAGACTAATCTCAATTTCCGTTTTAGAGGAAGACCCCATCATCTTTATTTTAATTCATTTTAAGTGAACTATTATCTAGCATGCGAGAATGAATAAACTAAGGTGATGGCTTATAGACTGTGACATCTGCATGTCCATGAAAACTAACATACAACCTATATGAGTCAATTTTCATGCATTTTCGAAGTAGGTGGTTTGGTTTTAGGCGGAATATGATGCAATTACTAACATGTGAATGAAAAGCAATAATAATGAAAAACGTAAAAAACAGTAAAAGTCCTAGTGTGGCCTATCCTATCAAAATGAACAATAAATACAAGTTTGGAATCCATCCTTGGACTCTAGAAGCTTGTCTTGATGTTTTATCTTGATCCATGTAGCGGGAGTGAGCTTGAATCTTCATCTTTAGTCTTCTTTGAAATTACAATAAATAAAATTACATAATTGACCTATTTATTACATTCTAATTTCAAAACCCAAAACTAAAATAAAGGAGATTCGAGATCTCATAATTACATAAAAAATCATGTTTCCTTCATTATGAAAACATAATTTGACTAAGGCCACACTAAGTAATACAAATTACAACCGATTGCAAAAATTAAATACGTAAATAAAAATCATTCATTCGATTCATTCAACAAAATTAAAAGCATCAACTAAAAATAAATTAAACATACATGACACAATTCCTTAATTATGTTGATTAATTTATCCAAACCACCTATTTAAATTAAATTAAGTGACAATTCCGCAATTAATCACATTAATTTCAATATTAATCCATATTAAACTTGTAATATGAATTCTATCCGTCAAAATTTTAATCTGCTTTAAAATAAATCGGTATCGTTAAAATGTGAACCGTTTCACAATTTATAATTGGCCAAAATAAAAAAACTTTCCTTTTTTTTCTTGTTTGGTCTCGGCTGAACCAAATAAAAGAAATTTTTTTATTTTTTTATTTTATTAAAATCCTAGCTCTCGGTTGGAAAAAGAAAAAAGCCAAAAAAAAAAAAATTTTTTTATATATCCGGCAATAAAAAAAAAACAAAAACTTTCCCTCTTTTTTTTTTTATGCGGCAAAAAGGAAAAAAAAACAAAACTTTCTTTTTCTTTTTCTGATTCGGTAAATAAAAAAAAATCCTAAAAACCGTTTTTTTTTTCAACGGCAAACCCTAAAAATTGAGCCGTCAAAAATAATATTTCCCTTTTGCGGCAAAAAGCCTTAATTCAAAGATTTGATGGAAAAATGTTTAAGTTGCTATTAGGACATGATTTAGCAAATACATTAACAAACATGATTAATCGTATATGCTAAAACTATATAGCAAAAACAAATTCTTATATCAATGACATGATGATACTATATGTATTTTAACTTAATCTGCATTAAATCAAAATCTACCAATTCTTCATATGATAATTTTAACCGATTAAAACAATGATATGATCTAAAGAAATTGGATATAAATCATCAAACAAAAGGAAAATCGAAAGAAGAAAAAAAAAACAGGCCGAAAGAAAAAAAAACTCGGCCAAAAAAAAAAAAATTTTCCAGCCGAAAAAAAATGAAACCCTATTTTTTTTCGAGAATTAGGTTATTGTTTACATACAATTTTTTTATGAAAATCATCAAAATTAAACTTCGTGGCCTTTGCTCTGATACCATTTGTGGGAAATAATCTGTATACTTCCCTTAATTTAGAAGGATTATAACGAATTTAACAATGATGATCAAAGGTCATAAACAAAATACATAAACAAAGTATAAAGGATTCAGAATTAACCTTCGGTCCTAGCAAAATTGGCCTAAGAACAATATCAAAACTGATATTCGCCTATCAGTTGCACCCAAGACGATATGAGATATGCCGTATTGATTGTGCTAGAATCGATCTAAAATTTTCTTAAAATTTAGTTGTTTTGTGTTTTTTTCTGATGACAGAGAGAGGCTAGGTCAAGAAAAGAATTAGGGTAGAATAAACATCTCCCTTTCTTTCTTATACTGACCGAAATTTTGGAGTCAATTAGGAAAGAAAAATCTTTCCTAATTTCGGCCAAACTGACCGAAATAAGGAGTATTATTCTCCTTATTTTTGGTCTTTCCAAAAATATATAAAGTGTGTTGAATTATCATCTAGTGAGGATCGAACCCATGACCTCTTGGTATGTGTACCCTCACTATTACCACTATGACACATTCATCTTGTTGATATTAAATATAACTGATTATATTTAATTACGAATTAACAGATTAATTCGTCCAAGCTAACATTACATATATTTAATTAAATATAACTTATTATATTTAATTTACGAATTGACTGTTAATTCGTCTTAACTAATATTATATAATTTTCGTTAAATAATTATCTCATCAACACATTGACTAACTATTTAGTCATATTGGGCATCAATATGATTATATTTCTCTAACCACATTTCTCAAACACATCCTATAGGTGTGACCTTTAGGGACCAGTTGATCACCGCCATCTGTATGATAATAACGTCAAACTTTCTAGCAAGCCAACCGTTATTAGGTAAACGTTAATCAACTGATTAAATATATGAAGTATACCCTTGTGAACCTGTAAGAGATTTACAAATGTTATCACACTAATTTGTGGAGGACACAAGCTCCAACATTAACCTCATCCCTTATCCCTCCCATGTAGATATTTGTTTTTTCAGGGTTAGCCTTCAACCCAGACATGCTAGCAAAGGTGTGCAGTGAATCGGTAATAGCTTTGACAGAGGGAACATCACCCCTAACAAAGATCATTAAGTCATCTGCAAAGATAAGGTGATTTAGCCCTAGTTTGCCACACTTTGGATGATAAGTAATTTGTTGCTGCCCGTGTATCACTCTCAACAGTCTTGACAAAATTTTCATACTTAGAACAAATATAAATGGAGATAAAGGATCCCCCTGTCTCAAACCACTTGCTCCCTTAAAAAACCCACAAGCAACACCATTAACTTTCACACTAAACCATGTTGAGGTTATACAACCCATAATCCACTTCTGAAACTGAATGGGGAAGTTAAAAACTTGGAGCATTTGACCAATGAAGTCCTATTGCAAAGAGTCAAATGCTTTCTTAATATCAATCTTCATTAGACATCTTAGGGATATGCCTTGTTGCCCATAGCCTTTAAGCAGTGACTGAGTTAACATAATATTTTCATATATGCTCCTACCTTCCACAAATGCTCCCTGTTCTTTACCCACCACTTTAGGTAGTAGGGGTTTGAGTCTGCTGCAAAGAATTTTGCTCACTGTTTTATAAAAAACAGAGCAACAAGCTATAGGTCTGAAATCAGTAACAGACTGAACCACATGTTTTTTAGGAATCAAAGCCAATATGGTAGTATTTGCATGCCTAGAAAGGATCCCATTGTTGAAGAAAGCTAGGATTGCTGAACAAAAATCACTTTTTATGGTTTCCCAGGATTTCTTAAAAAATTGAGAGGAGAACCCATCTTGTCCAGGACTTTTCCCTGAATCATTGGAAAATAAAGCTTTCTTGATCTCCAGTTCCTCTACAGGCTTGCACAGGTGAGTCCAGTCTGGCTCCTCAATAGTTGGTCCATCCAGAAGAGTTGGTAAAGTAACAGTGTCCACCTTCTCTCCCAATAACCATTTATAGTACTCAACAAAAGCCTGATTAACATCCTGAATTCCTTCCCTGACAATTCCTCCCTTATCCATTATGCGGCCAATGATACTTTGGTGTTTCCTAGCTGCTATTCTAGCAAAGAATAGCTAGTAGGAGCATCATTGTATTTGATATCTTGTACTTTGGATCTTTGCATAGGACTACTCCTGTCCATTCTTCTTAAATTCCAATAGTCCTCCAAAATTACTTTTTCTTGAGCAAGATAAGAAGGATCAAGAGGATTCTGCTGAAGATGCTTCTGGCATGTCTCCAAGTCCTTCTTAGCAAGCCTAACTTTCAAAGATATATCCAAGAAATTCCTCTTATGAAGGTCAACTAAATTCCTCCTTACATTCTTGAGTCTGGCAAACAGCTTGAACATAGCATTACCCTTTACTAGAAGCTGCCAAGCCTGAGAGACAAGAGTATTATAATCCTGGTGTTCCTCCCAACAATTTAAGTAACTAAAACTCTTCTTAAACTGATAAGTTTCCTTTATTTGAACCAACAAAGGGTAGTGATCAGAGATTCCAGCAGGTAAAATTGTAACCTGAGTATGAGGGTATTGAATTAACCAATTTGGATTAGTTAAGACCCTGTCCAGTTTAGACCAAATCCTTGCATCCCCTTCCCTTTTATTAGTCCAAGTATAATCACTACCATAACCCTGTAAATCATCCAGATTGCAGTCCAGTAGACATTTGTTGAAAGCTAAGATCTCAGCTAAGGATGGTGGATTTGGACCCAGTCTTTCCTCCATTTCCCTAACAATATTGAAATCTCCCATAATAATCCAATCAGTAGTAGATGATGTTAATTGCCTTAGCTCATCCCATAAACTCTCCCTTTCATCCCCATCATTACTTCCATAAATGAATGTGACATGAACCACTTTTTGAGACCCATGGTGCAGAAGCTCCACATGAATCAATTGAGCATGAACCCTAGAGGAAATGACAATCATCTGTCTTTTATTTATAAAAACCCATATTCTCCCATTGTAGTGATGAGAGTAATTATTTAATATGTAGTAAGAAGGAAAAAACCTACGAATAGCAGCAACATTATTTATTTTTACTCTAGTCTCCAATAAACCAAACACCTCTACTTTATTTAAGGACAAAAAACCCCTAACCTCCTGCTGCTTTATTGGGTCATTAAACCCCCTGATATTCCATGAGGATATTATCATGGACCAGGATCAGGTGGGTCCCCTTCCTGTGTAACTTCCAATATTTCTATATCTTCATGTGATTGCAGCACAGAGTAAGCATTGTGTGTTGATATAGTATCCACCTGAATGCCTGATTTCAAATGTCCCAGATCATCAACCTCAGTGCATTTTGAGCCGCCCCTTTTTATCATTAGAGGGAGAAGTCACCACCAAAACAGTAGAGGGTGAGCCTAGTCCTCCTGGACATACTGAGCCCTTCTCAACTGTCTTAGTAGTAGCCTCATCCCCTAATTTAGAGGGTGCTGAGCCTAGCACATTACTGTCCTCCTCTAAACCTGACTTATTCTGGTTCAGTACTGGTTTATAAACCTGAGTCACCTTAGTTTTCCTAATTTCATCAAGGTTGCTATTTATCTTAGTGAATTTACATTTCTCCTTCACATGCCCAGTTTCCGCAATGTGATGACAGAGTGTGGCAACCACTCATATATGATCCTCTGAGTTGTTTCTCCATGGTAGGGTGAGTTCAGTTGCATAGTAGTAGGCAGTTCTCCTGCAACATCCACTTCTACCAGTACCCTTGCAAATGAGAGTTTAGATTTATATGTAGTTGGTAGGTCAGAAAAGAGAGGCTTACCAACTACACTAGCCATTTTACTCAGCACCCTATCAGACCACATAAATGGGTCAAGGTCAGGGAATAGAATCCAAGCTGGTACTATAGAGACCGAATCCATCTCTTTAGAAAACATTGGTGTCCATTGCTTTAAGACCAAGGTACTAGTACCCATATTCCAAGGCCCTCCTTTCAATATCTCATTCATATCATCCTCTGAGAAAAACCTGAAACTGTACCATCCTTTTTTATAGTATTGTACTATCGATCCAGTGACATTCTTCCAATACTTCTTAACATACTCATCAACCTCTTTAATCTTTGGTTTAGCACCCAGAAAATTGCCCATTAACGTATTCTTCCAGAATTTTAACTCCTCTACAACATCATCTTCACCAACCTCAATAACAGTTGAATCAACACTCTTATCGCAATAATACAGACTCATTCCTGGTTTCGGTTTAGCCACAGAACTCCACGTCTTATTAATTCCTATACCTAATTCAGTTTGTGGTGGTATAGTAGAAGTCGAAGGAATATCATTATCCAATACAGGTTGTGCAGTAGTGGTAACTGGTTTATCCAGTAAGCCACTAAGATTAAGTAATTGGCCTACTGTAGCAGAATGATCAATACCTGAGAAATCGCCTGTAGGAACCTCGGAATTTCCTGTTTCAACGTCATCAATAACCTCCGTATCAATGGAATCCTCTATAATTGGACCAGAAGTCTCAGTAGTAGTTTCTGTAACAACAATTTTGTTTCGCGCTCGTGTTTTAGCCATGGATCAAGCTGAAAAAGATGATGAAAATTCAACGTATTTTTTGGTTTTTCAGAGTTTTCTTGAGAAAGAATTTTGTCTCAGTAGTAGTTTTATTCCTAATCAACCTCGCGGTTGACTGTATATTCGTGAACACCTGCGGTGAACCGTTTTATGGGGAGCAGATTTGACAGGTACCAAGATTAGCTGACTTGGGAGCATTGGGATGAGAGCCAAACTTGGAACCTTAGATGAAGTCTAGATCACATATATAGTTATATCACTTATTTATTTTCCGCTGCGAGATGTATTTATTTTTATATTAAGTTTTAGTTGATTAAAATTGTAAAACATATATAATCATTAAAGTTTTTATTTAAAGTACTTTGGTGAGTTGGACTTTGTTATCTACTACCTCGGGAAACCGAGATGATAACAATCCTATTTGTTTGGGAATGTCTAGCTAAAGGCTTCCGAATAAATGGGGGTGTTATAAAGTGGTATCAGAGCAAAACGATCCTCAGGCCTATCCAATGAACTCTAATGAACTTAGGATGTGTCTAATAAAATGAGCCCGGGTAGAAACTGTTTAGGAGCCCCTTGTTAGGTTAGGGAGACGTCCTTGATCTTGTCCTTACAGTTTTGAACCGGTTACCTTGAGAGATATTGAAGTGTGGGGTAATTTAAAATGAATGTTGTTTCTTTTCTTAGAAGTTAATTGTTTGCTTTGGAGGAGTGTTGTTGTTATTGATGATTGCGGTTACGAAGACGTAACCTTGCTCTTATGAGGAACGGAATGTGATAATAATTGATTTTAAGTATGGATATAAAGTGTATGGGTATGGAAAAGTGTGTTGGTAAGTATGTGGGAAGTGTAATTATGATTAACATGTGAAGTATTACGAAAATTGTATGAAAGTGAAAAGAATGTGATTTTGGTGGAGTTCTCGAAATTTTATCCTTAATTGTTTTGGCTACTATTTACTGCCTGTTTAAAATTATTATACGAGATTTTTATGTATCATACTCTTGTGAGTTAGGTTTCATATGCCACAGGTCACATGTTCAAATAATATACAGTTTAGGAGAAATAAATATTTTAGTGGACAGTGGTCAGAATATTCCTGTACAGTGATGTTTTCGCGCCATGTTTTTGTAAAAATTATCATTTAAAAACAAATTAACGATTTGGTATAATTCTAACTCCACTGTTTAATATATTCGTATATGTTTCTAAATTGATAAGCCACGTTGCAATAAAATATTTTGACAATTTATAGTAATTTTTACAAGTTGACCTATGTTTCTGACAAGTTGCTGTAAACTTTCTGTTTCGACCAAGTATTTGTAAAATGCATTATAAATTGATCTCATGAGTTTTTGACTTGATTCTTTCGCTCAAGATTGATTAACCCTTTGTATTTTCTAAAAAGTATAAACACTCAAGAAGTAATTGTGTTATTAGTTATTTATGATTTTTTGAAGTGGTAACATGTTTTCCTTAGTTTTGAACAAATGACAGTTTTTGTTTCTTAATATTTTGATGTTGTAAATTATATGAAGTAGGATGACATGTCTAGTGATATGCGGAATGTCTTGCCCTAAGCCATATATATGTTTACCATAATTGCATCCATAATTAAGTTAGATATCATTATTAAGAAAAGATTAACTAAACCATTATGCGTATTTTGTTATAGATTATTATTTATTCTGGCAATGTATTCGTCGGTAGTTAAGTAAAGTAGTTGAGTTTAAATAAATTTTGGTTCGAATATACTGTACAATGTGGTTTTGCTTTCTAAAATTTATTATGCCATCAATCGATGTTCTGCTGAGAATAATAGTCGCCTTATGTTACAATGTGTATCATATGTTCTGGTGATAAATGGTCTAATTATTTCCGTTGGTTGTTATCTTGAACTTCGGGGATGAAGTTTATTTTTAGGGGGAAGGAATGTAATACTACAAATATTTTCAGTTATTAATTGTACACCTTGTGATAGGATTGATGTGGTTGATAATCGTAAATGGATAATTGTGTTGAATGATAGTAGTTATGAGAATGTTTATAAGTGTTGTGGTAGTAGTTGTGGGCGAACTTCGGGACGAAGTTCATTTTAAGGGGGGAAGACTGTAATACCCCGTATTTTAATAATAATTTATAAGAATAATTTATGTAATTTAATAATTGATTAAAGACATTTCTAATAGTAATTATAATAAAGACGTTAAGTAAATAATAAACTAAGTATCTAAGTCGGGAATTGGGTTAAGCTTATAAGTGGATCTTGGGCCATGTGCCATTGTTAATTAGACCAAAATTTATTAAATTGGTGTGAGTGTAATCGGGATTTATATCGGGAATTAATAATAATATAATATGGAAATAATAATATATAAAAGTAATAATAATTATATAAATAATAATAAAGTTATGGCAAATAATAAATTAGTAAATATTGTATGAGGAAATCCTATTTATGGTAAGATTAACATACATAATAATAATAATAATATAATCGCAATTATTAATAATGGTAATTCCTATACTAATTAGAATAAGGTAATTTATGTAGTTTCCTAATTGACCTCGCATTCTCTATAATCCTACACTATAAATACTCTATTAAATCTGAGAAATTAATCACAAATTAAGAGGAGGAGCTTTTGGAGACGGAATTAGCAAGCGGTAATTAATAGGTAACAAATTCTAATCTCGTTTTATTTTCTTATTAAGCTGAATGTCAGATGATCTTAAGACGCTTAGAAACTGGCCCAAACCTTGACGGAATCAGACCAAACTTTGGGGAGTGGTACGTGGGAATGCAAGGGTTGGAATGGGTGTGGTGGTGGTGTCTGGGAAGGCCTAGGGTGGCGGTGGCAGGCGGCTAAAGGTGGCTGGTCAGGGAGGTGTTGCGAGTTGATCGTGGGGTTTGGGATGGGTAATTGAACCCTGTACTGGCCGAGACATGACCTGGGTAAGGTGGGGTTATGACGGGGGTAGTTAGTCGACCCAGGTGGTGGAGTTGGGATGGTCGTATACGGTGGTTTGCGGCGGCGGTGGTTGGAAAAGCGTGAAACAGGGGAGGGGTATGGTTGGTGTTGCTGTCGGTTTAGGAGGTTGTACCGGTGGTGTAGGTGGGTCGAGTGGAAGGTGGAATCACTCTTGGAACGACCGTAGTCAGTGGTGGTCTTGGGTGGTGGCCATGGGTGGCAGTAGGGTGGTGAATTGGCGGGTTTTGTTGTTTTCGTGTCGGGTTTTCGGGTGCTGTTTAGGGCGTGGTTTTGGGTCCTGTTTAGGATGGTTCAGGTCATGGTTAAGGGTTGTCGGAGTTGGTCAAGGTGCAGGCTAGTGTGTCGTAGGTTTGGGCGGTGGTTTCGGTGGCTAGGAGTGTCGTGGGACGCGGGTTTTGGTGAGGTAAGAGGACACGGTAAAACCGTGGTTGTGGGGGTGTGGATTGTGTTTGTTACGAGAGTGTTCATGAGTGTGGAAGTGGGTGTGCATGAGTTATTTAAATTAATTATCAAGTCGGGTTTACGTGATCGTTACACGGGAATATAATTAATTAAGTTAAATGGTAATACATTAAATTAATCAATGAGTTAAATAATAGATAATTAATTTGGATAATTAGTATAATAAAAGGAATAAATAAATAAATAAAGTTAGTAATTATAATTGTTGTAATTGTTATTATTATATAGGTGACGGAAATTGTGAAGAGTTTATAATCGGATTTGTTCGCTTTAATTATTGGATTGCGTTATTGGAGTGCTTGCTTGCCAGGTAGGGATAATCCTACTCAACTCGACTTTTAATTATCTATGTTTGGTATGGTGAATTACTTACGTTAAAGTGGAATTGTTCATATGTTGAAATGGGAGAATTATATTGTCTTGTGTTGGTTGTATTTAATAATATTGACAAGGTGGATGGAATTGGAATTGTTAATATTGATAATGTTGACGGGATGAATTATGTTGGTTGTGATTGTGACTAATGTGTAAAGCTGTGCGACAGTCAGTGTACATTGTTGAGGGAGTTTGTACAGTGGGAGATGGTAATATGTACGTTGTGAGGGAGGGGTACTATTACATATTGCGGTACGTTATTAAGGGAGGGGTACCAAAGTAATGTGAGCACGTTGTTAAGGGAGTTGTGCTAAGTAAAAGAAAGGAGCACGTTGTCAAGGGGTTGTGCAATGAAAGTGAATTGAATTGGATTGATAATTGTATGTTCTTGTTGTTTAGTTTTATTTCTACTCAACCTCGCGGTTGACTGTGTATTCGTGAACACCTGCGGTGAACCGTTTTATGGGGAGTGATTTGTGGTACCAAAGATTAGCTGACTTGGGGAGCATTGGGATGAGAGCCAAACTTGGAACCTTAGATGAAGTCTAGATCACATATATAGTTATATCACTTATTTATTTTCCGTTGCGAGATGTATTTATTTTTATATTAAGTTTTAGTTGATTAAAATTGTAAAACATATGTAATCATTAAAGTTTTTATTTAACGTACTTTGGTGAGTTGGACTTTGTTATCTACTACCTTGGGAAACCGAGATGGTAACAATCCTATTTGTTTGGGAATGTCTAGCTAAAGGCTCCCGAATAATTGAGGGTGTTACACCGTATACAACAACCAAATACGTAGGAATCCAAATAAAGCTTCTTAACAATTCCGTCACCTAACATAAATAATTACCGTATATAACTACTAACAATTCTAAATATATAAAATAATTAGACTAATTATAAAACGATTAAATATTTTACTCAACTTTAATTATTCATTAATTATAATAATTATATAGTTACGTGAGTTAGTAATTATAAACCGACTCCCTACTACTCAATTACTAGTTATATTATACTCCCTCCTATTCACTCAATTCTTATATCCTACACCCATGTGTAGGATACTCTATACTCCCTCCCACTCTCCCCACTTCCCACTCATCCTCAACTTCCTTATTTTTTATTTTATTTTTTGGAAAACCAAAAATTAACTTCGAATTTTAATAAATAGTTACCACTACCATATTCAGTTTAAGTGTTTTGTAGTGTTGCATTCACGATATGGCACTATCATATTCACTTTAATTTTAGTGAATATGACAATGTTGTATACTGAATATGTGCTTTATAGTGCGATATTCACAATGTAACACTATTATATTCACTTTTAGTTTAGTGAATATGACACTTTACTTTGATGAATATGTATTATGTAGTGTGTTCATCTCATGCCTCTATTATATTCACTTTCAGTTTTGTGAATATGACTTTATTTGTTCAAATATATTGAACAATGACGATCTTGAACGTTTTATTCCATATCTAAACCGCATAATACAAAATAATTTACAGGAATAAGAATAATTATGTGATATGATATGAATATGTCAATTACATGATGTGAATATATGATAAAAATTAAAATAAATAACAAAATATATCAAATATAATCTCTATTTGTAGAGAAATAAAAATTATGAATAATGATATATTTTTTTTATAATTTTACAATTTATTAAATTTAATATTTATTTATTATAATAAAAATTTATAAGGAGAGAGTACCATGCACCATACTCCTGGGTGCATGGTATAATTTTCTCTATTCACTATATTCTTCCCTTTTACTTTTTACCTAAAAAATAAGGAAATCAATTTGCACCACATAAAACACACTACCCCACATGCCATTGAATTTGGACCACACAAATCAACCCAAAAAAGAAGGAAATAGGGAAGAAAACCTTGAATAATAGGGAGTATTAATTATATAAAACATTATATAATTAACTAATTATAATAATTACATTATTACGTAATTGGCTAGTTAATTCCCGTCCCTCAAAACCCGTATTACTAATTCATTACAAGACACGATATGTTACACCAACTCCGTACGACCCCATCACCCTTATACATACACATCTACCCCAACAACTCCTACTCCCATACGTTTCCCTTCATCACTCACCGTATCCCCTATGTTGGCCCAACTCGACAGCCACCATGCCCAGCCAAGATCCCCACCGAGTGCCACCACCACCATCACCGTGAGCCACCATATATGGCGCTCCACAACCTGCCCTAGCAACCTATCCAACCTGCCCTAGCAACCCATCCAACCGAACCCAACAACTCCTCTTCTTCCCTCCTGCTTGTCGACACAAAAACACCAACAACACCTCCTCTGACCACCACTGTGGTCTTATCTGACCCACGGTGGTTCACTGACAGCCGTCACCCATTCCCGTCAAGGTCCCAGTCGCGTCCAAGGGCCGGGTCCAACAACAAACACTAACCTCATCTTATTCGATAAAACCGGTCAATCTTTCCAAAGGTCCCATCTTTGACCACCCCTGACCACCAGCTGCCACCACCGGCAGTAACCCATCCCAGGTCGAGGTCTAGTCAGGTTTTGGTGGTCCTAACTATAGCTTATACACATTTTTCAGCGACACAACAATAATAACCCAACTCTTTCAAATCTTCGGCAACCACCGTACAAACCACCACCTCCGACCACCCTAACCCCACCAATAGGACCGACTCACCACCACGAACCTAACCCCAACCAACCCCAGGTCAGACACGACCGAATATGGGTTCATAACTATGTAAAACGTGTAGACCACATGTAACAACCACCCATTAACAACCCCTTCAAACGCCCCTTTCCCGCCGGTCTTAGGTGGTCAACAGTGGTCCATGTTGTGCGGAAGCGTGAATATCTCGTTTTGGGCCTCTGCTGCATCTGTGTCCACTGTCCATAATAGTACGATATTGTCCACTTTAGGCCAAGTCCTCACGGATTTACTCTCGGGCTCCTTCCCAAAAGGCCTCGTACTATTATATTTTGTAAACACTTATAAAGATGAGCTTTTAACTTTATTCTACCGATGTGGGACATGGGTTTGCACCCTAATAATCCTCCCCTCAAACCAAGGACCATCATCTTGACTCGGACCTTGACCTCTATGGAAGACTCCCATACTCTACAACCCCAACTCTAGACACCTGAAAACATCACAAGTCTTGATAACCTCCCCTTAGCTGATACACCATGCTACCACGATCTATGTCTTGCACCACATGTCACCGCCTGGTCAAGTGAGTGCCCTCACGTCCTCCTGAACTTGCATGTCCTTGTGCCCTTCTTGGGAATTTTGCTACACATGCATATCGAACATCCTCTGCATCCAATGTACCCTTGACCGGGTCCATTACTACAGAAGTCTTAGAACACAAATGGTCTCTGGCATCCAACCTGGAAAGGACTCACCAGACCTGTGACACCCAACCTCATAAGGGTCTACCTGATCAACAGTTCTAGTACACAAATGGTCTTTTGTCCCTTTGAGATTACTATTTTGTTGGTAGAATATGGTATACTTTTGGCTCATATTGAGCGCGTGTATACCGGTCTGCTGTTGTACTATTATCTCCACAATAGTGAATTTTGCTCTCCTTCAGGGTGGAAGTAGCCAGTTATTTTACTGGTGAACCACGTATATCTGTGTGTCACTTTATTTTTTATTCGCTATTATTTGTTCTTATCGCCCTAATCAACTAACTATTGGGTAACGGGACGCCTCCGTTACAACCATTGGTATCAGAGTTAGAGTTCTGATTTGGGATCTGCTTCCGCTGTAGTTATCTTTTAGGCGTTAATTTGGGTTTGTTGAATTATGGGTGAAAAGATTTTGGGAGCGAATATTTTGAAAGTTGACATACTTTTGGGTTTGGTGAGTTTGTAAAAGGATGGTAGTGTTGGCGGTAAGGTGGAGTTTTCTACTATACAAGTCAAGCTAATGGATCCTTCAAGAGAAACTTACAGCTGTTTTTTGCGTCTCAGTGAGACAATTTGAGTTCCAGGTGGAGCTATTTGGGTTCTTGAAAAAGAGCCATTGGGATCTCATAAGGGGTCATTTGAAACTTCGACGGGAGTTTGTTCTACAGAGCTTTTGGGTTGGACTCGGTAGTCTAACAATTTGCATCTTTGATGGAGGTGATTTGGGCTCGCATAGAATGGTGTTTTTGGTTTCGAATTGGGTATTTGTTGCCTTGGTGTAGGTATGTTGGTAGTGTTCGCGACACTCTCTTTTGTACCAGGTGAAACATCTGTTTTGTTCATGGCGTTTGTGTCCTTCTATGGGGCAATTTGGTACGACGGTACATTTGGCCATGAAGTTTGGAGGAGATTTTGTTCTGGAATCTAGTGTGTGTGGTTTTTGGTACACCTTTCCATCATTAGTGACGTTTGGTATCTCATATATTTGTGTTGGCGTTTAGTAGCTTTTGTCCTCTTCGGAGTTTGCTACGTTTGGCCTTCCTATTGGTATGAAAATATATGGTACTTGGTATGTTTGGTAGTTGCAGCTTGCTACATTTGGTACTTCGTAACACTTGGTTCGTTTGTACGCTTTGTGGGTTGTGTTCAAGTCAGAGTGGAGAATACCGGGACAGGTAGTGACTTGAGGACCGATTCTATTGAAGCTGATTTAGGCTTGGTTCGTTTTTTGGATAATTCAAGTCAAGGTGGAGATTGTTAAGAATTTGTGCCTTGAATTTGTGTCGAAGACGGAATAAGCTAAGGTAACCAGTAAGATGGGGGTAGTTTACGTGAGTTCCTCGTCATGTTCTATGACTCCTGTGTGGTACTAGAATGTGCCGCTTGAAATTCATGGCATGCTACGTACATCCCTTTGTCTAGGAAAGTTTTGGAGTCTTTTGACTTTCCAAAAGCTTTACGTGACTTTTGGTTTATTAGCTAATTGGATTTCTTTTGGTTGAAGTCTTTACATAGAGTTTCAGGTTGGGGACAAGGTTCTTCTGAAAGTATCTCCGATGCGTGGAGTTATGAGATTTGGGAAGCAAGGCAAGCTAAGTCAGAAGTTTATAGGGCCTTATGAGATCTTAGAGCGAGTTGGGGAAGTTGCTTATCGTCTGGCATTACC
Source organism: Silene latifolia (assembly GCF_048544455.1). Taxonomy (NCBI): domain Eukaryota; kingdom Viridiplantae; phylum Streptophyta; class Magnoliopsida; order Caryophyllales; family Caryophyllaceae; genus Silene; species Silene latifolia. The sequence goes on along the minus strand of NC_133538.1, from coordinate 463,440,829 downwards.
AGCTGCGTTAGAGAGAGTGCATAATGTGTTTCATGTATCGCAGCTGCGGAAGTATGTGAGTGACCCGTCACATGTGTTGGAGGCAGAGAGCTTAGAACTGGATGAGTCTTTATCATACCTTGAGGTGCCTAAGCAGATCCTAGACCGAAAGGTTAGAAAGACTAGGAGTGGTGAGACAGTTTTGCTTAAGATCCTTTGGTCTAACCACGAGACTGAGGAAGCTACATGGGAGGCGGAGGATATCATGAAAGAGCGTTACCCTTTCCTTTTTGATCAGGTATGTATGGTTACGGGGACGTAACCTTGTTTCTTTTAGGGGGGTAGGAGATGATCGCGAGAGTTTTTAAGAGTTTTATACACCTTTTATATGTTGTGTCGGTATGTTTGTCGGGATAAGTTGGGTTAGTATCATGCTTTACGTTGTGTTTTGTTTGACCTTCGAGTCGGGAGGCTTATGGGAGTACCTTTGTTTAGTAGTGGTTTGAACTTCGGGGACGAAGTTCCTTTTAAGGAGGGAAGACTGTAATACTCCGTATTTATATGTCTTGGGGTACTCTATCGAGTAGTCCTTACTCTGTCGAGTATGGGCAAGTTGCGAAATAAAATAGTTTCGACTGTTGGGTACTCGATCGAGTAGCTGGGGTACTCGATCGAGTAAGGGGGTACTCGATCGAGTACCTTAGGTACTCGATCGAGTGTCCGGTTTTACGGGGAGTTTTCTCGGGTTTTGTTAATTATGCGATTAAGGTATTTAAACATATTCGTCATTGTTTTAATTCACTTTTACAAAACCTAAAACCCTGTTTAAGAGAGAAAGCAGCCACTTCATCTTCCTAATCGCATTCTTAGCAATTCCCGGAGTTCAGACGGTCGGTTCTTGTCGTTTTTCGGGTCGTTGGATTCCTTGCGTCGAGGGTAAGCTTTTAATATAGTTTTTATAATGTTTTGTTAAGTTTGGTTAAACCCTAATTTAGGGATTGGGGGTTTTTGTGAGTAGTATGTGATGTGTAGTCCCTACGTGTTATGTGATAGGAGGAGGATTTGTAGAGGAGCCGTTTTGATACGTTTGTAGATACCGTCTCGCTTGTTGTGCTTCCGGGTAGGATTTCCTACTCGGTATTAGTCCCATAATGGGATATTGGTGATGTGTTGTATTTGGTTGTTTGATATAATGACTATGTTGTGATTGTGGTTGTGTTTGTTGATGGTTCTCGAGATGCGTTCTCGGCTGAGTGGGGTCACTTGCGGGAGTGATCTCACGCCCTAGTTTCGCCCTTCGTGGAACCCGCCACGGAAGGGGATGTGCACATTAATGGACAGGGTTATCGCTCGTACGATGAGCGGGGCTTAGGTGGGAACGGTGCGGTCCCCCATGGCGGGGGGCTGGGTCCGGTGGACGGTCGATATTGAGATGATGGGAGTTGGTGGTGTGTGTGTGTGTGTGTGACAGTTCAGCTGTCTGTTATCTTATTGTTGTTATCTATATTGATTGTGTGATTAGTACTCACCCCAGTGTTGT